>NW_027476165.1:0-643200 GCF_051020955.1 Megalopta genalis
AAGCTGAATCATGAATATCACAAGTATTTGAAGCTAAACTATTCGTTTCGCATGGTTTCGAAGATAAGCCTTCTACTTCGCATTGATTTTAATCTAAATCATGTGTTTCGCATGGATTTGAAGCTAACTCGTTTGTTTCGCATGTTGTTGGAACTAAATCATGTATATCACAAGTATTTGAAGCTAAACTATTCGTTTCGCATGGATTCGAAGGTAAGCCTTCCACATCGCATTGATTTGAAGCTAAATCATGTGTTTCGCATGGATTTGAAGTTAACTCGTTTGTTTCGCATGCAGTTGAAGCTAATCATGTATATCACAAGTATTTGCAGCTAAACCATTTGTTTCGCATGGATTCGAAGATAACCCTTATACTTCGAATTGATTTGAATCTAACTCGTTTATTTCGCATGCTGTTGAGGCTAAATCATGTATATCACAAGTATATGAAGCTAATCCATTTGTTTCGCATGGATACGAAGATCAGCCTTCTACTTCTCATTGATTAGAAGCTAAATCATGTGTTTCGCATGGGTTTGAAGCTAACTCGTTTGTTTCGCCTACATTTGAAGCTATATCACTTATATTCACAAGTATGTGAACCTACATAATTCGTTTCGCATGGATTTGAAGCTAAGCCTATCAACTTCGCGTTGACTTGATGCTAAATCATGTTTTTCGTTTGGACTTGAAACTAACTCGTTTGTTTCGCATGCAGTTGAAGCTGAATCATGTATATCACAAGTATTTGAAGCTAAACCATTTGATTCCCATGGATTTGAAGCTAAGCTTTCTACTTAGCATTGATTTGAAGATAAATCATGTGTTTCGCTTGGATTTGAAGATAACTCGTTTGCTTCGCATGCTGTTGAAGCTAAATCATGTATATCACAAGTATTTGAAGTTAAACCATTTGTTTCTCATGGATTCGAAGATAATCCATCTATTTCGCATTGATTTGAAGCTAAATCATGTGTTTAGCATGAATTTGAATCTAACTCGTTTGTTTCGCATGCTGTTGAAACTAAATCATTTATATCACAAGTATTTGAAGCTAAACCATTTGCTTCGCATGGATTCGAAGATAAGCCTTGCACTTCGCATTGATTTGAAGCTAACTCATGTGTTTCGCATGGATTTGAAGTTAACTCGTTTGTTTCGCATGCAGTTGAAGCTAAATCATGTATATCACAAATATTTGCAGCTAAACCATTTGTTTCGCATGGATTCGAAGATAACCCTTCTACTTCGCATTGATTTGAAGCTAAATCATGTGTTTCGCATGGATTTGAAGCTAACTCGTTTGTTTCACATGCTGTTGAAGCTAAATCATGTATATCACAAGTATTTGAAGATAATCTATTTGTTTCGCATGGATTCGAATATAAGCCTTCTACTTCGCATTGATTTGAAGCTAAATCATTTGTTTCGCATGGATTTGATTCTAACTCGTTTGTTTCGCATGCTGTTTGAACTAAATCATGTATATCACAAGTATTTGAAGCTATATCATTTGTTTCGCATTTATTCGAAGATATGCCTTCTACTTCGCATTGATTTGAAGCTAAATCATGTGTTTCGCATGGATTTGAAGCTAACTCTTTTTTTTCGTATGCAGTTGAAGCTAAATCATGTATATCACAAGTATTTGCAGCTAAACCATTTGTTTCGCATGGATTCGAAGATAACCCTTCTACGTCGCATTGATTTGAAGCTAAATCATGTGTTTCGCATGGATTTGAAGCTAACTCGTTTGTTTCGCATGCTGTTGAAGCTAAATCATGTGTATCACAAGTATTTAAAGCTAAACCATTTGTATCGCAAGGAATCGAAGATATGCCTCCTACTTCGCATTGATTTGAAGCTAAATCATGTGTTTCGCATGGATTTGAAGCTAACTCGTTTGTTTCGCATGCTGTTGAAGCTAAAACAAGTGTATCACAAGTATTTGAAGCTAAACCATTTGCTTCGCATGGATTCGAAGATCAGCCTTCTACTTCGCATTGATTAGATGCTAAATCATGTGTTTCGCATGGATTTGAAGCTAACTCGTTTGTTTCGCATGCTGTTGAAGCTAAATCATGTATATCACAAGTATTTGAAGCTAAACCATTTGATACCCATGGATTTGGAGCTAAGTTTTCTACTTAGCATTGATTTGAAGATAAATCATGTGTTTCGCTTGGATTTGAAGATAACTGGTTTGCTTCGCATGCTGTTGAAGCTAAATCATGTATATCACAAGTATTTGAAGTTAAACCATTTGTTTCTCATGGATTCGAAGATAATGCATCTATTTCGCATTGATTTGAAGCTAAATCATGTGTTTTGCATGGATTTGAATCTAACTCGTTTGTTTCGCATGCTGTTGAAACTAAATCATTTATATCACAAGTATTTGAAGCTAAACCATTTGCTTCGCATGGATTCGAAGGTCAGCCTTCTACTTCGCATTGATTTGATGCTAAATCATTTGTTTCGCATGGATTTGAAGCTAACTCGTTTGTTTCGCATGCTGTTGAAGCTAAATCATGTATATCACAATTATTTGAAGCTAAACCATTTGTATCGCATGGAATCGAAGATAACCCTTCTAATTCGCATTGATTTGAAGCTAAATCATGTGTTTCGCATGGATTTGAAGCTAACTCGTTTATTTCGCATGCTGTTGAAGCTAAATCAAGTGTATCACAAGTATTTGGAGCTAAACAATTTGCTTCGCATGGATTCGAAGATCAGCCTTCTACTTCGCATTGATTAGATGCTAAATCATGTGTTTCGCATGGGTTTGAAGCTAACTCGTTTTTTCGCTAGCAGTTGAAGCTAAATCATGTATATCACAAGTATTTGAAGCTAAACCATTTGATTCCCATGGATTTGAAGCTAAGCTTTCTACTTAGCATTGATATGAAGATAAATCATGTGTTTCGCTTGGATTTGATGATAACTCGTTTGCTTCGCATGCTGTTGAAGCTAAATCAAGTGTATCACAAGTATTTGGAGCTAAACAATTTGCTTCGCATGGATTCGAAGATCAGCCTTCTACTTCGCATTGATTAGATGCTAAATCATGTGTTTCGCATGGGTTTGAAGCTAACTCGTTCTTTCGCTAGCAGTTGAAGCTAAATCATGTATATCACAAGTATTTGAAGCTAAACCATTTGATTCCCATGGATTTGAAGCTAAGCTTTCTACTTAGCATTGATATGAAGATAAATCATGTGTTTCGCTTGGACTTGAAGCTAACTCGTTTGTTTCGCATGCTGTTGAAGCTAAATCATGTATATCACAAGTATTTGAAGCTAAACCATTTGTTTCGCATGGATTCGAAGATTAGCCTTCCACATCGCATTGATTTGAAGCTAAATCATTTGTTTCGCATGGATTTGAAGTTAACTCGTTTGTCTCGCATGCAGTTGAAGCTAAATCAAGTGTATCACAAGTATTTGAAGCTAAACCATTTGCTTCGCATGGATTGCGAAGATCAGCATTCTACTTCTCATTGATTAGATGCTAAATCATGTGTTTCGCATGGGTTTGAAGCTAACTCGTTTGTTTCGCATGCTGTTGAAGCTAAATCATGTATATCACAAGTATTTGAAGCTATATCATTTGTTTCGCATTTATTCGAAGATAAGCCTTCTACTTCGCATTGATTTTAATCTAAATCATGTGTTTCGCATGGATTTGAAGCTAACTCGTTTGTTTCGCATGCAGTTGAAGCTGAATCATGTATATCACAAGTAATTGAAGCTAAACTATTCGTTTCGCATGGATTCGAAGATAACCCTTCTTCTTCGCATTGATTTGAAGCTAGATCATTTGTTTCGCATGGATTTGATTCTAACTCGTTTGTTTCGCATGCTGTTGGAACTAAATCATGTATATCACAAGTATTTGAAGCTATATCATTTGTTTCGCATTTATTCGAAGATAAGCCTTCTACTTCGCATTGATTTTAATCTAAATCATGTGTTTCGCATGGATTTGAAGCTAACTCGTTTGTTTCGCATGCGGTTGAAGCTAAATCATGTATATCACAAGTATTTGAAGCTGAACCATTTGTTTCGCATGGATTCGAAGATAAGCCTTCTACTTCGCATTGATTTTAATCTAAATCATGTGTTTCGCATGGATTTGAAGTTAACTCGTTTGTCTCGCTTCCAGTTGAAGCTAAATCCATTATATAGCAAGTATTTTAACCTAAATCACTTGAATCGCATGGATTTGTAGTTAAACCTTATACTACGCAATGCATGGAAGATAAATCATGTGTTTCGTTTGGACTTGAAGCTAACTCGTTTGTTTCGCATGCAGTTGAAGCTAAATCATTTATATCGAAAGTATTTGAAGCCAAATCATTTGTTTCGCATGGATTTGTAGACAAAGCTTTTACCTCGCATTGATTTGAATCTAAATCATGTGTTTCGCATGAATGTGAAGCTAACTCGTTTGTCTCGCTTCCAGTTGAAGCTAAATCCATTATATAGCAAGTATTTTAACCTAAATCACTTGAATCGCATGGATTTGTAGTTAAACCTTATACTACGCAATGCATGGAAGATAAATCATGTGTTTCGTTTGGACTTGAAGCTAACTCGTTTGTTTCGCATGCAGTTGAAGCTAAATCATGTATATCACAAGTATTTGAAGCTAAACCATTTGTTTCGCATGGATTCGAAGATCAGCCTTCTACTTCGCATTGATTTGAAGCTAAATCATGTGTTCCGCATGGATTTTAAGCTAACACGTTTGTTTCGCATGCAGTTGAAGCTAAATCATGTATATCACAAGTATTTGAAGCTGAACCATTTGTTTCGCATGGATTCGAAGATAAGCCTTCTACATCGCATTGATTTTAATCTAAATCATGTGTTTCGCATGGATTTGAAGCTAAGTCGTTTGTTTCGCATGCTGTTGAAGCTAAATCATGTATATCACAATTATTTGAAGCTAAACCATTTGTATCGCATGGAATCGAAGATAAGCCACCTACTTCGCATTGATTTGTAGCTAAATCATGTGTTTCGCATGGATTTTAAGCTAACTCGTTTATTTCGCATGCTGTTGAAGCTAAATCAAGTGTATCACAAGTATTTGAAGCTAAACAATTTGCTTCGCATGGATTCGAAGATCAGCCTTCTACTTCGCATTGATTAGATGCTAAATCATGTGTTTCGCATGGGTTTGAAGCTAACTCGTTTGTTTCACCTGCATTTGAAGCTATATCACTTATATTCTCAAGTATGTGAAGCTAAATCATTCGTTGCGCATGGATTTGAAGCTAAGCCAACAACTTCGCGTTTACTTGATGATAAATCATGTTTTTCGCTTGGACTTGAAGCTAACTCGTTTGTTTCGCATGCTGTTGAAGCTAAATCATGTATATCACAAGTATTTGAAGCTAAACAATTTGCTTCGCATTTATTCGAAGCTAAGCCTTCTACTTCGCATTGATTTGAGGCTAAATCATGTGTTTCGCTTGGATTTGAAGCTAACTCGTTTGTTTCGCATGCTGTTGGAACTAAATCATGTATATCACAAGTATTTGAAGCTATATCATTTGTTTCGCATTTATTCGAACATAAGCCTTCTACTTCGCATTGATTTTAATCTAAATCATGTGTTTCGCATGGATTTGAAGCTAACTCGTTTGTTTCGCATGCAGTTGAAGCTGAATCATTTATATCACAAGTATTTGAAGCTAAACCATTTGATTCCCATGGATTTGAAGCTAAGTTTTCTACTTAGCATTGATTTGAAGATAAATCATGTGTTTCGCTTGGATTTGAAGATAACTCGTTTGCTTCGCATGCTGTTGAAGCTAAATCATGTATATCACAAGTATTTGAAGTTAAACCATTTGTTTCTCATGGATTCGAAGATAATCCATCTATTTCGCATTGATTTGAAGCTAAATCATGTGTTGAGCATGAATTTGAATCTAACTCGTTTGTTTCGCATGCTGTTGAGACTAAATCATTTATATCACAAGTATTTGAAGCTAAACCATTTGCTTCGCATGGATTCGAAGATAAGCCTTGCACTTCGCATTGATTTGAAGCTAACTCATGTGTTTCGCATGGATTTGAAGCCTACTCGTTTGTTTCGCATGCTGTTGAAGCTAAATCATGTATATCACAAGTATTTGAAGTTAAACCATTTGTTTCTCATGGATTCGAAGATAATCCATCTATTTCGCATTGATTTGAAGCTAAATCATGTGTTGAGCATGAATTTGAATCTAACTCGTTTGTTTCGCATGCTGTTGAGACTAAATCATTTATATCACAAGTATTTGAAGCTAAACCATTTGCTTCGCATGGATTCGAAGATAAGCCTTGCACTTCGCATTGATTTGAAGCTAACTCATGTGTTTCGCATGGATTTGAAGTTAACTCGTTTGTTTCGCATGCAGTTGAAGCTAAATCACGTATATCACAAATATTTGCAGCTAAACCATTTGTTTCGCATGGATTCGAAGATAAACCTTCTACTTTGCATTGATTTGAAGCTAAATCATGTGTTTCGCATGGATTTGAAGCTAACTCGTTTGTTTCGCATGCTGTTGAAGCTAAATCATGTATATCACAAGTATTTGAAGATAATCCATTTGTTTCGCATGGATTCGAAGATAAGCCTTCTACTTCGCATTGATTTGAAGCTAAATCATTTGTTTCGCATGGATTTGATTCTAACTCGTTTGTTTCGCATGCTGTAGGAACTAAATCATGTATATCACAAGTATTTGAAGCTGTATCATTTGTTTCGCATTTATTCGAAGATAAGCCTTCTACTTCGCATTGATTTTAATCTAAATCATGTGTTTCGCATGGATTTGAAGCTAACTCTTTTTTTTCGTATGCAGTTGAAGCTAAATCATGTATATCACAAGTATTTGCAGCTAAACCATTTGTTTCGCATGGATTCGAAGATAACCCTTCTACTTCGCATTGATTTGAAGCTAAATCATGTGTTTCGCATGGATTTGAAGCTAACTCGTTTGTTTCGCATGCTGTTGAAGCTAAATCATGTATATCACAAGTATTTGAAGCTAAACCATTTGTATCGCAAGGAATCGAAGATATGCCTCCTACTTCGCATTGATTTGAAGCTAAATCATGTGTTTCGCATGGATTTGAAGCTAACTCGTTTGTTTCGCATGCTGTTGAAGCTAAATCAAGTGTATCACAAGTATTTGAAGCTAAACCATTTGCTTCGCATGGATTCGAAGATCAGCCTTCTACTTCGCATTGATTAGATGCTAAATCATGTGTTTCGCATGGATTTGAAGCCTACTCGTTTGTTTCGCATGCTGTTGAAGCTAAATCATGTATATCACAAGTATTTGAAGCTATATCATATGTTTCGCACGGATTCGTAGATAACCCTTCTATTTCGCATTGATTTGAAGCTAAATCATGTGTTTCGCATGGATTTGAAGCTAACTCGTTTGTTTCGCATGCTGTTGGAACTAAATCATGTATATCACAAGTATTTGAAGCTATATCATTTGTTTCGCATTTATTCGAACATAAGCCTTCTACTTCGCATTGATTTTAATCTAAATCATTGTATCGCATGGATTTGAAGCTAACTCGTTTGTTTCGCATGCAGTTGAAGCTGAATCATGTATATCACAAGTAATTGAAGCTAAGCTATTCGTTTCGCATGGATTCGAAGATAACCCTTCTTCTTCGCATTGATTTGAAGCTAGATCATTTGTTTCGCATGGATTTGATTCTAACTCGTTTGTTTCGCATGCTGTTGGAACTAAATCATGTATATCACAAGTATTTGAAGCTATATCATTTGTTTCGCATTTATTCGAAGATAAGCCTTCTACTTCGCATTGATTTTAATCTAAATCATGTGTTTCGCATGAATGTGAAGCTAACTCGTTTGTCTCGCTTCCAGTTGAAGCTAAATCCATTATATAGCAAGTATTTTAACCTAAATCACTTGAATCGCATGGATTTGTAGTTAAACCTTCTACTACGCAATGCATGGAAGATAAATCATGTGTTTCGTTTGGACTTGAAGCTAACTCGTTTGTTTCGCATGCAGTTGAAGCTAAATCATGTATATCACAAGTATTTGAAGCTAAACCATTTGTTTCGCATGGATTCGAAGATCAGCCTTCTACTTCGCATTGATTTGAAGTTAAATCATGTGTTCCGCATGGATTTTAAGCTAACACGTTTGTTTCGCATGCAGTTGAAGCTAAATCATGTATATCACAAGTATTTGAAGCTGAACCATTTGTTTCGCATGGATTCGAAGATAAGCCTTCTACTTCGCATTGATTTTAATCTAAATCATGTGTTTCGCATGGATTTGAAGCTAAGTCGTTTGTTTCGCATGCTGTTGAAGCTAAATCATGTATATCACAATTATTTGAAGCTAAACCATTTGTATCGCATGGAATCGAAGATAAGCCACCTACTTCGCATTGATTTGTAGCTAAATCATGTGTTTCGCATGCATTTGAAGCTAACTCGTTTATTTCGCATGCTGTTGAAGCTAAATCATGTATATCACAAGTATTTGAAGCTAAACAATTTGCTTCGCATTTATTCGAAGCTAAGCCTTCTACTTCGCATTGATTTGAGGCTAAATCATGTGTTTCGCTTGGATTTGAAGCTAACTCGTTTGTTTCGCATGCTGTTGGAACTAAATCATGTATATCACAAGTATTTGAAGCTATATCATTTGTTTCGCATTTATTCGAACATAAGCCTTCTACTTCGCATTGATTTTAATCTAAATCATGTGTTTCGCATGGATTTGAAACTAACTCGTTTGTTTCGCATGCAGTTGAAGCTGAATCATTTATATCACAAGTATTTGAAGCTAAACCATTTGATTCCCATGGATTTGAAGCTAAGTTTTCTACTTAGCATTGATTTGAAGATAAATCATGTGTTTCGCTTGGATTTGAAGATAACTCGTTTGCTTCGCATGCTGTTGAAGCTAAATCATGTATATCACAAGTATTTGAAGTTAAACCATTTGTTTCTCATGGATTCGAAGATAATCCATCTATTTCGCATTGATTTGAAGCTAAATCATGTGTTGAGCATGAATTTGAATCTAACTCGTTTGTTTCGCATGCTGTTGAGACTAAATCATTTATATCACAAGTATTTGAAGCTAAACCATTTGCTTCGCATGGATTCGAAGATAAGCCTTGCACTTCGCATTGATTTGAAGCTAACTCATGTGTTTCGCATGGATTTGAAGTTAACTCGTTTGTTTCGCATGCAGTTGAAGCTAAATCACGTATATCACAAATATTTGCAGCTAAACAATTTGTTTCGCATGGATTCGAAGATAACCCTTCTACTTTGCATTGATTTGAAGCTAAATCATGTGTTTCGCATGGATTTGAAGCTAACTCGTTTGTTTCGCATGCTGTTGAAGCTAAATCATGTATATCACAAGTATTTGAAGATAATCCATTTGTTTCGCATGGATTCGAAGATAAGCCTTCTACTTCGCATTGATTTGAAGCTAAATCATTTGTTTCGCATGGATTTGATTCTAACTCGTTTGTTTCGCATGCTGTAGGAACTAAATCATGTATATCACAAGTATTTGAAGCTGTATCATTTGTTTCGCATTTATTCGAAGATAAGCCTCCTACTTCGCATTGATTTTAATCTAAATCATGTGTTTCGCATGGATTTGAAGCTAACTCTTTTTTTTCGTATGCAGTTGAAGCTAAATCATGTATATCACAAGTATTTGCAGCTAAACCATTTGTTTCGCATGGATTCGAAGATAACCCTTCTACTTCGCATTGATTTGAAGCTAAATCATGTGTTTCGCATGGATTTGAAGCTAACTCGTTTGTTGCGCATGCTGTTGAAGCTAAATCATGTATATCACAAGTATTTGAAGCTAAACCATTTGTATCGCAAGGAATCGAAGATATGCCTCCTACTTCGCATTGATTTGAAGCTAAATCATGTGTTTCGCATGGATTTGAAGCTAACTCGTTTGTTTCGCATGCTGTTGAAGCTAAATCAAGTGTATCACAAGTATTTGAAGCTAAACCATTTGCTTCGCATGGATTCGAAGATCAGCCTTCTACTTCGCACTGATTAGATGCTAAATCATTTGTTTCGCATGGATTTGAAGCTAACTCGTTTGTTTCGCATGCTGTTGAAGCTAAATCATGTATATCACAATTATTTGAAGCTAAACCATTTGTATCGCATGGAATCGAAGATAACCCTTCTAATTCGCATTGATTTGAAGCTAAATCATGTGTTTCGCATGGATTTGAAGCTAACTCGTTTATTTCGCATGTTGTTGAAGCTAAATCAAGTGTATCACAAGTATTTGGAGCTAAACAATTTGCTTCGCATGGATTCGAAGATCAGCCTTCTACTTCGCATTGATTAGATGCTAAATCATGTGTTTCGCATGGGTTTGAAGCTAACTCGTTTGTTTCACCTGCAGTTGAAGCTGAATCATGTATATCACAAGTAATTGAAGCTAAACTATTCGTTTCGCATGGATTCGAAGATAACCCTTCTTCTTCGCATTGATTTGAAGCTAGATCATTTGTTTCGCATGGATTTGATTCTAACTCGTTTGTTTCGCATGCTGTTGGAACTAAATCATGTATATCACAAGTATTTGAAGCTATATCATTTGTTTCGCATTTATTCGAAGATAAGCCTTCTACTTCGCATTGATTTTAATCTAAATCATGTGTTTCGCATGGATTTGAAGCTAACTCGTTTGTTTCGCATGCTGTTGAAGCTAAATCATGTATATCACAAGTATTTGAAGTTAAACCATTTGTTTCGCATGGATACGAAGCTAACTCGTTTGTTTCGCATGCTGTTGAAACTAAATCATTTATATCACAAGTATTTGAAGCTAAACCATTTGCTTCGCATGGATTCGAAGGTCAGCTTTCTACTTCGCATTGATTTGATGCTAAGTCATTTGTTTCAAATGGATTTCAAGCTAACTCGTTTGTTTCGCATGCAGTTGAAGCTAAATCAAGTGTATCACAAGTATTTGAAGCTAAACCATTTGATTCCCATGGATTTGAAGCTAAGCCTTCCACTTCGCATTGATTTGAAGCTAAATCATGTGTTTCGCTTGGATTTGAAGATAACTCGTTTGCTTCGCATGCTGTTGAAGCTAAATCATGTATATCAAAAGTTTTGGAAGCTAAACTATTCGTTTCACATGGATTTGAAGGTCAGTCTTCTACTTCGCATTGATTTGAAACTAAATCATGTGTTTCGCATGGATTTGAAGTTAACTCGTTTGTTTCGCATGCAGTTGAATCTAAATCATTTATATCGAAAGTATTTGATGCTAAATCATTTGTTTCGCATGGATTTGAAGACAAAGCTTTTACCTCGCATTGATTTGAATCTAAATCATGTGTTTCGCATGAATGTGAAGCTAACTCGTTTGTCTCGCTTCCAGTTGAAGCTAAATCCATTATATAGCAAGTATTTTAACCTAAATCACTTGAATCGCATGGATTTGTAGTTAAACCTTCTACTACGCAATGCATGGAAGATAAATCATGTGTTTCGTTTGGACTTGAAGCTAACTCGTTTGTTTCGCATGCAGTTGAAGCTAAATCATGTATATCACAAGTATTTGAAGCTAAACCATTTGATTCCCATGGATTTGAAGCTAAGTTTTCTACTTAGCATTGATTTGAAGATAAATCATGTGTTTCGCTTGGATTTGAAGATAACTCGTTTGCTTCGCATGCTGTTGAAGCTAAATCATGTATATCACAAGTATTTGAAGTTAAACCATTTGTTTCTCATGGATTCGAAGGTAATCCATCTATTTCGCATTGATTTGAAGCTAAATTATGTGTTTAGCATGAATTGGAATCTAACTCGTTTGTTTCGCATGCTGTTGAAACTAAATCATTTATATCACAAGTATTTGAAGCTAAACCATTTGCTTCGCATGGATTCGAAGATAAGCCTTGCACTTCGCATTGATTTGAAGCTAACTCATGTGTTTCGCATGGATTTGAAGTTAACTCGTTTGTTTCGCATGCAGTTGAAGCTAAATCATGTATATCACAAATATTTGCAGCTAAACCATTTGTTTCGCATGGATTCGAAGATAAGCCTTCTACTTCGCATTGATTTGAAGCTAAATCATTTGTTTCGCATGGATTTGATTCTAACTCGTTTGTTTCGCATGCTGTTGGAACTAAATCATGTATATCACAAGTATTTGAAGCTATATCATTTGTTTCGCATTTATTCGAAGATAAGCCTTCTACTTCGCATTGATTTTAAGCTAAATCATGTGTTTCGCATGGATTTGAAGCTAACTCGTTTGTTTCGCATGCTGTTGAAGCTAAATCATGTATATCACAAGTATTTGAAGCTAAACCATTTGTATCGCAAGGAATCGAAGATATGCCTCCTACTTCGCATTGATTTGAAGCTAAATCATGTGTTTCGCATGGATTTGAAGCTAACTCGTTTGTTTCGCATGCTGTTGAAGCTAAATCATGTATATCACAAGTATTTGAAGTTAAACCGTTTGTTTCTCATGGATTCGAAGATAATCCATCTATTTCGCATTGATTTGAAGCTAAATCATGTGTTTAGCATGAATTTGAATCTAACTCGTTTGTTTCGCATGCAGTTGAAGCTAAATCATGTATATCACAAATATTTGCAGCTAAACCATTTGTTTCGCATGGATTCGAAGATAACCCTTCTACTTCGCATTGATTTGAAGCTAAATCATGTGTTTCGCATGGATTTGAAGCTAACTCGTTTGTTTCGCATGCTGTTGAAGCTAAATCATGTATATCACAAGTATTTGAAGTTCAACCATTTGTTTCTCATGGATTCGAAGCTAAGCCTTCTACTTCGCATTGATTTGAGGCTAAATCATGTGTTTCGTTTGGATTTGAAGCTGATTCGTTTTTTCGCTAGCAGTTGAAACTAAATCATGTATATCACAAGTATTTGAAGCTAAACCATTTTATTCCCATGGATTTGAAGCTAAGCTTTCTACTTAGCATTGATTTGAAGATAAATCATGTGTTTCGTTTGGATTTGAAGATAACTCATTTGCTTCGCATGCTGTTGAAGCTAAATCATGTATATCACAAGTATTTGAAGTTAAACCATTTGTTTCGCATGGATTCGAAGCTAACTCGTTTGTTTCGCATGCTGTTGAAACTAAATCATTTATATCACAAGTATTTGAAGCTAAACCATTTGCTTCGCATGGATTCGAAGGTCAGCTTTCTACTTCGCATTGATTTGATGCTAAGTCATTTGTTTCAAATGGATTTCAAGCTAACTCGTTTGTTTCGCATGCAGTTGAAGCTAAATCAAGTGTATCACAAGTATTTGAAGCTAAACCATTTGATTCCCATGGATTTGAAGCTAAGCCTTCTACTTCGCATTGATTTGAAGCTAAATCATGTGTTTCGCTTGGATTTGAAGATAACTCGTTTGCTTCGCATGCTGTTGAAGCTAAATCATGTATATCAAAAGTTTTGGAAGCTAAACTATTCGTTTCACATGGATTTGAAGGTCAGTCTTCTACTTCGCATTGATTTGAAACTAAATCATGTGTTTCGCATGGATTTGAAGTTAACTCGTTTGTTTCGCCTGCAGTTGAATCTAAATCATTTATATCGAAAGTATTTGAAGCTAAATCATTTGTTTCGCATGGATTTGAAGACAAAGCTTTTACCTCGCATTGATTTGAATCTAAATCATGTGTTTCGCATGAATGTGAAGCTAACTCGTTTGTCTCGCTTCCAGTTGAAGCTAAATCCATTATATAGCAAGTATTTTAACCTAAATCACTTGAATCGCATGGATTTGTAGTTAAACCTTCTACTACGCAATGCATGGAAGATAAATCATGTGTTTCGTTTGGACTTGAAGCTAACTCGTTTGTTTCGCATGCAGTTGAAGCTAAATCATGTATATCACAAGTATTTGAAGCTATATCATTTGTTTCGCATTTATTCGAACATAAGCCTTCTACTTCGCATTGATTTTAATCTAAATCATTGTATCGCATGGATTTGAAGCTAACTCGTTTGTTTCGCATGCAGTTGAAGCTGAATCATGTATATCACAAGTAATTGAAGCTAAGCTATTCGTTTCGCATGGATTCGAAGATAACCCTTCTTCTTCGCATTGATTTGAAGCTAGATCATTTGTTTCGCATGGATTTGATTCTAACTCGTTTGTTTCGCATGCTGTTGGAACTAAATCATGTATATCACAAGTATTTGAAGCTATATCATTTGTTTCGCATTTATTCGAAGATAAGCCTTCTACTTCGCATTGATTTTAATCTAAATCATGTGTTTCGCATGAATGTGAAGCTAACTCGTTTGTCTCGCTTCCAGTTGAAGCTAAATCCATTATATAGCAAGTATTTTAACCTAAATCACTTGAATCGCATGGATTTGTAGTTAAACCTTCTACTACGCAATGCATGGAAGATAAATCATGTGTTTCGTTTGGACTTGAAGCTAACTCGTTTGTTTCGCATGCAGTTGAAGCTAAATCATGTATATCACAAGTATTTGAAGCTAAACCATTTGTTTCGCATGGATTCGAAGATCAGCCTTCTACTTCGCATTGATTTGAAGTTAAATCATGTGTTCCGCATGGATTTTAAGCTAACACGTTTGTTTCGCATGCAGTTGAAGCTAAATCATGTATATCACAAGTATTTGAAGCTGAACCATTTGTTTCGCATGGATTCGAAGATAAGCCTTCTACTTCGCATTGATTTTAATCTAAATCATGTGTTTCGCATGGATTTGAAGCTAAGTCGTTTGTTTCGCATGCTGTTGAAGCTAAATCATGTATATCACAATTATTTGAAGCTAAACCATTTGTATCGCATGGAATCGAAGATAAGCCACCTACTTCGCATTGATTTGTAGCTAAATCATGTGTTTCGCATGCATTTGAAGCTAACTCGTTTATTTCGCATGCTGTTGAAGCTAAATCATGTATATCACAAGTATTTGAAGCTAAACAATTTGCTTCGCATTTATTCGAAGCTAAGCCTTCTACTTCGCATTGATTTGAGGCTAAATCATGTGTTTCGCTTGGATTTGAAGCTAACTCGTTTGTTTCGCATGCTGTTGGAACTAAATCATGTATATCACAAGTATTTGAAGCTATATCATTTGTTTCGCATTTATTCGAACATAAGCCTTCTACTTCGCATTGATTTTAATCTAAATCATGTGTTTCGCATGGATTTGAAACTAACTCGTTTGTTTCGCATGCAGTTGAAGCTGAATCATTTATATCACAAGTATTTGAAGCTAAACCATTTGATTCCCATGGATTTGAAGCTAAGTTTTCTACTTAGCATTGATTTGAAGATAAATCATGTGTTTCGCTTGGATTTGAAGATAACTCGTTTGCTTCGCATGCTGTTGAAGCTAAATCATGTATATCACAAGTATTTGAAGTTAAACCATTTGTTTCTCATGGATTCGAAGATAATCCATCTATTTCGCATTGATTTGAAGCTAAATCATGTGTTGAGCATGAATTTGAATCTAACTCGTTTGTTTCGCATGCTGTTGAGACTAAATCATTTATATCACAAGTATTTGAAGCTAAACCATTTGCTTCGCATGGATTCGAAGATAAGCCTTGCACTTCGCATTGATTTGAAGCTAACTCATGTGTTTCGCATGGATTTGAAGTTAACTCGTTTGTTTCGCATGCAGTTGAAGCTAAATCACGTATATCACAAATATTTGCAGCTAAACAATTTGTTTCGCATGGATTCGAAGATAACCCTTCTACTTTGCATTGATTTGAAGCTAAATCATGTGTTTCGCATGGATTTGAAGCTAACTCGTTTGTTTCGCATGCTGTTGAAGCTAAATCATGTATATCACAAGTATTTGAAGATAATCCATTTGTTTCGCATGGATTCGAAGATAAGCCTTCTACTTCGCATTGATTTGAAGCTAAATCATTTGTTTCGCATGGATTTGATTCTAACTCGTTTGTTTCGCATGCTGTAGGAACTAAATCATGTATATCACAAGTATTTGAAGCTGTATCATTTGTTTCGCATTTATTCGAAGATAAGCCTCCTACTTCGCATTGATTTTAATCTAAATCATGTGTTTCGCATGGATTTGAAGCTAACTCTTTTTTTTCGTATGCAGTTGAAGCTAAATCATGTATATCACAAGTATTTGCAGCTAAACCATTTGTTTCGCATGGATTCGAAGATAACCCTTCTACTTCGCATTGATTTGAAGCTAAATCATGTGTTTCGCATGGATTTGAAGCTAACTCGTTTGTTGCGCATGCTGTTGAAGCTAAATCATGTATATCACAAGTATTTGAAGCTAAACCATTTGTATCGCAAGGAATCGAAGATATGCCTCCTACTTCGCATTGATTTGAAGCTAAATCATGTGTTTCGCATGGATTTGAAGCTAACTCGTTTGTTTCGCATGCTGTTGAAGCTAAATCAAGTGTATCACAAGTATTTGAAGCTAAACCATTTGCTTCGCATGGATTCGAAGATCAGCCTTCTACTTCGCACTGATTAGATGCTAAATCATTTGTTTCGCATGGATTTGAAGCTAACTCGTTTGTTTCGCATGCTGTTGAAGCTAAATCATGTATATCACAATTATTTGAAGCTAAACCATTTGTATCGCATGGAATCGAAGATAACCCTTCTAATTCGCATTGATTTGAAGCTAAATCATGTGTTTCGCATGGATTTGAAGCTAACTCGTTTATTTCGCATGTTGTTGAAGCTAAATCAAGTGTATCACAAGTATTTGGAGCTAAACAATTTGCTTCGCATGGATTCGAAGATCAGCCTTCTACTTCGCATTGATTAGATGCTAAATCATGTGTTTCGCATGGGTTTGAAGCTAACTCGTTTGTTTCACCTGCAGTTGAAGCTGAATCATGTATATCACAAGTAATTGAAGCTAAACTATTCGTTTCGCATGGATTCGAAGATAACCCTTCTTCTTCGCATTGATTTGAAGCTAGATCATTTGTTTCGCATGGATTTGATTCTAACTCGTTTGTTTCGCATGCTGTTGGAACTAAATCATGTATATCACAAGTATTTGAAGCTATATCATTTGTTTCGCATTTATTCGAAGATAAGCCTTCTACTTCGCATTGATTTTAATCTAAATCATGTGTTTCGCATGGATTTGAAGCTAACTCGTTTGTTTCGCATGCTGTTGAAGCTAAATCATGTATATCACAAGTATTTGAAGTTAAACCATTTGTTTCGCATGGATACGAAGCTAACTCGTTTGTTTCGCATGCTGTTGAAACTAAATCATTTATATCACAAGTATTTGAAGCTAAACCATTTGCTTCGCATGGATTCGAAGGTCAGCTTTCTACTTCGCATTGATTTGATGCTAAGTCATTTGTTTCAAATGGATTTCAAGCTAACTCGTTTGTTTCGCATGCAGTTGAAGCTAAATCAAGTGTATCACAAGTATTTGAAGCTAAACCATTTGATTCCCATGGATTTGAAGCTAAGCCTTCCACTTCGCATTGATTTGAAGCTAAATCATGTGTTTCGCTTGGATTTGAAGATAACTCGTTTGCTTCGCATGCTGTTGAAGCTAAATCATGTATATCAAAAGTTTTGGAAGCTAAACTATTCGTTTCACATGGATTTGAAGGTCAGTCTTCTACTTCGCATTGATTTGAAACTAAATCATGTGTTTCGCATGGATTTGAAGTTAACTCGTTTGTTTCGCATGCAGTTGAATCTAAATCATTTATATCGAAAGTATTTGATGCTAAATCATTTGTTTCGCATGGATTTGAAGACAAAGCTTTTACCTCGCATTGATTTGAATCTAAATCATGTGTTTCGCATGAATGTGAAGCTAACTCGTTTGTCTCGCTTCCAGTTGAAGCTAAATCCATTATATAGCAAGTATTTTAACCTAAATCACTTGAATCGCATGGATTTGTAGTTAAACCTTCTACTACGCAATGCATGGAAGATAAATCATGTGTTTCGTTTGGACTTGAAGCTAACTCGTTTGTTTCGCATGCAGTTGAAGCTAAATCATGTATATCACAAGTATTTGAAGCTAAACCATTTGATTCCCATGGATTTGAAGCTAAGTTTTCTACTTAGCATTGATTTGAAGCTAAATTATGTGTTTAGCATGAATTGGAATCTAACTCGTTTGTTTCGCATGCTGTTGAAACTAAATCATTTATATCACAAGTATTTGAAGCTAAACCATTTGCTTCGCATGGATTCGAAGATAAGCCTTGCACTTCGCATTGATTTGAAGCTAACTCATGTGTTTCGCATGGATTTGAAGTTAACTCGTTTGTTTCGCATGCAGTTGAAGCTAAATCATGTATATCACAAATATTTGCAGCTAAACCATTTGTTTCGCATGGATTCGAAGATAAGCCTTCTACTTCGCATTGATTTGAAGCTAAATCATTTGTTTCGCATGGATTTGATTCTAACTCGTTTGTTTCGCATGCTGTTGGAACTAAATCATGTATATCACAAGTATTTGAAGCTATATCATTTGTTTCGCATTTATTCGAAGATAAGCCTTCTACTTCGCATTGATTTTAAGCTAAATCATGTGTTTCGCATGGATTTGAAGCTAACTCGTTTGTTTCGCATGCTGTTGAAGCTAAATCATGTATATCACAAGTATTTGAAGCTAAACCATTTGTATCGCAAGGAATCGAAGATATGCCTCCTACTTCGCATTGATTTGAAGCTAAATCATGTGTTTCGCATGGATTTGAAGCTAACTCGTTTGTTTCGCATGCTGTTGAAGCTAAATCATGTATATCACAAGTATTTGAAGTTAAACCGTTTGTTTCTCATGGATTCGAAGATAATCCATCTATTTCGCATTGATTTGAAGCTAAATCATGTGTTTAGCATGAATTTGAATCTAACTCGTTTGTTTCGCATGCAGTTGAAGCTAAATCATGTATATCACAAATATTTGCAGCTAAACCATTTGTTTCGCATGGATTCGAAGATAACCCTTCTACTTCGCATTGATTTGAAGCTAAATCATGTGTTTCGCATGGATTTGAAGCTAACTCGTTTGTTTCGCATGCTGTTGAAGCTAAATCATGTATATCACAAGTATTTGAAGTTCAACCATTTGTTTCTCATGGATTCGAAGCTAAGCCTTCTACTTCGCATTGATTTGAGGCTAAATCATGTGTTTCGTTTGGATTTGAAGCTGATTCGTTTTTTCGCTAGCAGTTGAAACTAAATCATGTATATCACAAGTATTTGAAGCTAAACCATTTTATTCCCATGGATTTGAAGCTAAGCTTTCTACTTAGCATTGATTTGAAGATAAATCATGTGTTTCGTTTGGATTTGAAGATAACTCATTTGCTTCGCATGCTGTTGAAGCTAAATCATGTATATCACAAGTATTTGAAGTTAAACCATTTGTTTCGCATGGATTCGAAGCTAACTCGTTTGTTTCGCATGCTGTTGAAACTAAATCATTTATATCACAAGTATTTGAAGCTAAACCATTTGCTTCGCATGGATTCGAAGGTCAGCTTTCTACTTCGCATTGATTTGATGCTAAGTCATTTGTTTCAAATGGATTTCAAGCTAACTCGTTTGTTTCGCATGCAGTTGAAGCTAAATCAAGTGTATCACAAGTATTTGAAGCTAAACCATTTGATTCCCATGGATTTGAAGCTAAGCCTTCTACTTCGCATTGATTTGAAGCTAAATCATGTGTTTCGCTTGGATTTGAAGATAACTCGTTTGCTTCGCATGCTGTTGAAGCTAAATCATGTATATCAAAAGTTTTGGAAGCTAAACTATTCGTTTCACATGGATTTGAAGGTCAGTCTTCTACTTCGCATTGATTTGAAACTAAATCATGTGTTTCGCATGGATTTGAAGTTAACTCGTTTGTTTCGCCTGCAGTTGAATCTAAATCATTTATATCGAAAGTATTTGAAGCTAAATCATTTGTTTCGCATGGATTTGAAGACAAAGCTTTTACCTCGCATTGATTTGAATCTAAATCATGTGTTTCGCATGAATGTGAAGCTAACTCGTTTGTCTCGCTTCCAGTTGAAGCTAAATCCATTATATAGCAAGTATTTTAACCTAAATCACTTGAATCGCATGGATTTGTAGTTAAACCTTCTACTACGCAATGCATGGAAGATAAATCATGTGTTTCGTTTGGACTTGAAGCTAACTCGTTTGTTTCGCATGCAGTTGAAGCTAAATCATGTATATCACAAGTATTTGAAGCTAAACCATTTGTTTCGCATGGATTCGAAGATCAGCCTTCTACTTCGCATTGATTTGAAGCTAAATCATGTGTTCCGCATGGATTTTAAGCTAACACGTTTGTTTCGCATGCAGTTGAAGCTAAATCATGTATATCACAAGTATTTGAAGCTGAACCATTTGTTTCGCATGGATTCGAAGATAAGCCTTCTACTTCGCATTGATTTTAATCTAAATCATGTGTTTCGCATGGATTTGAAGCTAAGTCGTTTGTTTCGCATGCAGTTGAAGCTGAATCATGTACATCACAAGTATTTGCAGCTAAACCATTTGTTTCGCATCGATACGAAGGTAACCCTTCTACTTCGCATTGATTTGAAGCTAAATCATGTGTTTCGCATGGATTTGAATCTAACTCGTTTATTTCGCATGCTGTTGAAGCTAAATAATGTATATCACAAGTATTGGAAGCTATATCATACGTTTCGCATGGATTCCAAGATAACCCTTCTAATTCGCATTGATTTGAAGCTAAATCATGTGTTTCGCATGGATTTGAAGCTTACTCGTTTGTTTCGCATGCTGTTGAAGCTAAATCATGTATATCAAAAGTTTTGGAAGCTAAACTATTCGTTTCACATGGATTTGAAGATCAGTCTTCTTCTTCGCATTGATTTGAAACTATATCATGTGTTTCGCATGGATTTGAAGTTAACTCGTTTGTTTCGCATGCAGTTGAATCTAAATCATTTATATCGAAAGTATTTGAAGCTAAATCATTTGTTTCGCATGGATTTGAAGACAAAGCTTTTACCTCGCATTGATTTGAATCTAAATCATGTGTTTCGCATGAATGTGAAGCTAACTCGTTTGTCTCGCTTCCAGTTGAAGCTAAATCCATTATATAGCAAGTATTTTAACCTAAATCACTTGAATCGCGTGGATTTGTAGTTAAACCTTCTACTACGCAATGCATGGAAGATAAATCATGTGTTTCGTTTGGACTTGAAGCTAACTCGTTTGCTTCGCACGCTGTTGAAGCTAAATCATGTATATCACAAGTATTTGAAGTTAAACCATTTGTTTCGCATGGATTCGAAGATAACCCTTCTTCTTCGCATTGATTTGAAGCTAAATCATGTGTTTCGCATGGATTTGAATCTAACTCGTTTATTTCGCATGCTGTTGAAGCTAAATCATGTATATCACAAGTATATGAAGCTAATCCATTTGTTTCGCATGGATTCGTAGATAAGCCTTCTACTTCGCATTGATTTGAAGCAAAATCATGTGTTTCGCATGGATTTGAATCTAACTCGTTTGTTTCGCATGCTGTTGAAACTAAATCATGTATATCACAAGTATTTGAAGCTATATCATGTGTTTCGCATGGATTCGAAGATTAGCCTTCTACTTCGCATTGATTAGATGCTAAGTCATGTGTTTCGCATGGGTTTGAAGCTAACTCGTTTGTTTCGCCTCCATTTGAAGCTATATCACTTATATTCACAAGTATGTGAAGCTAAATCTTTCGTTTCGCATGGATTTGAAGCTAAGCCATCAACTTCGCGTTGACTTGATGCTAAATCATGTTTTTCGTTTGGACTTGAAGCTAACTCGTTTGTTTCGCATGCTCTTTGAACTAGATCATGTTTATCACAAGTATTTGAAGCTATATCATTTGTTTCGCATTTATTCGAAGATAAGCCTTCTACTTCGCATTGATTTTAATCTAAATCATGTGTTTCGCATGGATTTGAAGCTAACTCGTTTGTTTCGCATGCAGTTGAAGCTGAATCATGTATATCACAAGTATTTGAAGCTAAACCATTTGATTCCCATGGATTTGAAGCTAAGCTTTCTACTTAGCATTGATTTGAAGATAAATCATGTGTTTCGCTTGGATTTGAAGATAACTCGTTTGCTTCGCACGCTGTTGAAGCTAAATCATGTATATCACAAGTATTTGAAGTTAAACCATTGTTTCGCATGGATTCGAAGATAATCCATCTATTTCGCATTGATTTGAAGCTAAATCACGTGTTTTGCATGGATTTGAATCTATCTCGTTTGTTTCGCATGCTGTTGAAGCTAAATCAAGTGTATCACAAGTATTTGAAACTAAACAATTTGATTCCCATGGATTTGAAGCTAAGCTTTCTACTTAGCATTGATTAGATGCTAAATCATGTGTTTCGCATGGGGTTGAAGCTAACTCGTTTGTTTCGCATGCAGTTGAAGCTGAATCATGTATATCACAAGTAATTGAAGCTAAACTATTCGTTTCGCATGGATTCGAAGATAACCCTTCTTCTTCGCATTGATTAGAAGCTAAATCATGTGTTTCGCATGGATTTGAATCTAACTCGTTTATTTCGCATGCTGTTGAAGCTAAATCATGTATATCACAAGTATATGAAGCTAATCCATTTGTTTCGCATGGATTCGTAGATAAGCCTTCTACTTCGCATTGATTTGAAGCAAAATCATGTGTTTCGCATGGATTTGAATCTAACTCGTTTGTTTCGCATGCTGTTGAAACTAAATCATGTATATCACAAGTATTTGAAGCTATATCATGTGTTTCGCATGGATTCGAAGATTAGTCTTCTACTTCGCATTGACTAGATGCTAAGTCATGTGTTTCGCATGGGTTTGAAGCTAACTCGTTTGTTTCGCCTCCATTTGAAGCTATATCACTTATATTCACAAGTATGTGAAGCTAAATCTTTCGTTTCGCATGGATTTGAAGCTAAGCCATCAACTTCGCGTTGACTTGATGCTAAATCATGTTTTCCGTTTGGACTTGAAGCTAACTCGTTTGTTTCGCATGCTCTTTGAACTAGATCATGTTTATCACAAGTATTTGAAGCTATATCATTTGTTTCGCATTTATTCGAAGATAAGCCTTCTACTTCGCATTGATTTTAATCTAAATCATGTGTTTCGCATGGATTTGAAGCTAACTCGTTTGTTTCGCATGCAGTTGAAGCTGAATCATGTATATCACAAGTATTTGAAGCTAAACCATTTGATTCCCATGGATTTGAAGCTAAGCTTTCTACTTAGCATTGATTTGAAGCTAAATCATGTGTTTCGCATGGATTTGAATCTAACTCGTTTATTTCGCATGCTGTTGAAGCTAAATCATGTATATCACAAGTATATGAAGCTAATCCATTTGTTTCGCATGGATTCGTAGATAAGCCTTCTACTTCGCATTGATTTGAAGCAAAATCATGTGTTTTGCATGGATTTGAATCTAACTCGTTTGTTTCGCATGCTGTTGAAACTAAATCATGTATATCACTAGTATTTGAAGCTAAACCATTTGTTTCGCGTGGATTCGAAGATCAACCTTCTACTTCGCATTGATTAGATGCTAAATCATGTGTTTCGCATGGATTTGAAGCTAACTCGTTTGTTTCGCATGCGGTTGAAGCTAAATCATGTATATCACAAGTATTTGAAGCTATATCATATGTTTCGCATGGATTCGAAAATAACCCTTCTAATTCGTATTGATTTGAAGCTAAATCATGTGTTTCGCATGGATTCGAAGCTAACTCGTTTGTTTCGCATGCTGTTGAAACTAAATCATGTATATCACAAGTATTTGAAGCTATATCATTTGTTTCGCATGAATTCGAAGATTATCCTTCTACTTCGCATTGATTAGATGCTAAATGATGTGTTTCGCATGGGTTTGAAGCTAACTCGTTTGTTTCGCCTGCATTTGAAGCTATATCACTTATATTCACAAGTATGTGAAGCTAAATCATTCGTTTCGCATTGATTTGAAGCTAAGCCATCAACTTCGCGTTGACTTGTTGCTAAATCATGTGTTTCGCATGCAGTTGAAGCTAAATCATGTATATCACAAATATTTGCAGCTAAACCATTTGTTTCGCATGGATTCGAAGATAACCCTTCTACTTCGCATTGATTTGAAGCTAAAGCATGTGTTTCGCATGGGTTTGAAGCTAACTCGTTTGTTTCGCCTGCATTTGAAGCTATATCACTTATATTCACAAGTACGTGAAGCTAAATCTTTCGTTTCGCATGGTTTTGAAGCTAAGCCATCAACTTCGCGTTGACTTGATGCTAAATCATGTTTTTCGTTTGGACTTGAAGCTAACTCGTTTGTTTCGCATCCTCTTTGAACTAAATCATGTTTATCACAAGTATTTGAAGCTATATCATTTGTTTCGCATATATTCGAAGATAAGCCTTCTACTTCGCATTGATTTTAATCTAAATCATGTGTTTCGCATGGATTTGAAGCTAACTCGTTTGTTTCGCATGCAGTTGAAGCTGAATCATGTATATCACAAGTATTTGAAGCTAAACCATTTGATTCCCATGGATTTGAAGCTAAGCTTTCTACTTAGCATTGATTTGAAGATAAATCATGTTTTTCGCTTGGACTTGAAGTTAACTCGTTTGCTTCGCATGCTGTTGAAGCTAAATCAAGTGTATCACTAGTATTTGAAGCTAAACCATTTGTTTCGCGTGGATTCGAAGATCAACCTTCTAATTCGCATTGATTTGAAGCTAAATCATGTGTTTCGCATGGATTTGAAGCTAACTCGTTTGTTTCGCATGCAGTTGAAGCTGAATCATGTATATCACAAGTAATTGAAGCTAAACTATTCGTTTCGCATGGATTCGAAGATAACCCTTCTTCTTCGCATTGATTTGAAGCTAGATCATGTGTTTTGCATGGATTTGAATCTAACTCGTTTGCTTCGCATGCTGTTGAAGCTAAATCAAGTGTATCACTAGTATTTGAAGCTAAACCATTTGTTTCGCGTGGATTCGAAGATCAACCTTCTACTTCGCATTGATTATATGCTAAATCATGTGTTTCGCATGTATTTGAAGCTACCTCGTTTGTTTCGCATGCGGTTGAAGCTAAATCATGTATATCACAAGTATTTGAAGCTATATCATATGTTTCGCATGGATTCGAAGATAACCCTTCTAATTCGCATTGATTTGAAGCTAAATCATGTGTTTCGCATGGATTCGAAGCTAACTCGTTTGTTTCGCATGCTGTTGAAACTAAATCATGTATATCACAAGTATTTGAAGCTATATCATTTGTTTCGCATGGATTCGAAGATTAGCCTTCTACTTCGCATTGATTTGAAGCTAGATCATGTGTTTTGCATGGATTTGAATCTAACTCGTTTGCTTCGCATGCTGTTGAAACTAAATCATGTATATCACTAGTATTTGAAGCTAAACCATTTGTTTCGCGTGGATTCGAAGATCAACCTTCTACTTCGCATTGATTAGATGCTAAATCATGTGTTTCGCATGGATTTGAAGCTAACTCGTTTGTTTCGCATGCGGTTGAAGCTAAATCATGTATATCACAAGTATTTGAAGCTATATCATGTGTTTCGCATGGATTCGAAGATTAGTCTTCTACTTCGCATTGATTTGAAGCAAAATCATGTGTTTCGCATGGATTTGAATCTAACTCGTTTGTTTCGCATGCTGTTGAAACTAAATCATGTATATCACAAGTATTTGAAGCTATATCATGTGTTTCGCATGGATTCGAAGATTAGTCTTCTACTTCGCATTGATTAGATGCTAAGTCATGTGTTTCGCATGGGTTTGAAGCTAACTCGTTTGTTTCGCCTGCATTTGAAGCTATATCACTTATATTCACAAGTATGTGAAGCTAAATCTTTCGTTTCGCATGGATTTGAAGCTAAGCCATCAACTTCGCGTTGACTTGATGCTAAATCATGTTTTTCGTTTGGACTTGAAGCTAACTCGTTTGTTTCGCATGCTCTTTGAACTAAATCATGTTTATCACAAGTATTTGAAGCTATATCATTTGTTTCGCATTTATTCGAAGCTAAGCCTTCTACTTCGCATTGATTTGAGGCTAAATCATGTGTTTCGCTTGGATTTGAAGATAACTCGTTTGCTTCGCACGCTGTTGAAGCTAAATCATGTATATCACAAGTATGTGAAGCTAAATCTTTCGTTTCGCATGGATTTGAAGCTAAGCCATCAACTTCGCATTGATTTGAAGCTAAATCATGTGTTTCGCATGGATTTGAATCTAACTCGTTTATTTCGCATGCTGTTGAAGCTAAATCATGTATATCACAAGTATATGAAGCTAATCCATTTGTTTCGCATGGATTCGTAGATAAGCCTTCTACTTCGCATTGATTTGAAGCAAAATCATGTGTTTTGCATGGATTTGAATCTAACTCGTTTGTTTCGCATGCTGTTGAAACTAAATCATGTATATCACTAGTATTTGAAGCTAAACCATTTGTTTCGCGTGGATTCGAAGATCAACCTTCTACTTCGCATTGATTAGATGCTAAATCATGTGTTTCGCATGGATTTGAAGCTAACTCGTTTGTTTCGCATGCGGTTGAAGCTAAATCATGTATATCACAAGTATTTGAAGCTATATCATATGTTTCGCATGGATTCGAAGATAACCCTTCTAATTCGTATTGATTTGAAGCTAAATCATGTGTTTCGCATGGATTCGAAGCTAACTCGTTTGTTTCGCATGCTGTTGAAACTAAATCATGTATATCACAAGTATTTGAAGCTATATCATTTGTTTCGCATGAATTCGAAGATTATCCTTCTACTTCGCATTGATTAGATGCTAAATGATGTGTTTCGCATGGGTTTGAAGCTAACTCGTTTGTTTCGCCTGCATTTGAAGCTATATCACTTATATTCACAAGTATGTGAAGCTAAATCATTCGTTTCGCATTGATTTGAAGCTAAGCCATCAACTTCGCGTTGACTTGTTGCTAAATCATGTGTTTCGCATGCAGTTGAAGCTAAATCATGTATATCACAAATATTTGCAGCTAAACCATTTGTTTCGCATGGATTCGAAGATAACCCTTCTACTTCGCATTGATTTGAAGCTAAAGCATGTGTTTCGCATGGGTTTGAAGCTAACTCGTTTGTTTCGCCTGCATTTGAATCTATATCACTTATATTCACAAGTACGTGAAGCTAAATCTTTCGTTTCGCATGGTTTTGAAGCTAAGCCATCAACTTCGCGTTGACTTGATGCTAAATCATGTTTTTCGTTTGGACTTGAAGCTAACTCGTTTGTTTCGCATGCTCTTTGAACTAAATCATGTTTATCACAAGTATTTGAAGCTATATCATTTGTTTCGCATATATTCGAAGATAAGCCTTCTACTTCGCATTGATTTTAATCTAAATCATGTGTTTCGCATGGATTTGAAGCTAACTCGTTTGTTTCGCATGCAGTTGAAGCTGAATCATGTATATCACAAGTATTTGAAGCTAAACCATTTGATTCCCATGGATTTGAAGCTAAGCTTTCTACTTAGCATTGATTTGAAGATAAATCATGTTTTTCGCTTGGACTTGAAGTTAACTCGTTTGCTTCGCATGCTGTTGAAGCTAAATCAAGTGTATCACTAGTATTTGAAGCTAAACCATTTGTTTCGCGTGGATTCGAAGATCAACCTTCTAATTCGCATTGATTTGAAGCTAAATCATGTGTTTCGCATGGATTTGAAGCTAACTCGTTTGTTTCGCATGCAGTTGAAGCTGAATCATGTATATCACAAGTAATTGAAGCTAAACTATTCGTTTCGCATGGATTCGAAGATAACCCTTCTTCTTCGCATTGATTTGAAGCTAGATCATGTGTTTTGCATGGATTTGAATCTAACTCGTTTGCTTCGCATGCTGTTGAAGCTAAATCAAGTGTATCACTAGTATTTGAAGCTAAACCATTTGTTTCGCGTGGATTCGAAGATCAACCTTCTACTTCGCATTGATTATATGCTAAATCATGTGTTTCGCATGTATTTGAAGCTACCTCGTTTGTTTCGCATGCGGTTGAAGCTAAATCATGTATATCACAAGTATTTGAAGCTATATCATATGTTTCGCATGGATTCGAAGATAACCCTTCTAATTCGCATTGATTTGAAGCTAAATCATGTGTTTCGCATGGATTCGAAGCTAACTCGTTTGTTTCGCATGCTGTTGAAACTAAATCATGTATATCACAAGTATTTGAAGCTATATCATTTGTTTCGCATGGATTCGAAGATTAGCCTTCTACTTCGCATTGATTTGAAGCTAGATCATGTGTTTTGCATGGATTTGAATCTAACTCGTTTGCTTCGCATGCTGTTGAAGCTAAATCAAGTGTATCACTAGTATTTGAAGCTAAACCATTTGTTTCGCGTGGATTCGAAGATCAACCTTCTACTTCGCATTGATTAGATGCTAAATCATGTGTTTCGCATGGATTTGAAGCTAACTCGTTTGTTTCGCATGCGGTTGAAGCTAAATCATGTATATCACAAGTATTTGAAGCTATATCATATGTTTCGCATGGATTCGAAGATAACCCTTATAATTCGTATTGATTTGAAGCTAAATCATGTGTTTCGCATGGATTCGAAGCTAACTCGTTTGTTTCGCATGCTGTTGAAACTAAATCATGTATATCACAAGTATTTGAAGCTATATCATTTGTTTCGCATGAATTCGAAGATTATCCTTCTACTTCGCATTGATTAGATGCTAAATGATGTGTTTCGCATGGGTTTGAAGCTAACTCGTTTGTTTCGCCTGCATTTGAAGCTATATCACTTATATTCACAAGTATGTGAAGCTAAATCATTCGTTTCGCATTGATTTGAAGCTAAGCCATCAACTTCGCGTTGACTTGTTGCTAAATCATGTGTTTCGCATGCAGTTGAAGCTAAATCATGTATATCACAAATATCATATCATTTGCAGCTAAACCATTTGTTTCGCATGGATTCGAAGATAACCCTTCTACTTCGCATTGATTTGAAGCTAAATCATGTGTTTCGCATGGGTTTGAAGCTAACTCGTTTGTTTCGCCTGCATTTGAAGCTATATCACTTATATTCACAAGTACGTGAAACTAAATCTTTCGTTTCGCATGGATTTGAAGCTAAGCCATCAACTTCGCGTTGACTTGATGCTAAATCATGTTTTTCGTTTGGACTTGAAGCTAACTCGTTTGTTTCGCATGCTCTTTGAACTAAATCATGTTTATCACAAGTATTTGAAGCTATATCATTTGTTTCGCATATATTCGAAGATAAGCCTTCTACTTCGCATTGATTTTAATCTAAATCATGTGTTTCGCATGGATTTGAAGCTAACTCGTTTGTTTCGCATGCAGTTGAAGCTGAATCATGTATATCACAAGTATTTGAAGCTAAACCATTTGATTCCCATGGATTTGAAGCTAAGCTTTCTACTTAGCATTGATTTGAAGATAAATCATGTTTTTCGCTTGGACTTGAAGTTAACTCGTTTGCTTCGCATGCTGTTGAAGCTAAATCAAGTGTATCACTAGTATTTGAAGCTAAACCATTTGTTTCGCGTGGATTCGAAGATCAACCTTCTAATTCGCATTGATTTGAAGCTAAATCATGTGTTTCGCATGGATTTGAAGCTAACTCGTTTGTTTCGCATGCAGTTGAAGCTGAATCATGTATATCACAAGTAATTGAAGCTAAACTATTCGTTTCGCATGGATTCGAAGATAACCCTTCTTCTTCGCATTGATTTGAAGCTAGATCATGTGTTTTGCATGGATTTGAATCTAACTCGTTTGTTTCGCATGCGGTTGAAGCTAAATCATGTATATCACAAGTATTTGAAGCTAATCTATTCGCTTCGCATGGATTCGAAGATAACCCTTCTTCTTCGCATTGATTTGAAGCTAAATCATGTGTTTCGCATGTATTTGAAGCTAAGCCGTCAACTTCGCGTTGACTTGATGATAAATCATGTTATTCGCTTGGACTTGAAGCTAGCTCGTTTGTTTCGCATGCTGTTGAAGCTGAATCATGTATATCACAAGTATTTGTAGCTATATCATATGTCTCGCATGGATTCGAAGATAACCCATCTAATTCGCATTGATTTGAAGCTAAATCATGTGTTTCGCATGGATTTGAAGCTAACTCGTTTGTTTCGAATGCAGTTGAAGCTGAATCATGGATATCACAAGTATTTGAAGCTAATCTATTCGCTTCGCATGGATTCGAAGATAACCCTTCTTCTTCGCATTGATTTGAAGCTAAATCATGTGTTTCGCATGTATTTGAAGCTAAGCCGTCAACTTCGCGTTGACTTGATGATAAATCATGTTATTCGCTTGGACTTGAAGCTAGCTCGTTTGTTTCGCATGCTGTTGAAGCTAAATCATGTATATCACAAGTATTTGAAGCTAAACCATTTCTTTCGCATGGATTCGAAGTTAAGCCTCCTACCTCGCATTGATTTGAAGCTAAAGCATGTGTTTAGCATGGATTTGAATCTAACTCGTTTGTTTCGTATGCTGTTGAAACTAAATCATTTATATCACAAGTATTTGAAGCTAAACCATTTGCTTCGCATGGATTCGAAGATAAGACTTGCACTTCGCATTGATTTGAAGCTAACTCATGTGTTTCGCATGGATTTGAAGTTAACTCGTTTGTTTCGCATGCAGTTGAAGCTAAATCATGTATATCACAAATATTTGCCGCTAAACCATTTGTTTCGCATGGATTCGAAGATAACCCTTCTACTTCGCATTGATTTGAAGCTGAATCATGTGTTTCGCATGGATTTGAAGCTAACTCGTCTGTTTCGCATGCAGTTGAAGCTGAATCATGTACATCACAAGTATTTGCGGCTAAACCATTTGTTTCGCATGGATTCGAAGGTAACCCTTCTACTTCGCATTGATTTGAAGCTACATCATGTGTTTCGCATGGATTTGAATCTAACTCGTTTGTTTCGCATGCTGTTGAAACTAAATCATGTATATCACAAGTATTTGAAGCTAAACCACTTGCTTCGCATGGATTCGAAGATCAGCCTTCTAATTCGCATTGAGTTGTAGCTAAATCATGTGTTCGCATGGATTTGATGCTAACTCGTTTGCTTCGCATGCTGTTGAAGCTAAATCAAGTGTATCACAAGTATTTGAAGCTAAACAATTTGCTTCGCATTTATTCGAAGCTAAGCCTTCTACTTCGCATTGATTTGAGGCTAAATCATGTGTTTCGCTTGGATTTGAAGCTAACTCGTTTTTTCGCTAGCAGTTGAAGCTAAATCATGTATATCACAATTATTGAAGCTAAACCATTTGTATCGCATGGAATCGAAGATAAGCCACCTACTTCGCATTGATTTGTAGCTAAATAATGTGTTTCGCATGGATTTGAAGCTAACTCGTTTATTTCGCATGCTGTTGAAGCTATGTCATGTATATCACAAGTATTTGAAGCTAAACCATTTGTTTCGCATGGATTCGAAGCTAAGCCTTCCACTTCGCATTCATTTGAAGCTAAATCATGTGTTCCGCATGGATTTGAATCTAACTCGTTTGTTTCGCATGCAGTTGAAGCTGAATCATGTATATCATAAGTATTTGCCGCTAAACATTTGTTCCGCATGGATTCGAAGGTAACCCTTCTACTTCGCATTGATTTGAAGCTACATCATGTGTTTCGCATGGACTTGAAACTAACTCGTTTGTTTCGCATGCTGTTGAAACGAAATCATGTATATCACAAGTATTTGAAGCTAAACCATTTGCTTCGCATGGATTCGAAGATCATCCTTCTACTTCGCATTGATTAGATGCTAAATCATGTGTATCGCATGGGTTTGAAGCTAACTCGTTTGTTTCGCCTGCATTTCAAGCCATATCACTTATATTTTGAAATATGTGAAGCTAAATCATTCGTTTTGCATGGATTTGAAGCTAAGCCATCAACTTCGCGTTGACTTGATGCTAATTCATGTGTTTCGCATGGATTTGAAGCTAACTCGTTTGTTTCCTAGGCAGTTGAAGCTGAATCATGTATATCAAAAGTATTTGAAGCTAAACTATTCGTTTCGCATGGATTCGAAGATAAGCCTTCCACTTCGCATTGATTTGAAGCAAAATCATGTGTTCCGCATGATTTGAAGCTAACTCGTTTGTTTCGCATGCAGTTGAAGCTGAATCATGTATATCACAAGTATTTGAAGCTAAGCATTTGCTTCGCATGGATTCGAAGGTAAGCCTTCTACTTCGCATTGATTTGCTGCTAAGTCGTTTGTTTCGCATGGATTTGAAGCTAACTCGTTTGTTTCGCATGCTGTTGAAGCTAAATCATGTATATCACAATTATTTGAAGCTAAACCATTTGTATCGCATGGAATCGAAGATAAGCCACCTACTTCGCATTGATTTGTAGCTAAATAATGTGTTACGCATGGATTTGAAGCTAACTCGTTTATTTCGCATGCTGTTGAAGCTATGTCATGTATATCACAAGTATTTGAAGCTAAACCATTTGTTTCGCATGGATTCGAAGCTAAGCCTTCCACTTCGCATTCATTTGAAGCTAAATCATGTGTTCCGCATGGATTTGAAGCTAACTTGTTTATTTCGCATGCTGTTAAAGCTAAATCATGTATATCACAAGTATTTGAAGCTAAATCATGTGTTCCGCATGGATTTGAAGCTGACTCGTTTGTTTCGCATGCAGTGAAGCTGAATCATGTATATCACAAGTATTTGAAGCTATATCATATGTTTCGCATGGATTCGAAGATAACCCTACTAATTCGCATTGATTTGAAGCTAAATCATGTGTTTCGCATGGATTTGAAGCTAACTCGTTTGTCTCGCATGCTGTTGAAGCTAAATCATGTATATCACAAGTATATGAAGCTAATCCATTTGTTTCGCATGGATTCGAAGATAAGCCTCCTAGCTCGCATTGATTTGAAGCTAAATCATGTGTTTCGCATGGATTTGAATCTAACTCGTTTGTTTCGCATGCTATTGAAACTAAATCATGTATATCACAAGTATTTGAAGCTAAACCATTTGCTTCGCATGGATTCGAAGATCAGCCTTCTACTTCGCATTGATTAGATGCTAAATCATGTGTTTCGCATGGGTTTGAAGCTAACTCGTTTGTTTCGCCTGCATTTGAAGCCATATCACTTATATTATCAAGTATGTGAAGCCAAATCATTCGTTTTGCATGGATTTGAAGCTAAGCCATCAACTTCGCGTTGACTTGATGCTAATTCATGTGTTTCGCATGGATTTGAAGCTAACTCGTTTGTTTCGCAGGCAGTTGAATCTGAATCATTTATATCAAAAGTATTTGAAGCTAAACTATTCGTTTCGCATGGATTCGAAGATAAGCCTTCCACTTCGCATTGATTTGAAGCTAAATCATGTGTTCCGCATGGATTTGAAGCTGACTCGTTTGTTTCGCATGCAGTTGAAGCTGAATCATGTATATCACAAGTATTTGCGGCTAAACCATTTGTTTCGCATGGATTCGAAGATAAGCCTTCTACTTCGCATTGATTTGAAGCTAAATCATGTGTTTCGCATGGATTTGAAGCTAACTCGTTTGTTTCGCATGCTGTAGAAGCTAAGTCATGTATATCACAAGTATTTGAAGCTAAACCATTTGTTTCGCATGGATTCGAAGATAAGCCTTCCACTTCGCATTCATTTGAAGCTAAATCATTTGTTCCGCATGGATTTGAAGCTAACTCGTCTGTTTCGCATGCAGTTGTAGCTGAATCATGTACATCACAAGTATTTGCGGCTAAACCATTTGTTTCGCATGGATTCGAAGGTAACCCTTCTACTTCGCATTGATTAGATGCTAAATCATGTGTTTCGCATGGGTTTGAAGCTAACTCGTTTGTTTCGCCTGCATTTGAAGCCATATCACTTATATTATCAAGTATGTGAAGCTAAATCATTCGTTTTGCATGGATTTGAAGCTAAGCCATCAACTTCGCGTTGACTTGATGCTAATTCATGTGTTTCGCATGGATTTGAAGCTAACTCGTTTGTTTCGCAGGCAGTTGAATCTGAATCATGTATATCAAAAGTATTGGAAGCTGAACTATTCGTTTCGCATGGATTCGAAGATAAGCCTTCCACTTCGCATTGATTTGAAGCTAAATCATGTGTTCCGCATGGATTTGAAGCTAACTCGTCTGTTTCGCATGCAGTTGAAGCTGAATCATGTACATCACAAGTATTTGCGGCTAAACCATTTGTTTCGCATGGATTCGAAAGTAACCCTTCTACTTCGCATTGATTTGAAGCTAAATCATGTGTTTCGCATGGATTTGAAGCTAACTCGTTTGTTTCGCATGCTGTTGAAGCTAAGTCATGTATATCACAAGTATTTGAAGCTAAACCACTTGTTTCGCATGGATTCGAAGATAAGCCTTCCACTTCGCATTCATTTGAAGCTAAATCATTTGTTCCGCATGGATTTGAAGCTAACTCGTCTGTTTCGCATGCAGTTGTAGCTGAATCATGTACATCACAAGTATTTGCGGCTAAACCATTTGTTTCGCATGGATTCGAAGGTAACCCTTCTACTTCGCATTGATTAGATGCTAAATCATGTGTTTCGCATGGGTTTGAAGCTAACTCGTTTGTTTCGCCTGCATTTGAAGCCATATCACTTATATTATCAAGTATGTGAAGCTAAATCATTCGTTTTGCATGGATTTGAAGCTAAGCCATCAACTTCGCGTTGACTTGATGCTAATTCATGTGTTTCGCATGGATTTGAAGCTAACTCGTTTGTTTCGCAGGCAGTTGAATCTGAATCATGTATATCAAAAGTATTGGAAGCTGAACTATTCGTTTCGCATGGATTCGAAGATAAGCCTTCCACTTCGCATTGATTTGAAGCTAAATCATGTGTTCCGCATGGATTTGAAGCTAACTCGTCTGTTTCGCATGCAGTTGAAGCTGAATCATGTACATCACAAGTATTTGCGGCTAAACCATTTGTTTCGCATGGATTCGAAAGTAACCCTTCTACTTCGCATTGATTTGAAGCTACATCATGTGTTTCGCATGGATTTGAATCTAACTCGTTTGTTTCGCATGCTGTTGAAACGAAATAATGTATATCACAAGTATTTGAAGCTAAACCATTTGCTTCGCATGGATTCGAAGATCAGCCTTCTACTTCGCATTGATTAGATGCTAAATCATGTGCATCGCATGGGTTTGAAGCTAACTCGTTTGTTTCGCCTGCATTTGAAGCCATATCACTTATATTTTCAAATATGTGAAGCTAAATCATTCGTTTCGCATGGATTTGAAGCTAAGCCGTCAACTTCGCGTTGACTTGATGATAAATCATGTTTTTCGCTTGGACTTGAAGCTAACTCGTTTGTTTCACCTGCATTTGAAGCTATATCATTTATATTCTCAAGTATGTGAAGCTAAATCATTCGTTTCCCATGGATTTGAAGCTAAGCCGTCAACTTCGCGTTGACTTGATGATAAATCATGTTTTTCGCTTGGACTTGAAGTTAACTCGTTTGTTTCCAATGCTGTTGAAGCTAAATCATGTATATCACAAGTATTTGAAGCTAAACCATTTGTTTCGCATGGATTCCAAGATAACCCTTCTAATTCGCATTGATTTGTAGCTAAATCATGTGTTCGCATGGATTTGATGCTATCTCGTTTGCTTCGCATGCTGTTGAAGCTAAATCATGTATATCACAAATATTTGCCGCTAAACCATTTGTTTCGCATGGATTCGAAGATAACCCTTCTACTTCGCATTGATTTGAAGCTAAATCATGTGTTTCGCTTGGATTTGAAGCTAACTCGTTTTTTCGCTAGCAGTTGAAGCTAAATCATGTATATCACAAGTATTTGAAGCTAAACCATTTGTTTCGCATGGATTCGAAGCTAAGCCTTCCACTTCGCATTCATTTGAAGCTAAATCATGTGTTCCGCATGGATTTGAATCTAACTCGTTTGTTTCGCATGCAGTTGAAGCTGAATCATGTATATCATAAGTATTTGCCGCTAAACCATTTGTTCCGCATGGATTCGAAGGTAACCCTTCTACTTCGCATTGATTTGAAGCTACATCATGTGTTTCGCATGGACTTGAAACTAACTCGTTTGTTTCGCATGCTGTTGAAACGAAATCATGTATATCACAAGTATTTGAAGCTAAACCATTTGCTTCGCATGGATTCGAAGATCATCCTTCTACTTCGCATTGATTAGATGCTAAATCATGTGTATCGCATGGGTTTGAAGCTAACTCGTTTGTTTCGCCTGCATTTCAAGCCATATCACTTATATTTTGAAATATGTGAAGCTAAATCATTCGTTTTGCATGGATTTGAAGCTAAGCCATCAACTTCGCGTTGACTTGATGCTAATTCATGTGTTTCGCATGGATTTGAAGCTAACTCGTTTGTTTCCTAGGCAGTTGAAGCTGAATCATGTATATCAAAAGTATTTGAAGCTAAACTATTCGTTTCGCATGGATTCGAAGATAAGCCTTCCACTTCGCATTGATTTGAAGCAAAATCATGTGTTCCGCATGGATTTGAAGCTAACTCGTTTGTTTCGCATGCAGTTGAAGCTGAATCATGTATATCACAAGTATTTGAAGCTAAACCATTTGCTTCGCATGGATTCGAAGGTCAGCCTTCTACTTCGCATTGATTTGCTGCTAAGTCGTTTGTTTCGCATGGATTTGAAGCTAACTCGTTTGTTTCGCATGCTGTTGAAGCTAAATCATGTATATCACAATTATTTGAAGCTAAACCATTTGTATCGCATGGAATCGAAGATAAGCCACCTACTTCGCATTGATTTGTAGCTAAATAATGTGTTACGCATGGATTTGAAGCTAACTCGTTTATTTCGCATGCTGTTGAAGCTATGTCATGTATATCACAAGTATTTGAAGCTAAACCATTTGTTTCGCATGGATTCGAAGCTAAGCCTTCCACTTCGCATTCATTTGAAGCTAAATCATGTGTTCCGCATGGATTTGAAGCTAACTTGTTTATTTCGCATGCTGTTAAAGCTAAATCATGTATATCACAAGTATTTGAAGCTAAATCATGTGTTCCGCATGGATTTGAAGCTGACTCGTTTGTTTCGCATGCAGTTGAAGCTGAATCATGTATATCACAAATATTTGAAGCTATATCATATGTTTCGCATGGATTCGAAGATAACCCTACTAATTCGCATTGATTTGAAGCTAAATCATGTGTTTCGCATGGATTTGAAGCTAACTCGTTTGTCTCGCATGCTGTTGAAGCTAAATCATGTATATCACAAGTATATGAAGCTAATCCATTTGTTTCGCATGGATTCGAAGATAAGCCTCCTAGCTCGCATTGATTTGAAGCTAAATCATGTGTTTCGCATGGATTTGAATCTAACTCGTTTGTTTCGCATGCTATTGAAACTAAATCATGAATATCACAAGTATTTGAAGCTAAACCATTTGCTTCGCATGGATTCGAAGATCAGCCTTCTACTTCGCATTGATTAGATGCTAAATCATGTGTTTCGCATGGGTTTGAAGCTAACTCGTTTGTTTCGCCTGCATTTGAAGCCATATCACTTATATTATCAAGTATGTGAAGCCAAATCATTCGTTTTGCATGGATTTGAAGCTAAGCCATCAACTTCGCGTTGACTTGATGCTAATTCATGTGTTTCGCATGGATTTGAAGCTAACTCGTTTGTTTCGCAGGCAGTTGAATCTGAATCATTTATATCAAAAGTATTTGAAGCTAAACTATTCGTTTCGCATGGATTCGAAGATAAGCCTTCCACTTCGCATTGATTTGAAGCTAAATCATGTGTTCCGCATGGATTTGAAGCTGACTCGTTTGTTTCGCATGCAGTTGAAGCTGAATCATGTATATCACAAGTATTTGCGGCTAAACCATTTGTTTCGCATGGATTCGAAGATAAGCCTTCTACTTCGCATTGATTTGAAGCTAAATCATGTGTTTCGCATGGATTTGAAGCTAACTCGTTTGTTTCGCATGCTGTTGAAGCTAAGTCATGTATATCACAAGTATTTGAAGCTAAACCATTTGTTTCGCATGGATTCGAAGATAAGCCTTCCACTTCGCATTCATTTGAAGCTAAATCATTTGTTCCGCATGGATTTGAAGCTAACTCGTCTGTTTCGCATGCAGTTGTAGCTGAATCATGTACATCACAAGTATTTGCGGCTAAACCATTTGTTTCGCATGGATTCGAAGGTAACCCTTCTACTTCGCATTGATTAGATGCTAAATCATGTGTTTCGCATGGGTTTGAAGCTAACTCGTTTGTTTCGCCTGCATTTGAAGCCATATCACTTATATTATCAAGTATGTGAAGCTAAATCATTCGTTTTGCATGGATTTGAAGCTAAGCCATCAACTTCGCGTTGACTTGATGCTAATTCATGTGTTTCGCATGGATTTGAAGCTAACTCGTTTGTTTCGCAGGCAGTTGAATCTGAATCATGTATATCAAAAGTATTGGAAGCTGAACTATTCGTTTCGCATGGATTCGAAGATAAGCCTTCCACTTCGCATTGATTTGAAGCTAAATCATGTGTTCCGCATGGATTTGAAGCTAACTCGTCTGTTTCGCATGCAGTTGAAGCTGAATCATGTACATCACAAGTATTTGCGGCTAAACCATTTGTTTCGCATGGATTCGAAAGTAACCCTTCTACTTCGCATTGATTTGAAGCTACATCATGTGTTTCGCATGGATTTGAATCTAACTCGTTTGTTTCGCATGCTGTTGAAACGGAATAATGTATATCACAAGTATTTGAAGCTAAACCATTTGCTTCGCATGGATTCGAAGATCAGCCTTCTACTTCGCATTGATTAGATGCTAAATCATGTGCATCGCATGGGTTTGAAGCTAACTCGTTTGTTTCGCCTGCATTTGAAGCCATATCACTTATATTTTCAAATATGTGAAGCTAAATCATTCGTTTCGCATGGATTTGAAGCTAAGCCGTCAACTTCGCGTTGACTTGATGATAAATCATGTTTTTCGCTTGGACTTGAAGCTAACTCGTTTGTTTCACCTGCATTTGAAGCTATATCATTTATATTCTCAAGTATGTGAAGCTAAATCATTCGTTTCCCATGGATTTGAAGCTAAGCCGTCAACTTCGCGTTGACTTGATGATAAATCATGTTTTTCGCTTGGACTTGAAGTTAACTCGTTTGTTTCCAATGCTGTTGAAGCTAAATCATGTATATCACAAGTATTTGAAGCTAAACCATTTGTTTCGCATGGATTCCAAGATAACCCTTCTAATTCGCATTGATTTGTAGCTAAATCATGTGTTCGCATGGATTTGATGCTATCTCGTTTGCTTCGCATGCTGTTGAAGCTAAATCATGTATATCACAAGTATTTGAAGCTAAACCATTTGCTTCGCATGGATTCGAAGGTCAGCCTTCTACTTCGCATTGATTTGCTGCTAAGTCATTTGTTTCGCATGGATTTGAAGCTAACTCGTTTGTTTCGCATGCTGTTGAAGCTAAATCATGTATATCACAATTATTTGAAGCTAAACCATTTGTATCGCATGGAATCGAAGATAAGCCACCTACTTCGCATTGATTTGTAGCTAAATAACGTGTTTCGCATGGATTTGAAGCTAACTCGTTTATTTCGCATGCTGTTGAAGCTATGTCATGTATATCACAAGTATTTGAAGCTAAACCATTTGTTTCGCATGGATTCGAAGCTAAGCCTTCCACTTCGCATTCATTTGAAGCTAAATCATGTGTTCCGCATGGATTTGAATCTAACTCGTTTGTTTCGCATGCAGTTGAAGCTGAATCATGTATATCATAAGTATTTGCCGCTAAACCATTTGATTCGCATGGATTCGAAGGTAACCCTTCTACTTCGCATTGATTTGAAGCTACATCATGTGTTTCGCATGGACTTGAATCTAACTCGTTTGTTTCGTATGCTGTTGAAACGAAATCATGTATATCACAAGTATTTGAAGCTAAACCATTTGCTTCGCATGGATTCGAAGATCATCCTTCTACTTCGCATTGATTAGATGCTAAATCATGTGTATCGCATGGGTTTGAAGCTAAGTCGTTTGTTTCGCCTGCATTTCAAGCCATATCACTTATATTTTGAAATATGTGAAGCTAAATCATTCGTTTTGCATGGATTTGAAGCTAAGCCACCTACTTCGCGTTGACTTGATGCTAATTCATGTGTTTCGCATGGATTTGAAGCTAACTCGTTTATTTCGCATGCTGTTGAAGCTATGTCATGTATATCACAAGTATTTGAAGCTAAACCATTTGTTTCGCATGGATTCGAAGCTAAGCCTTCCACGTCGCATTCATTTGAAGCTAAATCATGTGTTCCGCATGGATTTGAAGCTAACTTGTTTATTTCGCATGCTGTTAAAGCTAAATCATGTATATCACAAGTATTTGAAGCTAAACCATTTGTTTCGCATGGATTCGAAGATTAGCCTTCCACATCGCATTGATTTGAAGCTAAATCATGTGTTTCGCATGGATTTGAAGTTAACTCGTTTGTCTCGCATGCTGTTGAAGCTAAATCATGTATATCACAAGTATATGAAGCTAATCCATTTGTTTCGCATGGATTCGAAGATAAGCCTCCTAGCTCGCATTGATTTGAAGCTAAATCATGTGTTTCGCATGGATTTGAATCTAACTCGTTTGTTTCGCATGCTGTTGAAACTAAATCATGTATATCACAAGTATTTGAAGCAAAACCATTTGCTTCGCATGGATTCGAAGATCAGCCTTCTACTTCGCATTGATTAGATGCTAAATCATGTGTTTCGCATGGGTTTGAAGCTAACTCGTTTGTTTCGCCTGCGTTTGAAGCCATATCACTTATATTATCAAGTATGTGAAGCTAAATCATTCGTTTTGCATGGATTTGAAGCTAAGCCATCAACTTCGCGTTGACTTGATGCTAATTCATGTGTTTCGCATGGATTTGAAGCTAACTCGTTTGTTTCGCAGGCAGCTGAATCTGAATCATGTATATCAAAAGTATTTGAAGCTAAACTATTCGTTTCGCATGGATTCGAAGATAAGCCTTCCACTTCGCATTGATTTGAAGCTAAATCATGTGTTCCGCATGGATTTGAAGCTGACTCGTTTGTTTCGCATGCAGTTGAAGCTGAATCATGTATATCACAAGTATTTGAAGCTAAACCATTTGTTTCGCATGGATTCCAAGATAACCCTTCTAATTCGCATTGATTTGAAGCTAAATCATGTGTTTCACATGGATTTGAAGCTAACTCGTTTGTTTCGCATGCTGTTGAAGCTATATCATGTATATCACAAGTATTTGAAGCTATATGATATGTTTCGCATGGATTCGAAGATAACCCTTCTAATTCGCATTGATTTGAAGCTAAATCATGTGTTTCGCATGGGTATGAAGCTAACTCGTTTGTTTCGCCTGCATTTGAAGCTATATCACTTATATTCTCAAGTATGTGAAGCTAAATCATTCGTTTCGCATGGATTCGAACATCAGCCTTCTACTTCGCATTGATTAGATGCTAAATCAAGTGTTTCGCATGGGTTTGAAGCTAACTCGTTCGTTTCGCCTGCATTTGAAGCTATATCACATATGTTCTCAAGTATGTGAAGCTAAATCATTCGTTTCGCATGGATTTGAAGCTAAGCCGTCAACTTCGCGTTGACTTGATGATAAATAATGTCTTTCGCTTGGACTTGAAGTCAACTCGTTAGTTTCGCATGCTGTTGAAGCTAAATCATGTATATCACAAGTATTTGGAGCTAAACCATTTGTTTCGCATGGATTCCAAGATAACCTTCTAATTGGCATTGATTTGAGGCTAAATCATGTGTTTCGCATGGATTTGAAGCTAACTCGTTTGTTTCTCATGCTGTTGAAGCTAAATCATGTATATCACAAGTATTTGAAGCTAAACCATTTGTTTCGCATCGATCCGAAGATAAGCCTCCTACTTCGCATTGATTTGAAGCTAAATCATGTGTTCGCATGGATTTGAAGCTAACTCGTTTGCTTCGCATGCTGTTGAAGCTAAATCAAGTGTATCACAAGTATTTGAAGCTATATCATATGTGTCGCATGGATTCGAAGATAACCCTTCTAATTCGCATTGATTTGAAGCTAAATCATGTGTTTCGCATGGATTTGAAGCTAACTCGTTTGTTTCGCATGCTGTTGAAGCTAAGTCATGTATATCACAAGCATTTGAAGCTAAACCATTTGTTTCGCACGGTTTCGAAGATAAGCCTTCACTTCGCATTCATTTGAAGCTAAATCATGTGTTCCGCATGGATTTGAAGCTAACTCGTTTGTTTCGCATGCTGTTGAAGCTAAATCATGTATATCACAAGTATATGAAGCTAATCCATTTGTTTCGCATGGATTCGTAGATAAGCCACCTACTTCGCATTGATTTGTAGCTAAATAATGTGTTTCGCATGGATTTGAAGCTAACTCGTTTATTTCGCATGCTGTTGAAGCTATGTCATGTATATCACAAGTATTTGAAGCTAAACCATTTGTTTCGCATGGATTCGAAGCTAAGCCTTCCACTTCGCATTCATTTGAAGCTAAATCATGTGTTCCGCATGGATTTGAAGCTAACTTGTTTATTTCGCATGCTGTTAAAGCTAAATCATGTATGTCACAAGTATTTGAAGCTAAACCATTTGTTTCGCATGGATTCGAAGATTAGCCTTCCACATCGCATTGATTTGAAGCTAAATCATGTGTTCCGCATGGATTTGAAGCTAACTTGTTTGTCTCGCATGCTGTTGAAGCTAAATCATGTATATCACAAGTATATGAAGCTAATCCATTTGTTTCGCATGGATTCGAAGATAAGCCTCCTAGCTCGCATTGATTTGAAGCTAAATCATGTGTTTCGCATGGATTTGAATCTAACTCGTTTGTTTCGCATGCTGTTGAAACTAAATCATGTATATCACAAGTATTTGAAGCAAAACCATTTGCTTCGCATGGATTCGAAGATCAGCCTTCTACTTCGCATTGATTAGATGCTAAATCATGTGTTTCGCATGGGTTTGAAGCTAACTCGTTTGTTTCGCCTGCGTTTGAAGCCATATCACTTATATTATCAAGTATGTGAAGCTAAATCATTCGTTTTGCATGGATTTGAAGCTAAGCCATCAACTTCGCGTTGACTTGATGCTAATTCATGTGTTTCGCATGGATTTGAAGCTAACTCGTTTGTTTCGCAGGCAGCTGAATCTGAATCATGTATATCAAAAGTATTTGAAGCTAAACTATTCGTTTCGCATGGATTCGAAGATAAGCCTTCCACTTCGCATTGATTTGAAGCTAAATCATGTGTTCCGCATGGATTTGAAGCTGACTCGTTTGTTTCGCATGCAGTTGAAGCTGAATCATGTATATCACAAGTATTTGAATCTAAACCATTTGTTTCGCATGGATTCCAAGATAACCCTTCTAATTCGCATTGATTTGAAGCTAAATCATGTGTTTCACATGGATTTGAAGCTAACTCGTTTGTTTCGCATGCTGTTGAAGCTATATCATGTATATCACAAGTATTTGAAGCTATATGATATGTTTCGCATGGATTCGAAGATAACCCTTCTAATTCGCATTGATTTGAAGCTAAATCATGTGTTTCGCATGGGTATGAAGCTAACTCGTTTGTTTCGCCTGCATTTGAAGCAATATCACTTATATTCTCAAGTATGTGAAGCTAAATCATTCGTTTCGCATGGATTCGAACATCAGCCTTCTACTTCGCATTGATTAGATGCTAAATCAAGTGTTTCGCATGGGTTTGAAGCTAACTCGTTCGTTTCGCCTGCATTTGAAGCTATATCACATATGTTCTCAAGTATGTGAAGCTAAATCATTCGTTTCGCATGGATTTGAAGCTAAGCCGTCAACTTCGCGTTGACTTGATGATAAATAATGTCTTTCGCTTGGACTTGAAGTCAACTCGTTTGTTTCGCATGCTGTTGAAGCTAAATCATGTATATCACAAGTATATGAAGCTAATCCATTTGTTTCGCATGGATTCGTAGATAAGCCTTCTACTTCGCATTGATTTGAAGCTAAATCATGTGTTTCGCATGGATTTGAATCTAACTCGTTTGTTTCGCATGCTGTTGAAACTAAATCATGTATATCACAAGTATTTGAAGCTAAACCATTTGTTTCGCATGGATTCCAAGATAACCCTTCTAATTCGCATTTATTAGATGGTAAATCATGCGTTTCGCATGGATTTGAAGCTAACTCGATTGTTTCGCATTCTGTTGAAGATTAATCATGCATATCACAAGTATTTGAAGCTAAACCATTTGTTTCGCATGGATTCGAAGATAAGCCTCCTACTTCGCATTGATTTGAAGCTAAATCATGTGTTCGCATGGATTTGAAGCTACCTCGTTTGTTTCGCATGCTGTTGACGCTAAGTCATGTATATCACAAGTATTTGAAGCTAAACCATTTGTTTCGCATGGATTCGAAGATAAGCCTTCTACTTCGCATTCATTTGAAGCTAAATCATGTGTTTCGCATGGATTTGAAGCTAACTCGTTTGTTTCGCATGCTGTTGAAGCTAAGTCATGTATATCACAAGCATTTGAAGCTAAACCATTTGCTTCGCACGGTTTCGAAGATAAGCCTTCTACATCGCATTGATTAGATGCTAAATCATGTGTTTCGCATGGGTTTGAAGCTAACTCGTTTGTTTCGCCTGCATTTGAAGCCATATCACTTATATTTTCAAGTATGTGAAGCTAAATCATTCGTTTTGCATGGATTTGAAGCTAAGCCACCAACTTCGCGTTGACTTGATGCTTATTCATGTATTTCGCATGGATTTGAAGCTAACTCGTTTGTTTCGCAGGCAGTTGAATCTGAATCATGTATATCACAAGTATTTGCGGCTAAACCATTTGTTTCGCATGGATTCGAAGGTAACCCTTTTACTTCGCATTGATTTTAATCTAAATCATGTGTTTCGCATGGATTTGAAGCTAACTCGTTTGTTTCGCATGCTGTTGAAGCTAAATCATGTATATCACAAGTATTTGAAGCTAAACCATTTGTTTCGCATGGATTCGAAGATAAGCCTCCTACTTCGCATTGATTTGAAGCTAAATCATGTGTTCGCATGGATTTGAAGCTTACTCGTTTGCTTCGCATGCTGTTGAAGCTAAATCAAGTGTATCACAAGTATTTGAAGCTAAACCATTTGTTTCGCATGGATTCGAAGATCAGCCTCCTACTTCGCATTGATTAGATGCTAAATCATGTGCTTCGCATGGATTTGAAGCTAACTCGTTTGTTTCGCATGCTGTTGAAACTAAATCATGTATATCACAAGTATTTGAAGCGATATCATTTGTTTCGCATGGATTCGAAGATTAGCCTTCTACTTCGCATTGATTAGATGCTAAATCATGTGTTTAGCATGGGTTTGAAGCTAACTCGTTTGTTTCGCCTGCATTTGAAGCTATATCACTTATATTCACAAGTATGTGAAGCTAAATCATTCGTTTCGCATGGATTTGAAGCAAAGCCATCAACTTCGCGTTGACTTGATACTAAATCATGTTTTTCGTTTGGACTTGAAGCTAACTCGTTTGTTTCGCATGTTGTTGAAGATAAATCATGTATATCACAAGTATTTGAAGCTATATCATATGTTTCGCATGGATTCGAAGATAACCCTTCTAATTCGCATTGATTTGAAGCTAAATCTTGTGTTTCGCATGGATTTGAAGCTGACTCGTTTGTTTCGCATGCAGTTGAAGCTGAATCATGTATATCACAAGTATTTGCGGATAAACCATTTGTTTCGCATGGATTCGAAGATAAGCCTTCTACTTCGCATTGATTTTAATCTAAATCATGTGTTTAGCATGGATTTGAAGCTAACTCGTTTGTTTCGCATGCTGTTGAAGCTAAATCATGTATATCACAAGTATTTGAAGCTAAACCATTTGTTTCGCATGGATTCCAAGATAACCCTTCTAATTGGCATTGATTTGAGGCTAAATCATGTGTTTCGCATGGATTTGAAGCTAACTCGTTTGTTTCTCATGCTGTTGAAGCTAAATCATGTATATCACAAGTATTTGAAGCTAAACCATTTGTTTCGCATGGATCCGAAGATAAGCCTCCTACTTCGCATTGATTTGAAGCTAAATCATGTGTTCGCATGGATTTGATGCTAACTCGTTTGCTTCGCATGCTGTTGAAGCTAAATCAAGTGTATCACAAGTATTTGAAGCTAAACCATTTGTTTCGCGTGGATTCGAAGATCAACCTTCTACTTCGTATTGATTAGATGCTAAATCATGTGTTTCGCATGGATTTGAAGCTAACTCGTTTGTTTCGCATGCTGTTGAAGCTAAATCATGTATATCACAAGTATTTGAAGCTATATCATTTGTTTCGCATGGATTCGAAGATAACCCTTCTAATTCGCATTGATTTGAAGCTAAATCATGTGTTTCGCATGGATTTGAAGCTAACTCGTTTATTTCGCATGCTGTTGAAGCTAAATCATGTATATCACAAGTATATGAAGCTAATCCATTTGTTTCGCATGGATTCGTTGATAAACCTTCTACTTCGCATTGATTTGAAGCTAAATCATGTGTTTCGCATGGATTTGAATCTAACTCGTTTGTTTCGCATGCTGTTGAAACTAAATCATGTATATCACAAGTAATTGAAGCTAAACTATTCGTTTCGCATGGATTCGAAGATAACACTTCTTCTTCGCATTGATTTGAAGCTAAATCATGTGTTTCGCATGGGTTTGAAGCTAACTCGTTTGTTTCGCCTGCATTTGAAGCCATATCACTTATATTTTCAAGTATGTGAAGCTAAATCATTCGTTTTGCATGGATTTGAAGCTAAGCCATCAACTTCGCGTTGACGTGATGCTAATTCATGTGTTTCGCATGGATTTGAAGCTAACTCGATTGTTTAGCATGCAGTTGAAGCTGAATCATGTATATCATAAGTATTTGAAGCTAAACCATTTGTTTCGCATGGATTCGAAGATAAGCCTTCTACTTCGCATTGATTTTAATCTAAATCATGTGTTTCGCATGGATTTGAAGAAAACTCGTTTGTTTCGCATGCTGTTGAAGCTAAATCATGTATATCACAAGTATTTGAAGCTATATCATATGTTTCGCATGGATTCGAAGATAACCCTTCTAATTCGCATTGATTTGAAGCTAAATCATGTGTTTCGCATGGATGTGAAGCTAACTCGTTTGTTTCGCATGCTGTTGAAGCTATGTCATGTATATCACAAGTATTTGAAGCTAAACCATTTGTTTCGCATGGTTTCGAAGATAAGCCTTCCACTTCGCATTCATTTGAAGCTAAATCATGTGTTCCGCATGGATTTGAAGCTTACTCGTTTGTTTCGCATGCAGTTGAAGCTGAATCATGTATGTCACAAGTATTTGCGGCTAAACCATTTGTTTCGCATGGATTCGAAGGTAACCCTTCTACTTCGCATTCATTTGAAGCTAAATCATGTGTTCCGCATGGATTTGAATCTAACTCGTTTGTTTCGCATGCAGTTGAAGCTGAATCATGTATATCATAAGTATTTGCCGATAAACCATTTGTTTCGCATGGATTCGAAGGTAACCCTTCTACTTCGCATTGATTTGAAGCTACATCATGTGTTTCGCATGGACTTGAATCTAACTCGTTTGTTTCGTATGCTGTTGAAACGAAATCATGTATATCACAAGTATTTGAAGCTAAACCATTTGCTTCGCATGGATTCGAAGATCATCCTTCTACTTCGCATTGATTAGATGCTAAATCATGTGTATCGCATGGGTTTGAAGCTAAGTCGTTTGTTTCGCCTGCATTTCAAGCCATATCACTTATATTTTGAAATATGTGAAGCTAAATCATTCGTTTTGCATGGATTTGAAGCTAAGCCATCAACTTCGCGTTGACTTGATGCTAATTCATGTGTTTCGCATGGATTTGAAGCTAACTCGTTTGTTTCCTAGGCAGTTGAAGCTAAATCATGTATATCAAAAGTATTTGAAGCTAAACTATTCGTTTCGCATGGATTCGAAGATAAGCCTTCCACTTCGCATTGTTTTGAAGCAAAATCATGTGTTCCGCATGGATTTGAAGCTAACTCGTTTGTTTCGCATGCAGTTGAAGCTGAATCATGTATATCACAAGTATTTGAAGCTAAACCATTTGCTTCGCATGGATTCGAAGGTCAGCCTTCTACTTCGCATTGATTTGCTGCTAAGTCGTTTGCTTCGCATGGATTTGAAGCTAACTCGTTTGTTTCGCATGCTGTTGAAGCTAAATCATGTATATCACAATTATTTGAAGCTAAACCATTTGTATCGCATGGAATCGAAGATAAGCCACCTACTTCGCATTGATTTGTAGCTAAATAATGTGTTTCGCATGGATTTGAAGCTAACTCGTTTATTTCGCATGCTGTTGAAGCTATGTCATGTATATCACAAGTATTTGAAGCTAAACCATTTGTTTCGCATGGATTCGAAGCTAAGCCTTCCACTTCGCATTCATTTGAAGCTAAATCATGTGTTCCGCATGGATTTGAAGCTAACTTGTTTATTTCGCATGCTGTTAAAGCTAAATCATGTATATCACAAGTATTTGAAGCTAAACCATTTGTTTCGCATGGATTCGAAGATTAGCCTTCCACATCGCATTGATTTGAAGCTAAATCATGTGTTTCGCATGGATTTGAAGTTAACTCGTTTGTCTCGCATGCTGTTGAAGCTAAATCATGTATATCACAAGTATATGAAGCTAATCCATTTGTTTCGCATGGATTCGAAGATAAGCCTCCTAGCTCGCATTGATTTGAAGCTAAATCATGTGTTTCGCATGGATTTGAATCTAACTCGTTTGTTTCGCATGCTGTTGAAACTAAATCATGTATATCACAAGTATTTGAAGCAAAACCATTTGCTTCGCATGGATTCGAAGATCAGCCTTCTACTTCGCATTGATTAGATGCTAAATCATGTGTTTCGCATGGGTTTGAAGCTAACTCGTTTGTTTCGCCTGCGTTTGAAGCCATATCACTTATATTATCAAGTATGTGAAGCTAAATCATTCGTTTTGCATGGATTTGAAGCTAAGCCATCAACTTCGCGTTGACTTGATGCTAATTCATGTGTTTCGCATGGATTTGAAGCTAACTCGTTTGTTTCGCAGGCAGCTGAATCTGAATCATGTATATCAAAAGTATTTGAAGCTAAACTATTCGTTTCGCATGGATTCGAAGATAAGCCTTCCACTTCGCATTGATTTGAAGCTAAATCATGTGTTCCGCATGGATTTGAAGCTGACTCGTTTGTTTCGCATGCAGTTGAAGCTGAATCATGTATATCACAAGTATTTGAAGCTAAACCATTTGTTTCGCATGGATTCCAAGATAACCCTTCTAATTCGCATTGATTTGAAGCTAAATCATGTGTTTCACATGGATTTGAAGCTAACTCGTTTGTTTCGCATGCTGTTGAAGCTAAATCATGTATATCACAAGTATATGAAGCTAATCCATTTGTTTCGCATGGATTCGAAGATAAGCCTCCTAGCTCGCATTGATTTGAAGCTAAATCATGTGTTTCGCATGGATTTGAATCTAACTCGTTTGTTTCGCATGCTGTTGAAACTAAATCATGTATATCACAAGTATTTGAAGCAAAACCATTTGCTTCGCATGGATTCGAAGATCAGCCTTCTACTTCGCATTGATTAGATGCTAAATCATGTGTTTCGCATGGGTTTGAAGCTAACTCGTTTGTTTCGCCTGCGTTTGAAGCCATATCACTTATATTATCAAGTATGTGAAGCTAAATCATTCGTTTTGCATGGATTTGAAGCTAAGCCATCAACTTCGCGTTGACTTGATGCTAATTCATGTGTTTCGCATGGATTTGAAGCTAACTCGTTTGTTTCGCAGGCAGCTGAATCTGAATCATGTATATCAAAAGTATTTGAAGCTAAACTATTCGTTTCGCATGGATTCGAAGATAAGCCTTCCACTTCGCATTGATTTGAAGCTAAATCATGTGTTCCGCATGGATTTGAAGCTGACTCGTTTGTTTCGCATGCAGTTGAAGCTGAATCATGTATATCACAAGTATTTGAAGCTAAACCATTTGTTTCGCATGGATTCCAAGATAACCCTTCTAATTCGCATTGATTTGAAGCTAAATCATGTGTTTCACATGGATTTGAAGCTAACTCGTTTGTTTCGCATGCTGTTGAAGCTATATCATGTATATCACAAGTATTTGAAGCTATATGATATGTTTCGCATGGATTCGAAGATAACCCTTCTAATTCGCATTGATTTGAAGCTAAATCATGTGTTTCGCATGGGTATGAAGCTAACTCGTTTGTTTCGCCTGCATTTGAAGCTATATCACTTATATTCTCAAGTTTGTGAAGCTAAATCATTCGTTTCGCATGGATTCGAACATCAGCCTTCTACTTCGCATTGATTAGATGCTAAATCAAGTGTTTCGCATGGGTTTGAAGCTAACTCGTTCGTTTCGCCTGCATTTGAAGCTATATCACATATGTTCTCAAGTATGTGAAGCTAAATCATTCGTTTCGCATGGATTTGAAGCTAAGCCGTCAACTTCGCGTTGACTTGATGATAAATAATGTCTTTCGCTTGGACTTGAAGTCAACTCGTTTGTTTCGCATGCTGTTGAAGCTAAATCATGTATATCACAAGTATTTGAAGCTAAACCATTTGTTTCGCATGGATTCCAAGATAACCTTCTAATTGGCATTGATTTGAGGCTAAATCATGTGTTTCGCATGGATTTGAAGCTAACTCGTTTGTTTCTCATGCTGTTGAAGCTAAATCATGTATATCACAAGTATTTGAAGCTAAACCATTTGTTTCGCATGGATCCGAAGATAAGCCTCCTACTTCGCATTGATTTGAAGCTAAATCATGTGTTCGCATGGATTTGAAGCTAACTCGTTTGCTTCGCATGCTGTTGAAGCTAAATCAAGTGTATCACAAGTATTTGAAGCTATATCATATGTTTCGCATGGATTCGAAGATAACCCTTCTAATTCGCATTGATTTGAAGCTAAATCATGTGTTTCGCATGGATTTGAAGCTAACTCGTTTGTTTCGCATGCTGTTGAAGCTAAGTCATGTATATCACAAGCATTTGAAGCTAAACCATTTGTTTCGCACGGTTTCGAAGATAAGCCTTCACTTCGCATTCATTTGAAGCTAAATCATGTGTTCCGCATGGATTTGAAGCTAACTCGTTTGTTTCGCATGCTGTTGAAGCTAAATCATGTATATCACAAGTATATGAAGCTAATCCATTTGTTTCGCATGGATTCGTAGATAAGCCACCTACTTCGCATTGATTTGTAGCTAAATAATGTGTTTCGCATGGATTTGAAGCTAACTCGTTTATTTCGCATGCTGTTGAAGCTATGTCATGTATATCACAAGTATTTGAAGCTAAACCATTTGTTTCGCATGGATTCGAAGCTAAGCCTTCCACTTCGCATTCATTTGAAGCTAAATCATGTGTTCCGCATGGATTTGAAGCTAACTTGTTTATTTCGCATGCTGTTAAAGCTAAATCATGTATATCACAAGTATTTGAAGCTAAACCATTTGTTTCGCATGGATTCGAAGATTAGCCTTCCACATCGCATTGATTTGAAGCTAAATCATGTGTTTCGCATGGATTTGAAGTTAACTCGTTTGTCTCGCATGCTGTTGAAGCTAAATCATGTATATCACAAGTATATGAAGCTAATCCATTTGTTTCGCATGGATTCGAAGATAAGCCTCCTAGCTCGCATTGATTTGAAGCTAAATCATGTGTTTCGCATGGATTTGAATCTAACTCGTTTGTTTCGCATGCTGTTGAAACTAAATCATGTATATCACAAGTATTTGAAGCAAAACCATTTGCTTCGCATGGATTCGAAGATCAGCCTTCTACTTCGCATTGATTAGATGCTAAATCATGTGTTTCGCATGGGTTTGAAGCTAACTCGTTTGTTTCGCCTGCGTTTGAAGCCATATCACTTATATTATCAAGTATGTGAAGCTAAATCATTCGTTTTGCATGGATTTGAAGCTAAGCCATCAACTTCGCGTTGACTTGATGCTAATTCATGTGTTTCGCATGGATTTGAAGCTAACTCGTTTGTTTCGCAGGCAGCTGAATCTGAATCATGTATATCAAAAGTATTTGAAGCTAAACTATTCGTTTCGCATGGATTCGAAGATAAGCCTTCCACTTCGCATTGATTTGAAGCTAAATCATGTGTTCCGCATGGATTTGAAGCTGACTCGTTTGTTTCGCATGCAGTTGAAGCTGAATCATGTATATCACAAGTATTTGAAGCTAAACCATTTGTTTCGCATGGATTCCAAGATAACCCTTCTAATTCGCATTGATTTGAAGCTAAATCATGTGTTTCACATGGATTTGAAGCTAACTCGTTTGTTTCGCATGCTGTTGAAGCTATATCATGTATATCACAAGTATTTCAAGCTATATGATATGTTTCGCATGGATTCGAAGATAACCCTTCTAATTCGCATTGATTTGAAGCTAAATCATGTGTTTCGCATGGGTATGAAGCTAACTCGTTTGTTTTGCCTGCATTTGAAGCTATATCACTTATATTCTCAAGTATGTGAAGCTAAATCATTCGTTTCGCATGGATTCGAACATCAGCCTTCTATTTCGCATTGATTAGATGCTAAATCAAGTGTTTCGCATGGGTTTGAAGCTAACTCGTTCGTTTCGCCTGCATTTGAAGCTATATCACATATGTTCTCAAGTATGTGAAGCTAAATCATTCGTTTCGCATGGATTTGAAGCTAAGCCGTCAACTTCGCGTTGACTTGATGATAAATAATGTCTTTCGCTTGGACTTGAAGTCAACTCGTTTGTTTCGCATGCTGTTGAAGCTAAATCATGTATATCACAAGTATATGAAGCTAATCCATTTGTTTCGCATGGATTCGTAGATAAGCCTTCTACTTCGCATTGATTTGAAGCTAAATCATGTGTTTCGCATGGATTTGAATCTAACTCGTTTGTTTCGCATGCTGTTGAAACTAAATCATGTATATCACAAGTATTTGAAGCTAAACCATTTGTTTCGCATGGATTCCAAGATAACCCTTCTAATTCGCATTTATTAGATGGTAAATCATGCGTTTCGCATGGATTTGAAGCTAACTCGATTGTTTCGCATTCTGTTGAAGATTAATCATGCATATCACAAGTATTTGAAGCTAAACCATTTGTTTCGCATGGATTCGAAGATAAGCCTCCTACTTCGCATTGATTTGAAGCTAAATCATGTGTTCGCATGGATTTGAAGCTACCTCGTTTGTTTCGCATGTTGTTGACGCTAAGTCATGTATATCACAAGTATTTGAAGCTAAACCATTTGTTTCGCATGGATTCGAAGATAAGCCTTCTACTTCGCATTCATTTGAAGCTAAATCATGTGTTTCGCATGGATTTGAAGCTAACTCGTTTGTTTCGCATGCTGTTGAAGCTAAGTCATGTATATCACAAGCATTTGAAGCTAAACCATTTGTTTCGCACGGTTTCGAAGATAAGCCTTCTACATCGCATTGATTAGATGCTAAATCATGTGTTTCGCATGGGTTTGAAGCTAACTCGTTTGTTTCGCCTGCATTTGAAGCCATATCACTTATATTTTCAAGTATGTGAAGCTAAATCATTCGTTTTGCATGGATTTGAAGCTAAGCCATCAACTTCGCGTTGACTTGATGCTTATTCATGTATTTCGCATGGATTTGAAGCTAACTCGTTTGTTTCGCAGGCAGTTGAATCTGAATCATGTATATCACAAGTATTTGCGGCTAAACCATTTGTTTCGCATGGATTCGAAGGTAACCCTTTTACTTCGCATTGATTTTAATCTAAATCATGTGTTTCGCATGGATTTGAAGCTAACTCGTTTGTTTCGCATGCTGTTGAAGCTAAATCATGTATATCACAAGTATTTGAAGCTAAACCATTTGTTTCGCATGGATTCGAAGATAAGCCTCCTACTTCGCATTGATTTGAAGCTAAATCATGTGTTCGCATGGATTTGAAGCTTACTCGTTTGCTTCGCACGCTGTTGAAGCTAAATCAAGTGTATCACAAGTATTTGAAGCTAAACCATTTGTTTCGCATGGATTCGAAGATAACCCTTCTAATTCGCATTGATTTGAAGCTAAATCATGTGTTTCGCATGGATTTGAAGCTAACTCGTTTGTTTCGCATGCTGTTGAAGCTAAGTCATGTATATCACAAGCATTTGAAGCTAAACCATTTGTTTCGCACGGTTTCGAAGATAAGCCTTCACTTCGCATTCATTTGAAGCTAAATCATGTGTTCCGCATGGATTTGAAGCTAACTCGTTTGTTTCGCATGCTGTTGAAGCTAAATCATGTATATCACAAGTATATGAAGCTAATCCATTTGTTTCGCATGGATTCGTAGATAAGCCACCTACTTCGCATTGATTTGTAGCTAAATAATGTGTTTCGCATGGATTTGAAGCTAACTCGTTTATTTCGCATGCTGTTGAAGCTATGTCATGTATATCACAAGTATTTGAAGCTAAACCATTTGTTTCGCATGGATTCGAAGCTAAGCCTTCCACTTCGCATTCATTTGAAGCTAAATCATGTGTTCCGCATGGATTTGAAGCTAACTTGTTTATTTCGCATGCTGTTAAAGCTAAATCATGTATATCACAAGTATTTGAAGCTAAACCATTTGTTTTGCATGGATTCGAAGATTAGCCTTCCACATCGCATTGATTTGAAGCTAAATCATGTGTTTCGCATGGATTTGAAGTTAACTCGTTTGTCTCGCATGCTGTTGAAGCTAAATCATGTATATCACAAGTATATGAAGCTAATCCATTTGTTTCGCATGGATTCGAAGATAAGCCTCCTAGCTCGCATTGATTTGAAGCTAAATCATGTGTTTCGCATGGATTTGAATCTAACTCGTTTGTTTCGCATGCTGTTGAAACTAAATCATGTATATCACAAGTATTTGAAGCAAAACCATTTGCTTCGCATGGATTCGAAGATCAGCCTTCTACTTCGCATTGATTAGATGCTAAATCATGTGTTTCGCATGGGTTTGAAGCTAACTCGTTTGTTTCGCCTGCGTTTGAAGCCATATCACTTATATTATCAAGTATGTGAAGCTAAATCATTCGTTTTGCATGGATTTGAAGCTAAGCCATCAACTTCGCGTTGACTTGATGCTAATTCATGTGTTTCGCATGGATTTGAAGCTAACTCGTTTGTTTCGCAGGCAGCTGAATCTGAATCATGTATATCAAAAGTATTTGAAGCTAAACTATTCGTTTCGCATGGATTCGAAGATAAGCCTTCCACTTCGCATTGATTTGAAGCTAAATCATGTGTTCCGCATGGATTTGAAGCTGACTCGTTTGTTTCGCATGCAGTTGAAGCTGAATCATGTATATCACAAGTATTTGAAGCTAAACCATTTGTTTCGCATGGATTCCAAGATAACCCTTCTAATTCGCATTGATTTGAAGCTAAATCATGTGTTTCACATGGATTTGAAGCTAACTCGTTTGTTTCGCATGCTGTTGAAGCTATATCATGTATATCACAAGTATTTCAAGCTATATGATATGTTTCGCATGGATTCGAAGATAACCCTTCTAATTCGCATTGATTTGAAGCTAAATCATGTGTTTCGCATGGGTATGAAGCTAACTCGTTTGTTTTGCCTGCATTTGAAGCTATATCACTTATATTCTCAAGTATGTGAAGCTAAATCATTCGTTTCGCATGGATTCGAACATCAGCCTTCTACTTCGCATTGATTAGATGCTAAATCAAGTGTTTCGCATGGGTTTGAAGCTAACTCGTTCGTTTCGCCTGCATTTGAAGCTATATCACATATGTTCTCAAGTATGTGAAGCTAAATCATTCGTTTCGCATGGATTTGAAGCTAAGCCGTCAACTTCGCGTTGACTTGATGATAAATAATGTCTTTCGCTTGGACTTGAAGTCAACTCGTTTGTTTCGCATGCTGTTGAAGCTAAATCATGTATATCACAAGTATATGAAGCTAATCCATTTGTTTCGCATGGATTCGTAGATAAGCCTTCTACTTCGCATTGATTTGAAGCTAAATCATGTGTTTCGCATGGATTTGAATCTAACTCGTTTGTTTCGCATGCTGTTGAAACTAAATCATGTATATCACAAGTATTTGAAGCTAAACCATTTGTTTCGCATGGATTCCAAGATAACCCTTCTAATTCGCATTTATTAGATGGTAAATCATGCGTTTCGCATGGATTTGAAGCTAACTCGATTGTTTCGCATTCTGTTGAAGATTAATCATGCATATCACAAGTATTTGAAGCTAAACCATTTGTTTCGCATGGATTCGAAGATAAGCCTCCTACTTCGCATTGATTTGAAGCTAAATCATGTGTTCGCATGGATTTGAAGCTACCTCGTTTGTTTCGCATGTTGTTGACGCTAAGTCATGTATATCACAAGTATTTGAAGCTAAACCATTTGTTTCGCATGGATTCGAAGATAAGCCTTCTACTTCGCATTCATTTGAAGCTAAATCATGTGTTTCGCATGGATTTGAAGCTAACTCGTTTGTTTCGCATGCTGTTGAAGCTAAGTCATGTATATCACAAGCATTTGAAGCTAAACCATTTGTTTCGCACGGTTTCGAAAATAAGCCTTCTACATCGCATTGATTAGATGCTAAATCATGTGTTTCGCATGGGTTTGAAGCTAACTCGTTTGTTTCGCCTGCATTTGAAGCCATATCACTTATATTTTCAAGTATGTGAAGCTAAATCATTCGTTTTGCATGGATTTGAAGCTAAGCCATCAACTTCGCGTTGACTTGATGCTTATTCATGTATTTCGCATGGATTTGAAGCTAACTCGTTTGTTTCGCAGGCAGTTGAATCTGAATCATGTATATCACAAGTATTTGCGGCTAAACCATTTGTTTCGCATGGATTCGAAGGTAACCCTTTTACTTCGCATTGATTTTAATCTAAATCATGTGTTTCGCATGGATTTGAAGCTAACTCGTTTGTTTCGCATGCTGTTGAAGCTAAATCATGTATATCACAAGTATTTGAAGCTAAACCATTTGTTTCGCATGGATTCGAAGATAAGCCTCCTACTTCGCATTGATTTGAAGCTAAATCATGTGTTCGCATGGATTTGAAGCTTACTCGTTTGCTTCGCACGCTGTTGAAGCTAAATCAAGTGTATCACAAGTATTTGAAGCTAAACCATTTGTTTCGCATGGATTCGAAGATCAGCCTCCTACTTCGCATTGATTAGATGCTAAATCATGTGTTTCGCATGGATTTGAAGCTAACTCGTTTGTTTCGCATGCTGTTGAAACTAAATCATGTATATCACAAGTATTTGAAGCTAAACCATTTGTTTCGCATGGTTTCGAAGATAAGCCTTCCACTTCGCATTCATTTGAAGCTAAATCATGTGTTCCGCATGGATTTGAAGCTTACTCGTTTGTTTCGCATGCAGTTGAAGCTGAATCATGTATGTCACAAGTATTTGCGGCTAAACCATTTGTTTCGCATGGATTCGAAGGTAACCCTTCTACTTCGCATTCATTTGAAGCTAAATCATGTGTTTCGCATGGATTTGAATCTAACTCGTTTGTTTCGCATGCTGTTGAAACTAAATCATGTATATCACAAGTATTTGAAGCTAAACCATTTGCTTCGCATGGATTCGAAGATCAGCCTTCTACATCGCATTGATTAGATGCTAAATCATGTGTTTCGCATGGGTTTGAAGCTAACTCGTTTGTTTCGCCTGCATTTGAAGCCATATCACTTATATTTTCAAGTATGTGAAGCTAAATCATTCGTTTTGCATGGATTTGAAGCTAAGCCATCAACTTCGCGTTGACTTGATGCTTATTCATGTATTTCGCATGGATTTGAAGCTAACTCGTTTGTTTCGCAGGCAGTTGAAGCTGAATCATGTATATCACAAGTATTTGCGGCTAAACCATTTGTTTCGCATGGATTCGAAGGTAACCCTTTTACTTCGCATTGATTTTAATCTAAATCATGTGTTTCGCATGGATTTGAAGCTAACTCGTTTGTTTCGCATGCTGTTGAAGCTAAATCATGTATATCACAAGTATTTGAAGCTAAACCATTTGTTTCGCATGGATTCGAAGATAAGCCTCCTACTTCGCATTGATTTGAAGCTAAATCATGTGTTCGCATGGATTTGAAGCTTACTCGTTTGCTTCGCATGCTGTTGAAGCTAAATCAAGTGTATCACAAGTATTTGAAGCTAAACCATTTGTTTCGCATGGATTCGAAGATCAGCCTCCTACTTCGCATTGATTAGATGCTAAATCATGTGTTTCGCATGGATTTGAAGCTAACTCGTTTGTTTCGCATGCTGTTGAAACTAAATCATGTATATCACAAGTATTTGAAGCGATATCATTTGTTTCGCATGGATTCGAAGATTAGCCTTCTACTTCGCATTGATTAGATGCTAAATCATGTGTTTAGCATGGGTTTGAAGCTAACTCGTTTGTTTCGCCTGCATTTGAAGCTATATCACTTATATTCACAAGTATGTGAAGCTAAATCATTCGTTTCGCATGGATTTGAAGCAAAGCCATCAACTTCGCGTTGACTTGATACTAAATCATGTTTTTCGTTTGGACTTGAAGCTAACTCGTTTGTTTCGCATGTTGTTGAAGATAAATCATGTATATCACAAGTATTTGAAGCTATATCATATGTTTCGCATGGATTCGAAGATAACCCTTCTAATTCGCATTGATTTGAAGCTAAATCTTGTGTTTCGCATGGATTTGAAGCTGACTCGTTTGTTTCGCATGCAGTTGAAGCTGAATCATGTATATCACAAGTATTTGAAGCTATATCATATGTTTCGCATGGATTCGAAGATAACCCTTCTAATTCGCATTGATTTGAAGCTAAATCATGTGTTTCGCATGGATGTGAAGCTAACTCGTTTGTTTCGCATGCTGTTGAAGCTATGTCATGTATATCACAAGTATTTGAAGCTAAACCATTTGTTTCGCATGGTTTCGAAGATAAGCCTTCCACTTCGCATTCATTTGAAGCTAAATCATGTGTTTCGCATGGGTATGAAGCTAACTCGATTGTTTCGCCTGCATTTGAAGCTATATCACTTATATTCTCAAGTATGTGAAGCTAAATCATTCGTTTCGCATGGATCCGAAGATAAGCCTCCTACTTCGCATTGATTTGAAGCTAAATCATGTGTTCGCATGGATTTGAAGCTAACTCGTTTGCTTCGCATGCTGTTGAAGCTAAATCAAGTGTATCATAAGTATTTGAAGCTAAACCATTTGTTTCGCGTGGATTCGAAGATCAACCTTCTACTTCGTATTGATTAGATGCTAAGTCATGTGTTTCGCATGGATTTGAAGCTAACTCGTTTGTTTCGCATGCTGTTGAAGCTAAATCATGTATATCACAAGTATTTGAAGCTATATCATATGTTTCGCATGGATTCGAAGATAACCCTTCTAATTCGCATTGATTTGAAGCTAAATCATGTGTTTCGCATGGATTTGAAGGTGACTCGTTTATTTCGCATGCTGTTGAAGCTAAATCATGTATATCACAAGTATATGAAGCTAATCCATTTCTTTCGCATGGATTCGTAGATAAACCTTCTACTTCGCATTGATTTGAAGGTAAATCATGTGTTTCGCATGGATTTGAATCTAACTCGTTTGTTTCGCATGCTGTTGAAACTAAATCATGTATATCACAAGTAATTGAAGCTAAACTATTCGTTTCGCATGGATTCGAAGATAACACTTCTTGTTCGCATTGATTTGAAGCTAAATCATGTGTTTAGCATGGGTTTGAAGCTAACTCGTTTGTTTCGCCTGCATTTGAAGCTATATCACTTATATTCACAAGTATGTGAAGCTAAATCATTCGTTTCGCATGGATTTGAAGCAAAGCCATCAACTTCGCGTTGACTTGATACTAAATCATGTTTTTCGTTTGGACTTGAAGCTAACTTGTTTGTTTCGCATGTTGTTGAAGATAAATCATGTATATCACAAGTATTTGAAGCTATATCATATGTTTCGCATGGATTCGAAGATAACCCTTCTAATTCGCATTGATTTGAAGCTAAATCTTGTGTTTCGCATGGATTTGAAGCTGACTCGTTTGTTTCGCATGCAGTTGAAGCTGAATCATGTATATCACAAGTATTTGCGGATAAACCATTTGTTTCGCATGGATTCGAAGATTAGCCTTCTACTTCGCATTGATTTTAATCTAAATCATGTGTTTCGCATGGATTTGAAGCTAACTCGTTTGTTTCGCATGCTGTTGAAGCTAAATCATGTATATCACAAGTATTTGAAGCTAAACCATTTGTTTCGCATGGATTCCAAGATAACCCTTCTAATTGGCATTGATTTGAGGCTAAATCATGTGTTTCGCATGGATTTGAAGCTAACTCGTTTGTTTCTCATGCTGTTGAAGCTAAATCATGTATATCACAAGTATTTGAAGCTAAACCATTTGTTTCGCATGGATCCGAAGATAAGCCTCCTACTTCGCATTGATTTGAAGCTAAATCATGTGTTCGCATGGATTTGATGCTAACTCGTTTGCTTCGCATGCTGTTGAAGCTAAATCAAGTGTATCACAAGTATTTGAAGCTAAACCATTTGTTTCGCGTGGATTCGAAGATCAACCTTCTACTTCGTATTGATTAGATGCTAAATCATGTGTTTCGCATGGATTTGAAGCTAACTCGTTTGTTTCGCATGCTGTTGAAGCTAAATCATGTATATCACAAGTATTTGAAGCTATATCATATGTTTCGCATGGATTCGAAGATAACCCTTCTAATTCGCATTGATTTGAAGCTAAATCATGTGTTTCGCATGGATTTGAAGCTAACTCGTTTATTTCGCATGCTGATGAAGCTAAATCATGTATATCACAAGTATATGAAGCTAATCCATTTGTTTCGCATGGATTCGTTGATAAACCTTCTACTTCGCATTGATTTGAAGCTAAATCATGTGTTTCGCATGGATTTGAATCTAACTCGTTTGTTTCGCATGCTGTTGAAACTAAATCATGTATATCACAAGTAATTGAAGCTAAACTATTCGTTTCGCATGGATTCGAAGATAACACTTCTTCTTCGCATTGATTTGAAGCTAAATCATGTGTTTCGCATGGGTTTGAAGCTAACTCGTTTGTTTCGCCTGCATTTGAAGCCATATCACTTATATTTTCAAGTATGTGAAGCTAAATCATTCGTTTTGCATGGATTTGAAGCTAAGCCATCAACTTCGCGTTGACGTGATGATAATTCATGTGTTTCGCATGGATTTGAAGCTAACTCGATTGTTTAGCATGCAGTTGAAGCTGAATCATGTATATCATAAGTATTTGAAGCTAAACCATTTGTTTCGCATGGATTCGAAGATAAGCCTTCTACTTCGCATTGATTTTAATCTAAATCATGTGTTTCGCATGGATTTGAAGCTAACTCGTTTGTTTCGCATGCTGTTGAAGCTAAATCATGTATATCACAAGTATTTGAAGCTATATCATATGTTTCGCATGGATTCGAAGATAACCCTTCTAATTCGCATTGATTTGAAGCTAAATCATGTGTTCCGCATGGAGTTGAAGCTTACTCGTTTGTTTCGCATGCAGTTGAAGCTGAATCATGTATGTCACAAGTATTTGCGGCTAAACCATTTGTTTCGCATGGATTCGAAGGTAACCCTTCTACTTCGCATTCATTTGAAGCTAAATCATGTGATTCGCATGGATTTGAATCTAACTCGTTTGTTTCGCATGCTGTTGAAACTAAATCATGTATATCACAAGTATTTGAAGCTAAACCATTTGCTTCGCATGGATTCGAAGATCAGCCTTCTACATCGCATTGATTAGATGCTAAATCATGTGTTTCGCATGGGTTTGAAGCTAACTCGTTTGTTTCGCCTGCATTTGAAGCCATATCACTTATATTTTCAAGTATGTGAAGCTAAATCATTCGTTTTGCATGGATTTGAAGCTAAGCCATCAACTTCGCGTTGACTTGATGCTTATTCATGTATTTCGCATGGATTTGAAGCTAACTCGTTTGTTTCGCAGGCAGTTGAAGCTGAATCATGTATATCACAAGTATTTGCGGCTAAACCATTTGTTTCGCATGGATTCGAAGGTAACCCTTTTACTTCGCATTGATTTTAATCTAAATCATGTGTTTCGCATGGATTTGAAGCTAACTCGTTTGTTTCGCATGCTGTTGAAGCTAAATCATGTATATCACAAGTATTTGAAGCTAAACCATTTGTTTCGCATGGATTCGAAGATAAGCCTCCTACTTCGCATTGATTTGAAGCTAAATCATGTGTTCGCATGGATTTGAAGCTTACTCGTTTGCTTCGCATGCTGTTGATGCTAAATCAAGTGTATCACAAGTATTTGAAGCTAAACCATTTGTTTCGCATGGATTCGAAGATCAGCCTCCTACTTCGCATTGATTAGATGCTAAATCATGTGTTTCGCATGGATTTGAAGCTAACTCGTTTGTTTCGCATGCTGTTGAAACTAAATCATGTATATCACAAGTATTTGAAGCGATATCATTTGTTTCGCATGGATTCGAAGATTAGCCTTCTACTTCGCATTGATTAGATGCTAAATCATGTGTTTAGCATGGGTTTGAAGCTAACTCGTTTGTTTCGCCTGCATTTGAAGCTATATCACTTATATTCACAAGTATGTGAAGCTAAATCATTCGTTTCGCATGGATTTGAAGCAAAGCCATCAACTTCGCGTTGACTTGATACTAAATCATGTTTTTCGTTTGGACTTGAAGCTAACTCGTTTGTTTCGCATGTTGTTGAAGATAAATCATGTATATCACAAGTATTTGAAGCTATATCATATGTTTCGCATGGATTCGAAGAAAACCCTTCTAATTCGCATTGATTTGAAGCTAAATCTTGTGTTTCGCATGGATTTGAAGCTGACTCGTTTGTTTCGCATGCAGTTGAAGCTGAATCATGTATATCACAAGTATTTGCGGATAAACCATTTGTTTCGCATGGATTCGAAGATAAGCCTTCTACTTCGCATTGATTTTAATCTAAATCATGTGTTTCGCATGGATTTGAAGCTAACTCGTTTGTTTCGCATGCTGTTGAAGCTAAATCATGTATATCACAAGTATTTGAAGCTATATCATATGTTTCGCATGGATTCGAAGATAACCCTCCTAATTCGCATTGATTTGAAGCTAAATCATGTGTTTCGCATGGATGTGAAGCTAACTCGTTTGTTTCGCATGCTGTTGAAGCTATGTCATGTATATCACAAGTATTTGAAGCTAAACCATTTGTTTCGCATGGTTTCGAAGATAAGCCTTCCACTTCGCATTCATTTGAAGCTAAATCATGTGTTTCGCATGGGTATGAAGCTAACTCGTTTGTTTCGCCTGCATTTGAAGCTATATCACTTATATTCTCAAGTATGTGAAGCTATATCATTCGTTTCGCATGGATTTGAAGCTAAGCCGTCAACTTCGCGTTGACTTGATGATAAATCGTGTCTTTCGCTTGGACTTGAAGTTAACTCGTTTGTTTCGCATGTTGTTGAAGCTAAATCATGTATATCACAAGTATTTGAAGCTAAACCATTTGTTTCGCATGGATTCCAAGATAACCCTTCTAATTGGCATTGATTTGAGGCTAAATCATGTGTTTCGCATGGATTTGAAGCTAACTCGTTTGTTTCTCATGCTCTTGAAGCTAAATCATGTATATCACAAGTATTTGAAGCTAAACCATTTGTTTCGCATGGATCCGAAGATAAGCCTCCTACTTCGCATTGATTTGAAGCTAAATCATGTGTTCGCATGGATTTGAAGCTAACTCGTTTGCTTCGCATGCTGTTGAAGCTAAATCAAGTGTATCATAAGTATTTGAAGCTAAACCATTTGTTTCGCGTGGATTCGAAGATCAACCTTCTACTTCGTATTGATTAGATGCTAAATCATGTGTTTCGCATGGATTTGAAGCTAACTCGTTTGTTTCGCATGCTGTTGAAGCTAAATCATGTATATCACAAGTATTTGAAGCTATATCATATGTTTCGCATGGATTCGAAGATAACCCTTCTAATTCGCATTGATTTGAAGCTAAATCATGTGTTTCGCATGGATTTGAAGCTAACTCGTTTATTTCGCATGCTGTTGAAGCTAAATCATGTATATCACAAGTATATGAAGCTAATCCATTTCTTTCGCATGGATTCGTAGATAAACCTTCTACTTCGCATTGATTTGAAGCTAAATCATGTGTTTCGCATGGATTTGAATCTAACTCGTTTGTTTCGCATGCTGTTGAAACTAAATCATGTATATCACAAGTAATTGAAGCTAAACTATTCGTTTCGCATGTATTCGAAGATAACACTTCTTCTTCGCATTGATTTGAAGCTAAATCATGTGTTTCGCATGGGTATGAAGCTAACTCGTTTGTTTCGCCTGCATTTGAAGCCATATCACTTATATTTTCAAGTATGTGAAGCTAAATCATTCGTTTTGCATGGATTTGAAGCTAAGCCATCAACTTCGCGTTGACTTGATGCTTATTCATGTATTTCGCATGGATTTGAAGCTAACTCGTTTGTTTCGCAGGCAGTTGAAGCTGAATCATGTATATCACAAGTATTTGCGGCTAAACCATTTGTTTCGCATGGATTCGAAGGTAACCCTTTTACTTCGCATTGATTTTAATCTAAATCATGTGTTTCGCATGGATTTGAAGCTAACTCGTTTGTTTCGCATGCTGTTGAAGCTAAATCATGTATATCACAAGTATTTGAAGCTAAACCATTTGTTTCGCATGGATTCGAAGATAAGCCTCCTACTTCGCATTGATTTGAAGCTAAATCATGTGTTCGCATGGATTTGAAGCTTACTCGTTTGCTTCGCATGCTGTTGAAGCTAAATCAAGTGTATCACAAGTATTTGAAGCTAAACCATTTGTTTCGCATGGATTCGAAGATCAGCCTCCTACTTCGCATTGATTAGATGCTAAATCATGTGTTTCGCATGGATTTGAAGCTAACTCGTTTGTTTCGCATGCTGTTGAAACTAAATCATGTATATCACAAGTATTTGAAGCGATATCATTTGTTTCGCATGGATTCGAAGATTAGCCTTCTACTTCGCATTGATTAGATGCTAAATCATGTGTTTAGCATGGGTTTGAAGCTAACTCGTTTGTTTCGCCTGCATTTGAAGCTATATCACTTATATTCACAAGTATGTGAAGCTAAATCATTCGTTTCGCATGGATTTGAAGCAAAGCCATCAACTTCGCGTTGACTTGATACTAAATCATGTTTTTCGTTTGGACTTGAAGCTAACTCGTTTGTTTCGCATGTTGTTGAAGATAAATCATGTATATCACAAGTATTTGAAGCTATATCATATGTTTCGCATGGATTCGAAGATAACCCTTCTAATTCGCATTGATTTGAAGCTAAATCTTGTGTTTCGCATGGATTTGAAGCTGACTCGTTTGTTTCGCATGCAGTTGAAGCTGAATCATGTATATCACAAGTATTTGAAGCTATATCATATGTTTCGCATGGATTCGAAGATAACCCTTCTAATTCGCATTGATTTGAAGCTAAATCATGTGTTTCGCATGGATGTGAAGCTAACTCGTTTGTTTCGCATGCTGTTGAAGCTATGTCATGTATATCACAAGTATTTGAAGCTAAACCATTTGTTTCGCATGGTTTCGAAGATAAGCCTTCCACTTCGCATTCATTTGAAGCTAAATCATGTGTTTCGCATGGGTATGAAGCTAACTCGATTGTTTCGCCTGCATTTGAAGCTATATCACTTATATTCTCAAGTATGTGAAGCTAAATCATTCGTTTCGCATGGATCCGAAGATAAGCCTCCTACTTCGCATTGATTTGAAGCTAAATCATGTGTTCGCATGGATTTGAAGCTAACTCGTTTGCTTCGCATGCTGTTGAAGCTAAATCAAGTGTATCATAAGTATTTGAAGCTAAACCATTTGTTTCGCGTGGATTCGAAGATCAACCTTCTACTTCGTATTGATTAGATGCTAAGTCATGTGTTTCGCATGGATTTGAAGCTAACTCGTTTGTTTCGCATGCTGTTGAAGCTAAATCATGTATATCACAAGTATTTGAAGCTATATCATATGTTTCGCATGGATTCGAAGATAACCCTTCTAATTCGCATTGATTTGAAGCTAAATCATGTGTTTCGCATGGATTTGAAGCTGACTCGTTTATTTCGCATGCTGTTGAAGCTAAATCATGTATATCACAAGTATATGAAGCTAATCCATTTCTTTCGCATGGATTCGTAGATAAACCTTCTACTTCGCATTGATTTGAAGGTAAATCATGTGTTTCGCATGGATTTGAATCTAACTCGTTTGTTTCGCATGCTGTTGAAACTAAATCATGTATATCACAAGTAATTGAAGCTAAACTATTCGTTTCGCATGGATTCGAAGATAACACTTCTTGTTCGCATTGATTTGAAGCTAAATCATGTGTTTAGCATGGGTTTGAAGCTAACTCGTTTGTTTCGCCTGCATTTGAAGCTATATCACTTATATTCACAAGTATGTGAAGCTAAATCATTCGTTTCGCATGGATTTGAAGCAAAGCCATCAACTTCGCGTTGACTTGATACTAAATCATGTTTTTCGTTTGGACTTGAACCTAACTTGTTTGTTTCGCATGTTGTTGAAGATAAATCATGTATATCACAAGTATTTGAAGCTATATCATATGTTTCGCATGGATTCGAAGATAACCCTTCTAATTCGCATTGATTTGAAGCTAAATCTTGTGTTTCGCATGGATTTGAAGCTGACTCGTTTGTTTCGCATGCAGTTGAAGCTGAATCATGTATATCACAAGTATTTGCGGATAAACCATTTGTTTCGCATGGATTCGAAGATAAGCCTTCTACTTCGCATTGATTTTAATCTAAATCATGTGTTTCGCATGGATTTGAAGCTAACTCGTTTGTTTCGCATGCTGTTGAAGCTAAATCATGTATATCACAAGTATTTGAAGCTAAACCATTTGTTTCGCATGGATTCCAAGATAACCCTTCTAATTGGCATTGATTTGAGGCTAAATCATGTGTTTCGCATGGATTTGAAGCTAACTCGTTTGTTTCTCATGCTGTTGAAGCTAAATCATGTATATCACAAGTATTTGAAGCTAAACCATTTGTTTCGCATGGATCCGAAGATAAGCCTCCTACTTCGCATTGATTTGAAGCTAAATCATGTGTTCGCATGGATTTGATGCTAACTCGTTTGCTTCGCATGCTGTTGAAGCTAAATCAAGTGTATCACAAGTATTTGAAGCTAAACCATTTGTTTCGCGTGGATTCGAAGATCAACCTTCTACTTCGTATTGATTAGATGCTAAATCATGTGTTTCGCATGGATTTGAAGCTAACTCGTTTGTTTCGCATGCTGTTGAAGCTAAATCATGTATATCACAAGTATTTGAAGCTATATCATATGTTTCGCATGGATTCGAAGATAACCCTTCTAATTCGCATTGATTTGAAGCTAAATCATGTGTTTCGCATGGATTTGAAGCTAACTCGTTTATTTCGCATGCTGATGAAGCTAAATCATGTATATCACAAGTATATGAAGCTAATCCATTTGTTTCGCATGGATTCGTTGATAAACCTTCTACTTCGCATTGATTTGAAGCTAAATCATGTGTTTCGCATGGATTTGAATCTAACTCGTTTGTTTCGCATGCTGTTGAAACTAAATCATGTATATCACAAGTAATTGAAGCTAAACTATTCGTTTCGCATGGATTCGAAGATAACACTTCTTCTTCGCATTGATTTGAAGCTAAATCATGTGTTTCGCATGGGTTTGAAGCTAACTCGTTTGTTTCGCCTGCATTTGAAGCCATATCACTTATATTTTCAAGTATGTGAAGCTAAATCATTCGTTTTGCATGGATTTGAAGCTAAGCCATCAACTTCGCGTTGACGTGATGATAATTCATGTGTTTCGCATGGATTTGAAGCTAACTCGATTGTTTAGCATGCAGTTGAAGCTGAATCATGTATATCATAAGTATTTGAAGCTAAACCATTTGTTTCGCATGGATTCGAAGATAAGCCTTCTACTTCGCATTGATTTTAATCTAAATCATGTGTTTCGCATGGATTTGAAGCTAACTCGTTTGTTTCGCATGCTGTTGAAGCTAAATCATGTATATCACAAGTATTTGAAGCTATATCATATGTTTCGCATGGATTCGAAGATAACCCTTCTAATTCGCATTGATTTGAAGCTAAATCATGTGTTCCGCATGGATTTGAAGCTTACTCGTTTGTTTCGCATGCAGTTGAAGCTGAATCATGTATGTCACAAGTATTTGCGGCTAAACCATTTGTTTCGCATGGATTCGAAGGTAACCCTTCTACTTCGCATTCATTTGAAGCTAAATCATGTGATTCGCATGGATTTGAATCTAACTCGTTTGTTTCGCATGCTGTTGAAACTAAATCATGTATATCACAAGTATTTGAAGCTAAACCATTTGCTTCGCATGGATTCGAAGATCAGCCTTCTACATCGCATTGATTAGATGCTAAATCATGTGTTTCGCATGGGTTTGAAGCTAACTCGTTTGTTTCGCCTGCATTTGAAGCCATATCACTTATATTTTCAAGTATGTGAAGCTAAATCATTCGTTTTGCATGGATTTGAAGCTAAGCCATCAACTTCGCGTTGACTTGATGCTTATTCATGTATTTCGCATGGATTTGAAGCTAACTCGTTTGTTTCGCAGGCAGTTGAAGCTGAATCATGTATATCACAAGTATTTGCGGCTAAACCATTTGTTTCGCATGGATTCGAAGGTAACCCTTTTACTTCGCATTGATTTTAATCTAAATCATGTGTTTCGCATGGATTTGAAGCTAACTCGTTTGTTTCGCATGCTGTTGAAGCTAAATCATGTATATCACAAGTATTTGAAGCTAAACCATTTGTTTCGCATGGATTCGAAGATAAGCCTCCTACTTCGCATTGATTTGAAGCTAAATCATGTGTTCGCATGGATTTGAAGCTTACTCGTTTGCTTCGCATGCTGTTGATGCTAAATCAAGTGTATCACAAGTATTTGAAGCTAAACCATTTGTTTCGCATGGATTCGAAGATCAGCCTCCTACTTCGCATTGATTAGATGCTAAATCATGTGTTTCGCATGGATTTGAAGCTAACTCGTTTGTTTCGCATGCTGTTGAAACTAAATCATGTATATCACAAGTATTTGAAGCGATATCATTTGTTTCGCATGGATTCGAAGATTAGCCTTCTACTTCGCATTGATTAGATGCTAAATCATGTGTTTAGCATGGGTTTGAAGCTAACTCGTTTGTTTCGCCTGCATTTGAAGCTATATCACTTATATTCACAAGTATGTGAAGCTAAATCATTCGTTTCGCATGGATTTGAAGCAAAGCCATCAACTTCGCGTTGACTTGATACTAAATCATGTTTTTCGTTTGGACTTGAAGCTAACTCGTTTGTTTCGCATGTTGTTGAAGATAAATCATGTATATCACAAGTATTTGAAGCTATATCATATGTTTCGCATGGATTCGAAGAAAACCCTTCTAATTCGCATTGATTTGAAGCTAAATCTTGTGTTTCGCATGGATTTGAAGCTGACTCGTTTGTTTCGCATGCAGTTGAAGCTGAATCATGTATATCACAAGTATTTGCGGATAAACCATTTGTTTCGCATGGATTCGAAGATAAGCCTTCTACTTCGCATTGATTTTAATCTAAATCATGTGTTTCGCATGGATTTGAAGCTAACTCGTTTGTTTCGCATGCTGTTGAAGCTAAATCATGTATATCACAAGTATTTGAAGCTATATCATATGTTTCGCATGGATTCGAAGATAACCCTTCTAATTCGCATTGATTTGAAGCTAAATCATGTGTTTCGCATGGATGTGAAGCTAACTCGTTTGTTTCGCATGCTGTTGAAGCTATGTCATGTATATCACAAGTATTTGAAGCTAAACCATTTGTTTCGCATGGTTTCGAAGATAAGCCTTCCACTTCGCATTCATTTGAAGCTAAATCATGTGTTTCGCATGGGTATGAAGCTAACTCGTTTGTTTCGCCTGCATTTGAAGCTATATCACTTATATTCTCAAGTATGTGAAGCTATATCATTCGTTTCGCATGGATTTGAAGCTAAGCCGTCAACTTCGCGTTGACTTGATGATAAATCGTGTCTTTCGCTTGGACTTGAAGTTAACTCGTTTGTTTCGCATGTTGTTGAAGCTAAATCATGTATATCACAAGTATTTGAAGCTAAACCATTTGTTTCGCATGGATTCCAAGATAACCCTTCTAATTGGCATTGATTTGAGGCTAAATCATGTGTTTCGCATGGATTTGAAGCTAACTCGTTTGTTTCTCATGCTCTTGAAGCTAAATCATGTATATCACAAGTATTTGAAGCTAAACCATTTGTTTCGCATGGATCCGAAGATAAGCCTCCTACTTCGCATTGATTTGAAGCTAAATCATGTGTTCGCATGGATTTGAAGCTAACTCGTTTGCTTCGCATGCTGTTGAAGCTAAATCAAGTGTATCATAAGTATTTGAAGCTAAACCATTTGTTTCGCGTGGATTCGAAGATCAACCTTCTACTTCGTATTGATTAGATGCTAAATCATGTGTTTCGCATGGATTTGAAGCTAACTCGTTTGTTTCGCATGCTGTTGAAGCTAAATCATGTATATCACAAGTATTTGAAGCTATATCATATGTTTCGCATGGATTCGAAGATAACCCTTCTAATTCGCATTGATTTGAAGCTAAATCATGTGTTTCGCATGGATTTGAAGCTAACTCGTTTATTTCGCATGCTGTTGAAGCTAAATCATGTATATCACAAGTATATGAAGCTAATCCATTTCTTTCGCATGGATTCGTAGATAAACCTTCTACTTCGCATTGATTTGAAGCTAAATCATGTGTTTCGCATGGATTTGAATCTAACTCGTTTGTTTCGCATGCTGTTGAAACTAAATCATGTATATCACAAGTAATTGAAGCTAAACTATTCGTTTCGCATGGATTCGAAGATAACACTTCTTGTTCGCATTGATTTGAAGCTAAATCATGTGTTTCGCATGGGTTTGAAGCTAACTCGTTTGTTTCGCCTGCATTTGAAGCCATATCACTTATATTTTCAAGTATGTGAAGCTAAATCATTCGTTTTGCATGGATTTGAAACTAAGCCATCAACTTCGCGTTGACGTGATGCTAATTCATGTGTTTCGCATGGATTTGAAGCTAACTCGATTGTTTAGCATGCAGTTGAAGCTGAATCATGTATGTCACAAGTATTTGCGGCTAAACCATTTGTTTCGCATGGATTCGAAGGTAACCCTTCTACTTCGCATTCATTTGAAGCTAAATCATGTGTTTCGCATGGATTTGAATCTAACTCGTTTGTTTCGCATGCTGTTGAACCTAAATCATGTATATCACAAGTATTTGAAGCTAAACCATTTGCTTCGCATGGATTCGACGATCAGCCTTCTACATCGCATTGATTAGATGCTAAATCATGTGTTTCGCATGGGTTTGAAGCAAACTCGTTTGTTTCGCCTGCATATGAAGCCATATCACTTATATTTTCAAGTATGTGAAGCTAAATCATTCGTTTTGCATGGATTTGAAGCTAAGCCATCAACTTCGCGTTGACTTGATGCTTATTCATGTGTTTCGCATGGATTTGAAGCTAACTCGTTTGTTTCGCAGGCAGTTGAAGCTGAATCATGTATATCACAAGTATTTGAAGCTAAACCATTTGCTCCGCATGGATTCAAAGATCAGCCTTCTACATCGCATTGATTAGATGCTAAATCATGTGTTCGCATGGATTTGAAGCTTACTCGTTTGCTTCGCATGCTGTTGAAGCTAAATCAAGTGTATCACAAGTATTTGAAGCTAAACCATTTGTTTCGCATGGATTCGAAGATAAGCCTCCTACTTCGCATTGATTTGAAGCTAAATCATGTGTTCGCATGGATTTGAAGCTTACTCGTTTGCTTCGCATGCTGTTGAAGCTAAATCAAGTGTATCACAAGTATTTGAAGCTAAACCATTTGTTTCGCATGGATTCGAAGATCAGGCTCCTACTTCGCATTGATTAGATGCTAAATCATGTGTTTCGCATGGATTTGAAGCTAACTCGTTTGTTTCGCATGCTGTTGAAGCTAAATCATGTATATCACAAGTATTTGAAGCTAAACCATTTGTTTCGCATGGATTCGAAGATAAGCCTCCTACTTCGCATTGATTTGAAGCTAAATCATGTGTTCGCATGGATTTGAAGCTTACTCGTTTGCTTCGCATGCTGTTGAAGCTAAATCAAGTGTATCACAAGTATTTGAATCTAAACCATTTGTTTCGCATGGATTCGAAGATCAGCCTCCTACTTCGCATTGATTAGATGCTAAATCATGTGTTTCGCATGGATTTGAAGCTAACTCGTTTGTTTCGCATGCTGTTGAAACTAAATCATGTATATCACAAGTATTTGAAGCGATATCATTTGTTTCGCATGGATTCGAAGATTAGCCTTCTACTTCGCATTGATTAGATGCTAAATCATGTGTTTAGCATGGGTTTGAAGCTAACTCGTTTGTTTCGCCTGCATTTGAAGCTATATCACTTATATTCACAAGTATGTGAAGCTAAATCATTCGTTTCGCATGGATTTGAAGCAAAGCCATCAACTTCGCGTTGACTTGATACTAAATCATGTTTTTCGTTTGGACTTGAAGCTAACTCGTTTGTTTCGCATGTTGTTGAAGATAAATCATGTATATCACAAGTATTTGAAGCTATATCATATGTTTCGCATGGATTCGAAGATAACCCTTCTAATTCGCATTGATTTGAAGCTAAATCTTGTGTTTCGCATGGATTTGAAGCTGACTCGTTTGTTTCGCATGCAGTTGAAGCTGAATCATGTATATCACAAGTATTTGCGGATAAACCATTTGTTTCGCATGGATTCGAAGGTAACCCTTCTACTTCGCATTGATTTTAATCTAAATCACGTGTTTCGCATGGATTTGAAGCTAACTCGTTTGTTTCGCATAGTGTTGGAGCTAAATCATGTATATCACAAGTATTTGAGGCTAAACCATTTGTTTCGCACGGATTCGAAGATAAGCCTCCTACTTCGCATTGATTTGAAGCTAAATCATGTGTTCGCATGGATTTGAAGCTAACTCGTTTGCTTCGCATGCTGTTGAAGCTAAATCAAGTGTATCACAAGTATTTGAAGCTAAACCATTTGTTTCGCATGGATTCGAAGATCAGCCTTCTACTTCGCATTGATTAGATGCTAAATCATGCGTTTCGCATAGATTTGAAGCTAACTCGTTTGTTTCGCATTCTGTTGAAGCTAAATCATGCATATCACAAGTATTTGAAGCTAAACCATTTGCTTCGCATGGATTCGAAGATCAGCCTTCTACTTCGCATTGATTAGATGCTAAATCATGTGTTTCGCATGGGTTTGAAGCTAACTCGTTTGTTTCGCATGCTGTTGAAGCTAAATCAAGTGTATCACAAGTATTTGAAGCTAAACAATTTACTTCGCATGGATTCGAAGATCAGCCTTCCACATCGCATTGATTTGAAGCTAAATCATGTGTTTCGCATGGATTTGAAGTTAACTCGTTTGTCTCGCATGCAGTTGAAGCTAAATCAAGTGTATCACAAGTATTTGAAGCTAAATCATTTGCTTCGCATGGATTGCGAAGATCAGCATTCTACTTCTCATTGATTAGATGCTAAATCATGTGTTTCGCATGGGTTTGAAGCTAACTCGTTTGTTTCGCCTGCATTTGAAGCTATATCATTTATATTCTCAAGTATGTGAAGCTAAATCATTCGTTTCGCATGGATTTGAAGCTAAGCCGTCAACTTCGCATTGACTTGATCATAAATCATGTTTTTCGCTTGGACTTGAAGTTAACTCGTTTGTTTCCAATGCTGTTGAAGCTAAATCATGTATATCACAAGTATTTGAAGCTAAACCATTTGTTTCGCATGGATTCCAAGATAACCCTTCTAATTCGCATTGATTTGAAGCTAAATCATGTGTTTCACATGGATTTGAAGCTAACTCGTTTCTTTCTCATGCTGTTGAAGCTAAATCATGTATATCACAAGTATTTGAAGCTAAACCATTTGTTTCGCATGGATCCGAAGATAAGCCTCCTACTTCGCATTGATTTGAAGCTAAATCATGTATATCACAAGTATTTGAAGCTATATCATATGTTTCGCATGGATTCGAAGATAACCCTTCTAATTCGCATTGATTTGAAGCTAAATCATGTGTTTCGCATGGATTTGAAGCTAACTCGTTTGTTTCGCATGCTGTTGAAGCTAAGTCATGTATATCACAAGTATTTGAAGCTAAACCATTTGTTTCGCATGGATTCGCAGATAAGCCTCCTACCTCGCATTGATTTGAAGCTAAATCATGTGTTCGCATGGACTTGAAGCTACCTCGTTTGTTTCGCATTCTGTTGAAGCTAAATCAAGTGTATCACATGTATTTGAAGCCAAACCATTTGCTTCGCATGGATTCGAAGATCAGCCTTCTACTTCGCATTTATTAGATGGTAAATCATGCGTTTCGCATAGATTTGAAGCTAACTCGTTTGTTTCGCATTCTGTTGAAGCTAAATCATGCATATCACAAGTATTTGAAGCTAAACCATTTGTTTCGCATGGATTCGAAGATAAGCCTCCTACTTCGCATTGATTTGAAGCTAAATCATGTGTTCGCATGGATTTGAAGCTACCTCGTTTGTTTCGCATGCTGTTAAAGCTAAGTCATGTATATCACAAGTATTTGCGGCTAAACCATTCGTTTCGCATGGATTCGAAGGTAACCCTTCTACTTCGCATTGATTTGAAGCTAAATCATGTGTTTCGCATGGATTTGAATCTAACTCGTTTGTTTCGCATGCTGTTGTAACTAAATCATGTATATCACAAGTATTTGAAGCTAAACCATTTGCTTCGCATGGATTCGAAGATCAGCCTTCTAATTCGCATTGATTAGATGCTAAATCATGTGTTTCGCATGGGTTTGAAGCTAACACGTTTGTTTCGCCTGCATTTGAAGCTAAGCCGTCAACTTCGCGTTGACTTGATCATAAATCATGTTTTTCGTTTGGACTTGAAGTTAACTCGTTTGTTTCCAATGCTGTTGAAGCTAAATCATGTATATCACAAGTATTTGAAGCTAAACCATTTGTTTCGCATGGATTCCAAGATAACCCTTCTAATTCGCATTGATTTGAAGCTAAATCATGTGTTTCACATGGATTTGAAGCTAACTCGTTTGTTTCTCATGCTGTTGAAGCTAAATCATGTATATCACAAGTATTTGAAGCAGAACCATTTGTTTCGCATGGATCCGAAGATGAGCCTCCTACTTCGCATTGATTTGAAGCTAAATCATGTGTTCGCATGGATTTGATGCTAACTCGTTTGCTTCGCATGCTGTTGAAGCTAAATCAAGTGTATCACAAGTATTTGAAGCTAAATAATTTGCTTCGCATTTATTCGAAGCTAAGCCTTCTACTTCGCATTGATTTGAGGCTAAATCATGTGTTTCGCTTGGATTTGAAGCTAAATCATGTGTTTTGCATGAATTTGGATCCAAATCATATGTTTTGTATGGATTTGAATCTAGCTCGTTTGTTTCTCCTGCATTTGAAGCTAAATCATGTATATCAGAAGTATTTGAAGCTAAACCATTTGCTTCGCTTGGATTCGAAGATAAGCCTTCTACTTCGAATTGAATTAAAGCTAAATCATGTGTTTCGCATGGATTTGAAGCTAACTCGTTTGTTTCGCATGCGGTTGAAGCTAAATCATGTATGTCACAAGTATTTGAAGCTAAACCATTTGTTTCGAATGGATTTGAAGATCAGCCTTCTGTTTCGCATTGATTTGAAGCTAAATCATGTGTTTCGCATGGATTTGAAGCTAACTCGTTTGTTTCGCCTGCGTTTGAAGATAAATCATGTATATCACAAGTATTTGAAGCTAAACCAATTGTTTCGCGTGAATTCAACGATCAGCCTTCTGCTTCGCATTGATTTGAAGCTGAATCATGTGTTTCGCATGGATTTGAATCTAACTCGTTTGTTTCACATACAGTTGAAGCTAAATCATGTATATCACAAATATAAGAAGCTAAATAAATGGTGTCGCATGGATTTGATGCTAAGCCTTCTACTTCGCATTGATTTGAAGCTGAATCATGTGTTTCGCTTGAATTTGAAGCAAAGCCTTCTACCTCGTATTGATATGAAGCTAAATCAAGTGTTTCGTTTCGATTTGAAGCTAACTAGTTTGTTTCGCATGCAGTTGTAGCTAAATCATGTATACCACAAGTATATGTATCTAACCCATGTGTTTCGCATGAATTTGAAGCTAAAGCATGTCTCTCGCATGACTTTAAATCTAAATCATTTGTTTCGATTGGATTAGAAGCTAACTCGTTTGTTTCGTCTGCATTTCAAATTATTCGAAGGTAAGTCATATATTTTGCATGGATTTGAAGCTATGCCTTCAACATCGAATTGATTGGAATCTAAACCATGTGTTTCGAATGGATTTGACGCTATCTCGGTTGTTTCGCCTGCTGTTGAAGCTAAATCATGTATAATACAAGTATTTGAAGCTAAACTGTACGTTTCGCATGGAATTGAATCTAACCCATGTGTGTCGAATGAATTTGAAGCTAAATCATTTGCTTTGCATGGATTTTAAGCTAACTCGTTTGTTTCGCATGCAGTTGAAGCTAAATCATGTATATCACAAGTATTTGTTGCAAAACCATCTGTTTCGCATGGATTTGAAGATAAACCATTTGTTTCGCATGGATTTGAAACTAAGCCTTCTACTTCGAATTGATTTGAAGTTAAATAATGTGTTTCGCTTGGATTTGAAGCTAAGCCATCTAATTCGCTTTGATTTGAAGCTGAATCATGCGATTCGCATGGATTTGAAGCCAACTCGTTTGTTTCGCCGGCAATTGAAGAAATATCACTTATATTCGCAAGTATTTGAATCAAAACCATTCGTTTCGCATGGATTTGAAGCCATACGTTCCATTTCGCACGAATCTGTAGCTAAATCATGTGTTTCGCTTGGATTTGATGCTAACACGTTTGTTGCGCATACAGTTCAAGCTGAGTCATATATATCACAAGTATTTGCAGCTGAACCATTTGTTGCGCATGGTTTTGCAGCCAAGCCTTCTACTTCGCATTGATTTGAAGTTGAATCATGTGTTTCGCTTGAATTTGAAGCTAATACGTCTGTTTCACATGCAGTTGAAGCCAAATCATGTATATTACAAGTATTTGAAGCTGAACCAGTTGCTTCGCATGGATTCGAAGGTCAGCCTTCTACTTCGCATTGATTTGATGCTAAGTCATTCGTTTCGCATGGATTTGAAGCTAACTCGTTTGTTTCGCATGCTGTTGAAGCTAAATCATGTATATCACAAGTATTTGAAGCTTTTTGCAGTATTTGAAGCATTTGTTTCGCATGGATTCGAAGATTAGCCTTCCACATCGCATTGATTTGAAGCTAAATCATGTGTTTCGCATGGGTATGAAGCTAACTCGTTTGTTTCGCCTGCATTTGAAGCTATATCACTTATATTCTCAAGTATGTGAAGCTAAATCATTCGTTTCGCATGGATTTGAAGCTAAGCCGTCAACTTCGCGTTGACTTGATGATAAATCATGTCTTTCGCTTGGACTTGAAGTTAACTCGTTTGTTTCGCATGCTGTTGAAGCTAAATCATGTATATCACAAGTATTTGAAGCTAAACCATTTGTTTCGCATGGATTCCAAGATAACCCTTCTAATTGGCATTGATTTGCGGCTAAATCATGTGTTTCGCATGGATTTGAAGCTAACTCGTTTGTTTCTCATGCTGCTGAAGCTAAATCATGTATATCACAAGTATTTGAAGCTAAACCATTTGTTTCGCATGGATCCGAAGATAAGCCTCCTACTTCGCATTGATTTGCAGCTAAATCATGTGCTCGCATGGATTTGAAGCTAACTCGTTTGCTTCGCATGCTGTTGAAGCTAAATCAAGTGTATCACAAGTATTTGAAGCTAAACCATTTGTTTCGCATGGATTCGTAGATAATCCATCTATTTCGCATTGATTTGAAGCTAAATCATGTGTTTCGCATGGATTTGAATCTAACTCGTTCATTTCGCATGCTGTTGAAGCTAAATCATGTATATCACAAGTATATGAAGCTAAACCATTTGTTTCGCATGGATTCGAAGATAAGCCTTCCACTTCGCATTGATTTGATGCTAAATCATGTGTTTCGCATGGATTTGAAGCCAACTCTTTTTTTTCGTATGCAGTTGAAGCTAAATCATGTACATCACAAGTATTTGCAGCTAAACCATTTGTTTCGCATCGATACGAAGATACCCCTTCTAATTCGCATTGATTTGATGCTAAATCATATGTTTCGCATGGATTTGAAGCTAACTCGTTTGTTTCGCATGCAGTTGAAGCTGAATCATGTATATCACAAGTAATTGAAGCTAAACTATTCGTTTCGCATGGATTCGAAGATAACCCTTCTTCTTCGCATTGATTTGAAGCTAGATCATGTGTTTCGCATGGATTTGAATCTAACTCGTTTATTTCGCATGCTGTTGAAGCTAAATCATGTATATCACACGTATATGAATCTAATCCATTTGTTTCGCATAGATTCGTAGATAATCCATCTATTTCGCATTCATTTGAAGCTAAATCATGTGTTTCGCATGGATTTGAAGCGAACTCGTTTGTTTCGCATGCTGTTGAAGCTAAATCATGTATATCAAAAGTTTTGGCAGCTAAACTATTCGTTTCACATGGATTTGAAGATCAGTCTTCTACTTCGCATTGATTTGAAACTAAATCATGTGTTTCGCATGGATTTGAAGTTAACTCGTTTGTTTCGCATGCAGTTGAATCTAAGTCATTTATATCGAAAGTATTTGAAGCTAAATCATTTGTTTCGCATGGATTTGAAGACAAAGCTTTTACCTCGCATTGATTTGAATCTAAATCATGTGTTTCGCATGAAAGTGAAGCTAACTCGTTTGTCTCGCTTCCAGTTGAAGCTAAATCCATTATATAGCAAGTATTTTAACCTAAATCACTTGAATCGCATGGATTTGTAGTTAAACCTTCTACTACGCAATGCATGGAAGAGAAATCATGTGTTTCGTTTGGACTTGAAGCTAACTTGTTTGTTTCGCATGCAGTTGAAGCTAAATCATGTATATCACAAGTATTTGAAGCTAAACCATTTGTTTCGCATTTGTTAGAAGCTAAGCCTTCTACTTCGCATTGATTTGAGGCTAAATCATGTGTTTCGCATGGATTTGAAGCTAACTCGTTTGTTTCGCATGCTGTTGAAGCTGAATCATGTATATCACAAGTATTTGTAGCTATATCATATGTTTCGCATGGATTCGAAGATAACCCTTCTAATTCGCATTGATTTGAAGCTAAATCATGTGTTTCGCATGGATTTGAAGCTAACTCGTTTGTTTCGCATGCGGTTGAAGCTGAATCATGAATATCACAAGTATTTGAAGCTAAACTATTCGTTTCGCATGGTTTCGAAGATAAGCCTTCTACTTCGCATTGATTTTAATCTAAATCATGTGTTTCGCATGGATTTGAAGCTAACTCGTTTGTTTCGCATGTTGTTGGAACTAAATCATGTATATCACAAGTATTTGAAGCTAAACTATTCGTTTCGCATGGATTCGAAGGTAAGCCTTCCACATCGCATTGATTTGAAGCTAAATCATGTGTTTCGCATGGATTTGAAGTTAACTCGTTTGTTTCGCATGCAGTTGAAGCTAAATCATGTATATCACAAGTATTTGCAGCTAAACCATTTGTTTCGCATGGATTCGAAGATAACCCTTATACTTCGAATTGATTTGAATCTAACTCGTTTATTTCGCATGCTGTTGAGGCTAAATCATGTATATCAAAAGTATATGAAGCTAATCCATTTGTTTCGCATGGATACGAAGATCAGCCTTCTACTTCTCATTGATTAGAAGCTAAATCATGTGTTTCGCATGGGTTTGAAGCTAACTCGTTTGTTTCGCCTACATTTGAAGCTATATCACTTATATTCACAAGTATGTGAACCTACATAATTCGTTTCGCATGGATTTGAAGCTAAGCCTATCAACTTCGCGTTGACTTGATGCTAAATCATGTTTTTCGTTTGGACTTGAAACTAACTCGTTTGTTTCGCATGCAGTTGAAGCTGAATCATGTATATCACAAGTATTTGAAGCTAAACCATTTGATTCCCATGGATTTGAAGCTAAGCTTTCTACTTAGCATTGATTTGAAGATAAATCATGTGTTTCGCTTGGATTTGAAGATAACTCGTTTGCTTCGCATGCTGTTGGAACTAAATCATGTATATCACAAGTATTTGAAGCTATATCATTTGTTTCGCATTTATTCGAAGATATGCCTTCTACTTCGCATTGATTTGAAGCTAAATCATGTGTTTCGCATGGATTTGAAGCTAACTCTTTTTTTTCGTATGCAGTTGAAGCTAAATCATGTATATCACAAGTATTTGCAGCTAAACCATTTGTTTCGCATGGATTCGAAGATAACCCTTCTACGTCGCATTGATTTGAAGCTAAATCATGTGTTTCGCATGGATTTGAAGCTAACACGTTTGTTTCGCATGCTGTTGAAGCTAAATCATGTATATCACAAGTATTTGAAGCTAAACCATTTGTATCGCAAGGAATCGAAGATATGCCTCCTACTTCGCATTGATTTTAATCTAAATCATGTGTTTCGCATGGATTTGAAGCTAAGTCGTTTGTTTCGCATGCTGTTGAAGCTAAATCATGTATATCACAATTATTTGAAGCTAAACCATTTGTATCGCATGGAATCGAAGATAAGCCACCTACTTCGCATTGATTTGTAGCTAAATCATGTGTTTCGCATGGATTTGAAGCTAACTCGTTTATTTCGCATGCTGTTGAAGCTAAATCAAGTGTATCACAAGTATTTGAAGCTAAACAATTTGCTTCGCATGGATTCGAAGATCAGCCTTCTACTTCGCATTGATTAGATGCTAAATCATGTGTTTCGCATGGGTTTGAAGCTAACTCGTTTGTTTCACCTGCATTTGAAGCTATATCACTTATATTCTCAAGTATGTGAAGCTAAATCATTCGTTGCGCATGGATTTGAAGCTAAGCCAACAACTTCGCGTTGACTTGATGATAAATCATGTTTTTCGCTTGGACTTGAAGCTAACTCGTTTGTTTCGCATGCTGTTGAAGCTAAATCATGTATATCACAAGTATTTGAAGCTAAACAATTTGCTTCGCATTTATTCGAAGCTAAGCCTTCTACTTCGCATTGATTTGAGGCTAAATCATGTGTTTCGCTTGGATTTGAAGCTAACTCGTTTGTTTCGCATGCTGTTGGAACTAAATCATGTATATCACAAGTATTTGAAGCTATATCATTTGTTTCGCATTTATTCGAACATAAGCCTTCTACTTCGCATTGATTTTAATCTAAATCATGTGTTTCGCATGGATTTGAAGCTAACTCGTTTGTTTCGCATGCAGTTGAAGCTGAATCATTTATATCACAAGTATTTGAAGCTAAACCATTTGATTCCCATGGATTTGAAGCTAAGTTTTCTACTTAGCATTGATTTGAAGATAAATCATGTGTTTCGCTTGGATTTGAAGATAACTCGTTTGCTTCGCATGCTGTTGAAGCTAAATCATGTATATCACAAGTATTTGAAGTTAAACCATTTGTTTCTCATGGATTCGAAGATAATCCATCTATTTCGCATTGATTTGAAGCTAAATCATGTGTTGAGCATGAATTTGAATCTAACTCGTTTGTTTCGCATGCTGTTGAGACTAAATCATTTATATCACAAGTATTTGAAGCTAAACCATTTGCTTCGCATGGATTCGAAGATAAGCCTTGCACTTCGCATTGATTTGAAGCTAACTCATGTGTTTCGCAAGGATTTGAAGTTAACTCGTTTGTTTCGCATGCAGTTGAAGCTAAATCACGTATATCACAAATATTTGCAGCTAAACTATTTGTTTCGCATGGATTCGAAGATAACCCTTCTACTTTGCATTGATTTGAAGCTAAATCATGTGTTTCGCATGGATTTGAAGCTAACTCGTTTGTTTCGCATGCTGTTGAAGCTAAATCATGTATATCACAAGTATTTGAAGATAATCCATTTGTTTCGCATGGATTCGAAGATAAGCCTTCTACTTCGCATTGATTTGAAGCTAAATCATTTGTTTCGCATGGATTTGAATCTAACTCGTTTGTTTCACATACAGTTGAAGCTAAATCATGTATATCACAAATATAAGAAGCTAAATAAATGGTGTCGCATGGATTTGATGCTAAGCCTTCTACTTCGCATTGATTTGAAGCTGAATCATGTGTTTCGCTTGAATTTGAAGCAAAGCCTTCTACCTCGTATTGATATGAAGCTAAATCAAGTGTTTCGTTTCGATTTGAAGCTAACTAGTTTGTTTCGCATGCAGTTGTAGCTAAATCATGTATACCACAAGTATATGTATCTAACCCATGTGTTTCGCATGAATTTGAAGCTAAAGCATGTCTCTCGCATGACTTTAAATCTAAATCATTTGTTTCGATTGGATTAGAAGCTAACTCGTTTGTTTCGTCTGCATTTCAAATTATTCGAAGGTAAGTCATATATTTTGCATGGATTTGAAGCTATGCCTTCAACATCGAATTGATTGGAATCTAAACCATGTGTTTCGAATGGATTTGACGCTATCTCGGTTGTTTCGCCTGCTGTTGAAGCTAAATCATGTATAATACAAGTATTTGAAGCTAAACTGTACGTTTCGCATGGAATTGAATCTAACCCATGTGTGTCGAATGAATTTGAAGCTAAATCATTTGCTTTGCATGGATTTTAAGCTAACTCGTTTGTTTCGCATGCAGTTGAAGCTAAATCATGTATATCACAAGTATTTGTTGCAAAACCATCTGTTTCGCATGGATTTGAAGATAAACCATTTGTTTCGCATGGATTTGAAACTAAGCCTTCTACTTCGAATTGATTTGAAGTTAAATAATGTGTTTCGCTTGGATTTGAAGCTAAGCCATCTAATTCGCTTTGATTTGAAGCTGAATCATGCGATTCGCATGGATTTGAAGCCAACTCGTTTGTTTCGCCGGCAATTGAAGAAATATCACTTATATTCGCAAGTATTTGAATCAAAACCATTCGTTTCGCATGGATTTGAAGCCATACGTTCCATTTCGCACGAATCTGTAGCTAAATCATGTGTTTCGCTTGGATTTGATGCTAACACGTTTGTTGCGCATACAGTTCAAGCTGAGTCATATATATCACAAGTATTTGCAGCTGAACCATTTGTTGCGCATGGTTTTGCAGCCAAGCCTTCTACTTCGCATTGATTTGAAGTTGAATCATGTGTTTCGCTTGAATTTGAAGCTAATACGTCTGTTTCACATGCAGTTGAAGCCAAATCATGTATATTACAAGTATTTGAAGCTGAACCAGTTGCTTCGCATGGATTCGAAGGTCAGCCTTCTACTTCGCATTGATTTGATGCTAAGTCATTCGTTTCGCATGGATTTGAAGCTAACTCGTTTGTTTCGCATGCTGTTGAAGCTAAATCATGTATATCACAAGTATTTGAAGCTTTTTGCAGTATTTGAAGCATTTGTTTCGCATGGATTCGAAGATTAGCCTTCCACATCGCATTGATTTGAAGCTAAATCATGTGTTTCGCATGGGTATGAAGCTAACTCGTTTGTTTCGCCTGCATTTGAAGCTATATCACTTATATTCTCAAGTATGTGAAGCTAAATCATTCGTTTCGCATGGATTTGAAGCTAAGCCGTCAACTTCGCGTTGACTTGATGATAAATCATGTCTTTCGCTTGGACTTGAAGTTAACTCGTTTGTTTCGCATGCTGTTGAAGCTAAATCATGTATATCACAAGTATTTGAAGCTAAACCATTTGTTTCGCATGGATTCCAAGATAACCCTTCTAATTGGCATTGATTTGCGGCTAAATCATGTGTTTCGCATGGATTTGAAGCTAACTCGTTTGTTTCTCATGCTGCTGAAGCTAAATCATGTATATCACAAGTATTTGAAGCTAAACCATTTGTTTCGCATGGATCCGAAGATAAGCCTCCTACTTCGCATTGATTTGCAGCTAAATCATGTGCTCGCATGGATTTGAAGCTAACTCGTTTGCTTCGCATGCTGTTGAAGCTAAATCAAGTGTATCACAAGTATTTGAAGCTAAACCATTTGTTTCGCATGGATTCGTAGATAATCCATCTATTTCGCATTGATTTGAAGCTAAATCATGTGTTTCGCATGGATTTGAATCTAACTCGTTCATTTCGCATGCTGTTGAAGCTAAATCATGTATATCACAAGTATATGAAGCTAAACCATTTGTTTCGCATGGATTCGAAGATAAGCCTTCCACTTCGCATTGATTTGATGCTAAATCATGTGTTTCGCATGGATTTGAAGCCAACTCTTTTTTTTCGTATGCAGTTGAAGCTAAATCATGTACATCACAAGTATTTGCAGCTAAACCATTTGTTTCGCATCGATACGAAGATACCCCTTCTAATTCGCATTGATTTGATGCTAAATCATATGTTTCGCATGGATTTGAAGCTAACTCGTTTGTTTCGCATGCAGTTGAAGCTGAATCATGTATATCACAAGTAATTGAAGCTAAACTATTCGTTTCGCATGGATTCGAAGATAACCCTTCTTCTTCGCATTGATTTGAAGCTAGATCATGTGTTTCGCATGGATTTGAATCTAACTCGTTTATTTCGCATGCTGTTGAAGCTAAATCATGTATATCACACGTATATGAATCTAATCCATTTGTTTCGCATAGATTCGTAGATAATCCATCTATTTCGCATTCATTTGAAGCTAAATCATGTGTTTCGCATGGATTTGAAGCGAACTCGTTTGTTTCGCATGCTGTTGAAGCTAAATCATGTATATCAAAAGTTTTGGCAGCTAAACTATTCGTTTCACATGGATTTGAAGATCAGTCTTCTACTTCGCATTGATTTGAAACTAAATCATGTGTTTCGCATGGATTTGAAGTTAACTCGTTTGTTTCGCATGCAGTTGAATCTAAGTCATTTATATCGAAAGTATTTGAAGCTAAATCATTTGTTTCGCATGGATTTGAAGACAAAGCTTTTACCTCGCATTGATTTGAATCTAAATCATGTGTTTCGCATGAAAGTGAAGCTAACTCGTTTGTCTCGCTTCCAGTTGAAGCTAAATCCATTATATAGCAAGTATTTTAACCTAAATCACTTGAATCGCATGGATTTGTAGTTAAACCTTCTACTACGCAATGCATGGAAGAGAAATCATGTGTTTCGTTTGGACTTGAAGCTAACTTGTTTGTTTCGCATGCAGTTGAAGCTAAATCATGTATATCACAAGTATTTGAAGCTAAACCATTTGTTTCGCATTTGTTAGAAGCTAAGCCTTCTACTTCGCATTGATTTGAGGCTAAATCATGTGTTTCGCATGGATTTGAAGCTAACTCGTTTGTTTCGCATGCTGTTGAAGCTGAATCATGTATATCACAAGTATTTGTAGCTATATCATATGTTTCGCATGGATTCGAAGATAACCCTTCTAATTCGCATTGATTTGAAGCTAAATCATGTGTTTCGCATGGATTTGAAGCTAACTCGTTTGTTTCGCATGCGGTTGAAGCTGAATCATGAATATCACAAGTATTTGAAGCTAAACTATTCGTTTCGCATGGTTTCGAAGATAAGCCTTCTACTTCGCATTGATTTTAATCTAAATCATGTGTTTCGCATGGATTTGAAGCTAACTCGTTTGTTTCGCATGTTGTTGGAACTAAATCATGTATATCACAAGTATTTGAAGCTAAACTATTCGTTTCGCATGGATTCGAAGGTAAGCCTTCCACATCGCATTGATTTGAAGCTAAATCATGTGTTTCGCATGGATTTGAAGTTAACTCGTTTGTTTCGCATGCAGTTGAAGCTAAATCATGTATATCACAAGTATTTGCAGCTAAACCATTTGTTTCGCATGGATTCGAAGATAACCCTTATACTTCGAATTGATTTGAATCTAACTCGTTTATTTCGCATGCTGTTGAGGCTAAATCATGTATATCAAAAGTATATGAAGCTAATCCATTTGTTTCGCATGGATACGAAGATCAGCCTTCTACTTCTCATTGATTAGAAGCTAAATCATGTGTTTCGCATGGGTTTGAAGCTAACTCGTTTGTTTCGCCTACATTTGAAGCTATATCACTTATATTCACAAGTATGTGAACCTACATAATTCGTTTCGCATGGATTTGAAGCTAAGCCTATCAACTTCGCGTTGACTTGATGCTAAATCATGTTTTTCGTTTGGACTTGAAACTAACTCGTTTGTTTCGCATGCAGTTGAAGCTGAATCATGTATATCACAAGTATTTGAAGCTAAACCATTTGATTCCCATGGATTTGAAGCTAAGCTTTCTACTTAGCATTGAATTGAAGATAAATCATGTGTTTCGCTTGGATTTGAAGATAACTCGTTTGCTTCGCATGCTGTTGGAACTAAATCATGTATATCACAAGTATTTGAAGCTATATCATTTGTTTCGCATTTATTCGAAGATATGCCTTCTACTTCGCATTGATTTGAAGCTAAATCATGTGTTTCGCATGGATTTGAAGCTAACTCTTTTTTTTCGTATGCAGTTGAAGCTAAATCATGTATATCACAAGTATTTGCAGCTAAACCATTTGTTTCGCATGGATTCGAAGATAACCCTTCTACGTCGCATTGATTTGAAGCTAAATCATGTGTTTCGCATGGATTTGAAGCTAACACGTTTGTTTCGCATGCTGTTGAAGCTAAATCATGTATATCACAAGTATTTGAAGCTAAACCATTTGTATCGCAAGGAATCGAAGATATGCCTCCTACTTCGCATTGATTTTAATCTAAATCATGTGTTTCGCATGGATTTGAAGCTAAGTCGTTTGTTTCGCATGCTGTTGAAGCTAAATCATGTATATCACAATTATTTGAAGCTAAACCATTTGTATCGCATGGAATCGAAGATAAGCCACCTACTTCGCATTGATTTGTAGCTAAATCATGTGTTTCGCATGGATTTGAAGCTAACTCGTTTATTTCGCATGCTGTTGAAGCTAAATCAAGTGTATCACAAGTATTTGAAGCTAAACAATTTGCTTCGCATGGATTCGAAGATCAGCCTTCTACTTCGCATTGATTAGATGCTAAATCATGTGTTTCGCATGGGTTTGAAGCTAACTCGTTTGTTTCACCTGCATTTGAAGCTATATCACTTATATTCTCAAGTATGTGAAGCTAAATCATTCGTTGCGCATGGATTTGAAGCTAAGCCAACAACTTCGCGTTGACTTGATGATAAATCATGTTTTTCGCTTGGACTTGAAGCTAACTCGTTTGTTTCGCATGCTGTTGAAGCTAAATCATGTATATCACAAGTATTTGAAGCTAAACAATTTGCTTCGCATTTATTCGAAGCTAAGCCTTCTACTTCGCATTGATTTGAGGCTAAATCATGTGTTTCGCTTGGATTTGAAGCTAACTCGTTTGTTTCGCATGCTGTTGGAACTAAATCATGTATATCACAAGTATTTGAAGCTATATCATTTGTTTCGCATTTATTCGAACATAAGCCTTCTACTTCGCATTGATTTTAATCTAAATCATGTGTTTCGCATGGATTTGAAGCTAACTCGTTTGTTTCGCATGCAGTTGAAGCTGAATCATTTATATCACAAGTATTTGAAGCTAAACCATTTGATTCCCATGGATTTGAAGCTAAGTTTTCTACTTAGCATTGATTTGAAGATAAATCATGTGTTTCGCTTGGATTTGAAGATAACTCGTTTGCTTCGCATGCTGTTGAAGCTAAATCATGTATATCACAAGTATTTGAAGTTAAACCATTTGTTTCTCATGGATTCGAAGATAATCCATCTATTTCGCATTGATTTGAAGCTAAATCATGTGTTGAGCATGAATTTGAATCTAACTCGTTTGTTTCGCATGCTGTTGAGACTAAATCATTTATATCACAAGTATTTGAAGCTAAACCATTTGCTTCGCATGGATTCGAAGATAAGCCTTGCACTTCGCATTGATTTGAAGCTAACTCATGTGTTTCGCAAGGATTTGAAGTTAACTCGTTTGTTTCGCATGCAGTTGAAGCTAAATCACGTATATCACAAATATTTGCAGCTAAACTATTTGTTTCGCATGGATTCGAAGATAACCCTTCTACTTTGCATTGATTTGAAGCTAAATCATGTGTTTCGCATGGATTTGAAGCTAACTCGTTTGTTTCGCATGCTGTTGAAGCTAAATCATGTATATCACAAGTATTTGAAGATAATCCATTTGTTTCGCATGGATTCGAAGATAAGCCTTCTACTTCGCATTGATTTGAAGCTAAATCATTTGTTTCGCATGGATTTGATTCTAACTCGTTTGTTTCGCATGCTGTAGGAACTAAATCATGTATATCACAAGTATTTGAAGCTGTATCATTTGTTTCGCATTTATTCGAAGATAAGCCTTCTACTTCGCATTGATTTTAATCTAAATCATGTGTTTCGCATGGATTTGAAGCTAACTCTTTTTTTTCGTATGCAGTTGAAGCTAAATCATGTATATCACAAGTATTTGCAGCTAAACCATTTGTTTCGCATGGATTCGAAGATAACCCTTCTACTTCGCATTGATTTGAAGCTAAATCATGTGTTTCGCATGGATTTGAAGCTAACTCGTTTGTTTCGCATGCTGTTGAAGCTAAATCATGTATATCACAAGTATTTGAAGCTAAACCATTTGTATCGCAAGGAATCGAAGATATGCCTCCTACTTCGCATTGATTTGAAGCTAAATCATGTGTTTCGCATGGATTTGAAGCTAACTCGTTTGTTTCGCATGCTGTTGAAGCTAAATCAAGTGTATCACAAGTATTTGAAGCTAAACCATTTGCTTCGCATGGATTCGAAGATCAGCCTTCTACTTCGCATTGATTAGATGCTAAATCATGTGTTTCGCATGGATTTGAAGCCTACTCGTTTGTTTCGCATGCTGTTGAAGCTAAATCATGTATATCACAAGTATTTGAAGCTATATCATATGTTTCGCACGGATTCGTAGATAACCCTTCTATTTCGCATTGATTTGAAGCTAAATCATGTGTTTCGCATGGATTTGAAGCTAACTCGTTTGTTTCGCATGCTGTTGGAACTAAATCATGTATATCACAAGTATTTGAAGCTATATCATTTGTTTCGCATTTATTCGAACATAAGCCTTCTACTTCGCATTGATTTTAATCTAAATCATTTTATCGCATGGATTTGAAGCTAACTCGTTTGTTTCGCATGCAGTTGAAGCTGAATCATGTATATCACAAGTAATTGAAGCTAAACTATTCGTTTCGCATGGATTCGAAGATAACCCTTCTTCTTCGCATTGATTTGAAGCTAGATCATTTGTTTCGCATGGATTTGATTCTAACTCGTTTGTTTCGCATGCTGTTGGAACTAAATCATGTATATCACAAGTATTTGAAGCTATATCATTTGTTTCGCATTTATTCGAAGATAAGCCTTCTACTTCGCATTGATTTTAATCTAAATCATGTGTTTCGCATGGATTTGAAGCTAACTCGTTTGTTTCGCATGCTGTTGAAGCTAAATCATGTATATCACAAGTATTTGAAGTTAAACCATTTGTTTCGCATGGATTCGAAGCTAACTCGTTTGTTTCGCATGCTGTTGAAACTAAATCATTTATATCACAAGTAATTGAAGCTAAACTATTCGTTTCGCATGGATTCGAAGATAACCCTTCTTCTTCGCATTGATTTGAAGCTAAATCATGTGTTTCGCATGGATTTGAAGCTAACTCGTTTGTTTCGCATGCTGTTGGAACTAAATCATGTATATCACAAGTATTTGAAGCTATATCATTTGTTTCGCATTTATTCGAACATAAGCCTTCTACTTCGCATTGATTTTAATCTAAATCATTTTATCGCATGGATTTGAAGCTAACTCGTTTGCTTCGCATGCAGTTGAAGCTAAATCACGTATATCACAAGTATTTGAAGCTAAACCATTTGATACCCATGGATTTGGAGCTAAGTTTTCTACTTAGCGTTGATTTGAAGATAAATCATGTCTTTCGCTTGGATTTGAAGATAACTCGTTTGCTTCGCATGCTGTTGAAGCTAAATCATGTATATCACAAGTATTTGAAGGTAAACCATTTGTTTCTCATGGATTCGAAGATAATCCATCCATTTCGCATTGATTTGTAGCTAAATCATGTGTTTTGCATGGATTTGAATCTAACTCGTTTGTTTCGCATGCTGTTGAAACTAAATCATTTATATCACAAGTATTTGAAGCTAAACCATTTGCTTCGCATGGATTCGAAGGTCAGCCTTCTACTTCGCATTGATTTGATGCTAAATCATTTGTTTCGCATGGATTTGAAGCTAACTCGTTTGTTTCGCATGCTGTTGAAGCTAAATCATGTATATCACAATTATTTGAAGCTAAACCATTTGCTTCGCATGGATTCGAAGATAAGCCTTGCACTTCGCATTGATTTGAAGCTAACTCATGTGTTTCGCATGGATTTGAAGTTAACTCGTTTGTTTCGCATGCAGTTGAAGCTAAATCACGTATATCACAAATATTTGCAGCTAAACCATTTGTTTCGCATGGATTCGAAGATAACCCTTCTACTTCGCATTGATTTGAAGCTAAATCATGTGTTTCGCATGGATTTGAAGCTAGATCATTTGTTTCGCATGGATTTGATTCTAACTCGTTTGTTTCGCATGCTGTTGGAACTAAATCATGTATATCACAAGTATTTGAAGCTATATCATTTGTTTCGCATTTATTCGAAGATAAGCCTTCTACTTCGCATTGATTTTAATCTAAATCATGTGTTTCGCATGGATTTGAAGCTAACTCGTTTGTTTCGCATGCTGTTGAAGCTAAATCATGTATATCACAAGTATTTGAAGTTAAACCATTTGTTTCGCATGGATTCGAAGCTAACTCGTTTGTTTCGCATGCAGTTGAAGCTGAATCATGTATATCACAAGTAATTGAACCTAAACTATTCGTTTCGCATGGATTCGAAGATAACCCTTCTTCTTCGCATTGATTTGAAGCTAAATCATGTGTTTCGCATGGATTTGAAGCTAACTCGTTTGTTTCGCATGCTGTTGGAACTAAATCATGTATATCACAAGTATTTGAAGCTATATCATTTGTTTCGCATTTATTCGAACATAAGCCTTCTACTTCGCATTGATTTTAATCTAAATCATTGTATCGCATGGATTTGAAGCTAACTCGTTTGCTTCGCATGCAGTTGAAGCTAAATCATGTATATCACAAGTATTTGAAGCTAAACCATTTGATACCCATGGATTTGGAGCTAAGTTTTCTACTTAGCGTTGATTTGAAGATAAATCATGTGTTTCGCTTGGATTTGAAGATAACTCGTTTGCTTCGCATGCTGTTGAAGCTAAATCATGTATATCACAAGTATTTGAAGGTAAACCATTTGTTTCTCATGGATTCGAAGATAATCCATCTATTTCGCATTGATTTGAAGCTAAATCATGTGTTTTGCATGGATTTGAATCTAACTCGTTTGTTTCGCATGCTGTTGAAACTAAATCATTTATATCACAAGTATTTGAAGCTAAACCATTTGCTTCGCATGGATTCGAAGGTCAGCCTTCTACTTCGCATTGATTTGATGCTAAATCATTTGTTTCGCATGGATTTGAAGCTAACTCGTTTGTTTCGCATGCTGTTGAAGCTAAATCATGTATATCACAATTATTTGAAGCTAAACCATTTGTATCGCATGGAATCGAAGATAACCCTTCTAATTCGCATTGATTTGAAGCTAAATCATGTGTTTCGCATGGATTTGAAGCTAACTCGTTTATTTCGCATGTTGTTGAAGCTAAATCAAGTGTATCACAAGTATTTGGAGCTAAACAATTTGCTTCGCATGGATTCGAAGATCATCCTTCTACTTCGCATTGATTAGATGCTAAATCATGTGTTTCGCATGGGTTTGAAGCTAACTCGTTTGTTTCACCTGCATTTGAAGCTATATCACTTATATTCTCAAGTATGTGAAGCTAAATCATTCGTATCGCATGGATTTGAAGCTAAGCCGTCAACTTCGCGTTGACTTGATGATAAATCATGTTTTTCGCTTGGACTTGAAGCTAACTCGTTTGTGTCGCATGCTGTTGAAGCTAAATCATGTATATCACAAGTATTTGAAGCTAAACCATTTGTTTCGCATGGATTCGAAGATTAGCCTTCCACATCGCATTGATTTGAAGCTAAATCATTTGTTTCGCATGGATTTGAAGTTAACTCGTTTGTCTCGCATGCAGTTGAAGCTAAATCAAGTGTATCACAAGTATTTGAAGCTAAACCATTTGCTTCGCATGGATTGCGAAGATCAGCATTCTACTTCTCATTGATTAGATGCTAAATCATGTGTTTCGCATGGGTTTGAAGCTAACTCGTTTGTTTCGCATGCTGTTGAAGCTAAATCATGTATATCACAAGTATTTGAAGCTATATCATTTGTTTCGCATTTATTCGAAGATAAGCCTTCTACTTCGCATTGATTTTAATCTAAATCATGTGTTTCGCATGGATTTGAAGCTAACTCGTTTGTTTCGCATGCAGTTGCAGCTGAATCATGTATATCACAAGTAATTGAAGCTAAACTATTCGTTTCGCATGGATTCGAAGATAACCCTTCTTCTTCGCATTGATTTGAAGCTAAATCATGTGTTTCGCATGGATTTAAAGCTAACTCGTTTGTTTCGCATGCAGTTGAAGCTGAATCATGTATATCACAAGTATTTGAAGCTAAACTATACGTTTCGCATGGATTCGAAGATAAGTCTTCCACTTCGCATTGATTTGAAGCTAAATCATGTGTTTCGCATGGATTTGAAGCTAACTCGTTTGTTTCGCATGCAGTTGAAGCTGAATCATGTATATCACAAGTAATTGAAGCTAAACTATTCGTTTCGCATGGATTCGAAGATAACCCTTCTTCTTCGCATTGATTTGAAGCTGGATCATTTGTTTCGCATGGATTTGATACTAACTCGTTTGTTTCGCATGCTGTTGGAACTAAATTATGTATATCACAAGTATTTGAAGCTATATCATTTGTTTCGCATTTATTCGAAGATAAGCCTTCTACTTCGCATTGATTTTAATCTAAATCATGTGTTTCGCATGGATTTGAAGCTAACTCGTTTGTTTCGCATGCTGTTGAAGCTAAATCATGTATATCACAAGTATTTGAAGTTAAACCATTTGTTTCGCATGGATTCGAAGCTAACTCGTTTGTTTCGCATGCTGTTGAAACTAAATCATTTATATCACAAGTATTTGAAGCTAAACCATTTGCTTCGCATGGATTCGAAGGACAGCTTTCTACTTCGCATTGATTTGATGCTAAGTCATTTGTTTCAAATGGATTTCAAGCTAACTCGTTTGTTTCGCATGCAGTTGAAGCTAAATCAAGTGTATCACAAGTATTTGAAGCTAAACCATTTGATTCCCATGGATTTGAAGCTAAGCCTTCTACTTCGCATTGATTTGAAGCTAAATCATGTGTTTCGCTTGGATTTGAAGATAACTCGTTTGCTTCGCATGCTGTTGAAGCTAAATCATGTATATCAAAAGTTTTGGAAGCTAAACTATTCGTTTCACATGGATTTGAAGGTCAGTCTTCTACTTCGCATTGATTTGAAACTAAATCATGTGTTTCGCATGGATTTGAAGTTAACTCGTTTGTTTCGCATGCAGTTGAATCTAAATCATTTATATCGAAAGTATTTGAAGCTAAATCATTTGTTTCGCATGGATTTGAAGACAAAGCTTTTACCTCGCATTGATTTGAATCTAAATCATGTGTTTCGCATGAATGTGAAGCTAACTCGTTTGTCTCGCTTCCAGTTGAAGCTAAATCCATTATATAGCAAGTATTTTAACCTAAATCACTTGAATCGCATGGATTTGTAGTTAAACCTTCTACTACGCAATGCATGGAAGATAAATCATGTGTTTCGTTTGGACTTGAAGCTAACTCGTTTGTTTCGCATGCAGTTGAAGCTAAATCATGTATATCACAAGTATTTGAAGCTAAACCATTTGTTTCGCATGGATTCGAAGATCAGCCTTCTACTTCGCATTGATTTGAAGCTAAATCATGTTTTCCGCATGGATTTTAAGCTAACACGTTTGTTTCGCATGCAGTTGAAGCTAAATCATGTATATCATAAGTATTTGAAGCTGAACCATTTGTTTCGTATGGATACGAAGATAAGCCTTCTACTTCGCATTGATTTTAATCTAAATCATGTGTTTCGCATGGATTTGAAGCTAAGTCGTTTGTTTCGCATGCTGTTGAAGCTAAATCATGTATATCACAATTATTTGAAGCTAAACCATTTGAATCGCATGGAATCGAAGATAAGCCACCTACTTCGCATTGATTTGTAGCTAAATCATGTGTTTCGCATGGATTTGAAGCTAACTCGTTTATTTCGCATGCTGTTGAAGCTAAATCAAGTGTATCACAAGTATTTGAAGCTAAACAATTTGCTTCGCATGGATTCGAAGATCAGCCTTCTACTTCGCATTGATTAGATGCTAAATCATGTGTTTCGCATGGGTTTGAAGCTAACTCGTTTGTTTCACCTGCATTTGAAGCTATATCACATATATTCTCAAGTATGTGAAGCTAAATCATTCGTTGCGCATGGATTTGAAGCTAAGCCAACTACTTCGCGTTGACTTGATGATAAATCATGTTTTTCGCTTGGACTTGAAGCTAACTCGTTTGTTTCGCATGCTGTTGAAGCTAAATCATGTATATCACAAGTATTTGAAGCTAAACAATTTGCTTCGCATTTATTCGAAGCTAAGCCTTCTACTTCGCATTGATTTGAGGCTAAATCATGTGTTTCGCTTGGATTTGAAGCTGACTCGTTTGTTTCGCATGCTGTTGGAACTAAATCATGTATATCACAAGTATTTGAAGCTATATCATTTGTTTCGCATTTATTCGAACATAAGCCTTCTACTTCGCATTGATTTTAATCTAAATCATGTGTTTCGCATGGATTTGAAGCTAACTCGTTTGTTTCACATGCAGTTGAAGCTGAATCATTTATATCACAAGTATTTGAAGCTAAACCATTTGATTCCCATGGATTTGAAGCTAAGTTTTCTACTTAGCATTGATTTGAAGATAAATCATGTGTTTCGCTTGGATTTGAAGATAACTCGTTTGCTTCGCATGCTGTTGAAGCTAAATCATGTATATCACAAGTATTTGAAGTTAAACCATTTGTTTCTCATGGATTCGAAGATAATCCATCTATTTCGCATTGATTTGAAGCTAAATCATGTGTTGAGCATGAATTTGAATCTAACTCGTTTGTGTCGCATGCTGTTGAAACTAAATCATTTATATCACAAGTATTTGAAGCTAAACCATTTGCTTCGCATGGATTCGAAGATAAGCCTTGCACTTCGCATTGATTTGAAGCTAACTCATGTGTTTCGCATGGATTTGAAGTTAACTCGTTTGTTTCGCATGCAGTTGAAGCTAAATCACGTATATCACAAATATTTGCAGCTAAACCATTTGTTTCGCATGGATTCGAAGATAACCCTTCTACTTCGCATTGATTTGAAGCTAAATCATGTGTTTCGCATGGATTTGAAGCTAACTCGTTTGTTTCGCATGCAGTTGAATCTAAATCATTTATATCGAAAGTATTTGAAGCTAAATCATTTGTTTCGCATGGATTTGAAGACAAAGCTTTTACCTCGCATTGATTTGAATCTAAATCATGTGTTTCGCATGAATGTGAAGCTAACTCGTTTGTCTCGCTTCCAGTTGAAGCTAAATCCATTATATAGCAAGTATTTTAACCTAAATCACTTGAATCGCGTGGATTTGTAGTTAAACCTTCTACTACGCAATGCATGGAAGATAAATCATGTGTTTCGTTTGGACTTGAAGATAACTCGTTTGTTTCGCATGCAGTTGAAGCTAAATCATGTATATCACAAGTATTTGAAGCTAAACCATTTGTTTCGCATTTATTCGAAGCTAAGCCTTCTACTTCGCATTGATTTGAGGCTAAATCATGTGTTTCGCTTGGATTTGAAGCTAACTCGTTTTTTCGCTAGCAGTTGAAGCTAAATCATGTATATCACAAGTATTTGAAGCTAAACCATTTGATTCCCATGGATTTGAAGCTAAGCTTTCTACTTAGCATTGATTTGAAGATAAATCATGTGTTTCGCTTGGATTTGAAGATAACTCGTTTGCTTCGCACGCTGTTGAAGCTAAATCATGTATATCACAAGTATTTGAAGTTAAACCATTTGTTTCGCATGGATTCGAAGATAATCCATCTATTTCGCATTGATTTGAAGCTAAATCACGTGTTTTGCATGGATTTGAATCTAACTCGTTTGTTTCGCATGCTATTGAAGCTAAATCAAGTGTATCACAAGTATTTGAAACTAAACAATTTGATTCCCATGGATTTGAAACTAAGCTTTCTACTTAGCATTGATTAGATGCTAAATTATGTGTTTCGCATGGGTTTGAAGCTAACTCGTTTGTTTCGCATGCAGTTGAAGCTGAATCATGTATATCACAAGTAATTGAAGCTAAACTATTCGTTTCGCATGGATTCGAAGATAACCCTTCTTCTTCGCATTGATTTGAAGCTAAATCATGTGTTTCGCATGGATTTGAATCTAACTCGTTTATTTCGCATGCTGTTGAAGCTAAATCATGTATATCACAAGTATATGAAGCTAATCCATTTGTTTCGCATGGATTCGTAGATAAGCCTTCTACTTCGCATTGATTTGAAGCAAAATCATGTGTTTCGCATGGATTTGAATCTAACTCGTTTGTTTCGCATGCTGTAGAAACTAAATCATGTATATCACAAGTATTTGAAGCTATATCATGTGTTTCGCATGGATTCGAAGATAAGCCTCCTACTTCGCATTGATTTGAAGCTAAATCATGTGTTCGCATGGATTTGAAGCTAACTCGTTTGTTTCGCCTGCATTTGAAGCTGAATCATGTACATCACAAGTATTTGCAGCTAAACCATTTGTTTCGCATCGATACGAAGGTAACCCTTCTACTTCGCATTGATTTGAAGCTAAATCATGTGTTTCGCATGGATTTGAATCTAACTCGTTTATTTCGCATGCTGTTGAAGCTAAATAATGTATATCACAAGTATTGGAAGCTGTATCATACGTTTCGCATGGATTCCAAGATAACCCTTCTAATTCGCATTGATTTGAAGCTAAATCATGTGTTTCGCATGGATTTGAAGCTAACTCGTTTGTTTCGCATGCTGTTGAAGCTAAATCATGTATATCAAAAGTTTTGGAAGCTAAACTATTCGTTTCACATGGATTTGAAGATCAGTCTTCTTCTTCGCATTGATTTGAAACTATATCATGTGTTTCGCATGGATTTGAAGTTAACTCGTTTGTTTCGCATGCAGTTGAATCTAAATCATTTATATCGAAAGTATTTGAAGCTAAATCATTTGTTTCGCATGGATTTGAAGACAAAGCTTTTACCTCGCATTGATTTGAATCTAAATCATGTGTTTCGCATGAATGTGAAGCTAACTCGTTTGTCTCGCTTCCAGTTGAAGCTAAATCCATTATATAGCAAGTATTTTAACCTAAATCACTTGAATCGCGTGGATTTGTAGTTAAACCTTCTACTACGCAATGCATGGAAGATAAATCATGTGTTTCGTTTGGACTTGAAGATAACTCGTTTGTTTCGCATGCAGTTGAAGCTAAATCATGTATATCACAAGTATTTGAAGCTAAACCATTTGTTTCGCATTTATTCGAAGCTAAGCCTTCTACTTCGCATTGATTTGAGGCTAAATCATGTGTTTCGCTTGGATTTGAAGCTAACTCGTTTTTTCGCTAGCAGTTGAAGCTAAATCATGTATATCACAAGTATTTGAAGCTAAACCATTTGATTCCCATGGATTTGAAGCTAAGCTTTCTACTTAGCATTGATTTGAAGATAAATCATGTGTTTCGCTTGGATTTGAAGATAACTCGTTTGCTTCGCACGCTGTTGAAGCTAAATCATGTATATCACAAGTATTTGAAGTTAAACCATTTGTTTCGCATGGATTCGAAGATAATCCATCTATTTCGCATTGATTTGAAGCTAAATCACGTGTTTTGCATGGATTTGAATCTAACTCGTTTGTTTCGCATGCTATTGAAGCTAAATCAAGTGTATCACAAGTATTTGAAACTAAACAATTTGATTCCCATGGATTTGAAACTAAGCTTTCTACTTAGCATTGATTAGATGCTAAATTATGTGTTTCGCATGGGTTTGAAGCTAACTCGTTTGTTTCGCATGCAGTTGAAGCTGAATCATGTATATCACAAGTAATTGAAGCTAAACTATTCGTTTCGCATGGATTCGAAGATAACCCTTCTTCTTCGCATTGATTTGAAGCTAAATCATGTGTTTCGCATGGATTTGAATCTAACTCGTTTATTTCGCATGCTGTTGAAGCTAAATCATGTATATCACAAGTATATGAAGCTAATCCATTTGTTTCGCATGGATTCGTAGATAAGCCTTCTACTTCGCATTGATTTGAAGCAAAATCATGTGTTTCGCATGGATTTGAATCTAACTCGTTTGTTTCGCATGCTGTAGAAACTAAATCATGTATATCACAAGTATTTGAAGCTATATCATGTGTTTCGCATGGATTCGAAGATAAGCCTCCTACTTCGCATTGATTTGAAGCTAAATCATGTGTTCGCATGGATTTGAAGCTAACTCGTTTGTTTCGCCTGCATTTGAAGCTGAATCATGTACATCACAAGTATTTGCAGCTAAACCATTTGTTTCGCATCGATACGAAGGTAACCCTTCTACTTCGCATTGATTTGAAGCTAAATCATGTGTTTCGCATGGATTTGAATCTAACTCGTTTATTTCGCATGCAGTTGAAGCTGAATCATGTATATCACAAGTATTTGAAGCTAAACCATTTGATTCCCATGGATTTGAAGCTAAGCTTTCTACTTAGCATTGATTTGAAGATAAATCATGTATTTCGCTTGGATTTGAAGATAACTCGTTTGCTTCGCACGCTGTTGAAGCTAAATCATGTATATCACAAGTATTTGAAGTTAAACCATTTGTTTCGCATGGATTCGAAGATAATCCATCTATTTCGCATTGATTTGAAGCTAAATCACGTGTTTTGCATGGATTTGAATCTATCTCGTTTGTTTCGCATGCTGTTGAAGCTAAATCAAGTGTATCACAAGTATTTGAAACTAAACAATTTGATTCCCATGGATTTGAAGCTAAGCTTTCTACTTAGCATTGATTAGATGCTAAATCATGTGTTTCGCATGGGGTTGAAGCTAACTCGTTTGTTTCGCATGCAGTTGAAGCTGAATCATGTATATCACAAGTAATTGAAGCTAAACTATTCGTTTCGCATGGATTCGAAGATAACCCTTCTACTTCGCATTGATTTGAAGCAAAATCATGTGTTTCGCATGGATTTGAATCTACCTCGTTTGTTTCGCATGCTGTTGAAACTAAATCATGTATATCACAAGTATTTGAAGCTATATCATGTGTTTCGCATTTATTCGAAGCTAAGCCTTCTACTTCGCATTGATTTGAGGCTAAATCATGTGTTTCGCATGGATTTGAAGCTAACTCGTTTGTTTCGCATGCAGTTGAAGCTGAATCATGTATATCACAAGTATTTGAAGCTAAACCATTTGATTCCCATGGATTTGAAGCTAAGCTTTCTACTTAGCATTGATTTGAAGATAAATCATGTGTTTCGCTTGGATTTGAATCTAACTCGTTTATTTCGCATGCTGTTGAAGCTAAATCATGTATATCACAAGTATATGAAGCTAATCCATTTGTTTCGCATGGATTCGTAGATAAGCCTTCTACTCTGCATTGATTTGAAGCAAAATCATGTGTTTCGCATGGATTTGAATCTAACTCGTTTGTTTCGCATGCTGTTGAAACCAAATCATGTATATCACAAGTATTTGAAGCTATATCATGTGTTTCGCATTTATTCGAAGCTAAGCCTTCTACTTCGCATTGATTTGAGGCTAAATCATGTGTTTCGCTTGGATTTGAAGCTAACTCGTTTTTTCGCTAGCAGTTGAAGCTAAATCATGTATATCACAAGTATTTGAAGCTAAACCATTTGATTCCCATGGATTTGAAGCTAAGCTTTCTACTTAGCATTGATTTGAAGATAAATCATGTGTTTCGCTTGGATTTGAAGATAACTCGTTTGCTTCGCACGCTGTTGAAGCTAAATCATGTATATCACAAGTATTTGAAGTTAAACCATTTGTTTCGCATGGATTCGAAGATAATCCATCTATTTCGCATTGATTTGAAGCTAAATCACGTGTTTTGCATGGATTTGAATCTAACTCGTTTGTTTCGCATGCTGTTGAAGCTAAATCATGTATATCAAAAGTTTTGGAAGCTAAACTATTCGTTTCACATGGATTTGAAGATCAGTCTTCTTCTTCGCATTGATTTGAAACTATATCATGTGTTTCGCATGGATTTGAAGTTAACTCGTTTGTTTCGCATGCAGTTGAATCTAAATCATTTATATCGAAAGTATTTGAAGCTAAATCATTTGTTTCGCATGGATTTGAAGACAAAGCTTTTACCTCGCATTGATTTGAATCTAAATCATGTGTTTCGCATGAATGTGAAGCTAACTCGTTTGTCTCGCTTCCAGTTGAAGCTAAATCCATTATATAGCAAGTATTTTAACCTAAATCACTTGAATCGCGTGGATTTGTAGTTAAACCTTCTACTACGCAATGCATGGAAGATAAATCATGTGTTTCGTTTGGACTTGAAGCTAACTCGTTTGTTTCGCATGCAGTTGAAGCTAAATCATGTATATCACAAGTATTTGAAGCTAAACCATTTGTTTCGCATTTATTCGAAGCTAAGCCTTCTACTTCGCATTGATTTGAGGCTAAATCATGTGTTTCGCTTGGATTTGAAGCTAACTCGTTTTTTCGCTAGCAGTTGAAGCTAAATCATGTATATCACAAGTATTTGAAGCTAAACCATTTGATTCCCATGGATTTGAAGCTAAGCTTTCTACTTAGCATTGATTTGAAGATAAATCATGTGTTTCGCTTGGATTTGAAGATAACTCGTTTGCTTCGCACGCTGTTGAAGCTAAATCATGTATATCACAAGTATTTGAAGTTAAACCATTTGTTTCGCATGGATTCGAAGATAATCCATCTATTTCGTATTGATTTGAAGCTAAATCACGTGTTTTGCATGGATTTGAATCTAACTCGTTTGTTTCGCATGCTGTTGAAGCTAAATCAAGTGTATCACAAGTATTTGAAACTAAACCATTTGATTCCCATGGATTTGAAGCTAAGCTTTCTACTTAGCATTGATTTGAAGATAAATCATGTGTTTCGCTTGGATTTGAAGATAACTCGTTTGCTTCGCACGCTGTTGAAGCTAAATCATGTATATCACAAGTATTTGAAGTTAAACCATTTGTTTCGCATGGATTCGAAGATAATCCATCTATTTCGTATTGATTTGAAGCTAAATCACGTGTTTTGCATGGATTTGAATCTAACTCGTTTGTTTCGCATGCTGTTGAAGCTAAATCAAGTGTATCACAAGTATTTGAAACTAAACCATTTGATTCCCATGGATTTGAAGCTAAGCTTTCTACTTAGCATTGATTTGAAGATAAATCATGTGTTTCGCTTGGATTTGAATCTAACTCGTTTATTTCGCATGCTGTTGAAGCTAAATCATGTATATCACAAGTATATGAAGCTAATCCATTTGTTTCGCATGGATTCGTAGATAAGCCTTCTACTCTGCATTGATTTGAAGCAAAATCATGTGTTTCGCATGGATTTGAATCTAACTCGTTTGTTTCGCATGCTGTTGAAACCAAATCATGTATATCACAAGTATTTGAAGCTATATCATGTGTTTCGCATTTATTCGAAGCTAAGCCTTCTACTTCGCATTGATTTGAGGCTAAATCATGTGTTTCGCTTGGATTTGAAGCTAACTCGTTTTTTCGCTAGCAGTTGAAGCTAAATCATGTATATCACAAGTATTTGAAGCTAAACCATTTGATTCCCATGGATTTGAAGCTAAGCTTTCTACTTAGCATTGATTTGAAGATAAATCATGTGTTTCGCTTGGATTTGAAGATAACTCGTTTGCTTCGCACGCTGTTGAAGCTAAATCATGCATATCACAAGTATTTGAAGTTAAACCATTTGTTTCGCATGGATTCGAAGATAATCCATCTATTTCGCATTGATTTGAAGCTAAATCACGTGTTTTGCATGGATTTGAATCTAACTCGTTTGTTTCGCATGCTGTTGAAGCTAAATCATGTATATCAAAAGTTTTGGAAGCTAAACTATTCGTTTCACATGGATTTGAAGATCAGTCTTCTTCTTCGCATTGATTTGAAACTATATCATGTGTTTCGCATGGATTTGAAGTTAACTCGTTTGTTTCGCATGCAGTTGAATCTAAATCATTTATATCGAAAGTATTTGAAGCTAAATCATTTGTTTCGCATGGATTTGAAGACAAAGCTTTTACCTCGCATTGATTTGAATCTAAATCATGTGTTTCGCATGAATGTGAAGCTAACTCGTTTGTCTCGCTTCCAGTTGAAGCTAAATCCATTATATAGCAAGTATTTTAACCTAAATCACTTGAATCGCGTGGATTTGTAGTTAAACCTTCTACTACGCAATGCATGGAAGATAAATCATGTGTTTCGTTTGGACTTGAAGCTAACTCGTTTGTTTCGCATGCAGTTGAAGCTAAATCATGTATATCACAAGTATTTGAAGCTAAACCATTTGTTTCGCATTTATTCGAAGCTAAGCCTTCTACTTCGCATTGATTTGAGGCTAAATCATGTGTTTCGCTTGGATTTGAAGCTAACTCGTTTTTTCGCTAGCAGTTGAAGCTAAATCATGTATATCACAAGTATTTGAAGCTAAACCATTTGATTCCCATGGATTTGAAGCTAAGCTTTCTACTTAGCATTGATTTGAAGATAAATCATGTGTTTCGCTTGGATTTGAAGATAACTCGTTTGCTTCGCACGCTGTTGAAGCTAAATCATGTATATCACAAGTATTTGAAGTTAAACCATTTGTTTCGCATGGATTCGAAGATCAACCTTCTACTTCGCATTGATTATATGCTAAATCATGTGTTTCGCATGGATTTGAAGCTAACTCGTTTGTTTCGCATGCGGTTGAAGCTAAATCATGTATATCACAAGTATTTGAAGCTATATCATATGTTTCGCATGGATTCGAAGATAACCCTTCTAATTCGCATTGATTTGAAGCTAAATCATGTGTTTCGCATGGATTCGAAGCTAACTCGTTTGTTTCGCATGCTGTTGAAACTAAATCATGTATATCACAAGTATTTGAAGCTATATCATTTGTTTCGCATGGATTCGAAGATTAGCCTTCTACTTCGCATTGATTTGAAGCTAGATCATGTGTTTTGCATGGATTTGAATCTAACTCGTTTGCTTCGCATGCTGTTGAAGCTAAATCAAGTGTATCACTAGTATTTGAAGCTAAACCATTTGTTTCGCGTGGATTCGAAGATCAACCTTCTACTTCGCATTGATTAGATGCTAAATCATGTGTTTCGCATGGATTTGAAGCTAACTCGTTTGTTTCGCATGCGGTTGAAGCTAAATCATGTATATCACAAGTATTTGAAGCTATATCATATGTTTCGCATGGATTCGAAGATAACCCTTCTAATTCGTATTGATTTGAAGCTAAATCATGTGTTTCGCATGGATTCGAAGCTAACTCGTTTGTTTCGCATGCTGTTGAAACTAAATCATGTATATCACAAGTATTTGAAGCTATATCATTTGTTTCGCATGAATTCGAAGATTATCCTTCCACTTCGCATTGATTAGATGCTAAATGATGTGTTTCGCATGGGTTTGAAGATAACTCGTTTGTTTCGCCTGCATTTGAAGCTATATCACTTATATTCACAAGTATGTGAAGCTAAATCATTCGTTCCGCATTGATTTGAAGCTAAGCCATCAACTTCGCGTTGACTTGTTGCTAGATCATGTGTTTCGCATGCAGTTGAAGCTAAATCATGTATATCACAAATATTTGCAGCTAAACCATTTGTTTCGCATGGATTCGAAGATAACCCTTCTACTTCGCATTGATTTGAAGCTAAATCATGTGTTTCGCATGGATTTGAAGCTAACTCGTTTGTTTCGCATGCTGTTGAAGCTAAATCATGTATATCACAAGTATTTGAAGTTCAACCATTTGTTTCTCATGGATTCGAAGATAATCCATCTATTTCGCATTGATTTGAAGCTAAATCATGTGTTTTGCATGGATTTGAATCTAACTCGTTTGTTTCGCATGCTGTTGAAAATAAATCATGTATATCACAAGTATTTGAAGCTATATCATTTGTTTCGCATGGATTCGAAGATTAGCCTTCTACTTCGCATTGATTAGATGCTAAGTCATGTGTTTCGCATGGGTTTGAAGCTAACTCGTTTGTTTCGCCTGCATTTGAAGCTATATCACTTATATTCACAAGTATGTGAAGCTAAATCTTTCGTTTCGCATGGATTTGAAGCTAAGCCATCAACTTCGCGTTGACTTGATGCTAAATCATGTTTTTCGTTTGGACTTGAAGCTAACTCGTTTGTTTCGCATGCTCTTTGAACTAAATCATGTTTATCACAAGTATTTGAAGCTATATCATTTGTTTCGCATTTATTCGAAGATAAGCCTTCTACTTCGCATTGATTTTAATCTAAATCATGTGTTTCGCATGGATTTGAAGCTAACTCGTTTGTTTCGCATGCAGTTGAAGCTGAATCATGTATATCACAAGTAGTTGAAGCTAAACCATTTGATTCCCATGGATTTGAAGCTAAGCTTTCTACTTAGCATTGATTTGAAGATAAATCATGTGTTTCGCTTGGATTTGAAGATAACTCGTTTGCTTCGCACGCTGTTGAAGCTAAATCATGTATATCACAAGTATTTGAAGTTAAACCATTTGTTTCGCATGGATTCGAAGATAATCCATTTATTTCGCATTGATTTGAAGCTAAATCACGTGTTTTGCATGGATTTGAATCTGACTCGTTTGTTTCGCATGCTGTTGAAGCTAAATCAAGTGTATCACAAGTATTTGAAACTAAACAATTTGATTCCCATGGATTTGAAGCTAAGCTTTCTACTTAGCATTGATTAGATGCTAAATCATGTGTTTCGCATGGGTTTGAAGCTAACTCGTTTGTTTCGCATGCAGTTGAAGCTGAATCATGTATATCACAAGTAATTGAAGCTAAACTATTCGTTTCGCATGGATTCGAAGATAACCCTTCTTCTTCGCATTGATTTGAAGCTAAATCATGTGTTTCGCATGGATTTGAATCTAACTCGTTTATTTCGCATGCTGTTGAAGCTAAATCATGTATATCACAAGTATATGAAGCTAATCCATTTGTTTCGCATGGATTCGTAGATAAGCCTTCTACTTCGCATTGATTTGAAGCAAAATCATGTGTTTCGCATGGATTTGAATCTAACTCGTTTGTTTCGCATGCTGTTGAAACTAAATCATGTATATCACAAGTATTTGAAGCTATATCATGTGTTTCGCATGGATTCGAAGATTAGCCTTCTACTTCGCATTGATTAGATGCTAAGTCATGTGTTTCGCATGGGTTTGAAGCTAACTCGTTTGTTTCGCCTCCATTTGAAGCTATATCACTTATATTCACAAGTATGTGAAGCTAAATCTTTCGTTTCGCATGGATTTGAAGCTAAGCCATCAACTTCGCGTTGACTTGATGCTAAATCATGTTTTTCGTTTGGACTTGAAGCTAACTCGTTTGTTTCGCATGCTCTTTGAACTAAATCATGTTTATCACAAGTATTTGAAGCTATATCATTTGTTTCGCATGGATTCGAAGATTAGCCTTCTACTTCGCATTGATTAGATGCTAAGTCATGTGTTTCGCATGGATTCGAAGCTAACTCGTTTGTTTCGCATGCTGTTGAAACTAAATCATGTATATCACAAGTATTTGAAGCTATATCATTTGTTTCGCATGGATTCGAAGATTAGCCTTCTACTTCGCATTGATTAGATGTTAAATGATGTGTTTCGCATGGGTTTGAAGCTAACTCGTTTGTTTCGCCTGCATTTGAAGCTATATCACTTATATTCACAAGTATGTGAAGCTAAATCATTCATTTCGCATTGATTTGAAGCTAAGCCATCAACTTCGCGTTGACTTGTTGCTAAATCATGTGTTTCGCATGCAGTTGAAGCTAAATCATGTATATCACAAATATTTGCAGCTAAACCATTTGTTTCGCATGGATTCGAAGATAACCCTTCTACTTCGCATTGATTTGAAGCTAAATCATGTGTTTCGCATGGATTTGAAGCTAACTCGTTTGTTTCGCATGCTGTTGAAGCTAAATCATGTATATCACAAGTATTTGAAGTTCAACCATTTGTTTCTCATGGATTCGAAGATAATCCATCTATTTCGCATTGATTTGAAGCTAAATCATGTGTTTTGCATGGATTTGAATCTAACTCGTTTGTTTCGCATGCTGTTGAAAATAAATCATGTATATCACAAGTATTTGAAGCTATATCATTTGTTTCGCATGGATTCGAAGATTAGCCTTCGACTTCGCATTGATTAGATGCTAAGTCATGTGTTTCGCATGGGTTTGAAGCTAACTCGTTTGTTTCGCCTGCATTTGAAGCTATATCACTTATATTCACAAGTACGTGAAGCTAAATCTTTCGTTTCGCATGGATTTGAAGCTAAGCCATCAACTTCGCGTTGACTTGATGCTAAATCATGTTTTTCGTTTGGACTTGAAGCTAACTCGTTTGTTTCGCATGCTCTTTGAACTAAATCATGTTTATCAGAAGTATTTGAAGCTATATCATTTGTTTCGCATTTATTCGAAGATAAGCCTTCTACTTCGCATTGATTTTAATCAAAATCATGTGTTTCGCATGGATTTGATGCTAACTCGTTTGTTTCGCATGCAGTTGAAGCTGAATCATGTATATCACAAGTATTTGAAGCTAAACCATTTGATTCCCATGGATTTGAAGCTAAGCTTTCTACTTAGCATTGATTTGAAGATAAATCATGTTTTTCGCTTGGACTTGAAGTTAACTCGTTTGCTTCGCATGCTGTTGAAGCTAAATCAAGTGTATCACTAGTATTTGAAGCTAAACCATTTGTTTCGCGTGGATTCGAAGATCAACCTTCTAATTCGCATGGATTTGAAGCTAACTCGTTTGTTTCGCATGCAGTTGAAGCTGAATCATGTATATCACAAGTAATTGAAGCTAAACTATTCGTTTCGCATGGATTCGAAGATAACCCTTCTTCTTCGCATTGATTTGAAGCTAGATCATGTGTTTTGCATGGATTTGAATCTAACTCGTTTGCTTCGCATGCTGTTGAAGCTAAATCAAGTGTATCACTAGTATTTGAAGCTAAACCATTTGTTTCGCGTGGATTCGAAGATCAACCTTCTACTTCGCATTGATTATATGCTAAATCATGTGTTTCGCATGGATTTGAAGCTAACTCGTTTGTTTCGCATGCGGTTGAAGCTAAATCATGTATATCACAAGTATTTGAAGCTATATCATATGTTTCGCATGGATTCGAAGATAACCCTTCTAATTCGCATTGATTTGAAGCTAAATCATGTGTTTCGCATGGATTCGAAGCTAACTCGTTTGTTTCGCATGCTGTTGAAACTAAATCATGTATATCACAAGTATTTGAAGCTATATCATTTGTTTCGCATGGATTCGAAGATTAGCCTTCTACTTCGCATTGATTTGAAGCTAGATCATGTGTTTTGCATGGATTTGAATCTAACTCGTTTGCTTCGCATGCTGTTGAAGCTAAATCAAGTGTATCACTAGTATTTGAAGCTAAACCATTTGTTTCGCGTGGATTCGAAGATCAACCTTCTACTTCGCATTGATTAGATGCTAAATCATGTGTTTCGCATGGATTTGAAGCTAACTCGTTTGTTTCGCATGCGGTTGAAGCTAAATCATGTATATCACAAGTATTTGAAGCTATATCATATGTTTCGCATGGATTCGAAGATAACCCTTCTAATTCGTATTGATTTGAAGCTAAATCATGTGTTTCGCATGGATTCGAAGCTAACTCGTTTGTTTCGCATGCTGTTGAAACTAAATCATGTATATCACAAGTATTTGAAGCTATATCATTTGTTTCGCATGAATTCGAAGATTATCCTTCCACTTCGCATTGATTAGATGCTAAATGATGTGTTTCGCATGGGTTTGAAGATAACTCGTTTGTTTCGCCTGCATTTGAAGCTATATCACTTATATTCACAAGTATGTGAAGCTAAATCATTCGTTCCGCATTGATTTGAAGCTAAGCCATCAACTTCGCGTTGACTTGTTGCTAAATCATGTGTTTCGCATGCAGTTGAAGCTAAATCATGTATATCACAAATATTTGCAGCTAAACCATTTGTTTCGCATGGATTCGAAGATAACCCTTCTACTTCGCATTGATTTGAAGCTAAATCATGTGTTTCGCATGGATTTGAAGCTAACTCGTTTGTTTCGCATGCTGTTGAAGCTAAATCATGTATATCACAAGTATTTGAAGTTCAACCATTTGTTTCTCATGGATTCGAAGATAATCCATCTATTTCGCATTGATTTGAAGCTAAATCATGTGTTTTGCATGGATTTGAATCTAACTCGTTTGTTTCGCATGCTGTTGAAAATAAATCATGTATATCACAAGTATTTGAAGCTATATCATTTGTTTCGCATGGATTCGAAGATTAGCCTTCTACTTCGCATTGATTAGATGCTAAGTCATGGGTTTCGCATGGGTTTGAAGCTAACTCGTTTGTTTCGCCTGCATTTGAAGCTATATCACTTATATTCACAAGTATGTGAAGCTAAATCTTTCGTTTCGCATGGATTTGAAGCTAAGCCATCAACTTCGCGTTGACTTGATGCTAAATCATGTTTTTCGTTTGGACTTGAAGCTAACTCGTTTGTTTCGCATGCTCTTTGAACTAAATCATGTTTATCACAAGTATTTGAAGCTATATCATTTGTTTCGCATTTATTCGAAGATAAGTCTTCTACTTCGCATTGATTTTAATCTAAATCATGTGTTTCGCATGGATTTGAAGCTAACTCGTTTGTTTCGCATGCAGTTGAAGCTGAATCATGTATATCACAAGTATTTGAAGCTAAACCATTTGATTCCCATGGATTTGAAGCTAAGCTTTCTACTTAGCATTGATTTGAAGATAAATCATGTTTTTCGCTTGGACTTGAAGTTAACTCGTTTGCTTCGCATGCTGTTGAAGCTAAATCAAGTGTATCACTAGTATTTGAAGCTAAACCATTTGTTTCGCGAGGATTCGAAGATCAACCTTCTAATTCGCATTGATTTGAAGCTAAATCATGTGTTTCGCATGGATTTGAAGCTAACTCGTTTGTTTCGCATGCAGTTGAAGCTGAATCATGTATATCACAAGTAATTGAAGCTAAACTATTCGTTTCGCATGGATTCGAAGATAACCCTTCTTCTTCGCATTGATTTGAAGCTAGATCATGTGTTTTGCATGGATTTGAATCTAACTCGTTTGCTTCGCATGCTGTTGAAGCTAAATCAAGTGTATCACTAGTATTTGAAGCTAAACCATTTGTTTCGCGTGGATTCGAAGATCAACCTTCTACTTCGCATTGATTATATGCTAAATCATGTGTTTCGCATGGATTTGAAGCTAACTCGTTTGTTTCGCATGCGGTTGAAGCTAAATCATGTATATCACAAGTATTTGAAGCTATATCATATGTTTCGCATGGATTCGAAGATAACCCTTCTAATTCGCATTGATTTGAAGCTAAATCATGTGTTTCGCATGGATTCGAAGCTAACTCGTTTGTTTCGCATGCTGTTGAAACTAAATCATGTATATCACTAGTATTTGAAGCTATATCATTTGTTTCGCATGGATTCGAAGATTATCCTTCTACTTCGCATTGATTTGAAGCTAGATCATGTGTTTTGCATGGATTTGAATCTAACTCGTTTGCTTCGCATGCTGTTGAAGCTAAATCAAGTGTATCACTAGTATTTGAAGCTAAACCATTTGTTTCGCGTGGATTCGAAGATCAACCTTCTACTTCGCATTGATTAGATGCTAAATCATGTGTTTCGCATGGATTTGAAGCTAACTCGTTTGTTTCGCATGCGGTTGAAGCTAAATCATGTATATCACAAGTATTTGAAGCTATATCATATGTTTCGCATGGATTCGAAGATAACCCTTCTAATTCGCATTGATTTGAAGCTAAATCATGTGTTTCGCATGGATTCGAAGCTAACTCGTTTGTCTCGCATGCTGTTGCAGCTAAATCATGTATATCACAAGTATTTGAAGCTATATCATTTGTTTCGCATGGATTCGAAGATTAGCCATCTACTTCGCATTGATTAGATGCTAAATGATGTGTTTCGCATGGGTTTGAAGCTAACTCGTTTGTTTCGCCTGCATTTGAAGCTATATCACTTATATTCACAAGTATGTGAAGCTAAATCATTCGTTTCGCATGGATTTGAAGCTAACTCGTTTGTTTCGAATGCAGTTGAAGCTGAATCATGGATATCACAAGTATTTGAAGCTAATCTATTCGTTTCGCATGGATTCGAAGATAACCCTTCTTCTTCGCATTGATTTGAAGCTAAATCATGTGTTTCGCATGGATTCGAAGATCAACCTTCTACTTCGCATTGATTAGATGCTAAATCATGTGTTTTGCATGGATTTGAATCTAACTCGTTTGCTTCGCATGCTGTTGAAGCTAAATCAAGTGTATCACTAGTATTTGAAGCTAAACCATTTGTTTCGCGTGGATTCGAAGATCAACCTTCTACTTCGCATTGATTAGATGCTAAATCATGTGTTTCGCATGGATTCGAAGCTAACTCGTTTGTTTCGCATGCTGTTGAAACTAAATCATGTATATCACAAGTATTTGAAGCTATATCATTTGTTTCGCATGAATTCGAAGATTATCCTTCTACTTCGCATTGATTAGATGCTAAATGATGTGTTTCGCATGGGTTTGAAGCTAACTCGTTTGTTTCGCCTGCATTTGAAGCTATATCACTTATATTCACAAGTATGTGAAGCTAAATCATTCGTTTCGCATTGATTTGAAGCTAAGCCATCAACTTCGCGTTGACTTGTTGCTAAATCATGTGTTTCGCATGCAGTTGAAGCTAAATCATGTATATCACAAATATTTGCAGCTAAACCATTTGTTTCGCATGGATTCGAAGATAACCCTTCTACTTCGCATTGATTTGAAGCTAAATCATGTGTTTCGCATGGATTTGAAGCTAACTCGTTTGTTTCGCATGCTGTTGAAGCTAAATCATGTATATCACAAGTATTTGAAGTTCAACCATTTGTTTCTCATGGATTCGAAGATAATCCATCTATTTCGCATTGATTTGAAGCTAAATCATGTGTTTTGCATGGATTTGAATCTAACTCGTTTGTTTCGCATGCTGTTGAAAATAAATCATGTATATCACAAGTATTTGAAGCTATATCATTTGTTTCGCATGGATTCGAAGATTAGCCTTCTACTTCGCATTGATTAGATGCTAAGTCATGTGTTTCGCATGGGTTTGAAGCTAACTCGTTTGTTTCGCCTGCATTTGAAGCTATATCACTTATATTCACAAGTATGTGAAGCTAAATCATTCGTTTCGCATTGATTTGAAGCTAAGCCATCAACTTCGCGTTGACTTGTTGCTAAATCATGTGTTTCGCATGCAGTTGAAGCTAAATCATGTATATCACAAATATTTGCAGCTAAACCATTTGTTTCGCATGGATTCGAAGATAACCCTTCTACTTCGCATTGATTTGAAGCTAAATCATGTGTTTCGCATGGATTTGAAGCTAACTCGTTTGTTTCGCATGCTGTTGAAGCTAAATCATGTATATCACAAGTATTTGAAGTTCAACCATTTGTTTCTCATGGATTCGAAGATAATCCATCTATTTCGCATTGATTTGAAGCTAAATCATGTGTTTTGCATGGATTTGAATCTAACTCGTTTGTTTCGCATGCTGTTGAAAATAAATCATGTATATCACAAGTATTTGAAGCTATATCATTTCTTTCGCATGGATTCGAAGATTAGCCTTCTACTTCGCATTGATTAGATGCTAAGTCATGTGTTTCGCATGGGTTTGAAGCGAACTCGTTTGTTTCGCCTGCATTTGAAGCTATATCACTTATATTCACAAGTATGTGAAGCTAAATCTTTCGTTTCGCATGGATTTGAAGCTAAGCCATCAACTTCGCGTTGACTTGATGCTAAATCATGTTTTTCGTTTGGACTTGAAGCTAACTCGTTTGTTTCGCATGCTCTTTGAACTAAATCATTTTTATCACAAGTATTTGAAGCTATATCATTTGTTTCGCATTTATTCGAAGATAAGCCTTCTACTTCGCATTGATTTTAATCTAAATCATGTGTTTCGCATGGATTTGAAGCTAACTCGTTTGTTTCGCATGCAGTTGAAGCTGAATCATGTATATCACAAGTATTTGAAGCTAAACCATTTGATTCCCATGGATTTGAAGCTAAGCTTTCTACTTAGCATTGATTTGAAGATAAATCATGTGTTTCGCATGGATTCGAAGCTAACTCGTTTGTTTCGCATGCTGTTGAAACTAAATCATGTATATCACTAGTATTTGAAGCTATATCATTTGTTTCGCATGGATTCGAAGATTAGCCTTCTACTTCGCATTGATTTGAAGCTAGATCATGTGTTTTGCATGGATTTGAATCTAACTCGTTTGCTTCGCATGCTGTTGAAGCTAAATCAAGTGTATCACTAGTATTTGAAGCTAAACCATTTGTTTCGCGTGGATTCGAAGATCAACCTTCTACTTCGCATTGATTAGATGCTAAATCATGTGTTTCGCATGGATTTGAAGCTAACTCGTTTGTTTCGCATGCGGTTGAAGCTAAATCATGTATATCACAAGTATTTGAAGCTATATCATATGTTTCGCATAGATTCGAAGATAACCCTTCTAATTCGCATTGATTTGAAGCTAAATCATGTGTTTCGCATGGATTCGAAGTTAACTCGTTTGTCTCGCATGCTGTTGCAGCTAAATCATGTATATCACAAGTATTTGAAGCTATATCATTTGTTTCGCATGGATTCGAAGATTAGCCATCTACTTCGCATTGATTAGATGCTAAATGATGTGTTTCGCATGGGTTTGAAGCTAACTCGTTTGTTTCGCCTGCATTTGAAGCTATATCACTTATATTCACAAGTATGTGAAGCTAAATCATTCGTTTCGCATTGATTTGAAGCTAAGCCATCAACTTCGCGTTGACTTGTTGCTAAATCATGTGTTTCGCATGGATTTGAAGCTAACTCGTTTGTTTCGCATGCTGTTGAAGCTGAATCATGTATATCACAAGTATTTGTAGCTATATCATATGTCTCGCATGGATTCGAAGATAACCCATCTAATTCGCATTGATTTGAAGCTAAATCATGTGTTTCGCATGGATTTGAAGCTAACTCGTTTGTTTCGAATGCAGTTGAAGCTGAATCATGGATATCACAAGTATTTGAAGCTAATCTATTCGTTTCGCATGGATTCGAAGATAACCCTTCTTCTTCGCATTGATTTGATGCTAAATCATGTGTTTCGCATGGATTCGAAGATCAACCTTCTACTTCGCATTGATTAGATGCTAAATCATGTGTTTTGCATGGATTTGAATCTAACTCGTTTGCTTCGCATGCTGTTGAAGCTAAATCAAGTGTATCACTAGTATTTGAAGCTAAACCATTTGTTTCGCGTGGATTCGAAGATCAACCTTCTACTTCGCATTGATTAGATGCTAAATCATGTGTTTCGCATGGATTCGAAGCTAACTCGTTTGTTTCGCATGCTGTTGAAACTAAATCATGTATATCACAAGTATTTGAAGCTATATCATTTGTTTCGCATGAATTCGAAGATTATCCTTCTACTTCGCATTGATTAGATGCTAAATGATGTGTTTCGCATGGGTTTGAACCTAACTCGTTTGTTTCGCCTGCATTTGAAGCTATATCACTTATATTCACAAGTATGTGAAGCTAAATCATTCGTTTCGTATTGATTTGAAGCTAAGCCATCAACTTCGCGTTGACTTGTTGCTAAATCATGTGTTTCGCATGCAGTTGAAGCTAAATCATGTATATCACAAATATTTGCAGCTAAACCATTTGTTTCGCATGGATTCGAAGATAACCCTTCTACTTCGCATTGATTTGAAGCTAAATCATGTGTTTCGCATGGATTTGAAGCTAACTCGTTTGTTTCGCATGCTGTTGAAGCTAAATCATGTATATCACAAGTATTTGAAGTTCAACCATTTGTTTCTCATGGATTCGAAGATAATCCATCTATTTCGCATTGATTTGAAGCTAAATCATGTGTTTTGCATGGATTTGAATCTAACTCGTTTGTTTCGCATGCTGTTGAAAATAAATCATGTATATCACAAGTATTTGAAGCTATATCATTTGTTTCGCATGGATTCGAAGATTAGCCTTCTACTTCGCATTGATTAGATGCTAAGTCATGTGTTTCGCATGGGTTTGAAGCTAACTCGTTTGTTTCGCCTGCATTTGAAGCTATATCACTTATATTCACAAGTATGTGAAGCTAAATCATTCGTTCCGCATTGATTTGAAGCTAAGCCATCAACTTCGCGTTGACTTGTTGCTAAATCATGTGTTTCGCATGCAGTTGAAGCTAAATCATGTATATCACAAATATTTGCAGCTAAACCATTTGTTTCGCATGGATTCGAAGATAACCCTTCTACTTCGCATTGATTTGAAGCTAAATCATGTGTTTCGCATGGATTTGAAGCTAACTCGTTTGTTTCGCATGCTGTTGAAGCTAAATCATGTATATCACAAGTATTTGAAGTTCAACCATTTGTTTCTCATGGATTCGAAGATAATCCATCTATTTCGCATTGATTTGAAGCTAAATCATGTGTTTTGCATGGATTTGAATCTAACTCGTTTGTTTCGCATGCTGTTGAAAATAAATCATGTATATCACAAGTATTTGAAGCTATATCATTTCTTTCGCATGGATTCGAAGATTAGCCTTCTACTTCGCATTGATTAGATGCTAAGTCATGTGTTTCGCATGGGTTTGAAGCGAACTCGTTTGTTTCGCCTGCATTTGAAGCTATATCACTTATATTCACAAGTATGTGAAGCTAAATCTTTCGTTTCGCATGGATTTGAAGCTAAGCCATCAACTTCGCGTTGACTTGATGCTAAATCATGTTTTTCGTTTGGACTTGAAGCTAACTCGTTTGTTTCGCATGCTCTTTGAACTAAATCATTTTTATCACAAGTATTTGAAGCTATATCATTTGTTTCGCATTTATTCGAAGATAAGCCTTCTACTTCGCATTGATTTTAATCTAAATCATGTGTTTCGCATGGATTTGAAGCTAACTCGTTTGTTTCGCATGCAGTTGAAGCTGAATCATATATATCACAAGTATTTGAAGCTAAACCATTTGATTCCCATGGATTTGAAGCTAAGCTTTCTACTTAGCATTGATTTGAAGATAAATCATGTTTTTCGCTTGGACTTGAAGTTAACTCGTTTGCTTCGCATGCTGTTGAAGCTAAATCAAGTGTATCACTAGTATTTGAAGCTAAACCATTTGTTTCGCGTGGATTCGAAGATCAACCTTCTAATTCGCATTGATTTGAAGCTAAATCATGTGTTTCGCATGGATTTGAAGCTAACTCGTTTGTTTCGCATGCAGTTGAAGCTGAATCATGTATATCACAAGTAATTGAAGCTAAACTATTCGTTTCGCATGGATTCGAAGATAACCCTTCTTCTTCGCATTGATTTGAAGCTAGATCATGTGTTTTGCATGGATTTGAATCTAACTCGTTTGCTTCGCATGCTGTTGAAGCTAAATCAAGTGTATCACTAGTATTTGAAGCTAAACCATTTGTTTCGCGTGGATTCGAAGATCAACCTTCTACTTCGCATTGATTATATGCTAAATCATGTGTTTCGCATGGATTTGAAGCTAACTCGTTTGTTTCGCATGCGGTTGAAGCTAAATCATGTATATCACAAGTATTTGAAGCTATATCATATGTTTCGCACGGATTCGAAGATAACCCTTCTAATTCGCATTGATTTGAAGCTAAATCATGTGTTTCGCATGGATTCGAAGCTAACTCGTTTGTTTCGCATGCTGTTGAAACTAAATCATGTATATCACAAGTATTTGAAGCTATATCATTTGTTTCGCATGGATTCGAAGATTAGCCTTCTACTTCGCATTGATTTGAAGCTAGATCATGTGTTTTGCATGGATTTGAATCTAACTCGTTTGCTTCGCATGCTGTTGAATCTAAATCAAGTGTATCACTAATATTTGAAGCTAAACCATTTGTTTCGCGTGGATTCGAAGATCAACCTTCTACTTCGCATTGATTAGATGCTAAATCATGTGTTTCGCATGGATTTGAAGCTAACTCGTTTGTTTCGCATGCGGTTGAAGCTAAATCATGTATATCACAAGTATTTGAAGCTATATCATATGTTTCGCATGGATTCGAAGATAACCCTTCTAATTCGCATTGATTTGAAGCTAAATCATGTGTTTCGCATGGATTCGAAGCTAACTCGTTTGTTTCGCATGCTGTTGAAACTAAATCATGTATATCACAAGTATTTGAAGCTATATCATTTGTTTCGCATGGATTCGAAGATTAGCCTTCTACTTCGCATTGATTAGATGCTAAATGATGTGTTTCGCATGGGTTTGAAGCTAACTCGTTTGTTTCGCCTGCATTTGAAGCTATATCACTTATATTCACAAGTATGTGAAGCTAAATCATTCGTTTCGCATTGATTTGAAGCTAAGCCATCAACTTCGCGTTGACTTGTTGCTAAATCATGTGTTCCGCATGGATTTGAAGCTAACTCGTTTGTTTCGCATGCAGTTGAAGCTGAATCATGTATATCACAAGTATTTGAAGCTAAACCATTTGCTTCGCATGGATTCGAAGGTCAGCCTTCTACTTCGCATTGATTTGCTGCTAAGTCGTTTGTTTCGCATGGATTTGAAGCTAACTCGTTTGTTTCGCATGCTGTTGAAGCTAAATCATGTATATCACAATTATTTGAAGCTAAACCATTTGTATCGCATGGAATCGAAGATAAGCCACCTACTTCGCATTGATTTGTAGCTAAATAATGTGTTACGCATGGATTTGAAGCTAACTCGTTTATTTCGCATGCTGTTGAAGCTATGTCATGTATATCACAAGTATTTGAAGCTAAACCATTTGTTTCGCATGGATTCGAAGCTAAGCCTTCCACTTCGCATTCATTTGAAGCTAAATCATGTGTTCCGCATGGATTTGAAGCTAACTTGTTTATTTCGCATGCTGTTAAAGCTAAATCATGTATATCACAAGCATTTGAAGCTAAATCATGTGTTCCGCATGGATTTGAAGCTGACTCGTTTGTTTCGCATGCAGTTGAAGCTGAATCATGTATATCACAAGTATTTGAAGCTATATCATATGTTTCGCATGGATTCGAAGATAACCCTACTAATTCGCATTGATTTGAAGCTAAATCATGTGTTTCGCATGGATTTGAAGCTAACTCGTTTATTTCGCATGCTGTTAAAGCTAAATCATGTATATCACAAGTATTTGAAGCTAAACCATTTGTTTCGCATGGATTCGAAGATTAGCCTTCCACATCGCATTGATTTGAAGCTAAATCATGTGTTTCGCATGGATTTGAAGTTAACTCGTTTGTCTCGCATGCTGTTGAAGCTAAATCATGTATATCACAAGTATATGAAGCTAATCCATTTGTTTCGCATGGATTCGAAGATAAGCCTCCTAGCTCGCATTGATTTGAAGCTAAATCATGTGTTTCGCATGGATTTGAATCTAACTCGTTTGTTTCGCATGCTGTTGAAACTAAATCATGTATATCACAAGTATTTGAAGCTAAACCATTTGCTTCGCATGGATTCGAAGATCAGCCTTCTACTTCGCATTGATTAGATGCTAAATCATGTGTTTCGCATGGGTTTGAAGCTAACTCGTTTGCTTCGCCTGCATTTGAAGCCATATCACTTATATTATCAAGTATGTGAAGCCAAATCATTCGTTTTGCATGGATTTGAAGCTAAGCCATCAACTTCGCGTTGACTTGATGCTAATTCATGTGTTTCGCATGGATTTGAAGCTAACTCGTTTGTTTCGCAGGCAGTTGAATCTGAATCATTTATATCAAAAGTATTTGAAGCTAAACTATTCGCTTCGCATGGATTCGAAGATAAGTCTTCCACTTCGCATTGATTTGAAGCTAAATCATGTGTTCCGCATCGATTTGAAGCTGACTCGTTTGTTTCGCATGCAGTTGAAGCTGAATCATGTATATCACAAGTATTTGCGGCTAAACCATTTGTTTCGCATGGATTCGAAGATAAGCCTTCTACTTCGCATTGATTTGAAGCTAAATCATGTGTTTCGCATGGATTTGAAGCTAACTCGTTTGTTTCGCATGCTGTTGAAGCTAAGTCATGTATATCACAAGTATTTGAAGCTAAACCATTTGTTTCGCATGGATTCGAAGATAAGCCTTCCACTTCGCATTCATTTGTAGCTAAATCATTTGTTCCGCATGGATTTGAAGCTAACTCGTCTGTTTCGCATGCAGTTGTAGCTGAATCATGTACATCACAAGTATTTGCGGCTAAACCATTTGTTTCGCATGGATTCGAAGGTAACCCTTCTACTTCGCATTGATTTGAAGCTACATCATGTGTTTCGCATGGATTTGAATCTAACTCGTTTGTTTCGCATGCTGTTGAAACTAAATCATGTATATCACAAGTATTTGAAGCTAAACCACTTGCTTCGCATGGATTCGAAGATCAGCCTTCTACTTCGCATTGATTAGATGCTAAATCATGTGTTTCGCATGGGTTTGAAGCTAACTCGTTTGTTTCGCCTGCATTTGAAGCCATATCACTTATATTATCAAGTATGTGAAGCCAAATCATTCGTTTTGCATGGATTTGAAGCTAAGCCATCAACTTCGCGTTGACTTGATGCTAATTCATGTGTTTCGCATGGATTTGAAGCTAACTCGTTTGTCTCGCATGCTGTTGAAGCTAAATCATGTATATCACAAGTATATGAAGCTAATCCATTTGTTTCGCATGGATTCGAAGATAAGCCTCCTAGCTCGCATTGATTTGAAGCTAAATCATGTGTTTCGCATGGATTTGAATCTAACTCGTTTGTTTCGCATGCTGTTGAAACTAAATCATGTATATCACAAGTATTTGAAGCTAAACCATTTGCTTCGGATGGATTCGAAGATCAGCCTTCTACTTCGCATTGATTAGATGCTAAATCATGTGTTTCGCATGGATTTGAAGCTAACTCGTTTGTTTCGCATGCTGTTGAAGCTAAGTCATGTATATCACAAGTATTTGAAGCTAAACCATTTGTTTCGCATGGATTCGAAGATAAGCCTTCCACTTCGCATTCATTTGAAGCTAAATCATTTGTTCCGCATGGATTTGAAGCTAACTCGTCTGTTTCGCATGCAGTTGTAGCTGAATCATGTACATCACAAGTATTTGCGGCTAAACCATTTGTTTCGCATGGATTCGAAGGTAACCCTTCTACTTCGCATTGATTTGAAGCTACATCATGTGTTTCGCATGGATTTGAATCTAACTCGTTTGTTTCGCATGCTGTTGAAACTAAATCATGTATATCACAAGTATTTGAAGCTAAACCACTTGCTTCGCATGGATTCGAAGATCAGCCTTCTACTTCGCATTGATTAGATGCTAAATCATGTGTTTCGCATGGGTTTGAAGCTAACTCGTTTGTTTCGCATGCTGTTGAAGCTAAGTCATGTATATCACAAGTATTTGAAGCTAAACCATTTGTTTCGCATGGATTCGAAGATAAGCCTTCCACATCGCATTCATTTGAAGCTAAATCATGTGTTCCGCATGGATTTGAAGCTGACTCGTTTGTTTCGCATGCAGTTGAAGCTGAATCATGTATTTCACAAGTATTTGCGGCTAAACCATTTGTTTCGCATGGATTCGAAGATAAGCCTTCTACTTCGCATTGATTTGAAGCTAAATCATGTGTTTCGCATGGATTTGAAGCTAACTCGTTTGTTTCGCATGCTGTTGAAGCTAAGTCATGTATATCACAAGTATTTGAAGCTAAACCATTTGTTTCGCATGGATTCGAAGATAAGCCTTCCACATCGCATTCATTTGAAGCTAAATCATGTGTTCCGCATGGATTTGAAGCTAACTCGTCTGTTTCGCATGCAGTTGAAGCTGAATCATGTACATCACAAGTATTTGCGGCTAAACCATTTGTTTCGCATGGATTCGAAAGTAACCCTTCTACTTCGCATTGATTTGAAGCTACATCATGTGTTTCGCATGGATTTGAATCTAACTCGTTTGTTTCGCATGCTGTTGAAACGAAATAATGTATATCACAAGTATTTGAAGCTAAACCATTTGCTTCGCATGGATTCGAAGATCAGCCTTCTACTTCGCATTGATTAGATGCTAAATCATGTGCATCGCATGGGTTTGAAGCTAACTCTATTGTTTCGCCTGCATTTGAAGCCATATCACTTATATTTTCAAATATGTGAAGCTAAATCATTCGTTTCGCATGGATTTGAAGCTAAGCCGTCAACTTCGCGTTGACTTGATGATAAATCATGTTTTTCGCTTGGACTTGAAGCTAACTCGTTTGTTTCACCTGCATTTGAAGCTATATCATTTATATTCTCAAGTATGTGAAGCTAAATCATTCGTTTCCCATGGATTTGAAGCTAAGCCGTCAACTTCGCGTTGACTTGATGATAAATCATGTTTTTCGCTTGGACTTGAAGTTAACTCGTTTCTTTCCAATGCTGTTGAAGCTAAATCATGTATATCACAAGTATTTGAAGCTAAACCATTTGTTTCGCATGGATTCCAAGATAACCCTTCTAATTCGCATTGATTTGTAGCTAAATCATGTGTTCGCATGGATTTGAAGCTAACTCGTTTGCTTCGCATGCTGTTGAAGCTAAATCATGTATATCACAAGTATTTGAAGCTAAACCATTTGCTTCGCATGGATTCGAAGGTCAGCCTTCTACTTCGCATTGATTTGCTGCTAAGTCATTTGTTTCGCATGGATTTGAAGCTAACTCGTTTGTTTCGCATGCTGTTGAAGCTAAATCATGTATATCACAATTATTTGAAGCTAAACCATTTGTATCGCATGGAATCGAAGATAAGCCACCTACTTCGCATTGATTTGTAGCTAAGTAATGTGTTTCGCATGGATTTGAAGCTAACTCGTTTATTTCGCATGCTGTTGAAGCTATGTCATGTATATCACAAGTATTTGAAGCTAAACCATTTGTTTCGCATGGATTCGAAGCTAAGCCTTCCACTTCGCATTCATTTGAAGCTAAATCATGTGTTCCGCATGGATTTGAATCTAACTCGTTTGTTTCGCATGCAGTTGAAGCTGAATCATGTATATCATAAGTATTTGCCGCTAAACCATTTGTTCCGCATGGATTCGAAGGTAACCCTTCTACTTCGCATTGATTTGAAGCTACATCATGTGTTTCGCATGGACTTGAAACTAACTCGTTTGTTTCGCATGCTGTTGAAACGAAATCATGTATATCACAAGTATTTGAAGCTAAACCATTTGCTTCGCATGGATTCGAAGATCATCCTTCTACTTCGCATTGATTAGATGCTAAATCATGTGTATCGCATGGGTTTGAAGCTAACTCGTTTGTTTCGCCTGCATTTCAAGCCATATCACTTATATTTTGAAATATGTGAAGCTAAATCATTCGTTTTGCATGGATTTGAAGCTAAGCCATCAACTTCGCGTTGACTTGATGCTAATTCATGTGTTTCGCATGGATTTGAAGCTAACTCGTTTGTTTCCTAGGCAGTTGAAGCTGAATCATGTATATCAAAAGTATTTGAAGCTAAACCATTTGATTCCCATGGATTTGAAGCTAAGCTTTCTACTTAGCATTGATTTGAAGATAAATCATGTTTTTCGCTTGGACTTGAAGTTAACTCGTTTGCTTCGCATGCTGTTGAAGCTAAATCAAGTGTATCACTAGTATTTGAAGCTAAACCATTTGTTTCGCGTGGATTCGAAGATCAACCTTCTAATTCGCATTGATTTGAAGCTAAATCATGTGTTTCGCATGGATTTGAAGCTAACTCGTTTGTTTCGCATGCAGTTGAAGCTGAATCATGTATATCACAAGTAATTGAAGCTAAACTATTCGTTTCGCATGGATTCGAAGATAACCCTTCTTCTTCGCATTGATTTGAAGCTAGATCATGTGTTTTGCATGGATTTGAATCTAACTCGTTTGCTTCGCATGCTGTTGAAGCTAAATCAAGTGTATCACTAGTATTTGAAGCTAAACCATTTGTTTCGCGTGGATTCGAAGATCAACCTTCTACTTCGCATTGATTATATGCTAAATCATGTGTTTCGCATGGATTTGAAGCTAACTCGTTTGTTTCGCATGCGGTTGAAGCTAAATCATGTATATCACAAGTATTTGAAGCTATATCATATGTTTCGAACGGATTCGAAGATAACCCTTCTAATTCGCATTGATTTGAAGCTAAATCATGTGTTTCGCATGGATTCGAAGCTAACTCGTTTGTTTCGCATGCTGTTGAAACTAAATCATGTATATCACAAGTATTTGAAGCTATATCATTTGTTTCGCATGGATTCGAAGATTAGCCTTCTACTTCGCATTGATTTGAAGCTAGATCATGTGTTTTGCATGGATTTGAATCTAACTCGTTTGCTTCGAATGCTGTTGAATCTAATTCAAGTGTATCACTAATATTTGAAGCTAAACCATTTGTTTCGCGTGGATTCGAAGATCAACCTTCTACTTCGCATTGATTAGATGCTAAATCATGTGTTTTGCATGGATTTGAATCTAACTCGTTTGTTTCGCATGCTGTTGAAACTAAATCATGTATATCACAAGTATTTGAAGCTATATCATTTGTTTCGCATGGATTCGAAGATTAGCCTTCTACTTCGCATTGATTAGATGCTAAATGATGTGTTTCGCATGGGTTTGAAGCTAACTCGTTTGTTTCGCCTGCATTTGAAGCTATATCACTTATATTCACAAGTATGTGAAGCTAAATCATTCGTTTCGCATTGATTTGAAGCTAAGCCATCAACTTCGCGTTGACTTGTTGCTAAATCATGTGTTTCGCATGGATTTGAAGCTAACTCGTTTGTTTCGCCTGCGTTTGAAGCTATATCACTTATATTCACAAGTATGTGAAGCTAAATCATTCGTTTCGCATGGATTTGAAGCTAAGCCATCAACTTCGCGTTGACTTGATGCTAATTCATGTGTTTCGCATGGATTTGAAGCTAACTCGTTTGTTTCCTAGGCAGTTGAAGCTGAATCATGTATATCAAAAGTATTTGAAGCTAAACTATTCGTTTCGCATGGATTCGAAGATAAGCCTTCCACTTCGCATTGATTTGAAGCAAAATCATGTGTTCCGCATGGATTTGAAGCTAACTCGTTTGTTTCGCATGCAGTTGAAGCTGTATCATGTATATCACAAGTATTTGAAGCTAAACCATTTGTATCGCATGGAATCGAAGATAAGCCACCTACTTCGCATTGATTTGTAGCTAAATAATGTGTTACGCATGGATTTGAAGCTAACTCGTTTATTTCGCATGCTGTTGAAGCTATGTCATGTATATCACAAGTATTTGAAGCTAAACCATTTGTTTCGCATGGATTCGAAGCTAAGCCTTCCACTTCGCATTCATTTGAAGCTAAATCATGTGTTCCGCATGGATTTGAAGCTAACTTGTTTATTTCGCATGCTGTTAAAGCTAAATCATGTATATCACAAGCATTTGAAGCTAAATCATGTGTTCCGCATGGATTTGAAGCTGACTCGTTTGTTTCGCATGCAGTTGAAGCTGAATCATGTATATCACAAGTATTTGAAGCTATATCATATGTTTCGCATGGATTCGAAGATAACCCTACTAATTCGCATTGATTTGAAGCTAAATCATGTGTTTCGCATGGATTTGAAGCTAACTCGTTTATTTCGCATGCTGTTAAAGCTAAATCATGTATATCACAAGTATTTGAAGCTAAACCATTTGTTTCGCATGGATTCGAAGATTAGCCTTCCACATCGCATTGATTTGAAGCTAAATCATGTGTTTCGCATGGATTTGAAGTTAACTCGTTTGTCTCGCATGCTGTTGAAGCTAAATCATGTATATCACAAGTATATGAAGCTAATCCATTTGTTTCGCATGGATTCGAAGATAAGCCTCCTAGCTCGCATTGATTTGAAGCTAAATCATGTGTTTCGCATGGATTTGAATCTAACTCGTTTGTTTCGCATGCTGTTGAAACTAAATCATGTATATCACAAGTATTTGAAGCTAAACCATTTGCTTCGCATGGATTCGAAGATCAGCCTTCTACTTCGCATTGATTAGATGCTAAATCATGTGTTTCGCATGGGTTTGAAGCTAACTCGTTTGTTTCGCCTGCATTTGAAGCCATATCACTTATATTATCAAGTATGTGAAGCCAAATCATTCGTTTTGCATGGATTTGAAGCTAAGCCATCAACTTCGCGTTGACTTGATGCTAATTCATGTGTTTCGCATGGATTTGAAGCTAACTCGTTTGTTTCGCAGGCAGTTGAATCTGAATCATTTATATCAAAAGTATTTGAAGCTAAACTATTCGTTTCGCATGGATTCGAAGATAAGTCTTCCACTTCGCATTGATTTGAAGCTAAATCATGTGTTCCGCATCGATTTGAAGCTGACTCGTTTGTTTCGCATGCAGTTGAAGCTGAATCATGTATATCACAAGTATTTGCGGCTAAACCATTTGTTTCGCATGGATTCGAAGATAAGCCTTCTACTTCGCATTGATTTGAAGCTAAATCATGTGTTTCGCATGGATTTGAAGCTAACTCGTTTGTTTCGCATGCTGTTGAAGCTAAGTCATGTATATCACAAGTATTTGAAGCTAAACCATTTGTTTCGCATGGATTCGAAGATAAGCCTTCCACTTCGCATTCATTTGAAGCTAAATCATTTGTTCCGCATGGATTTGAAGCTAACTCGTCTGTTTCGCATGCAGTTGTAGCTGAATCATGTACATCACAAGTATTTGCGGCTAAACCATTTGTTTCGCATGGATTCGAAGGTAACCCTTCTACTTCGCATTGATTTGAAGCTACATCATGTGTTTCGCATGGATTTGAATCTAACTCGTTTGTTTCGCATGCTGTTGAAACTAAATCATGTATATCACAAGTATTTGAAGCTAAACCACTTGCTTCGCATGGATTCGAAGATCAGCCTTCTACTTCGCATTGATTAGATGCTAAATCATGTGTTTCGCATGGGTTTGAAGCTAACTCGTTTGTTTCGCCTGCATTTGAAGCCATATCACTTATATTATCAAGTATGTGAAGCCAAATCATTCGTTTTGCATGGATTTGAAGCTAAGCCATCAACTTCGCGTTGACTTGATGCTAATTCATGTGTTTCGCATGGATTTGAAGCTAACTCGTTTGTCTCGCATGCTGTTGAAGCTAAATCATGTATATCACAAGTATATGAAGCTAATCCATTTGTTTCGCATGGATTCGAAGATAAGCCTCCTAGCTCGCATTGATTTGAAGCTAAATCATGTGTTTCGCATGGATTTGAATCTAACTCGTTTGTTTCGCATGCTGTTGAAACTAAATCATGTATATCACAAGTATTTGAAGCTAAACCATTTGCTTCGGATGGATTCGAAGATCAGCCTTCTACTTCGCATTGATTAGATGCTAAATCATGTGTTTCGCATGGATTTGAAGCTAACTCGTTTGTTTCGCATGCTGTTGAAGCTAAGTCATGTATATCACAAGTATTTGAAGCTAAACCATTTGTTTCGCATGGATTCGAAGATAAGCCTTCCACTTCGCATTCATTTGAAGCTAAATCATTTGTTCCGCATGGATTTGAAGCTAACTCGTCTGTTTCGCATGCAGTTGTAGCTGAATCATGTACATCACAAGTATTTGCGGCTAAACCATTTGTTTCGCATGGATTCGAAGGTAACCCTTCTACTTCGCATTGATTTGAAGCTACATCATGTGTTTCGCATGGATTTGAATCTAACTCGTTTGTTTCGCATGCTGTTGAAACTAAATCATGTATATCACAAGTATTTGAAGCTAAACCACTTGCTTCGCATGGATTCGAAGATCAGCCTTCTACTTCGCATTGATTAGATGCTAAATCATGTGTTTCGCATGGGTTTGAAGCTAACTCGTTTGTTTCGCATGCTGTTGAAGCTAAGTCATGTATATCACAAGTATTTGAAGCTAAACCATTTGTTTCGCATGGATTCGAAGATAAGCCTTCCACATCGCATTCATTTGAAGCTAAATCATGTGTTCCGCATGGATTTGAAGCTGACTCGTTTGTTTCGCATGCAGTTGAAGCTGAATCATGTATTTCACAAGTATTTGCGGCTAAACCATTTGTTTCGCATGGATTCGAAGATAAGCCTTCTACTTCGCATTGATTTGAAGCTAAATCATGTGTTTCGCATGGATTTGAAGCTAACTCGTTTGTTTCGCATGCTGTTGAAGCTAAGTCATGTATATCACAAGTATTTGAAGCTAAACCATTTGTTTCGCATGGATTCGAAGATAAGCCTTCCACTTCGCATTCATTTGTAGCTAAATCATTTGTTCCGCATGGATTTGAAGCTAACTCGTCTGTTTCGCATGCAGTTGTAGCTGAATCATGTACATCACAAGTATTTGCGGCTAAACCATTTGTTTCGCATGGATTCGAAGGTAACCCTTCTACTTCGCATTGATTTGAAGCTACATCATGTGTTTCGCATGGATTTGAATCTAACTCGTTTGTTTCGCATGCTGTTGAAACTAAATCATGTATATCACAAGTATTTGAAGCTAAACCACTTGCTTCGCATGGATTCGAAGATCAGCCTTCTACTTCGCATTGATTAGATGCTAAATCATGTGTTTCGCATGGGTTTGAAGCTAACTCGTTTGTTTCGCCTGCATTTGAAGCCATATCACTTATATTATCAAGTATGTGAAGCCAAATCATTCGTTTTGCATGGATTTGAAGCTAAGCCATCAACTTCGCGTTGACTTGATGCTAATTCATGTGTTTCGCATGGATTTGAAGCTAACTCGTTTGTCTCGCATGCTGTTGAAGCTAAATCATGTATATCACAAGTATATGAAGCTAATCCATTTGTTTCGCATGGATTCGAAGATAAGCCTCCTAGCTCGCATTGATTTGAAGCTAAATCATGTGTTTCGCATGGATTTGAATCTAACTCGTTTGTTTCGCATGCTGTTGAAACTAAATCATGTATATCACAAGTATTTGAAGCTAAACCATTTGCTTCGGATGGATTCGAAGATCAGCCTTCTACTTCGCATTGATTAGATGCTAAATCATGTGTTTCGCATGGATTTGAAGCTAACTCGTTTGTTTCGCATGCTGTTGAAGCTAAGTCATGTATATCACAAGTATTTGAAGCTAAACCATTTGTTTCGCATGGATTCGAAGATAAGCCTTCCACTTCGCATTCATTTGAAGCTAAATCATTTGTTCCGCATGGATTTGAAGCTAACTCGTCTGTTTCGCATGCAGTTGTAGCTGAATCATGTACATCACAAGTATTTGCGGCTAAACCATTTGTTTCGCATGGATTCGAAGGTAACCCTTCTACTTCGCATTGATTTGAAGCTACATCATGTGTTTCGCATGGATTTGAATCTAACTCGTTTGTTTCGCATGCTGTTGAAACTAAATCATGTATATCACAAGTATTTGAAGCTAAACCACTTGCTTCGCATGGATTCGAAGATCAGCCTTCTACTTCGCATTGATTAGATGCTAAATCATGTGTTTCGCATGGGTTTGAAGCTAACTCGTTTGTTTCGCATGCTGTTGAAGCTAAGTCATGTATATCACAAGTATTTGAAGCTAAACCATTTGTTTCGCATGGATTCGAAGATAAGCCTTCCACATCGCATTCATTTGAAGCTAAATCATGTGTTCCGCATGGATTTGAAGCTGACTCGTTTGTTTCGCATGCAGTTGAAGCTGAATCATGTATTTCACAAGTATTTGCGGCTAAACCATTTGTTTCGCATGGATTCGAAGATAAGCCTTCTACTTCGCATTGATTTGAAGCTAAATCATGTGTTTCGCATGGATTTGAAGCTAACTCGTTTGTTTCGCATGCTGTTGAAGCTAAGTCATGTATATCACAAGTATTTGAAGCTAAACCATTTGTTTCGCATGGATTCGAAGATAAGCCTTCCACATCGCATTCATTTGAAGCTAAATCATGTGTTCCGCATGGATTTGAAGCTAACTCGTCTGTTTCGCATGCAGTTGAAGCTGAATCATGTACATCACAAGTATTTGCGGCTAAACCATTTGTTTCGCATGGATTCGAAAGTAACCCTTCTACTTCGCATTGATTTGAAGCTACATCATGTGTTTCGCATGGATTTGAATCTAACTCGTTTGTTTCGCATGCTGTTGAAACGAAATAATGTATATCACAAGTATTTGAAGCTAAACCATTTGCTTCGCATGGATTCGAAGATCAGCCTTCTACTTCGCATTGATTAGATGCTAAATCATGTGCATCGCATGGGTTTGAAGCTAACTCTATTGTTTCGCCTGCATTTGAAGCCATATCACTTATATTTTCAAATATGTGAAGCTAAATCATTCGTTTCGCATGGATTTGAAGCTAAGCCGTCAACTTCGCGTTGACTTGATGATAAATCATGTTTTTCGCTTGGACTTGAAGCTAACTCGTTTGTTTCACCTGCATTTGAAGCTATATCATTTATATTCTCAAGTATGTGAAGCTAAATCATTCGTTTCCCATGGATTTGAAGCTAAGCCGTCAACTTCGCGTTGACTTGATGATAAATCATGTTTTTCGCTTGGACTTGAAGTTAACTCGTTTCTTTCCAATGCTGTTGAAGCTAAATCATGTATATCACAAGTATTTGAAGCTAAACCATTTGTTTCGCATGGATTCCAAGATAACCCTTCTAATTCGCATTGATTTGTAGCTAAATCATGTGTTCGCATGGATTTGAAGCTAACTCGTTTGCTTCGCATGCTGTTGAAGCTAAATCATGTATATCACAAGTATTTGAAGCTAAACCATTTGCTTCGCATGGATTCGAAGGTCAGCCTTCTACTTCGCATTGATTTGCTGCTAAGTCATTTGTTTCGCATGGATTTGAAGCTAACTCGTTTGTTTCGCATGCTGTTGAAGCTAAATCATGTATATCACAATTATTTGAAGCTAAACCATTTGTATCGCATGGAATCGAAGATAAGCCACCTACTTCGCATTGATTTGTAGCTAAGTAATGTGTTTCGCATGGATTTGAAGCTAACTCGTTTATTTCGCATGCTGTTGAAGCTATGTCATGTATATCACAAGTATTTGAAGCTAAACCATTTGTTTCGCATGGATTCGAAGCTAAGCCTTCCACTTCGCATTCATTTGAAGCTAAATCATGTGTTCCGCATGGATTTGAATCTAACTCGTTTGTTTCGCATGCAGTTGAAGCTGAATCATGTATATCATAAGTATTTGCCGCTAAACCATTTGTTCCGCATGGATTCGAAGGTAACCCTTCTACTTCGCATTGATTTGAAGCTACATCATGTGTTTCGCATGGACTTGAAACTAACTCGTTTGTTTCGCATGCTGTTGAAACGAAATCATGTATATCACAAGTATTTGAAGCTAAACCATTTGCTTCGCATGGATTCGAAGATCATCCTTCTACTTCGCATTGATTAGATGCTAAATCATGTGTATCGCATGGGTTTGAAGCTAACTCGTTTGTTTCGCCTGCATTTCAAGCCATATCACTTATATTTTGAAATATGTGAAGCTAAATCATTCGTTTTGCATGGATTTGAAGCTAAGCCATCAACTTCGCGTTGACTTGATGCTAATTCATGTGTTTCGCATGGATTTGAAGCTAACTCGTTTGTTTCCTAGGCAGTTGAAGCTGAATCATGTATATCAAAAGTATTTGAAGCTAAACCATTTGATTCCCATGGATTTGAAGCTAAGCTTTCTACTTAGCATTGATTTGAAGATAAATCATGTTTTTCGCTTGGACTTGAAGTTAACTCGTTTGCTTCGCATGCTGTTGAAGCTAAATCAAGTGTATCACTAGTATTTGAAGCTAAACCATTTGTTTCGCGTGGATTCGAAGATCAACCTTCTAATTCGCATTGATTTGAAGCTAAATCATGTGTTTCGCATGGATTTGAAGCTAACTCGTTTGTTTCGCATGCAGTTGAAGCTGAATCATGTATATCACAAGTAATTGAAGCTAAACTATTCGTTTCGCATGGATTCGAAGATAACCCTTCTTCTTCGCATTGATTTGAAGCTAGATCATGTGTTTTGCATGGATTTGAATCTAACTCGTTTGCTTCGCATGCTGTTGAAGCTAAATCAAGTGTATCACTAGTATTTGAAGCTAAACCATTTGTTTCGCGTGGATTCGAAGATCAACCTTCTACTTCGCATTGATTATATGCTAAATCATGTGTTTCGCATGGATTTGAAGCTAACTCGTTTGTTTCGCATGCGGTTGAAGCTAAATCATGTATATCACAAGTATTTGAAGCTATATCATATGTTTCGAACGGATTCGAAGATAACCCTTCTAATTCGCATTGATTTGAAGCTAAATCATGTGTTTCGCATGGATTCGAAGCTAACTCGTTTGTTTCGCATGCTGTTGAAACTAAATCATGTATATCACAAGTATTTGAAGCTATATCATTTGTTTCGCATGGATTCGAAGATTAGCCTTCTACTTCGCATTGATTTGAAGCTAGATCATGTGTTTTGCATGGATTTGAATCTAACTCGTTTGCTTCGAATGCTGTTGAATCTAATTCAAGTGTATCACTAATATTTGAAGCTAAACCATTTGTTTCGCGTGGATTCGAAGATCAACCTTCTACTTCGCATTGATTAGATGCTAAATCATGTGTTTTGCATGGATTTGAATCTAACTCGTTTGTTTCGCATGCTGTTGAAACTAAATCATGTATATCACAAGTATTTGAAGCTATATCATTTGTTTCGCATGGATTCGAAGATTAGCCTTCTACTTCGCATTGATTAGATGCTAAATGATGTGTTTCGCATGGGTTTGAAGCTAACTCGTTTGTTTCGCCTGCATTTGAAGCTATATCACTTATATTCACAAGTATGTGAAGCTAAATCATTCGTTTCGCATTGATTTGAAGCTAAGCCATCAACTTCGCGTTGACTTGTTGCTAAATCATGTGTTTCGCATGGATTTGAAGCTAACTCGTTTGTTTCGCCTGCGTTTGAAGCTATATCACTTATATTCACAAGTATGTGAAGCTAAATCATTCGTTTCGCATGGATTTGAAGCTAAGCCATCAACTTCGCGTTGACTTGATGCTAATTCATGTGTTTCGCATGGATTTGAAGCTAACTCGTTTGTTTCCTAGGCAGTTGAAGCTGAATCATGTATATCAAAAGTATTTGAAGCTAAACTATTCGTTTCGCATGGATTCGAAGATAAGCCTTCCACTTCGCATTGATTTGAAGCAAAATCATGTGTTCCGCATGGATTTGAAGCTAACTCGTTTGTTTCGCATGCAGTTGAAGCTGTATCATGTATATCACAAGTATTTGAAGCTAAACCATTTGTATCGCATGGAATCGAAGATAAGCCACCTACTTCGCATTGATTTGTAGCTAAATAATGTGTTACGCATGGATTTGAAGCTAACTCGTTTATTTCGCATGCTGTTGAAGCTATGTCATGTATATCACAAGTATTTGAAGCTAAACCATTTGTTTCGCATGGATTCGAAGCTAAGCCTTCCACTTCGCATTCATTTGAAGCTAAATCATGTGTTCCGCATGGATTTGAAGCTAACTTGTTTATTTCGCATGCTGTTAAAGCTAAATCATGTATATCACAAGCATTTGAAGCTAAATCATGTGTTCCGCATGGATTTGAAGCTGACTCGTTTGTTTCGCATGCAGTTGAAGCTGAATCATGTATATCACAAGTATTTGAAGCTATATCATATGTTTCGCATGGATTCGAAGATAACCCTACTAATTCGCATTGATTTGAAGCTAAATCATGTGTTTCGCATGGATTTGAAGCTAACTCGTTTATTTCGCATGCTGTTAAAGCTAAATCATGTATATCACAAGTATTTGAAGCTAAACCATTTGTTTCGCATGGATTCGAAGATTAGCCTTCCACATCGCATTGATTTGAAGCTAAATCATGTGTTTCGCATGGATTTGAAGTTAACTCGTTTGTCTCGCATGCTGTTGAAGCTAAATCATGTATATCACAAGTATATGAAGCTAATCCATTTGTTTCGCATGGATTCGAAGATAAGCCTCCTAGCTCGCATTGATTTGAAGCTAAATCATGTGTTTCGCATGGATTTGAATCTAACTCGTTTGTTTCGCATGCTGTTGAAACTAAATCATGTATATCACAAGTATTTGAAGCTAAACCATTTGCTTCGCATGGATTCGAAGATCAGCCTTCTACTTCGCATTGATTAGATGCTAAATCATGTGTTTCGCATGGGTTTGAAGCTAACTCGTTTGTTTCGCCTGCATTTGAAGCCATATCACTTATATTATCAAGTATGTGAAGCCAAATCATTCGTTTTGCATGGATTTGAAGCTAAGCCATCAACTTCGCGTTGACTTGATGCTAATTCATGTGTTTCGCATGGATTTGAAGCTAACTCGTTTGTTTCGCAGGCAGTTGAATCTGAATCATTTATATCAAAAGTATTTGAAGCTAAACTATTCGTTTCGCATGGATTCGAAGATAAGTCTTCCACTTCGCATTGATTTGAAGCTAAATCATGTGTTCCGCATCGATTTGAAGCTGACTCGTTTGTTTCGCATGCAGTTGAAGCTGAATCATGTATATCACAAGTATTTGCGGCTAAACCATTTGTTTCGCATGGATTCGAAGATAAGCCTTCTACTTCGCATTGATTTGAAGCTAAATCATGTGTTTCGCATGGATTTGAAGCTAACTCGTTTGTTTCGCATGCTGTTGAAGCTAAGTCATGTATATCACAAGTATTTGAAGCTAAACCATTTGTTTCGCATGGATTCGAAGATAAGCCTTCCACTTCGCATTCATTTGAAGCTAAATCATTTGTTCCGCATGGATTTGAAGCTAACTCGTCTGTTTCGCATGCAGTTGTAGCTGAATCATGTACATCACAAGTATTTGCGGCTAAACCATTTGTTTCGCATGGATTCGAAGGTAACCCTTCTACTTCGCATTGATTTGAAGCTACATCATGTGTTTCGCATGGATTTGAATCTAACTCGTTTGTTTCGCATGCTGTTGAAACTAAATCATGTATATCACAAGTATTTGAAGCTAAACCACTTGCTTCGCATGGATTCGAAGATCAGCCTTCTACTTCGCATTGATTAGATGCTAAATCATGTGTTTCGCATGGGTTTGAAGCTAACTCGTTTGTTTCGCCTGCATTTGAAGCCATATCACTTATATTATCAAGTATGTGAAGCCAAATCATTCGTTTTGCATGGATTTGAAGCTAAGCCATCAACTTCGCGTTGACTTGATGCTAATTCATGTGTTTCGCATGGATTTGAAGCTAACTCGTTTGTCTCGCATGCTGTTGAAGCTAAATCATGTATATCACAAGTATATGAAGCTAATCCATTTGTTTCGCATGGATTCGAAGATAAGCCTCCTAGCTCGCATTGATTTGAAGCTAAATCATGTGTTTCGCATGGATTTGAATCTAACTCGTTTGTTTCGCATGCTGTTGAAACTAAATCATGTATATCACAAGTATTTGAAGCTAAACCATTTGCTTCGGATGGATTCGAAGATCAGCCTTCTACTTCGCATTGATTAGATGCTAAATCATGTGTTTCGCATGGATTTGAAGCTAACTCGTTTGTTTCGCATGCTGTTGAAGCTAAGTCATGTATATCACAAGTATTTGAAGCTAAACCATTTGTTTCGCATGGATTCGAAGATAAGCCTTCCACTTCGCATTCATTTGAAGCTAAATCATTTGTTCCGCATGGATTTGAAGCTAACTCGTCTGTTTCGCATGCAGTTGTAGCTGAATCATGTACATCACAAGTATTTGCGGCTAAACCATTTGTTTCGCATGGATTCGAAGGTAACCCTTCTACTTCGCATTGATTTGAAGCTACATCATGTGTTTCGCATGGATTTGAATCTAACTCGTTTGTTTCGCATGCTGTTGAAACTAAATCATGTATATCACAAGTATTTGAAGCTAAACCACTTGCTTCGCATGGATTCGAAGATCAGCCTTCTACTTCGCATTGATTAGATGCTAAATCATGTGTTTCGCATGGGTTTGAAGCTAACTCGTTTGTTTCGCATGCTGTTGAAGCTAAGTCATGTATATCACAAGTATTTGAAGCTAAACCATTTGTTTCGCATGGATTCGAAGATAAGCCTTCCACATCGCATTCATTTGAAGCTAAATCATGTGTTCCGCATGGATTTGAAGCTGACTCGTTTGTTTCGCATGCAGTTGAAGCTGAATCATGTATTTCACAAGTATTTGCGGCTAAACCATTTGTTTCGCATGGATTCGAAGATAAGCCTTCTACTTCGCATTGATTTGAAGCTAAATCATGTGTTTCGCATGGATTTGAAGCTAACTCGTTTGTTTCGCATGCTGTTGAAGCTAAGTCATGTATATCACAAGTATTTGAAGCTAAACCATTTGTTTCGCATGGATTCGAAGATAAGCCTTCCACATCGCATTCACTTGAAGCTAAATCATGTGTTCCGCATGGATTTGAAGCTAACTCGTCTGTTTCGCATGCAGTTGAAGCTGAATCATGTACATCACAAGTATTTGCGGCTAAACCATTTGTTTCGCATGGATTCGAAAGTAACCCTTCTACTTCGCATTGATTTGAAGCTACATCATGTGTTTCGCATGGATTTGAATCTAACTCGTTTGTTTCGCATGCTGTTGAAACGAAATAATGTATATCACAAGTATTTGAAGCTAAACCATTTGCTTCGCATGGATTCGAAGATCAGCCTTCTACTTCGCATTGATTAGATGCTAAATCATGTGCATCGCATGGGTTTGAAGCTAACTCGTTTGTTTCGCCTGCATTTGAAGCCATATCACTTATATTTTCAAATATGTGAAGCTAAATCATTCGTTTCGCATGGATTTGAAGCTAAGCCGTCAACTTCGCGTTGACTTGATGATAAATCATGTTTTTCGCTTGGACTTGAAGCTAACTCGTTTGTTTCACCTGCATTTGAAGCTATATCATTTATATTCTCAAGTATGTGAAGCTAAATCATTCGTTTCCCATGGATTTGAAGCTAAGCCGTCAACTTCGCGTTGACTTGATGATAAATCATGTTTTTCGCTTGGACTTGAAGTTAACTCGTTTGTTTCCAATGCTGTTGAAGCTAAATCATGTATATCACAAGTATTTGAAGCTAAACCATTTGTTTCGCATGGATTCCAAGATAACCCTTCTAATTCGCATTGATTTGTAGCTAAATCATGTGTTCGCATGGATTTGAAGCTAACTCGTTTGCTTCGCATGCTGTTGAAGCTAAATCATGTATATCACAAGTATTTGAAGCTAAACCATTTGCTTCGCATGGATTCGAAGGTCAGCCTTCTACTTCGCATTGATTTGCTGCTAAGTCATTTGTTTCGCATGGATTTGAAGCTAACTCGTTTGTTTCGCATGCTGTTGAAGCTAAATCATGTATATCACAATTATTTGAAGCTAAACCATTTGTATCGCATGGAATCGAAGATAAGCCACCTACTTCGCATTGATTTGTAGCTAAATAATGTGTTTCGCATGGATTTGAAGCTAACTCGTTTATTTCGCATGCTGTTGAAGCTATGTCATGTATATCACAAGTATTTGAAGCTAAACCATTTGTTTCGCATGGATTCGAAGCTAAGCCTTCCACTTCGCATTCATTTGAAGCTAAATCATGTGTTCCGCATGGATTTGAATCTAACTCGTTTGTTTCGCATGCAGTTGAAGCTGAATCATGTATATCATAAGTATTTGCCGCTAAACCATTTGTTCCGCATGGATTCGAAGGTAACCCTTCTACTTCGCATTGATTTGAAGCTACATCATGTGTTTCGCATGGACTTGAAACTAACTCGTTTGTTTCGCATGCTGTTGAAACGAAATCATGTATATCACAAGTATTTGAAGCTAAACCATTTGCTTCGCATGGATTCGAAGATCATCCTTCTACTTCGCATTGATTAGATGCTAAATCATGTGTATCGCATGGGTTTGAAGCTAACTCGTTTGTTTCGCCTGCATTTCAAGCCATATCACTTATATTTTGAAATATGTGAAGCTAAATCATTCGTTTTGCATGGATTTGAAGCTAAGCCATCAACTTCGCGTTGACTTGATGCTAATTCATGTGTTTCGCATGGATTTGAAGCTAACTCGTTTGTTTCCTAGGCAGTTGAAGCTGAATCATGTATATCAAAAGTATTTGAAGCTAAACCATTTGATTCCCATGGATTTGAAGCTAAGCTTTCTACTTAGCATTGATTTGAAGATAAATCATGTTTTTCGCTTGGACTTGAAGTTAACTCGTTTGCTTCGCATGCTGTTGAAGCTAAATCAAGTGTATCACTAGTATTTGAAGCTAAACCATTTGTTTCGCGTGGATTCGAAGATCAACCTTCTAATTCGCATTGATTTGAAGCTAAATCATGTGTTTCGCATGGATTTGAAGCTAACTCGTTTGTTTCGCATGCAGTTGAAGCTGAATCATGTATATCACAAGTAATTGAAGCTAAACTATTCGTTTCGCATGGATTCGAAGATAACCCTTCTTCTTCGCATTGATTTGAAGCTAGATCATGTGTTTTGCATGGATTTGAATCTAACTCGTTTGCTTCGCATGCTGTTGAAGCTAAATCAAGTGTATCACTAGTATTTGAAGCTAAACCATTTGTTTCGCGTGGATTCGAAGATCAACCTTCTACTTCGCATTGATTATATGCTAAATCATGTGTTTCGCATGGATTTGAAGCTAACTCGTTTGTTTCGCATGCGGTTGAAGCTAAATCATGTATATCACAAGTATTTGAAGCTATATCATATGTTTCGCACGGATTCGAAGATAACCCTTCTAATTCGCATTGATTTGAAGCTAAATCATGTGTTTCGCATGGATTCGAAGCTAACTCGTTTGTTTCGCATGCTGTTGAAACTAAATCATGTATATCACAAGTATTTGAAGCTATATCATTTGTTTCGCATGGATTCGAAGATTAGCCTTCTACTTCGCATTGATTTGAAGCTAGATCATGTGTTTTGCATGGATTTGAATCTAACTCGTTTGCTTCGAATGCTGTTGAATCTAAATCAAGTGTATCACTAATATTTGAAGCTAAACCATTTGTTTCGCGTGGATTCGAAGATCAACCTTCTACTTCGCATTGATTAGATGCTAAATCATGTGTTTTGCATGGATTTGAATCTAACTCGTTTGTTTCGCATGCTGTTGAAACTAAATCATGTATATCACAAGTATTTGAAGCTATATCATTTGTTTCGCATGGATTCGAAGATTAGCCTTCTACTTCGCATTGATTAGATGCTAAATGATGTGTTTCGCATGGGTTTGAAGCTAACTCGTTTGTTTCGCCTGCATTTGAAGCTATATCACTTATATTCACAAGTATGTGACGCTAAATCATTCGTTTCGCATTGATTTGGAGCTAAGCCATCAACTTCGCGTTGACTTGTTGCTAAATCATGTGTTTCGCATGGATTTGAAGCTAACTCGTTTGTTTCGCCTGCATTTGAAGCTATATCACTTATATTCACAAGTATGTGAAGCTAAATCATTCGTTTCGCATGGATTTGAAGCTAAGCCATCAACTTCGCGTTGACTTGATGCTAATTCATGTGTTTCGCATGGATTTGAAGCTAACTCGTTTGTTTCCTAGGCAGTTGAAGCTGAATCATGTATATCAAAAGTATTTGAAGCTAAACTATTCGTTTCGCATGGATTCGAAGATAAGCCTTCCACTTCGCATTGATTTGAAGCAAAATCATGTGTTCCGCATGGATTTGAAGCTAACTCGTTTGTTTCGCATGCAGTTGAAGCTGAATCATGTATATCACAAGTATTTGAAGCTAAACCATTTGCTTCGCATGGATTCGAAGGTCAGCCTTCTACTTCGCATTGATTTGCTGCTAAGTCGTTTGTTTCGCATGGATTTGAAGCTAACTCGTTTGTTTCGCATGCTGTTGAAGCTAAATCATGTATATCACAATTATTTGAAGCTAAACCATTTGTATCGCATGGAATCGAAGATAAGCCACCTACTTCGCATTGATTTGTAGCTAAATAATGTGTTACGCATGGATTTGAAGCTAACTCGTTTATTTCGCATGCTGTTGAAGCTATGTCATGTATATCACAAGTATTTGAAGCTAAACCATTTGTTTCGCATGGATTCGAAGCTAAGCCTTCCACTTCGCATTCATTTGAAGCTAAATCATGTGTTCCGCATGGATTTGAAGCTAACTTGTTTATTTCGCATGCTGTTAAAGCTAAATCATGTATATCACAAGCATTTGAAGCTAAATCATGTGTTCCGCATGGATTTGAAGCTGACTCGTTTGTTTCGCATGCAGTTGAAGCTGAATCATGTATATCACAAGTATTTGAAGCTATATCATATGTTTCGCATGGATTCGAAGATAACCCTACTAATTCGCATTGATTTGAAGCTAAATCATGTGTTTCGCATGGATTTGAAGCTAACTCGTTTATTTCGCATGCTGTTAAAGCTAAATCATGTATATCACAAGTATTTGAAGCTAAACCATTTGTTTCGCATGGATTCGAAGATTAGCCTTCCACATCGCATTGATTTGAAGCTAAATCATGTGTTTCGCATGGATTTGAAGTTAACTCGTTTGTCTCGCATGCTGTTGAAGCTAAATCATGTATATCACAAGTATATGAAGCTAATCCATTTGTTTCGCATGGATTCGAAGATAAGCCTCCTAGCTCGCATTGATTTGAAGCTAAATCATGTGTTTCGCATGGATTTGAATCTAACTCGTTTGTTTCGCATGCTGTTGAAACTAAATCATGTATATCACAAGTATTTGAAGCTAAACCATTTGCTTCGCATGGATTCGAAGATCAGCCTTCTACTTCGCATTGATTAGATGCTAAATCATGTGTTTCGCATGGGTTTGAAGCTAACTCGTTTGTTTCGCCTGCATTTGAAGCCATATCACTTATATTATCAAGTATGTGAAGCCAAATCATTCGTTTTGCATGGATTTGAAGCTAAGCCATCAACTTCGCGTTGACTTGATGCTAATTCATGTGTTTCGCATGGATTTGAAGCTAACTCGTTTGTTTCGCAGGCAGTTGAATCTGAATCATTTATATCAAAAGTATTTGAAGCTAAACTATTCGTTTCGCATGGATTCGAAGATAAGTCTTCCACTTCGCATTGATTTGAAGCTAAATCATGTGTTCCGCATCGATTTGAAGCTGACTCGTTTGTTTCGCATGCAGTTGAAGCTGAATCATGTATATCACAAGTATTTGCGGCTAAACCATTTGTTTCGCATGGATTCGAAGGTAACCCTTCTACTTCGCATTGATTTGAAGCTACATCATGTGTTTCGCATGGACTTGAAACTAACTCGTTTGTTTCGCATGCTGTTGAAACGAAATCATGTATATCACAAGTATTTGAAGCTAAACCATTTGCTTCGCATGGATTCGAAGATCATCCTTCTACTTCGCATTGATTAGATGCTAAATCATGTGTATCGCATGGGTTTGAAGCTAACTCGTTTGTTTCGCCTGCATTTCAAGCCATATCACTTATATTTTGAAATATGTGAAGCTAAATCATTCGTTTTGCATGGATTTGAAGCTAAGCCATCAACTTCGCGTTGACTTGATGCTAATTCATGTGTTTCGCATGGATTTGAAGCTAACTCGTTTGTTTCCTAGGCAGTTGAAGCTGAATCATGTATATCAAAAGTATTTGAAGCTAAACTATTCGTTTCGCATGGATTCGAAGGTAACCCTTCTACTTCGCATTGATTTGAAGCTACATCATGTGTTTCGCATGGATTTGAATCTAACTCGTTTGTTTCGCATGCTGTTGAAACTAAATCATGTATATCACAAGTATTTGAAGCTAAACCACTTGCTTCGCATGGGTTTGAAGCTAACTCGTTTGTTTCGCCTGCATTTGAAGCCATATCACTTATATTATCAAGTATGTGAAGCCAAATCATTCGTTTTGCATGGATTTGAAGCTAAGCCATCAACTTCGCGTTGACTTGATGCTAATTCATGTGTTTCGCATGGATTTGAAGCTAACTCGTTTGTTTCGCAGGCAGTTGAATCTGAATCATTTATATCAAAAGTATTTGAAGCTAAACTATTCGTTTCGCATGGATTCGAAGATAAGCCTTCCACTTCGCATTGATTTGAAGCTAAATCATGTGTTCCGCATCGATTTGAAGCTGACTCGTTTGTTTCGCATGCAGTTGAAGCTGAATCATGTATATCACAAGTATTTGCGGCTAAACCATTTGTTTCGCATGGATTCGAAGATAAGCCTTCTACTTCGCATTGATTTGAAGCTAAATCATGTGTTTCGCATGGATTTGAAGCTAACTCGTTTGTTTCGCATGCTGTTGAAGCTAAGTCATGTATATCACAAGTATTTGAAGCTAAACCATTTGTTTCGCATGGATTCGAATATAAGCCTTCCACTTCGCATTCATTTCAAGCTAAATCATTTGTTCCGCATGGATTTGAAGCTAACTCGTCTGTTTCGCATGCAGTTGTAGCTGAATCATGTACATCACAAGTATTTGCGGCTAAACCATTTGTTTCGCATGGATTCGAAGGTAACCCTTCTACTTCGCATTGATTTGAAGCTACATCATGTGTTTCGCATGGATTTGAATCTAACTCGTTTGTTTCGCATGCTGTTGAAACTAAATCATGTATATCACAAGTATTTGAAGCTAAACCACTTGCTTCGCATGGATTCGAAGATCAGCCTTCTACTTCGCATTGATTAGATGCTAAATCATGTGTTTCGCATGGGTTTGAAGCTAACTCGTTTGTTTCGCCTGCATTTGAAGCCATATCACTTATATTATCAAGTATGTGAAGCCAAATCATTCGTTTTGCATGGATTTGAAGCTAAGCCATCAACTTCGCGTTGACTTGATGCTAATTCATGTGTTTCGCATGGATTTGAAGCTAACTCGTTTGTCTCGCATGCTGTTGAAGCTAAATCATGTATATCACAAGTATATGAAGCTAATCCATTTGTTTCGCATGGATTCGAAGATAAGCCTCCTAGCTCGCATTGATTTGAAGCTAAATCATGTGTTTCGCATGGATTTGAATCTAACTCGTTTGTTTCGCATGCTGTTGAAACTAAATCATGTATATCACAAGTATTTGAAGCTAAACCATTTGCTTCGCATGGATTCGAAGATCAGCCTTCTACTTCGCATTGATTAGATGCTAAATCATGTGTTTCGCATGGATTTGAAGCTAACTCGTTTGTTTCGCATGCTGTTGAAGCTAAGTCATGTATATCACAAGTATTTGAAGCTAAACCATTTGTTTCGCATGGATTCGAAGATAAGCCTTCCACTTCGCATTCATTTGAAGCTAAATCATTTGTTCCGCATGGATTTGAAGCTAACTCGTCTGTTTCGCATGCAGTTGTAGCTGAATCATGTACATCACAAGTATTTGCGGCTAAACCATTTGTTTCGCATGGATTCGAAGGTAACCCTTCTACTTCGCATTGATTTGAAGCTACATCATGTGTTTCGCATGGATTTGAATCTAACTCGTTTGTTTCGCATGCTGTTGAAACTAAATCATGTATATCACAAGTATTTGAAGCTAAACCACTTGCTTCGCATGGATTCGAAGATCAGCCTTCTACTTCGCATTGATTAGATGCTAAATCATGTGTTTCGCATGGGTTTGAAGCTAACTCGTTTGTTTCGCATGCTGTTGAAGCTAAGTCATGTATATCACAAGTATTTGAAGCTAAACCATTTGTTTCGCATGGATTCGAAGATAAGCCTTCCACATCGCATTCATTTGAAGCTAAATCATGTGTTCCGCATGGATTTGAAGCTGACTCGTTTGTTTCGCATGCAGTTGAAGCTGAATCATGTATTTCACAAGTATTTGCGGCTAAACCATTCGTTTCGCATGGATTCGAAGATAAGCCTTCTACTTCGCATTGATTTGAAGCTAAATCATGTGTTTCGCATGGATTTGAAGCTAACTCGTTTGTTTCGCATGCTGTTGAAGCTAAGTCATGTATATCACAAGTATTTGAAGCTAAACCATTTGTTTCGCATGGATTCGAAGATAAGCCTTCCACATCGCATTCATTTGAAGCTAAATCATGTGTTCCGCATGGATTTGAAGCTAACTCGTCTGTTTCGCATGCAGTTGAAGCTGAATCATGTACATCACAAGTATTTGCGGCTAAACCATTTGTTTCGCATGGATTCGAAAGTAACCCTTCTACTTCGCATTGATTTGAAGCTACATCATGTGTTTCGCATGGATTTGAATCTAACTCGTTTGTTTCGCATGCTGTTGAAACGAAATAATGTATACCACAAGTATTTGAAGCTAAACCATTTGCTTCGCATGGATTCGAAGATCAGCCTTCTACTTCGCATTGATTAGATGCTAAATCATGTGCATCGCATGGGTTTGAAGCTAACTCGTTTGTTTCGCCTGCATTTGAAGCCATATCACTTATATTTTCAAATATGTGAAGCTAAATCATTCGTTTCGCATGGATTTGAAGCTAAGCCGTCAACTTCGCGTTGACTTGATGATAAATCATGTTTTTCGCTTGGACTTGAAGCTAACTCGTTTGTTTCACCTGCATTTGAAGCTATATCATTTATATTCTCAAGTATGTGAAGCTAAATCATTCGTTTCCCATGGATTTGAAGCTAAGCCGTCAACTTCGCGTTGACTTGATGATAAATCATGTTTTTCGCTTGGACTTGAAGTTAACTCGTTTGTTTCCAATGCTGTTGAAGCTAAATCATGTATATCACAAGTATTTGAAGCTAAACCATTTGTTTCGCATGGATTCCAAGATAACCCTTCTAATTCGCATTGATTTGTAGCTAAATCATGTGTTCGCATGGATTTGATGCTATCTCGTTTGCTTCGCATGCTGTTGAAGCTAAATCATGTATATCACAAGTATTTGAAGCTAAACCATTTGCTTCGCATGGATTCGAAGGTCAGCCGTCTACTTCGCATTGATTTGCTGCTAAGTCATTTGTTTCGCATGGATTTGAAGCTAACTCGTTTGTTTCGCATGCTGTTGAAGCTAAATCATGTACATCACAATTATTTGAAGCTAAACCATTTGTATCGCATGGAATCGAAGATAAGCCACCTACTTCGCATTGATTTGTAGCTAAATAACGTGTTTCGCAAGGATTTGAAGCTAACTCGTTTATTTCGCATGCTGTTGAATCTATGTCATGTATATCACAAGTATTTGAAGCTAAACCATTTGTTTCGCATGGATTCGAAGCTAAGCCTTCCACTTCGCATTCATTTGAAGCTAAATCATGTGTTCCGCATGGATTTGAATCTAACTCGTTTGTTTCGCATGCAGTTGAAGCTGAATCATGTATATCATAAGTATTTGCCGCTAAACCATTTGTTTCGCATGGATTCGAAGGTAACCCTTCTACTTCGCATTGATTTGAAGCTACATCATGTGTTTCGCATGGACTTGAATCTAACTCGTTTGTTTCGTATGCTGTTGAAACGAAATCATGTATATCACAAGTATTTGAAGCTAAACCATTTGTTTCGCATGGATTCGAAGATCAGCCTCCTACTTCGCATTGATTAGATGCTAAATCATGTGTTTCGCATGGGTTTGTAGCTAACTCGTTTGTTTCGCCTGCATTTGAAGCCATATCACTTATATTTTCAAGTATGTGAAGCTAAATCATTCGTTTTGCATGGATTTGAAGCTAAGCCATCAACTTCGCGTTGACTTGATGCTTATTCATGTGTTTCGCATGGATTTGAAGCTAACTCGTTTGTTTCGCAGGCAGTTGAAGCTGAATCATGTATATCAAAAGTATTTGAAGCTAAACTATTCGTTTCGCATGGATTCGAAGATAAGCCTTCCACTTCGCATTGATTTGAAGCTAAATCATGTGTTCCGCATGGATTTGAAGCTGACTCGTTTGTTTCGCATGCAGTTGAAGCTGAATCATGTATATCACAAGTATTTGCGGCTAAACCATTTGTTTCGCATGGATTCGAAGGTAACACTTCTACTTCGCATTGATTTTAATCTAAATTATGTGTTTCGCATGGATTTGAAGCTAACTCGTTTGTTTCGCATGCTGTTGAAGCTAAATCATGTATATCACAAGTATTTGAAGCTAAACTATTTGTTTCGCATGGATTCGAAGATAAGCCTCCTACTTCGCATTGATTTGAAGCTAAATCATGTGTTCGCATGGATTTGAAGCTAACTCGTATGCTTCGCATGCTGTTGAAGCTAAATAAAGTGTATCACAAGTATTTGAAGCTAAACCATTTGTTTCGCATGGATTCGAAGATCAGCCTTCTACTTCGCATTGATTAGATGCTAAATCATGTGTTTCGCATGGATTTGAAGCTAACTCGTTTGTTTCGCATGCTGTTGAAGCTAAATCATGTATATCACAAGTATTTGAAGCTAAACCATTTGTTTCGCATGGATTCGAAGATAAGCCTTCCACATCGCATTCATTTGAAGCTAAATCATGTGTTCCGCATGGATTTGAAGCTGACTCGTTTGTTTCGCATGCAGTTGAAGCTGAATCATGTATTTCACAAGTATTTGCGGCTAAACCATTTGTTTCGCATGGATTCGAAGATAAGCCTTCTACTTCGCATTGATTTGAAGCTAAATCATGTGTTTCGCATGGATTTGAAGCTAACTCGTTTGTTTCGCATGCTGTTGAAGCTAAGTCATGTATATCACAAGTATTTGAAGCTAAACCATTTGTTTCGCATGGATTCGAAGATAAGCCTTCCACATCGCATTCATTTGAAGCTAAATCATGTGTTCCGCATGGATTTGAAGCTAACTCGTCTGTTTCGCATGCAGTTGAAGCTGAATCATGTACATCACAAGTATTTGCGGCTAAACCATTTGTTTCGCATGGATTCGAAAGTAACCCTTCTACTTCGCATTGATTTGAAGCTACATCATGTGTTTCGCATGGATTTGAATCTAACTCGTTTGTTTCGCATGCTGTTGAAACGAAATAATGTATATCACAAGTATTTGAAGCTAAACCATTTGCTTCGCATGGATTCGAAGATCAGCCTTCTACTTCGCATTGATTAGATGCTAAATCATGTGCATCGCATGGGTTTGAAGCTAACTCGTTTGTTTCGCCTGCATTTGAAGCCATATCACTTATATTTTCAAATATGTGAAGCTAAATCATTCGTTTCGCATGGATTTGAAGCTAAGCCGTCAACTTCGCGTTGACTTGATGATAAATCATGTTTTTCGCTTGGACTTGAAGCTAACTCGTTTGTTTCACCTGCATTTGAAGCTATATCATTTATATTCTCAAGTATGTGAAGCTAAATCATTCGTTTCCCATGGATTTGAAGCTAAGCCGTCAACTTCGCGTTGACTTGATGATAAATCATGTTTTTCGCTTGGACTTGAAGTTAACTCGTTTGTTTCCAATGCTGTTGAAGCTAAATCATGTATATCACAAGTATTTGAAGCTAAACCATTTGTCTCGCATGGATTCCAAGATAACCCTTCTAATTCGCATTGATTTGTAGCTAAATCATGTGTTCGCATGGATTTGATGCTATCTCGTTTGCTTCGCATGCTGTTGAAGCTAAATCATGTATATCACAAGTATTTGAAGCTAAACCATTTGCTTCGCATGGATTCGAAGGTCAGCCGTCTACTTCGCATTGATTTGCTGCTAAGTCATTTGTTTCGCATGGATTTGAAGCTAACTCGTTTGTTTCGCATGCTGTTGAAGCTAAATCATGTACATCACAATTATTTGAAGCTAAACCATTTGTATCGCATGGAATCGAAGATAAGCCACCTACTTCGCATTGATTTGTAGCTAAATAACGTGTTTCGCATGGATTTGAAGCTAACTCGTTTATTTCGCATGCTGTTGAAGCTATGTCATGTATATCACAAGTATTTGAAGCTAAACCATTTGTTTCGCATGGATTCGAAGCTAAGCCTTCCACTTCGCATTCATTTGAAGCTAAATCATGTGTTCCGCATGGATTTGAATCTAACTCGTTTGTTTCGCATGCAGTTGAAGCTGAATCATGTATATCATAAGTATTTGCCGCTAAACCATTTGTTTCGCATGGATTCGAAGGTAACCCTTCTACTTCGCATTGATTTGAAGCTACATCATGTGTTTCGCATGGACTTGAATCTAACTCGTTTGTTTCGTATGCTGTTGAAACGAAATCATGTATATCACAAGTATTTGAAGCTAAACCATTTGTTTCGCATGGATTCGAAGATCAGCCTCCTACTTCGCATTGATTAGATGCTAAATCATGTGTTTCGCATGGGTTTGAAGCTAACTCGTTTGTTTCGCCTGCATTTGAAGCCATATCACTTATATTTTCAAGTATGTGAAGCTAAATCATTCGTTTTGCATGGATTTGAAGCTAAGCCATCAACTTCGCGTTGACTTGATGCTTATTCATGTGTTTCGCATGGATTTGAAGCTAACTCGTTTGTTTCGCAGGCAGTTGAAGCTGAATCATGTATATCAAAAGTATTTGAAGCTAAACTATTCGTTTCGCATGGATTCGAAGATAAGCCTTCCACTTCGCATTGATTTGAAGCTAAATCATGTGTTCCGCATGGATTTGAAGCTGACTCGTTTGTTTCGCATGCAGTTGAAGCTGAATCATGTATATCACAAGTATTTGCGGCTAAACCATTTGTTTCGCATGGATTCGAAGGTAACACTTCTACTTCGCATTGATTTTAATCTAAATTATGTGTTTCGCATTGATTTGAAGCTAACTCGTTTGTTTCGCATGCTGTTGAAGCTAAATCATGTATATCACAAGTATTTGAAGCTAAACTATTTGTTTCGCATGGATTCGAAGATAAGCCTCCTACTTCGCATTGATTTGAAGCTAAATCATGTGTTCGCATGGATTTGAAGCTAACTCGTATGCTTCGCATGCTGTTGAAGCTAAATAAAGTGTATCACAAGTATTTGAAGCTAAACCATTTGTTTCGCATGGATTCGAAGATCAGCCTTCTACTTCGCATTGATTAGATGCTAAATCATGTGTTTCGCATGGATTTGAAGCTAACTCGTTTGTTTCGCATGCTGTTGAAGCTAAATCATGTATATCACAAGTATTTGAAGTTATATCATTTGTTTCGCATGGATTCGAAGATTAGCCTTCTACTTCGCATTGATTAGATGCTAAATCATGTGTTTAGCATGGGTTTGAAGCTAACTCGTTTGTTTCGCATGCTGTTGAAGCTAAATCATGTATATCACAAGTATATGAAGCTAATCCATTTGTTTCGCATGGATTCGAAGATAAGCCTCCTAGCTCGCATTGATTTGAAGCTAAATCATGTGTTTCGCATGGATTTGAATCTAACTCGTTTGTTTCGCATGCTGTTGAAACTAAATCATGTATATCACAAGTATTTGAAGCAAAACCATTTGCTTCGCATGGATTCGAAGATCAGCCTTCTACTTCGCATTGATTAGATGCTAAATCATGTGTTTCGCATGGGTTTGAAGCTAACTCGTTTGTTTCGCCTGCGTTTGAAGCCATATCACTTATATTATCAAGTATGTGAAGCTAAATCATTCGTTTTGCATGGATTTGAAGCTAAGCCATCAACTTCGCGTTGACTTGATGCTAATTCATGTGTTTCGCATGGATTTGAAGCTAACTCGTTTGTTTCGCAGGCAGCTGAATCTGAATCATGTATATCAAAAGTATTTGAAGCTAAACTATTCGTTTCGCATGGATTCGAAGATAAGACTTCCACTTCGCATTGATTTGAAGCTAAATCATGTGTTCCGCATGGATTTGAAGCTGACTCGTTTGTTTCGCATGCAGTTGAAGCTGAATCATGTATATCACAAGTATTTGAAGCTAAACCATTTGTTTCGCATGGATTCCAAGATAACCCTTCTAATTCGCATTGATTTGAAGCTAAATCATGTGTTTCACATGGATTTGAAGCTAACTCGTTTGTTTCGCATGCTGTTGAAGCTATATCATGTATATCACAAGTATTTGAAGCTATATGATATGTTTCGCATGGATTCGAAGTTAACCCTTCTAATTCGCATTGATTTGAAGCTAAATCATGTGTTTCGCATGGGTATTTAGCTAACTCGTTTGTTTCGCCTGCATTTGAAGCTATATCACTTATATTCTCAAGTATGTGAAGCTAAATCATTCGTTTCGCATGGATTCGAACATCAGCCTTCTACTTCGCATTGATTAGATGCTAAATCAAGTGTTTCGCATGGGTTTGAAGCTAACTCGTTCGTTTCGCCTGCATTTGAAGCTATATCACATATGTTCTCAAGTATGTGAAGCTAAATCATTCGTTTCGCTTGGATTTGAAGCTAAGCCGTCAACTTCGCGTTGACTTGATGATAAATAATGTCTTTCGCTTGGACTTGAAGTCAACTCGTTTGTTTCGCATGCTGTTGAAGCTAAATCATGTATATCACAAGTATTTGAAGCTAAACCATTTGTTTCGCATGGATTCCAAGATAACCCTTCTAATTGGCATTGATTTGAGGCTAAATCATGTGTTTCGCATGGATTTGAAGCTAACTCGTTTGTTTCTCATGCTGTTGAAGCTAAATCATGTATATCACAAGTATTTGAAGCTAAACCATTTGTTTCGCATGGATCCGAAGATAAGCCTCCTACTTCGCATTGATTTGAAGCTAAATCATGTGTTCGCATGGATTTGAAGCTAACTCGTTTGCTTCGCATGCTGTTGAAGCTAAATCAAGTGTATCACAAGTATTTGAAGCTATATCATATGTTTCGCATGGATTCGAAGATAACCCTTCTAATTCGCATTGATTTGAAGCTAAATCATGTGTTTCGCATGGATTTGAAGCTAACTCGTTTGTTTCGCATGCTGTTGAAGCTAAGTCATGTATATCACAAGCATTTGAAGCTAAACCATTTGTTTCGCACGGTTTCGAAGATAAGCCTTCACTTCGCATTCATTTGAAGCTAAATCATGTGTTCCGCATGGATTTGAAGCTAACTCGTTTGTTTCGCATGCTGTTGAAGCTAAATCATGTATATCACAAGTATATGAAGCTAATCCATTTGTTTCGCATGGATTCGTAGATAAGCCTTCTACTTCGCATTGATTTGAAGCTAAATCATGTGTTTCGCATGGATTTGAATCTAACTCGTTTGTTTCGCATGCTGTTGAAACTAAATCATGTATATCACAAGTATTTGAAGCTAAACCATTTGTTTCGCATGGATTCCAAGATAACCCTTCTAATTCGCATTTATTAGATGGTAAATCATGCGTTTCGCATGGATTTGAAGCTAACTCGATTGTTTCGCATTCTGTTGAAGATTAATCATGCATATCACAAGTATTTGAAGCTAAACCATTTGTTTCGCATGGATTCGAAGATAAGCCTCCTACTTCGCATTGATTTGAAGCTAAATCATGTGTTCGCATGGATTTGAAGCTACCTCGTTTGTTTCGCATGCTGTTGACGCTAAGTCATGTATATCACAAGTATTTGAAGCTAAACCATTTGTTTCGCATGGATTCGAAGATAAGCCTTCTACTTCGCATTCATTTGAAGCTAAATCATGTGTTTCGCATGGATTTGAAGCTAACTCGTTTGTTTCGCATGCTGTTGAAGCTAAGTCATGTATATCACAAGCATTTGAAGCTAAACCATTTGTTTCGCACGGTTTCGAAGATAAGCCTTCCACTTCGCATTCATTTGAAGCTAAATCATGTGTTCCGCATGGATTTGAAGCTAACTCGTTTGTTTCGCATGCTGTTGAAGCTAAATCATGTATATCACAAGTATATGAAGCTAATCCATTTGTTTCGCATGGATTCGTAGATAAGCCTTCTACTTCGCATTGATTTGAAGCTAAATCATGTGTTTCGCATGGATTTGAATCTAACTCGTTTGTTTCGCATGCTGTTGAAACTAAATCATGTATATCACAAGTATTTGAAGCAAAACCATTTGCTTCGCATGGATTCGAAGATCAGCCTTCTACTTCGCATTGATTAGATGCTAAATCATGTGTTTCGCATGGGTTTGAAGCTAACTCGTTTGTTTCGCCTGCGTTTGAAGCCATATCACTTATATTATCAAGTATGTGAAGCTAAATCATTCGTTTTGCATGGATTTGAAGCTAAGCCATCAACTTCGCGTTGACTTGATGCTAATTCATGTGTTTCGCATGGATTTGAAGCTAACTCGTTTGTTTCGCAGGCAGCTGAATCTGAATCATGTATATCAAAAGTATTTGAAGCTAAACTATTCGTTTCGCATGGATTCGAAGATAAGACTTCCACTTCGCATTGATTTGAAGCTAAATCATGTGTTCCGCATGGATTTGAAGCTGACTCGTTTGTTTCGCATGCAGTTGAAGCTGAATCATGTATATCACAAGTATTTGAAGCTAAACCATTTGTTTCGCATGGATTCCAAGATAACCCTTCTAATTCGCATTGATTTGAAGCTAAATCATGTGTTTCACATGGATTTGAAGCTAACTCGTTTGTTTCGCATGCTGTTGAAGCTATATCATGTATATCACAAGTATTTGAAGCTATATGATATGTTTCGCATGGATTCGAAGTTAACCCTTCTAATTCGCATTGATTTGAAGCTAAATCATGTGTTTCGCATGGGTATTTAGCTAACTCGTTTGTTTCGCCTGCATTTGAAGCTATATCACTTATATTCTCAAGTATGTGAAGCTAAATCATTCGTTTCGCATGGATTCGAACATCAGCCTTCTACTTCGCATTGATTAGATGCTAAATCAAGTGTTTCGCATGGGTTTGAAGCTAACTCGTTCGTTTCGCCTGCATTTGAAGCTATATCACATATGTTCTCAAGTATGTGAAGCTAAATCATTCGTTTCGCATGGATTTGAAGCTAAGCCGTCAACTTCGCGTTGACTTGATGATAAATAATGTCTTTCGCTTGGACTTGAAGTCAACTCGTTTGTTTCGCATGCTGTTGAAGCTAAATCATGTATATCACAAGTATTTGAAGCTAAACCATTTGTTTCGCATGGATTCCAAGATAACCCTTCTAATTGGCATTGATTTGAGGCTAAATCATGTGTTTCGCATGGATTTGAAGCTAACTCGTTTGTTTCTCATGCTGTTGAAGCTAAATCATGTATATCACAAGTATTTGAAGCTAAACCATTTGTTTCGCATGGATCCGAAGATAAGCCTCCTACTTCGCATTGATTTGAAGCTAAATCATGTGTTCGCATGGATTTGAAGCTAACTCGTTTGCTTCGCATGCTGTTGAAGCTAAATCAAGTGTATCACAAGTATTTGAAGCTATATCATATGTTTCGCATGGATTCGAAGATAACCCTTCTAATTCGCATTGATTTGAAGCTAAATCATGTGTTTCGCATGGATTTGAAGCTAACTCGTTTGTTTCTCATGCTGTTGAAGCTAAATCATGTATATCACAAGTATTTGAAGCTAAACCATTTGTTTCGCATGGATCCGAAGATAAGCCTCCTACTTCGCATTGATTTGAAGCTAAATCATGTGTTCGCATGGATTTGAAGCTAACTCGTTTGCTTCGCATGCTGTTGAAGCTAAATCAAGTGTATCACAAGTATTTGAAGCTATATCATATGTTTCGCATGGATTCGAAGATAACCCTTCTAATTCGCATTGATTTGAAGCTAAATCATGTGTTTCGCATGGATTTGAAGCTAACTCGTTTGCTTCGCATGCTGTTGAAGCTAAATCAAGTGTATCACAAGTATTTGAAGCTATATCATATGTTTCGCATGGATTCGAAGATAACCCTTCTAATTCGCATTGATTTGAAGCTAAATCATGTGTTTCGCATGGATTTGAAGCTAACTCGTTTGTTTCGCATGCTGTTGAAGCTAAGTCATGTATATCACAAGCATTTGAAGCTAAACCATTTGTTTCGCACGGTTTCGAAGATAAGCCTTCACTTCGCATTCATTTGAAGCTAAATCATGTGTTCCGCATGGATTTGAAGCTAACTCGTTTGTTTCGCATGCTGTTGAAGCTAAATCATGTATATCACAAGTATATGAAGCTAATCCATTTGTTTCGCATGGATTCGTAGATAAGCCTTCTACTTCGCATTGATTTGAAGCTAAATCATGTGTTTCGCATGGATTTGAATCTAACTCGTTTGTTTCGCATGCTGTTGAAACTAAATCATGTATATCACAAGTATTTGAAGCTAAACCATTTGTTTCGCATGGATTCGAAGATCAGCCTCCTACTTCGCATTGATTAGATGCTAAATCATGTGTTTCGCATGGGTTTGTAGCTAACTCGTTTGTTTCGCCTGCATTTGAAGCCATATCACTTATATTTTCAAGTATGTGAAGCTAAATCATTCGTTTTGCATGGATTTGAAGCTAAGCCATCAACTTCGCGTTGACTTGATGCTTATTCATGTGTTTCGCATGGATTTGAAGCTAACTCGTTTGTTTCGCAGGCAGTTGAAGCTGAATCATGTATATCAAAAGTATTTGAAGCTAAACTATTCGTTTCGCATGGATTCGAAGATAAGCCTTCCACTTCGCATTGATTTGAAGCTAAATCATGTGTTCTGCATGGATTTGAAGCTGACTCGTTTGTTTCGCATGCAGTTGAAGCTGAATCATGTATATCACAAGTATTTGCGGCTAAACCATTTGTTTCGCATGGATTCGAAGGTAACACTTCTACTTCGCATTGATTTTAATCTAAATTATGTGTTTCGCATGGATTTGAAGCTAACTCGTTTGTTTCGCATGCTGTTGAAGCTAAATCATGTATATCACAAGTATTTGAAGCTAAACTATTTGTTTCGCATGGATTCGAAGATAAGCCTCCTACTTCGCATTGATTTGAAGCTAAATCATGTGTTCGCATGGATTTGAAGCTAACTCGTATGCTTCGCATGCTGTTGAAGCTAAATAAAGTGTATCACAAGTATTTGAAGCTAAACCATTTGTTTCGCATGGATTCGAAGATCAGCCTTCTACTTCGCATTGATTAGATGCTAAATCATGTGTTTCGCATGGATTTGAAGCTAACTCGTTTGTTTCGCATGCTGTTGAAGCTAAATCATGTATATCACAAGTATTTGAAGCTAAACCATTTGTTTCGCATGGATTCGAAGATAAGCCTTCCACATCGCATTCATTTGAAGCTAAATCATGTGTTCCGCATGGATTTGAAGCTGACTCGTTTGTTTCGCATGCAGTTGAAGCTGAATCATGTATTTCACAAGTATTTGCGGCTAAACCATTTGTTTCGCATGGATTCGAAGATAAGCCTTCTACTTCGCATTGATTTGAAGCTAAATCATGTGTTTCGCATGGATTTGAAGCTAACTCGTTTGTTTCGCATGCTGTTGAAGCTAAGTCATGTATATCACAAGTATTTGAAGCTAAACCATTTGTTTCGCATGGATTCGAAGATAAGCCTTCCACATCGCATTCATTTGAAGCTAAATCATGTGTTCCGCATGGATTTGAAGCTAACTCGTCTGTTTCGCATGCAGTTGAAGCTGAATCATGTACATCACAAGTATTTGCGGCTAAACCATTTGTTTCGCATGGATTCGAAAGTAACCCTTCTACTTCGCATTGATTTGAAGCTACATCATGTGTTTCGCATGGATTTGAATCTAACTCGTTTGTTTCGCATGCTGTTGAAACGAAATAATGTATATCACAAGTATTTGAAGCTAAACCATTTGCTTCGCATGGATTCGAAGATCAGCCTTCTACTTCGCATTGATTAGATGCTAAATCATGTGCATCGCATGGGTTTGAAGCTAACTCGTTTGTTTCGCCTGCATTTGAAGCCATATCACTTATATTTTCAAATATGTGAAGCTAAATCATTCGTTTCGCATGGATTTGAAGCTAAGCCGTCAACTTCGCGTTGACTTGATGATAAATCATGTTTTTCGCTTGGACTTGAAGCTAACTCGTTTGTTTCACCTGCATTTGAAGCTATATCATTTATATTCTCAAGTATGTGAAGCTAAATCATTCGTTTCCCATGGATTTGAAGCTAAGCCGTCAACTTCGCGTTGACTTGATGATAAATCATGTTTTTCGCTTGGACTTGAAGTTAACTCGTTTGTTTCCAATGCTGTTGAAGCTAAATCATGTATATCACAAGTATTTGAAGCTAAACCATTTGTCTCGCATGGATTCCAAGATAACCCTTCTAATTCGCATTGATTTGTAGCTAAATCATGTGTTCGCATGGATTTGATGCTATCTCGTTTGCTTCGCATGCTGTTGAAGCTAAATCATGTATATCACAAGTATTTGAAGCTAAACCATTTGCTTCGCATGGATTCGAAGATAAGCCTTCCACTTCGCATTGATTTGAAGCTAAATCATGTGTTCCGCATGGATTTGAAGCTGACTCGTTTGTTTCGCATGCAGTTGAAGCTGAATCATGTATATCACAAGTATTTGCGGCTAAACCATTTGTTTCGCATGGATTCGAAGGTAACACTTCTACTTCGCATTGATTTTAATCTAAATTATGTGTTTCGCATTGATTTGAAGCTAACTCGTTTGTTTCGCATGCTGTTGAAGCTAAATCATGTATATCACAAGTATTTGAAGCTAAACTATTTGTTTCGCATGGATTCGAAGATAAGCCTCCTACTTCGCATTGATTTGAAGCTAAATCATGTGTTCGCATGGATTTGAAGCTAACTCGTATGCTTCGCATGCTGTTGAAGCTAAATAAAGTGTATCACAAGTATTTGAAGCTAAACCATTTGTTTCGCATGGATTCGAAGATCAGCCTTCTACTTCGCATTGATTAGATGCTAAATCATGTGTTTCGCATGGATTTGAAGCTAACTCGTTTGTTTCGCATGCTGTTGAAGCTAAATCATGTATATCACAAGTATTTGAAGCTATATCATTTGTTTCGCATGGATTCGAAGATTAGCCTTCTACTTCGCATTGATTAGATGCTAAATCATGTGTTTAGCATGGGTTTGAAGCTAACTCGTTTGTTTCGCATGCTGTTGAAGCTAAATCATGTATATCACAAGTATATGAAGCTAATCCATTTGTTTCGCATGGATTCGAAGATAAGCCTCCTAGCTCGCATTGATTTGAAGCTAAATCATGTGTTTCGCATGGATTTGAATCTAACTCGTTTGTTTCGCATGCTGTTGAAACTAAATCATGTATATCACAAGTATTTGAAGCAAAACCATTTGCTTCGCATGGATTCGAAGATCAGCCTTCTACTTCGCATTGATTAGATGCTAAATCATGTGTTTCGCATGGGTTTGAAGCTAACTCGTTTGTTTCGCCTGCGTTTGAAGCCATATCACTTATATTATCAAGTATGTGAAGCTAAATCATTCGTTTTGCATGGATTTGAAGCTAAGCCATCAACTTCGCGTTGACTTGATGCTAATTCATGTGTTTCGCATGGATTTGAAGCTAACTCGTTTGTTTCGCAGGCAGCTGAATCTGAATCATGTATATCAAAAGTATTTGAAGCTAAACTATTCGTTTCGCATGGATTCGAAGATAAGACTTCCACTTCGCATTGATTTGAAGCTAAATCATGTGTTCCGCATGGATTTGAAGCTGACTCGTTTGTTTCGCATGCAGTTGAAGCTAAGTCATGTATATCACAAGCATTTGAAGCTAAACCATTTGTTTCGCACGGTTTCGAAGATAAGCCTTCACTTCGCATTCATTTGAAGCTAAATCATGTGTTCCGCATGGATTTGAAGCTAACTCGTTTGTTTCGCATGCTGTTGAAGCTAAATCATGTATATCACAAGTATATGAAGCTAATCCATTTGTTTCGCATGGATTCGTAGATAAGCCTTCTACTTCGCATTGATTTGAAGCTAAATCATGTGTTTCGCATGGATTTGAATCTAACTCGTTTGTTTCGCATGCTGTTGAAACTAAATCATGTATATCACAAGTATTTGAAGCTAAACCATTTGTTTCGCATGGATTCCAAGATAACCCTTCTAATTCGCATTTATTAGATGGTAAATCATGCGTTTCGCATGGATTTGAAGCTAACTCGATTGTTTCGCATTCTGTTGAAGATTAATCATGCATATCACAAGTATTTGAAGCTAAACCATTTGTTTCGCATGGATTCGAAGATAAGCCTCCTACTTCGCATTGATTTGAAGCTAAATCATGTGTTCGCATGGATTTGAAGCTACCTCGTTTGTTTCGCATGCTGTTGACGCTAAGTCATGTATATCACAAGTATTTGAAGCTAAACCATTTGTTTCGCATGGATTCGAAGATAAGCCTTCTACTTCGCATTCATTTGAAGCTAAATCATGTGTTTCGCATGGATTTGAAGCTAACTCGTTTGTTTCGCATGCTGTTGAAGCTAAGTCATGTATATCACAAGCATTTGAAGCTAAACCATTTGTTTCGCACGGTTTCGAAGATAAGCCTTCCACTTCGCATTCATTTGAAGCTAAATCATGTGTTCCGCATGGATTTGAAGCTAACTCGTTTGTTTCGCATGCTGTTGAAGCTAAATCATGTATATCACAAGTATATGAAGCTAATCCATTTGTTTCGCATGGATTCGTAGATAAGCCTTCTACTTCGCATTGATTTGAAGCTAAATCATGTGTTTCGCATGGATTTGAATCTAACTCGTTTGTTTCGCATGCTGTTGAAACTAAATCATGTATATCACAAGTATTTGAAGCAAAACCATTTGCTTCGCATGGATTCGAAGATCAGCCTTCTACTTCGCATTGATTAGATGCTAAATCATGTGTTTCGCATGGGTTTGAAGCTAACTCGTTTGTTTCGCCTGCGTTTGAAGCCATATCACTTATATTATCAAGTATGTGAAGCTAAATCATTCGTTTTGCATGGATTTGAAGCTAAGCCATCAACTTCGCGTTGACTTGATGCTAATTCATGTGTTTCGCATGGATTTGAAGCTAACTCGTTTGTTTCGCAGGCAGCTGAATCTGAATCATGTATATCAAAAGTATTTGAAGCTAAACTATTCGTTTCGCATGGATTCGAAGATAAGACTTCCACTTCGCATTGATTTGAAGCTAAATCATGTGTTCCGCATGGATTTGAAGCTGACTCGTTTGTTTCGCATGCAGTTGAAGCTGAATCATGTATATCACAAGTATTTGAAGCTAAACCATTTGTTTCGCATGGATTCCAAGATAACCCTTCTAATTCGCATTGATTTGAAGCTAAATCATGTGTTTCACATGGATTTGAAGCTAACTCGTTTGTTTCGCATGCTGTTGAAGCTATATCATGTATATCACAAGTATTTGAAGCTATATGATATGTTTCGCATGGATTCGAAGTTAACCCTTCTAATTCGCATTGATTTGAAGCTAAATCATGTGTTTCGCATGGGTATTTAGCTAACTCGTTTGTTTCGCCTGCATTTGAAGCTATATCACTTATATTCTCAAGTATGTGAAGCTAAATCATTCGTTTCGCATGGATTCGAACATCAGCCTTCTACTTCGCATTGATTAGATGCTAAATCAAGTGTTTCGCATGGGTTTGAAGCTAACTCGTTCGTTTCGCCTGCATTTGAAGCTATATCACATATGTTCTCAAGTATGTGAAGCTAAATCATTCGTTTCGCATGGATTTGAAGCTAAGCCGTCAACTTCGCGTTGACTTGATGATAAATAATGTCTTTCGCTTGGACTTGAAGTCAACTCGTTTGTTTCGCATGCTGTTGAAGCTAAATCATGTATATCACAAGTATTTGAAGCTAAACCATTTGTTTCGCATGGATTCCAAGATAACCCTTCTAATTGGCATTGATTTGAGGCTAAATCATGTGTTTCGCATGGATTTGAAGCTAACTCGTTTGTTTCTCATGCTGTTGAAGCTAAATCATGTATATCACAAGTATTTGAAGCTAAACCATTTGTTTCGCATGGATCCGAAGATAAGCCTCCTACTTCGCATTGATTTGAAGCTAAATCATGTGTTCGCATGGATTTGAAGCTAACTCGTTTGCTTCGCATGCTGTTGAAGCTAAATCAAGTGTATCACAAGTATTTGAAGCTATATCATATGTTTCGCATGGATTCGAAGATAACCCTTCTAATTCGCATTGATTTGAAGCTAAATCATGTGTTTCGCATGGATTTGAAGCTAACTCGTTTGTTTCTCATGCTGTTGAAGCTAAATCATGTATATCACAAGTATTTGAAGCTAAACCATTTGTTTCGCATGGATCCGAAGATAAGCCTCCTACTTCGCATTGATTTGAAGCTAAATCATGTGTTCGCATGGATTTGAAGCTAACTCGTTTGCTTCGCATGCTGTTGAAGCTAAATCAAGTGTATCACAAGTATTTGAAGCTATATCATATGTTTCGCATGGATTCGAAGATAACCCTTCTAATTCGCATTGATTTGAAGCTAAATCATGTGTTTCGCATGGATTTGAAGCTAACTCGTTTGCTTCGCATGCTGTTGAAGCTAAATCAAGTGTATCACAAGTATTTGAAGCTATATCATATGTTTCGCATGGATTCGAAGATAACCCTTCTAATTCGCATTGATTTGAAGCTAAATCATGTGTTTCGCATGGATTTGAAGCTAACTCGTTTGTTTCGCATGCTGTTGAAGCTAAGTCATGTATATCACAAGCATTTGAAGCTAAACCATTTGTTTCGCACGGTTTCGAAGATAAGCCTTCACTTCGCATTCATTTGAAGCTAAATCATGTGTTCCGCATGGATTTGAAGCTAACTCGTTTGTTTCGCATGCTGTTGAAGCTAAATCATGTATATCACAAGTATATGAAGCTAATCCATTTGTTTCGCATGGATTCGTAGATAAGCCTTCTACTTCGCATTGATTTGAAGCTAAATCATGTGTTTCGCATGGATTTGAATCTAACTCGTTTGTTTCGCATGCTGTTGAAACTAAATCATGTATATCACAAGTATTTGAAGCTAAACCATTTGTTTCGCATGGATTCCAAGATAACCCTTCTAATTCGCATTTATTAGATGGTAAATCATGCGTTTCGCATGGATTTGAAGCTAACTCGATTGTTTCGCATTCTGTTGAAGATTAATCATGCATATCACAAGTATTTGAAGCAAAACCATTTGCTTCGCATGGATTCGAAGATCAGCCTTCTACTTCGCATTGATTAGATGCTAAATCATGTGTTTCGCATGGGTTTGAAGCTAACTCGTTTGTTTCGCCTGCGTTTGAAGCCATATCACTTATATTATCAAGTATGTGAAGCTAAATCATTCGTTTTGCATGGATTTGAAGCTAAGCCATCAACTTCGCGTTGACTTGATGCTAATTCATGTGTTTCGCATGGATTTGAAGCTAACTCGTTTGTTTCGCAGGCAGCTGAATCTGAATCATGTATATCAAAAGTATTTGAAGCTAAACTATTCGTTTCGCATGGATTCGAAGATAAGACTTCCACTTCGCATTGATTTGAAGCTAAATCATGTGTTCCGCATGGATTTGAAGCTGACTCGTTTGTTTCGCATGCAGTTGAAGCTGAATCATGTATATCACAAGTATTTGAAGCTAAACCATTTGTTTCGCATGGATTCCAAGATAACCCTTCTAATTCGCATTGATTTGAAGCTAAATCATGTGTTTCACATGGATTTGAAGCTAACTCGTTTGTTTCGCATGCTGTTGAAGCTATATCATGTATATCACAAGTATTTGAAGCTATATGATATGTTTCGCATGGATTCGAAGTTAACCCTTCTAATTCGCATTGATTTGAAGCTAAATCATGTGTTTCGCATGGGTATTTAGCTAACTCGTTTGTTTCGCCTGCATTTGAAGCTATATCACTTATATTCTCAAGTATGTGAAGCTAAATCATTCGTTTCGCATGGATTCGAACATCAGCCTTCTACTTCGCATTGATTAGATGCTAAATCAAGTGTTTCGCATGGGTTTGAAGCTAACTCGTTCGTTTCGCCTGCATTTGAAGCTATATCACATATGTTCTCAAGTATGTGAAGCTAAATCATTCGTTTCGCATGGATTTGAAGCTAAGCCGTCAACTTCGCGTTGACTTGATGATAAATAATGTCTTTCGCTTGGACTTGAAGTCAACTCGTTTGTTTCGCATGCTGTTGAAGCTAAATCATGTATATCACAAGTATTTGAAGCTAAACCATTTGTTTCGCATGGATTCCAAGATAACCCTTCTAATTGGCATTGATTTGAGGCTAAATCATGTGTTTCGCATGGATTTGAAGCTAACTCGTTTGTTTCTCATGCTGTTGAAGCTAAATCATGTATATCACAAGTATTTGAAGCTAAACCATTTGTTTCGCATGGATCCGAAGATAAGCCTCCTACTTCGCATTGATTTGAAGCTAAATCATGTGTTCGCATGGATTTGAAGCTAACTCGTTTGCTTCGCATGCTGTTGAAGCTAAATCAAGTGTATCACAAGTATTTGAAGCTATATCATATGTTTCGCATGGATTCGAAGATAACCCTTCTAATTCGCATTGATTTGAAGCTAAATCATGTGTTTCGCATGGATTTGAAGCTAACTCGTTTGTTTCGCATGCTGTTGAAGCTAAGTCATGTATATCACAAGCATTTGAAGCTAAACCATTTGTTTCGCACGGTTTCGAAGATAAGCCTTCACTTCGCATTCATTTGAAGCTAAATCATGTGTTCCGCATGGATTTGAAGCTAACTCGTTTGTTTCGCATGCTGTTGAAGCTAAATCATGTATATCACAAGTATATGAAGCTAATCCATTTGTTTCGCATGGATTCGTAGATAAGCCTTCTACTTCGCATTGATTTGAAGCTAAATCATGTGTTTCGCATGGATTTGAATCTAACTCGTTTGTTTCGCATGCTGTTGAAACTAAATCATGTATATCACAAGTATTTGAAGCTAAACCATTTGTTTCGCATGGATTCCAAGATAACCCTTCTAATTCGCATTTATTAGATGGTAAATCATGCGTTTCGCATGGATTTGAAGCTAACTCGATTGTTTCGCATTCTGTTGAAGATTAATCATGCATATCACAAGTATTTGAAGCTAAACCATTTGTTTCGCATGGATTCGAAGATAAGCCTCCTACTTCGCATTGATTTGAAGCTAAATCATGTGTTCGCATGGATTTGAAGCTACCTCGTTTGTTTCGCATGCTGTTGACGCTAAGTCATGTATATCACAAGTATTTGAAGCTAAACCATTTGTTTCGCATGGATTCGAAGATAAGCCTTCTACTTCGCATTCATTTGAAGCTAAATCATGTGTTTCGCATGGATTTGAAGCTAACTCGTTTGTTTCGCATGCTGTTGAAGCTAAGTCATGTATATCACAAGCATTTGAAGCTAAACCATTTGTTTCGCACGGTTTCGAAGATAAGCCTTCCACTTCGCATTCATTTGAAGCTAAATCATGTGTTCCGCATGGATTTGAAGCTAACTCGTTTGTTTCGCATGCTGTTGAAGCTAAATCATGTATATCACAAGTATATGAAGCTAATCCATTTGTTTCGCATGGATTCGTAGATAAGCCTTCTACTTCGCATTGATTTGAAGCTAAATCATGTGTTTCGCATGGATTTGAATCTAACTCGTTTGTTTCGCATGCTGTTGAAACTAAATCATGTATATCACAAGTATTTGAAGCTAAACCATTTGTTTCGCATGGATTCCAAGATAACCCTTCTAATTCGCATTTATTAGATGGTAAATCATGCGTTTCGCATGGATTTGAAGCTAACTCGATTGTTTCGCATTCTGTTGAAGATTAATCATGCATATCACAAGTATTTGAAGCTAAACCATTTGTTTCGCATGGATCCGAAGATAAGCCTCCTACTTCGCATTGATTTGAAGCTAAATCATGTGTTCGCATGGATTTGAAGCTAACTCGTTTGCTTCGCATGCTGTTGAAGCTAAATCAAGTGTATCACAAGTATTTGAAGCTATATCATATGTTTCGCATGGATTCGAAGATAACCCTTCTAATTCGCATTGATTTGAAGCTAAATCATGTGTTTCGCATGGATTTGAAGCTAACTCGTTTGTTTCGCATGCTGTTGAAGCTAAGTCATGTATATCACAAGCATTTGAAGCTAAACCATTTGTTTCGCACGGTTTCGAAGATAAGCCTTCACTTCGCATTCATTTGAAGCTAAATCATGTGTTCCGCATGGATTTGAAGCTAACTCGTTTGTTTCGCATGCTGTTGAAGCTAAATCATGTATATCACAAGTATATGAAGCTAATCCATTTGTTTCGCATGGATTCGTAGATAAGCCTTCTACTTCGCATTGATTTGAAGCTAAATCATGTGTTTCGCATGGATTTGAATCTAACTCGTTTGTTTCGCATGCTGTTGAAACTAAATCATGTATATCACAAGTATTTGAAGCTAAACCATTTGTTTCGCATGGATTCCAAGATAACCCTTCTAATTCGCATTTATTAGATGGTAAATCATGCGTTTCGCATGGATTTGAAGCTAACTCGATTGTTTCGCATTCTGTTGAAGATTAATCATGCATATCACAAGTATTTGAAGCTAAACCATTTGTTTCGCATGGATTCGAAGATAAGCCTCCTACTTCGCATTGATTTGAAGCTAAATCATGTGTTCGCATGGATTTGAAGCTACCTCGTTTGTTTCGCATGCTGTTGACGCTAAGTCATGTATATCACAAGTATTTGAAGCTAAACCATTTGTTTCGCATGGATTCGAAGATAAGCCTTCTACTTCGCATTCATTTGAAGCTAAATCATGTGTTTCGCATGGATTTGAAGCTAACTCGTTTGTTTCGCATGCTGTTGAAGCTAAGTCATGTATATCACAAGCATTTGAAGCTAAACCATTTGTTTCGCACGGTTTCGAAGATAAGCCTTCCACTTCGCATTCATTTGAAGCTAAATCATGTGTTCCGCATGGATTTGAAGCTAACTCGTTTGTTTCGCATGCTGTTGAAGCTAAATCATGTATATCACAAGTATATGAAGCTAATCCATTTGTTTCGCATGGATTCGTAGATAAGCCTTCTACTTCGCATTGATTTGAAGCTAAATCATGTGTTTCGCATGGATTTGAATCTAACTCGTTTGTTTCGCATGCTGTTGAAACTAAATCATGTATATCACAAGTATTTGAAGCTAAACCATTTGTTTCGCATGGATTCCAAGATAACCCTTCTAATTCGCATTTATTAGATGGTAAATCATGCGTTTCGCATGGATTTGAAGCTAACTCGATTGTTTCGCATTCTGTTGAAGATTAATCATGCATATCACAAGTATTTGAAGCTAAACCATTTGTTTCGCATGGATTCGAAGATAAGCCTCCTACTTCGCATTGATTTGAAGCTAAATCATGTGTTCGCATGGATTTGAAGCTACCTCGTTTGTTTCGCATGCTGTTGACGCTAAGTCATGTATATCACAAGTATTTGAAGCTAAACCATTTGTTTCGCATGGATTCGAAGGTAACCCTTCTACTTCGCATTGATTTTAATCTAAATCATGTGCTTCGCATTGATTTGAAGCTAACTCGTTTGTTTCGCATGCTGTTGAAGCTAAATCATGAATATCACAAGTATTTGAAGCTATATCATATGTTTCGCATGGATTCGAAGATAACCCATCTAATTCGCATTGATTTGAAGCTAAATCATGTGTTTCGCATTGATTTGAAGCTAACTCGTTTGTTTCGCATGCTGTTGAAGCTAAGTCAAGTATATCACAAGTATTTGCGGCTAAACCATTTGTTTCTCATGGATTCGAAGGTAACCCTTCTACTTCGCATTGATTTGAAGCTAAATCATGTGTTTCGCATGGATTTGAATCTAACTCGTTTGTTTCGCATGCTGTTGAAACTAAATCATGTATATCACAAGTATTTGAAGTTAAACTATTTCCTTCGCATGGATTCGAAGATCAGCCTTCTACTTCGCATTGATTAGATGCTAAATCATGTGTTTCGCATGGGTTTGAAGCTAACTCGTTTGTTTCGCCTGCATTTGAAGCTATATCACTTATATTCTCAAGTATGTGAAGCTAAATCATTCGTTTCGCATGGATTCGAAGATCAGCCTTCTACTTCGCATTGATTAGATGCTAAATCATGTGTTTCGCATGGGTTTGAAGCTAACTCGTTTGTTTCGCCTGCATTTGAAGCTATATCATCTATATTCTCAAGTATGTGAAGCTAAATCATTCGTTTCGCATGGATTTGAAGCTAAGCCGTCAACTTCGCATTGACTTGATCATAAATCATGTTTTTCGCTTGGACTTGAAGTTAACTCGTTTGTTTCCAATGCTGTTGAAGCTAAATCATGTATATCACAAGTATTTGAAGCTAAACCATTTGTTTCGCATGGATTCCAAGATAACCCTTCTAATTCGCATTGATTTGAAGCTAAATCATGTGTTTCACATGGATTTGAAGCTAACTCGTTTGTTTCTCATGCTGTTGAAGCTAAATCATGTATATCACAAGTATTTGAAGCTAAACCATTTGTTTCGCATGGATCCGAAGATAAGCCTCCTACTTCGCATTGATTTGAAGCTAAATCATGTATATCACAAGTATTTGAAGCTATATCATATGTTTCGCATGGATTCGAAGATAACCCTTCTAATTCGCATTGATTTGAAGCTAAATCATGTGTTTCGCATGGATTTGAAGCTAACTCGTTTGTTTCGCATGCTGTTGAAGCTAAGTCATGTATATCACAAGTATTTGAAGCTAAACCATTTGTTTCGCATGGATTCGCAGATAAGCCTCCTACCTCGCATTGATTTGAAGCTAAATCATGTGTTCGCATGGACTTGAAGCTACCTCGTTTGTTTCGCATTCTGTTGAAGCTAAATCAAGTGTATCAAATGTATTTGAAGCCAAACCATTTGCTTCGCATGGATTCGAAGATCAGCCTTCTACTTCGCATTTATTAGATGGTAAATCATGCGTTTCGCATAGATTTGAAGCTAACTCGTTTGTTTCGCATTCTGTTGAAGCTAAATCATGCATATCACAAGTATTTGAATCTAAACCATTTGTTTCGCATGGATTCGAAGATAAGCCTCCTACTTCGCATTGATTTGAAGCTAAATCATGTGTTCGCATGGATTTGAAGCTACCTCGTTTGTTTCGCATGCTGTTAAAGCTAAGTCATGTATATCACAAGTATTTGCGGCTAAACCATTTGTTTCGCATGGATTCGAAGGTAACCCTTCTACTTCGCATTGATTTGAAGCTAAATCATGTGTTTCGCATGGATTTGAATCTAACTCGTTTGTTTCGCATGCTGTTGAAACTAAATCATGTATATCACAAGTATTTGAAGCTAAACCATTTGCTTCGCATGGATTCGAAGATCAGCCTTCTACTTCGCATTGATTAGATGCTAAATCATGTGTTTCGCATGGGTTTGAAGCTAACACGTTTGTTTCGCCTGCATTTGAAGCTATATCATTTATATTCTCAAGTATGTGAAGCTAAATCATTCGTTTCGCATGGATTTGAATCTAACTCGTTTGTTTCGCATGCTGTTGAAGCTAAATCATGTATATCACAAGTATTTGAAGGAGAACCATTTGTTTCGCATGGATCCGAAGATAAGCCTCCTACTTCGCATTGATTTGAAGCTAAATCATGTGTTCGCATGGATTTGATGCTAACTCGTTTGCTTCGCATGCTGTTGAAGCTAAATCAAGTGTATCACAAGTATTTGAAGCTAAACAATTTGCTTCGCATTTATTCGAAGCTAAGCCTTCTACTTCGCATTGATTTGAGGCTAAATCATGTGTTTCGCTTGGATTTGAAGCTAAATCATGTGTTTTGCATGGATTTGAAGCTAAGCTTTCTACTTAGCATTGATTTGAAGATAAATCATGTGTTTCGCTTGGATTTGAAGATAACTCGTTTGCTTCGCATGCTGCTGAAACTAAATCATGTATATCACAAGTATTTGAAGCTAAACCATTTGCTTCGCATGGATTCGAAGATAATCCATCTATTTCGCATTGATTTGAAGCTAAATCACGTGTTTTGCATGGATTTGAATCTAACTCGTTTGTTTCGCATGCTGTTGAAGCTAAATCAAGTGTATCACAAGTATTTGAAACTAAACAATTTGATTCCCATGGATTTGAAACTAAGCTTTCTACTTAGCATTGATTAGATGCTAAATTATGTGTTTCGCATGGGTTTGAAGCTAACTCGTTTGTTTCGCATGCAGTTGAAGCTGAATCATGTATATCACAAGTAATTGAAGCTAAACTATTCGTTTCGCATGGATTCGAAGATAACCCTTCTTCTTCGCATTGATTTGAAGCTAAATCATGTGTTTCGCATGGATTTGAATCTAACTCGTTTATTTCCCATGCTGTTGAAGCTAAATCATGTATATCACAAGTATATGAAGCTAATCCATTTGTTTCGCATGGATTCGTAGATAAGCCTTCTACTTCGCATTGATTTGAAGCAAAATCATGTGTTTCGCATGGATTTGAATCTAACTCGTTTGTTTCGCATGCTGTTGAAACTAAATCATGTATATCACAAGTATTTGAAGCTATATCATGTGTTTCGCATGGATTCGAAGATTAGCCTTCTACTTCGCATTGATTAGATGCTAAGTCATGTGTTTCGCATGGGTTTGAAGCTAACTCGTTTGTTTCGCCTCCATTTGAAGCTATATCACTTATATTCACAAGTATGTGAAGCTAAATCTTTCGTTTCGCATGGATTTGAAGCTAAGCCATCAACTTCGCGTTGACTTGATGCTAAATCATGTTTTTCGTTTGGACTTGAAGCTAACTCGTTTGTTTCGCATGCTCTTTGAACTAAATCATGTTTATCACAAGTATTTGAAGCTATATCATTTGTTTCGCATTTATTCGAAGATAAGCCTTCTACTTCGCATTGATTTTAATCTAAATCATGTGTTTCGCATGGATTTGAAGCTAACTCGTTTGTTTCGCATGCAGTTGAAGCTGAATCATGTATATCACAAGTATTTGAAGCTAAACCATTTGATTCCCATGGATTTGAAGCTAAGCTTTCTACTTAGCATTGATTTGAAGATAAATCATGTGTTTCGCTTGGATTTGAAGATAACTCGTTTGCTTCGCACGCTGTTGAAGCTAAATCATGTATATCACAAGTATTTGAAGTTAAACCATTTGTTTCGCATGGATTCGAAGATAATCCATCTATTTCACATTGATTTGAAGCTAAATCACGTGTTTTGCATGGATTTGAATCTATCTCGTTTGTTTCGCATGCTGTTGAAGCTAAATCAAGTGTATCACAAGTATTTGAAACTAAACAATTTGATTCCCATGGATTTGAAGCTAAGCTTTCTACTTAGCATTGATTAGATGCTAAATCATGTGTTTCGCATGGGGTTGAAGCTAACTCGTTTGTTTCGCATGCAGTTGAAGCTGAATCATGTATATCACAAGTAATTGAAGCTAAACTATTCGTTTCGCATGGATTCGAAGATAACCCTTCTTCTTCGCATTGATTTGAAGCTAAATCATGTGTTTCGCATGGATTTGAATCTAACTCGTTTATTTCGCATGCTGTTGAAGCTAAATCATGTATATCACAAGTATATGAAGCTAATCCATTTGTTTCGCATGGATTCGTAGATAAGCCTTCTACTTCGCATTGATTTGAAGCAAAATCATGTGTTTCGCATGGATTTGAATCTAACTCGTTTGTTTCGCATGCTGTTGAAACTAAATCATGTATATCACAAGTATTTGAAGCTATATCATGTGGTTCGCATGGATTCGAAGATTAGCCTTCTACTTCGCATTGATTAGATGCTAAGTCATGTGTTTCGCATGGGTTTGAAGCTAACTCGTTTGTTTCGCCTGCATTTGAAGCTATATCACTTATATTCACAAGTATGTGAAGCTAAATCTTTCGTTTCGCATGGATTTGAAGCTAAGCCATCAACTTCGCGTTGACTTGATGCTAAATCATGTTTTTCGTTTGGACTTGAAGTTAACTCGTTTGTTTCGCATGCTCTTTGAACTAAATCATGTTTATCACAAGTATTTGAAGCTATATCATTTGTTTCGCATTTATTCGAAGATTAGCCTTCTACTTCGCATTGATTTTAATCTAAATCATGTGTTTCGCATGGATTTGAAGCTAACTCGTTTGTTTCGCATGCAGTTGAAGCTGAATCATGTATATCACAAGTGTTTGAAGCTAAACCATTTGATTCCCATGGATTTGAAGATAATCCATCTATTTCGCATTGATTTGAAGCTAAATCACGTGTTTTGCATGGATTTGAATCTAACTCGTTTGTTTCGCATGCTGTTGAAGCTAAATCAAGTGTATCACAAGTATTTGAAACTAAACAATTTGATTCCCATGGATTTGAAACTAAGCTTTCTACTTAGCATTGATTAGATGCTAAATTATGTGTTTCGCATGGGTTTGAAGCTAACTCGTTTGTTTCGCATGCAGTTGAAGCTGAATCATGTATATCACAAGTAATTGAAGCTAAACTATTCGTTTCGCATGGATTCGAAGATAACCCTTCTTCTTCGCATTGATTTGAAGCTAAATCATGTGTTTCGCATGGATTTGAATCTAACTCGTTTATTTCCCATGCTGTTGAAGCTAAATCATGTATATCACAAGTATATGAAGCTAATCCATTTGTTTCGCATGGATTCGTAGATAAGCCTTCTACTTCGCATTGATTTGAAGCAAAATCATGTGTTTCGCATGGATTTGAATCTAACTCGTTTGTTTCGCATGCTGTTGAAACTAAATCATGTATATCACAAGTATTTGAAGCTATATCATGTGTTTCGCATGGATTCGAAGATTAGCCTTCTACTTCGCATTGATTAGATGCTAAGTCATGTGTTTCGCATGGGTTTGAAGCTAACTCGTTTGTTTCGCCTCCATTTGAAGCTATATCACTTATATTCACAAGTATGTGAAGCTAAATCTTTCGTTTCGCATGGATTTGAAGCTAAGCCATCAACTTCGCGTTGACTTGATGCTAAATCATGTTTTTCGTTTGGACTTGAAGCTAACTCGTTTGTTTCGCATGCTCTTTGAACTAAATCATGTTTATCACAAGTATTTGAAGCTATATCATTTGTTTCGCATTTATTCGAAGATAAGCCTTCTACTTCGCATTGATTTTAATCTAAATCATGTGTTTCGCATGGATTTGAAGCTAACTCGTTTGTTTCGCATGCAGTTGAAGCTGAATCATGTATATCACAAGTATTTGAAGCTAAACCATTTGATTCCCATGGATTTGAAGCTAAGCTTTCTACTTAGCATTGATTTGAAGATAAATCATGTGTTTCGCTTGGATTTGAAGATAACTCGTTTGCTTCGCACGCTGTTGAAGCTAAATCATGTATATCACAAGTATTTGAAGTTAAACCATTTGTTTCGCATGGATTCGAAGATAATCCATCTATTTCACATTGATTTGAAGCTAAATCACGTGTTTTGCATGGATTTGAATCTATCTCGTTTGTTTCGCATGCTGTTGAAGCTAAATCAAGTGTATCACAAGTATTTGAAACTAAACAATTTGATTCCCATGGATTTGAAGCTAAGCTTTCTACTTAGCATTGATTAGATGCTAAATCATGTGTTTCGCATGGGGTTGAAGCTAACTCGTTTGTTTCGCATGCAGTTGAAGCTGAATCATGTATATCACAAGTAATTGAAGCTAAACTATTCGTTTCGCATGGATTCGAAGATAACCCTTCTTCTTCGCATTGATTTGAAGCTAAATCATGTGTTTCGCATGGATTTGAATCTAACTCGTTTATTTCGCATGCTGTTGAAGCTAAATCATGTATATCACAAGTATATGAAGCTAATCCATTTGTTTCGCATGGATTCGTAGATAAGCCTTCTACTTCGCATTGATTTGAAGCAAAATCATGTGTTTCGCATGGATTTGAATCTAACTCGTTTGCTTCGCATGCTGTTGAAACTAAATCATGTATATCACAAGTATTTGAAGCTATATCATGTGTTTCGCATGGATTCGAAGATTAGCCTTCTACTTCGCATTGATTAGATGCTAAGTCATGTGTTTCGCATGGGTTTGAAGCTAACTCGTTTGTTTCGCCTCCATTTGAAGCTATATCACTTATATTCACAAGTATGTGAAGCTAAATCTTTCGTTTCGCATGGATTTGAAGCTAAGCCATCAACTTCGCGTTGACTTGATGCTAAATCATGTTTTTCGTTTGGACTTGAAGCTAACTCGTTTGTTTCGCATGCTCTTTGAACTATATCATGTTTATCACAAGTATTTGAAGCTATATCATTTGTTTCGCATTTATTCGAAGATAAGCCTTCTACTTCGCATTGATTTTAATCTAAATCATGTGTTTCGCATGGATTTGAAGCTAACTCGTTTGTTTCGCATGCAGTTGAAGCTGAATCATGTATATCACAAGTATTTGAAGCTAAACCATTTGATTCCCATGGATTTGAAGCTAAGCTTTCTACTTAGCATTGATTTGAAGATAAATCATGTGTTTCGCTTGGATTTGAAGATAACTCGTTTGCTTCGCACGCTGTTGAAGCTAAATCATGTATATCACAAGTATTTGAAGTTAAACCATTTGTTTCGCATGGATTCGAAGATAATCCATCTATTTCACATTGATTTGAAGCTAAATCACGTGTTTTGCATTGATTTGAATCTATCTCGTTTGTTTCGCATGCTGTTGAAGCTAAATCAAGTGTATCACAAGTATTTGAAACTAAACAATTTGATTCCCATGGATTTGAAGCTAAGCTTTCTACTTAGCATTGATTAGATGCTAAATCATGTGTTTCGCATGGGGTTGAAGCTAACTCGTTTGTTTCGCATGCAGTTGAAGCTGAATCATGTATATCACAAGTAATTGAAGCTAAACTATTCGTTTCGCATGGATTCGAAGATAACCCTTCTTCTTCGCATTGATTTGAAGCTAAATCATGTGTTTCGCATGGATTTGAATCTAACTCGTTTATTTCGCATGCTGTTGAAGCTAAATCATGTATATCACAAGTATATGAAGCTAATCCATTTGTTTCGCATGGATTCGTAGATAAGCCTTCTACTTCGCATTGATTTGAAGCAAAATCATGTGTTTCGCATGGATTTGAATCTAACTCGTTTGTTTCGCATGCTGTTGAAACTAAATCATGTATATCACAAGTATTTGAAGCTATATCATGTGTTTCGCATGGATTCGAAGATTAGCCTTCTACTTCGCATTGATTAGATGCTAAGTCATGTGTTTCGCATGGGTTTGAAGCTAACTCGTTTGTTTCGCCTGCATTTGAAGCTATATCACTTATATTCACAAGTATGTGAAGCTAAATCTTTCGTTTCGCATGGATTTGAAGCTAAGCCATCAACTTCGCGTTGACTTGATGCTAAATCATGTTTTTCGTTTGGACTTGAAGTTAACTCGTTTGTTTCGCATGCTCTTTGAACTAAATCATGTTTATCACAAGTATTTGAAGCTATATCATTTGTTTCGCATTTATTCGAAGATTAGCCTTCTACTTCGCATTGATTTTAATCTAAATCATGTGTTTCGCATGGATTTGAAGCTAACTCGTTTGTTTCGCATGCAGTTGAAGCTGAATCATGTATATCACAAGTATTTGAAGCTAAACCATTTGATTCCCATGGATTTGAAGCTAAGCTTTCTACTTAGCATTGATTTGAAGATAAATCATGTTTTTCGCTTGGACTTGAAGTTAACTCGTTTGCTTCGCATGCTGTTGAAGCTAAATCAAGTGTATCACTAGTATTTGAAGCTAAACCATTTGTTTCGCGTGGATTCGAAGATCAACCTTCTAATTCGCATTGATTTGAAGCTAAATCATGTGTTTCGCATGGATTTGAAGCTAACTCGTTTGTTTCGCATGCAGTTGAAGCTGAATCATGTATATCACAAGTAATTGAAGCTAAACTATTCGTTTCGCATGGATTCGAAGATAACCCTTCTTCTTCGCATTGATTTGAAGCTAGATCATGTGTTTTGCATGGATTTGAATCTAACTCGTTTGCTTCGCATGCTGTTGAAGCTAAATCAAGTGTATCACTAGTATTTGAAGCTAAACCATTTGTTTCGCGTGGATTCGAAGATCAACCTTCTACTTCGCATTGATTATATGCTAAATCATGTGTTTCGCATGGATTTGAAGCTACCTCGTTTGTTTCGCATGCGGTTGAAGCTAAATCATGTATATCACAAGTATTTGAAGCTATATCATATGTTTCGCATGGATTCGAAGATAACCCTTCTAATTCGCATTGATTTGAAGCTAAATCATGTGTTTCGCATGGATTCGAAGCTAACTCGTTTGTTTCGCATGCTGTTGAAACTAAATCATGTATATCACAAGTATTTGAAGCTATATCATTTGTTTCGCATGGATTCGAAGATTAGCCTTCTACTTCGCAGTGATTTGAAGCTAGATCATGTGTTTTGCATGGATTTGAATCTAACTCGTTTGCTTCGCATGCTGTTGAAGCTAAATCAAGTGTATCACTAGTATTTGAAGCTAAACCATTTGTTTCGCGTGGATTCGAAGATAAGCCTTCTACTTCGCATTGATTTTAATCTAAATCATGTGTTTCGCATGGATTTGAAGCTAACTCGTTTGTTTCGCATGCAGTTGAAGCTGAATCATGTATATCACAAGTATTTGAAGCTAAACCATTTGATTCCCATGGATTTGAAGCTAAGCTTTCTACTTAGCATTGATTTGAAGATAAATCATGTGTTTCGCTTGGATTTGAAGATAACTCGTTTGCTTCGCACGCTGTTGAAGCTAAATCATGTATATCACAAGTATTTGAAGTTAAACCATTTGTTTCGCATGGATTCGAAGATAATCCATCTATTTCACATTGATTTGAAGCTAAATCACGTGTTTTGCATGGATTTGAATCTATCTCGTTTGTTTCGCATGCTGTTGAAGCTAAATCAAGTGTATCACAAGTATTTGAAACTAAACAATTTGATTCCCATGGATTTGAAGCTAAGCTTTCTACTTAGCATTGATTAGATGCTAAATCATGTGTTTCGCATGGGGTTGAAGCTAACTCGTTTGTTTCGCATGCAGTTGAAGCTGAATCATGTATATCACAAGTAATTGAAGCTAAACTATTCGTTTCGCATGGATTCGAAGATAACCCTTCTTCTTCGCATTGATTTGAAGCTAAATCATGTGTTTCGCATGGATTTGAATCTAACTCGTTTATTTCGCATGCTGTTGAAGCTAAATCATGTATATCACAAGTATATGAAGCTAATCCATTTGTTTCGCATGGATTCGTAGATAAGCCTTCTACTTCGCATTGATTTGAAGCAAAATCATGTGTTTCGCATGGATTTGAATCTAACTCGTTTGTTTCGCATGCTGTTGAAACTAAATCATGTATATCACAAGTATTTGAAGCTATATCATGTGTTTCGCATGGATTCGAAGATTAGCCTTCTACTTCGCATTGATTAGATGCTAAGTCATGTGTTTCGCATGGGTTTGAAGCTAACTCGTTTGTTTCGCCTCCATTTGAAGCTATATCACTTATATTCACAAGTATGTGAAGCTAAATCTTTCGTTTCGCATGGATTTGAAGCTAAGCCATCAACTTCGCGTTGACTTGATGCTAAATCATGTTTTTCGTTTGGACTGGAAGCTAACTCGATTGTTTCGCATGCTCTTTGAACTAAATCATGTTTATCACAAGTATTTGAAGCTATATCATTTGTTTCGCATTTATTCGAAGATAAGCCTTCTACTTCGCATTGATTTTAATCTAAATCATGTGTTTCGCATGGATTTGAAGCTAACTCGTTTGTTTCGCATGCAGTTGAAGCTGAATCATGTATATCACAAGTATTTGAAGCTAAACCATTTGATTCCCATGGATTTGAAGCTAAGCTTTCTACTTAGCATTGATTTGAAGATAAATCATGTGTTTCGCTTGGATTTGAAGATAACTCGTTTGCTTCGCACGCTGTTGAAGCTAAATCATGTATATCACAAGTATTTGAAGTTAAACCATTTGTTTCGCATGGATTCGAAGATAATCCATCTATTTCACATTGATTTGAAGCTAAATCACGTGTTTTGCATTGATTTGAATCTATCTCGTTTGTTTCGCATGCTGTTGAAGCTAAATCATGTATATCACAAGTATATGAAGCTAATCCATTTGTTTCGCATGGATTCGTAGATAAGCCTTCTACTTCGCATTGATTTGAAGCAAAATCATGTGTTTCGCATGGATTTGAATCTAACTCGTTTGTTTCGCATGCTGTTGAAACTAAATCATGTATATCACAAGTATTTGAAGCTATATCATGTGTTTCGCATGGATTCGAAGATTAGCCTTCTACTTCGCATTGATTAGATGCTAAGTCATGTGTTTCGCATGGGTTTGAAGCTAACTCGTTTGTTTCGCCTGCATTTGAAGCTATATCACTTATATTCACAAGTATGTGAAGCTAAATCTTTCGTTTCGCATGGATTTGAAGCTAAGCCATCAACTTCGCGTTGACTTGATGCTAAATCATGTTTTTCGTTTGGACTTGAAGTTAACTCGTTTGTTTCGCATGCTCTTTGAACTAAATCATGTTTATCACAAGTATTTGAAGCTATATCATTTGTTTCGCATTTATTCGAAGATTAGCCTTCTACTTCGCATTGATTTTAATCTAAATCATGTGTTTCGCATGGATTTGAAGCTAACTCGTTTGTTTCGCATGCAGTTGAAGCTGAATCATGTATATCACAAGTATTTGAAGCTAAACCATTTGATTCCCATGGATTTGAAGCTAAGCTTTCTACTTAGCATTGATTTGAAGATAAATCATGTTTTTCGCTTGGACTTGAAGTTAACTCGTTTGCTTCGCATGCTGTTGAAGCTAAATCAAGTGTATCACTAGTATTTGAAGCTAAACCATTTGTTTCGCGTGGATTCGAAGATCAACCTTCTAATTCGCATTGATTTGAAGCTAAATCATGTGTTTCGCATGGATTTGAAGCTAACTCGTTTGTTTCGCATGCAGTTGAAGCTGAATCATGTATATCACAAGTAATTGAAGCTAAACTATTCGTTTCGCATGGATTCGAAGATAACCCTTCTTCTTCGCATTGATTTGAAGCTAGATCATGTGTTTTGCATGGATTTGAATCTAACTCGTTTGCTTCGCATGCTGTTGAAGCTAAATCAAGTGTATCACTAGTATTTGAAGCTAAACCATTTGTTTCGCGTGGATTCGAAGATCAACCTTCTACTTCGCATTGATTATATGCTAAATCATGTGTTTCGCATGGATTTGAAGCTACCTCGTTTGTTTCGCATGCGGTTGAAGCTAAATCATGTATATCACAAGTATTTGAAGCTATATCATATGTTTCGCATGGATTCGAAGATAACCCTTCTAATTCGCATTGATTTGAAGCTAAATCATGTGTTTCGCATGGATTCGAAGCTAACTCGTTTGTTTCGCATGCTGTTGAAACTAAATCATGTATATCACAAGTATTTGAAGCTATATCATTTGTTTCGCATGGATTCGAAGATTAGCCTTCTACTTCGCAGTGATTTGAAGCTAGATCATGTGTTTTACATGGATTTGAATCTAACTCGTTTGCTTCGCATGCTGTTGAAGCTAAATCAAGTGTATCACTAGTATTTGAAGCTAAACCATTTGTTTCGCGTGGATTCGAAGATCAACCTTCTACTTCGCATTGATTAGATGCTAAATCATGTGTTTCGCATGGATTTGAAGCTAACTCGTTTGTTTCGCATGCGGTTGAAGCTAAATCATGTATATCACAAGTATTTGAAGCTATATCATATGTTTCGCATGGATTCGAAGATAACCCTTCTAATTCGTATTGATTTGAAGCTAAATCATGTGTTTCGCATGGATTCGAAGCTAACTCGTTTGTTTCGCATGCTGTTGAAACTAAATCATGTATATCACAAGTATTTGAAGCTATATCATTTGTTTCGCATGAATTCGAAGATTATCCTTCTACTTCGCATTGATTAGATGCTAAATGATGTGTTTCGCATGGGTTTGAAGCTAACTCGTTTGTTTCGCCTGCATTTGAAGCTATATCACTTATATTCACAAGTATGTGAAGCTAAATCATTCGTTTCGCATTGATTTGGAGCTAAGCCATCAACTTCGCGTTGACTTGTTGCTAAATCATGTGTTTCGCATGCAGTTGAAGCTAAATCATGTATATCACAAATATTTGCAGCTAAACCATTTGTTTCGCATGGATTCGAAGATAACCCTTCTACTTCGCATTGATTTGAAGCTAAATCATGTGTTTCGCATGGATTTGAAGCTAACTCGTTTGTTTCGCATGCTGTTGAAGCTATATCACTTATATTCACAAGTACGTGAAGCTAAATCTTTCGTTTCGCATGGATTTGAAGCTAAGCCATCAACTTCGCGTTGACTTGATGCTAAATCATGTTTTTCGTTTGGACTTGAAGCTAACTCGTTTGTTTCGCATGCTCTTTGAACTAAATCATGTTTATCACAAGTATTTGAAGCTATATCATTTGTTTCGCATTTATTCGAAGATAAGCCTTCTACTTCGCATTGATTTTAATCTAAATCATGTGTTTCGCATGGATTTGATGCTAACTCGTTTGTTTCGCATGCAGTTGAAGCTGAATCATGTATATCACAAGTATTTGAAGCTAAACCATTTGATTCCCATGGATTTGAAGCTAAGCTTTCTACTTAGCATTGATTTGAAGATAAATCATGTTTTTCGCTTGGACTTGAAGTTAACTCAAATGCTTCGCATGCTGTTGAAGCTAAATCAAGTGTATCACTAGTATTTGAAGCTAAACCATTTGTTTCGCGTGGATTCAAAGATCAACCTTCTAATTCGCATTGATTTGAAGCTAAATCATGTGTTTCGCATGGATTTGAAGCTAACTCGTTTGTTTCGCATGCAGTTGAAGCTGAATCATGTATATCACAAGTAATTGAAGCTAAACTATTCGTTTCGCATGGATTCGAAGATAACCCTTCTTCTTCGCATAGATTTGAAGCTAGATCATGTGTTTTGCATGGATTTGAATCTAACTCGTTTGCTTCGCATGCTGTTGAAGCTAAATCAAGTGTATCACTAGTATTTGAAGCTAAACCATTTGTTTCGCGTGGATTCGAAGATCAACCTTCTACTTCGCATTGATTATATGCTAAATCATGTGTTTCGCATGGATTTGAAGCTAACTCGTTTGTTTCGCATGCGGTTGAAGCTAAATCATGTATATCACAAGTATTTGAAGCTATATCATATGTTTCGCATGGATTCGAAGATAACCCTTCTAATTCGCATTGATTTGAAGCTAAATCATGTGTTTCGCATGGATTCGAAGCTAACTCGTTTGTTTCGCATGCTGTTGAAACTAAATCATGTATATCACAAGTATTTGAAGCTATATCATTTGTTTCGCATGGATTCGAAGATTAGCCTTCTACTTCGCATTGATTTGAAGCTAGATCATGTGTTTTGCATGCATTTGAATCTAACTCGTTTGCTTCGCATGCTGTTGAAGCTAAATCAAGTGTATCACTAGTATTTGAAGCTAAACCATTTGTTTCGCGTGGATTCGAAGATCAACCTTCTACTTCGCATTGATTATATGCTAAATCATGTGTTTCGCATGGATTTGAAGCTACCTCGTTTGTTTCGCATGCGGTTGAAGCTAAATCATGTATATCACAAGTATTTGAAGCTATATCATATGTTTCGCATGGATTCGAAGATAACCCTTCTAATTCGCATTGATTTGAAGCTAAATCATGTGTTTCGCATGGATTCGAAGCTAACTCGTTTGTTTCGCATGCTGTTGAAACTAAATCATGTATATCACAAGTATTTGAAGCTATATCATTTGTTTCGCATGGATTCGAAGATTAGCCTTCTACTTCGCATTGATTTGAAGCTAGATCATGTGTTTTGCATGGATTTGAATCTAACTCGTTTGCTTCGCATGCTGTTGAAGCTAAATCAAGTGTATCACTAGTATTTGAAGCTAAATCATTTGTTTCGCGTGGATTCGAAGATCAACCTTCTACTTCGCATTGATTAGATGCTAAATCATGTGTTTCGCATGGATTTGAAGCTAACTCGTTTGTTTCGCATGCGGTTGAAGCTAAATCATGTATATCACAAGTATTTGAAGCTATATCATATGTTTCGCATGGATTCGAAGATAACCCTTCTAATTCGTATTGATTTGTAGCTAAATCATGTGTTTCGCATGGATTCGAAGCTAACTCGTTTGTTTCGCATGCTGTTGAAACTAAATCATGTATATCACAAGTATTTGAAGCTATATCATTTGTTTCGCATGAATTCGAAGATTATCCTTCTACTTCGCATTGATTAGATGCTAAATGATGTGTTTCGCATGGGTTTGAAGCTAACTCGTTTGTTTCGCCTGCATTTGAAGCTATATCACTTATATTCACAAGTATGTGAAGCTAAATCATTCGTTTCGCATTGATTTGAAGCTAAGCCATCAACTTCGCGTTGACTTGTTGCTAAATCATGTGTTTCGCATGCAGTTGAAGCTAAATCATGTATATCACAAATATTTGCAGCTAAACCATTTGTTTCGCATGGATTCGAAGATAACCCTTCTACTTCGCATTGATTTGAAGCTAAATCATGTGTTTCGTATGGATTTGAAGCTAACTCGTTTGTTTCGCATGCTGTTGAAGCTAAATCATGTATATCACAAGTATTTGAAGTTGAACCATTTGTTTCTCATGGATTCGAAGATAATCCATCTATTTCGCATTGATTTGAAGCTAAATCATGTGTTTTGCATGGATTTGAATCTAACTCGTTTGTTTCGCATGCTGTTGAAAATAAATCATGTATATCACAAGTATTTGAAGCTATATCATTTGTTTCGCATGGATTCGAAGATTAGCCTTCTACTTCGCATTGATTAGATGCTAAGTCATGTGTTTCGCATGGGTTTGAAGCTAACTCGTTTGTTTCGCCTGCATTTGAAGCTATATCACTTATATTCACAAGTATGTGATGCTAAATCTTTCGTTTCGCATGGATTTGAAGCTAACTCGTTTGTTTCGCATGCAGTTGAAGCTGAATCATGTATATCACAAGTAATTGAAGCTAAACTATTCGTTTCGCATGGATTCGAAGATAACCCTTCTTCTTCGCATTGATTTGAAGCTAGATCATGTGTTTTGCATGGATTTGAATCTAACTCGTTTGCTTCGCATGCTGTTGAAGCTAAGTCAAGTGTATCACTAGTATTTGAAGCTAAACCATTTGTTTCGCGTGGATTCGAAGATCAACCTTCTACTTCGCATTGATCAGATGCTAAATCATGTGTTTCGCATGGATTTGAAGCTAACTCGTTTGTTTCGCATGCGGTTGAAGCTAAATCATGTATATCACAAGTATTTGAAGCTATATCATATGTTTCGCATGGATTCGAAGATAACCCTTCTAATTCGTATTGATTTGAAGCTAAATCATGTGTTTCGCATGGAGACGAAGCTAACTCGTTTGTTTCGCATGCTGTTGAAACTAAATCATGTATATCACAAGTATTTGAAGCTATATCATTTGTTTCGCATGAATTCGAAGATTATCCTTCTACTTCGCATTGATTAGATGCTAAATGATGTGTTTCGCATGGGTTTGAAGCTAACTCGTTTGTTTCGCCTGCATTTGAAGCTATATCACTTATATTCACAAGTATGTGAAGCTAAATCATTCATTTCGCATTGATTTGAAGCTAAGCCATCAACTTCGCGTTGACTTGTTGCTAAATCATGTGTTTCGCATGCAGTTGAAGCTAAATCATGTATATCACAAATATTTGCAGCTAAACCATTTGTTTCGCATGGATTCGAAGATAACCCTTCTACTTCGCATTGATTTGAAGCTAAATCATGTGTTTCGCATGGATTTGAAGCTAACTCGTTTGTTTCGCATGCTGTTGAAGCTAAATCATGTATATCACAAGTATTTGAAGTTCAACCATTTGTTTCTCATGGATTCGAAGATAATCCATCTATTTCGCATTGATTTGAAGCTAAATCATGTGTTTTGCATGGATTTGAATCTAACTCGTTTGTTTCGCATGCTGTTGAAAATAAATCATGTATATCACAAGTATTTGAAGCTATATCATTTGTTTCGCATGGATTCGAAGATTAGCCTTCTACTTCGCATTGATTAGATGCTAAGTCATGTGTTTCGCATGGGTTTGAAGCTAACTCGTTTGTTTCGCCTGCATTTGAAGCTATATCACTTATATTCACAAGTACGTGAAGCTAAATCTTTCGTTTCGCATGGATTTGAAGCTAAGCCATCAACTTCGCGTTGACTTGATGCTAAATCATGTTTTTCGTTTGGACTTGAAGCTAACTCGTTTGTTTCGCATGCTCTTTGAACTAAATCATGTTTATCACAAGTATTTGAAGCTATATCATTTGTTTCGCATTTATTCGAAGATAAGCCTTCTACTTCGCATTGATTTTAATCAAAATCATGTGTTTCGCATGGATTTGATGCTAACTCGTTTGTTTCGCATGCAGTTGAAGCTGAATCATGTATATCACAAGTATTTGAAGCTAAACCATTTGATTCCCATGGATTTGAAGCTAAGCTTTCTACTTAGCATTGATTTGAAGATAAATCATGTTTTTCGCTTGGACTTGAAGTTAACTCGTTTGCTTCGCATGCTGTTGAAGCTAAATCAAGTGTATCACTAGTATTTGAAGCTAAACCATTTGTTTCGCGTGGATTCGAAGATCAACCTTCTAATTCGCATTGATTTGAAGCTAAATCATGTGTTTCGCATGGATTTGAAGCTAACTCGTTTGTTTCGCATGCAGTTGAAGCTGAATCATGTATATCACAAGTAATTGAAGCTAAACTATTCGTTTCGCATGGATTCGAAGATAACCCTTCTTCTTCGCATTGATTTGAAGCTAGATCATGTGTTTTGCATGGATTTGAATCTAACTCGTTTGCTTCGCATGCTGTTGAAGCTAAATCAAGTGTATCACTAGTATTTGAAGCTAAACCATTTGTTTCGCGTGGATTCGAAGATCAACCTTCTACTTCGCATTGATTATATGCTAAATCATGTGTTTCGCATGGATTTGAAGCTAACTCGTTTGTTTCGCATGCGGTTGAAGCTAAATCATGTATATCACAAGTATTTGAAGCTATATCATATGTTTCGCATGGATTCGAAGATAACCCTTCTAATTCGCATTGATTTGAAGCTAAATCATGTGTTTCGCATGGATTCGAAGCTAACTCGTTTGTTTCGCATGCTGTTGAAACTAAATCATGTATATCACAAGTATTTGAAGCTATATCATTTGTTTCGCATGGATTCGAAGATTAGCCTTCTACTTCGCATTGATTTGAAGCTAGATCATGTGTTTTGCATGGATTTGAATCTAACTCGTTTGCTTCGCATGCTGTTGAAGCTAAATCAAGTGTATCACTAGTATTTGAAGCTAAACCATTTGTTTCGCGTGGATTCGAAGATCAACCTTCTACTTCGCATTGATTAGATGCTAAATCATGTGTTTCGCATGGATTTGAAGCTAACTCGTTTGTTTCGCATGCGGTTGAAGCTAAATCATGTATATCACAAGTATTTGAAGCTATATCATATGTTTCGCATGGATTCGAAGATAACCCTTCTAATTCGTATTGATTTGAAGCTAAATCATGTGTTTCGCATGGATTCGAAGCTAACTCGTTTGTTTCGCATGCTGTTGAAACTAAATCATGTATATCACAAGTATTTGAAGCTATATCATTTGTTTCGCATGAATTCGAAGATTATCCTTCTACTTCGCATTGATTAGATGCTAAATGATGTGTTTCGCATGGGTTTGAAGATAACTCGTTTGTTTCGCCTGCATTTGAAGCTATATCACTTATATTCACAAGTATGTGATGCTAAATCATTCGTTTCGCATTGATTTGAAGCTAAGCCATCAACTTCGCGTTGACTTGTTGCTAAATCATGTGTTTCGCATGCAGTTGAAGCTAAATCATGTATATCACAAATATTTGCAGCTAAACCATTTGTTTCGCATGGATTCGAAGATAACCCTTCTACTTCGCATTGATTTGAAGCTAAATCATGTGTTTCGCATGGATTTGAAGCTAACTCGTTTGTTTCGCATGCTGTTGAAGCTAAATCATGTATATCACAAGTATTTGAAGTTCAACCATTTGTTTCTCATGGATTCGAAGATAATCCATCTATTTCGCATTGATTTGAAGCTAAATCATGTGTTTTGCATGGATTTGAATCTAACTCGTTTGTTTCGCATGCTGTTGAAAATAAATCATGTATATCACAAGTATTTGAAGCTATATCATTTGTTTCGCATGGATTCGAAGATTAGCCTTCTACTTCGCATTGATTAGATGCTAAGTCATGTGTTTCGCATGGGTTTGAAGCTAACTCGTTTGTTTCGCCTGCATTTGAAGCTATATCACTTATATTCACAAGTATGTGAAGCTAAATCTTTCGTTTCGCATGGATTTGAAGCTAACTCGTTTGTTTCGCATGCAGTTGAAGCTGAATCATGTATATCACAAGTAATTGAAGCTAAACTATTCGTTTCGCATGGATTCGAAGATAACCCTTCTTCTTCGCATTGATTTGAAGCTAGATCATGTGTTTTGCATGGATTTGAATCTAACTCGTTTGCTTCGCATGCTGTTGAAGCTAAATCAAGTGTATCACTAGTATTTGAAGCTAAACCATTTGTTTCGCGTGGATTCGAAGATCAACCTTCTACTTCGCATTGATTAGATGCTAAATCATGTGTTTCGCATGGATTTGAAGCTAACTCGTTTGTTTCGCATGCGGTTGAAGCTAAATCATGTATATCACAAGTATTTGAAGCTATATCATATGTTTCGCATGGATTCGAAGATAACCCTTCTAATTCGTATTGATTTGAAGCTAAATCATGTGTTTCGCATGGAGTCGAAGCTAACTCGTTTGTTTCGCATGCTGTTGAAACTAAATCATGTATATCACAAGTATTTGAAGCTATATCATTTGTTTCGCATGAATTCGAAGATTATCCTTCTACTTCGCATTGATTAGATGCTAAATGATGTGTTTCGCATGGGTTTGAAGCTAACTCGTTTGTTTCGCCTGCATTTGAAGCTATATCACTTATATTCACAAGTATGTGAAGCTAAATCATTCATTTCGCATTGATTTGAAGCTAAGCCAACAACTTCGCGTTGACTTGTTGCTAAATCATGTGTTTCGCATGCAGTTGAAGCTAAATCATGTATATCACAAATATTTGCAGCTAAACCATTTGTTTCGCATGGATTCGAAGATAACCCTTCTACTTCGCATTGATTTGAAGCTAAATCATGTGTTTCGCATGGATTTGAAGCTAACTCGTTTGTTTCGCATGCTGTTGAAGCTAAATCATGTATATCACAAGTATTTGAAGTTCAACCATTTGTTTCTCATGGATTCGAAGATAATCCATCTATTTCGCATTGATTTGAAGCTAAATCATGTGTTTTGCATGGATTTGAATCTAACTCGTTTGTTTCGCATGCTGTTGAAAATAAATCATGTATATCACAAGTATTTGAAGCTATATCATTTGTTTCGCATGGATTCGAAGATTAGCCTTCTACTTCGCATTGATTAGATGCTAAGTCATGTGTTTCGCATGGGTTTGAAGCTAACTCGTTTGTTTCGCCTGCATTTGAAGCTATATCACTTATATTCACAAGTACGTGAAGCTAAATCTTTCGTTTCGCATGGATTTGAAGCTAAGCCATCAACTTCGCGTTGACTTGATGCTAAATCATGTTTTTCGTTTGGACTTGAAGCTAACTCGTTTGTTTCGCATGCTCTTTGAACTAAATCATGTTTATCACAAGTATTTGAAGCTATATCATTTGTTTCGCATTTATTCGAAGATAAGCCTTCTACTTCGCATTGATTTTAATCAAAATCATGTGTTTCGCATGGATTTGATGCTAACTCGTTTGTTTCGCATGCAGTTGAAGCTGAATCATGTATATCACAAGTATTTGAAGCTAAACCATTTGATTCCCATGGATTTGAAGCTAAGCTTTCTACTTAGCATTGATTTGAAGATAAATCATGTTTTTCGCTTGGACTTGAAGTTAACTCGTTTGCTTCGCATGCTGTTGAAGCTAAATCAAGTGTATCACTAGTATTTGAAGCTAAACCATTTGTTTCGCGTGGATTCGAAGATCAACCTTCTAATTCGCATTGATTTGAAGCTAAATCATGTGTTTCGCATGGATTTGAAGCTAACTCGTTTGTTTCGCATGCAGTTGAAGCTGAATCATGTATATCACAAGTAATTGAAGCTAAACTATTCGTTTCGCATGGATTCGAAGATAACCCTTCTTCTTCGCATTGATTTGAAGCTAGATCATGTGTTTTGCATGGATTTGAATCTAACTCGTTTGCTTCGCATGCTGTTGAAGCTAAATCAAGTGTATCACTAGTATTTGAAGCTAAACCATTTGTTTCGCGTGGATTCGAAGATCAACCTTCTACTTCGCATTGATTTGAAGCTAAATCATGTGTTTCGCATGGATTCGAAGCTAACTCGTTTGTTTCGCATGCTGTTGAAACTAAATCATGTATATCACAAGTATTTGAAGCTATATCATTTGTTTCGCATGGATTCGAAGATTAGCCTTCTACTTCGCATTGATTTGAAGCTAGATCATGTGTTTTGCATGGATTTGAATCTAACTCGTTTGCTTCGCATGCTGTTGAAGCTAAATCAAGTGTATCACTAGTATTTGAAGCTAAACCATTTGTTTCGCGTGGATTCGAAGATCAACCTTCTACTTCGCATTGATTAGATGCTAAATCATGTGTTTCGCATGGATTTGAAGCTAACTCGTTTGTTTCGCATGCGGTTGAAGCTAAATCATGTATATCACAAGTATTTGAAGCTATATCATATGTTTCGCATGGATTCGAAGATAACCCTTCTAATTCGTATTGATTTGAAGCTAAATCATGTGTTTCGCATGGATTCGAAGCTAACTCGTTTGTTTCGCATGCTGTTGAAACTAAATCATGTATATCACAAGTATTTGAAGCTATATCATTTGTTTCGCATGAATTCGAAGATTATCCTTCTACTTCGCATTGATTAGATGCTAAATGATGTGTTTCGCATGGGTTTGAAGATAACTCGTTTGTTTCGCCTGCATTTGAAGCTATATCACTTATATTCACAAGTATGTGAAGCTAAATCATTCGTTTCGCATTGATTTGAAGCTAAGCCATCAACTTCGCGTTGACTTGTTGCTAAATCATGTGTTTCGCATGCAGTTGAAGCTAAATCATGTATATCACAAATATTTGCAGCTAAACCATTTGTTTCGCATGGATTCGAAGATAACCCTTCTACTTCGCATTGATTTGAAGCTAAATCATGTGTTTCGCATGGATTTGAAGCTAACTCGTTTGTTTCGCATGCTGTTGAAGCTAAATCATGTATATCACAAATATTTGAAGTTCAACCATTTGTTTCTCATGGATTCGAAGATAATCCATCTATTTCGCATTGATTTGAAGCTAAATCATGTGTTTTGCATGGATTTGAATCTAACTCGTTTGTTTCGCATGCTGTTGAAAATAAATCATGTATATCACAAGTATTTGAAGCTATATCATTTGTTTCGCATGGATTCGAAGATTAGCCTTCTACTTCGCATTGATTAGATGCTAAGTCATGTGTTTCGCATGGGTTTGAAGCTAACTCGTTTGTTTCGCCTGCATTTGAAGCTATATCACTTATATTCACAAGTATGTGAAGCTAAATCTTTCGTTTCGCATGGATTTGAAGCTAAGCCATCAACTTCGCGTTGACTTGATGCTAAATCATGTTTTTCGTTTGGACTTGAAGCTAACTCGTTTGTTTCGCATGCTCTTTGAACTAAATCATGTTTATCACAAGTATTTGAAGCTATATCATTTGTTTCGCATTTATTCGAAGATAAGCCTTCTACTTCGCATTGATTTTAATCTAAATCATGTGTTTCGCATGGATTTGAAGCTAACTCGTTTGTTTCGCATGCAGTTGAAGCTGAATCATGTATATCACAAGTATTTGAAGCTAAACCATTTGATTCCCATGGATTTGAAGCTAAGCTTTCTACTTAGCATTGATTTGAAGATAAATCATGTTTTTCGCTTGGACTTGAAGTTAACTCGTTTGCTTCGCATGCTGTTGAAGCTAAATCAAGTGTATCACTAGTATTTGAAGCTAAACCATTTGTTTCGCGTGGATTCGAAGATCAACCTTCTAATTCGCATTGATTTGAAGCTAAATCATGTGTTTCGCATGGATTTGAAGCTAACTCGTTTGTTTCGCATGCAGTTGAAGCTGAATCATGTATATCACAAGTAATTGAAGCTAAACTATTCGTTTCGCATGGATTCGAAGATAACCCTTCTTCTTCGCATTGATTTGAAGCTAGATCATGTGTTTTGCATGGATTTGAATCTAACTCGTTTGCTTCGCATGCTGTTGAAGCTAAATCAAGTGTATCACTAGTATTTGAAGCTAAACCATTTGTTTCGCGTGGATTCGAAGATCAACCTTCTACTTCGCATTGATTATATGCTAAATCATGTGTTTCGCATGGATTTGAAGCTAACTCGTTTGTTTCGCATGCGGTTGAAGCTAAATCATGTATATCACAAGTATTTGAAGCTATATCATATGTTTCGCATGGATTCGAAGATAACCCTTCTAATTCGCATTGATTTGAAGCTAAATCATGTGTTTCGCATGGATTCGAAGCTAACTCGTTTGTCTCGCATGCTGTTGCAGCTAAATCATGTATATCACAAGTATTTGAAGCTATATCATTTGTTTCGCATGGATTCGAAGATTAGCCATCTACTTCGCATTGATTAGATGCTAAATGATGTGTTTCGCATGGGTTTGAAGCTAACTCGTTTGTTTCGCCTGCATTTGAAGCTATATCACTTATATTCACAAGTATGTGAAGCTAAATCATTCGTTTCGCATTGATTTGAAGCTAAGCCATCAACTTCGCGTTGACTTGTTGCTAAATCATGTGTTTCGCATGGATTTGAAGCTAACTCGTTTGTTTCGCATGCTGTTGAAGCTGAATCATGTATATCACAAGTATTTGTAGCTATATCATATGTCTCGCATGGATTCGAAGATAACCCATCTAATTCGCATTGATTTGAAGCTAAATCATGTGTTTCGCATGGATTTGAAGCTAACTCGTTTGTTTCGAATGCAGTTGAAGCTGAATCATGGATATCACAAGTATTTGAAGCTAATCTATTCGTTTCGCTTGGATTCGAAGATAACCCTTCTTCTTCGCATTGATTTGAAGCTAAATCATGTGTTTCGCATGGATTCGAAGATCAACCTTCTACTTCGCATTGATTAGATGCTAAATCATGTGTTTTGCATGGATTTGAATCTAACTCGTTTGCTTCGCATGCTGTTGAAGCTAAATCAAGTGTATCACTAGTATTTGAAGCTAAACCATTTGTTTCGCGTGGATTCGAAGATCAACCTTCTACTTCGCATTGATTAGATGCTAAATCATGTGTTTCGCATGGATTCGAAGCTAACTCGTTTGTTTCGCATGCTGTTGAAACTAAATCATGTATATCACAAGTATTTGAAGCTATATCATTTGTTTCGCATGAATTCGAAGATTATCCTTCTACTTCGCATTGATTAGATGCTAAATGATGTGTTTCGCATGGGTTTGAAGCTAACTCGTTTGTTTCGCCTGCATTTGAAGCTATATCACTTATATTCACAAGTATGTGAAGCTAAATCATTCGTTTCGCATTGATTTGAAGCTAAGCCATCAACTTCGCGTTGACTTGTTGCTAAATCATGTGTTTCGCATGCAGTTGAAGCTAAATCATGTATATCACAAATATTTGCAGCTAAACCATTTGTTTCGCATGGATTCGAAGATAACCCTTCTACTTCGCATTGATTTGAAGCTAAATCATGTGTTTCGCATGGATTTGAAGCTAACTCGTTTGTTTCGCATGCTGTTGAAGCTAAATCATGTATATCACAAGTATTTGAAGTTCAACCATTTGTTTCTCATGGATTCGAAGATAATCCATCTATTTCGCATTGATTTGAAGCTAAATCATGTGTTTTGCATGGATTTGAATCTAACTCGTTTGTTTCGCATGCTGTTGAAAATAAATCATGTATATCACAAGTATTTGAAGCTATATCATTTGTTTCGCATGGATTCGAAGATTAGCCTTCTACTTCGCATTGATTAGATGCTAAGTCATGTGTTTCGCATGGGTTTGAAGCTAACTCGTTTGTTTCGCCTGCATTTGAAGCTATATCACTTATATTCACAAGTATGTGAAGCTAAATCATTCGTTTCGCATTGATTTGAAGCTAAGCCATCAACTTCGCGTTGACTTGTTGCTAAATCATGTGTTTCGCATGCAGTTGAAGCTAAATCATGTATATCACAAATATTTGCAGCTAAACCATTTGTTTCGCATGGATTCGAAGATAACCCTTCTACTTCGCATTGATTTGAAGCTAAATCATGTGTTTCGCATGGATTTGAAGCTAACTCGTTTGTTTCGCATGCCGTTGAAGCTAAATCATGTATATCACAAGTATTTGAAGTTCAACCATTTGTTTCTCATGGATTCGAAGATAATCCATCTATTTCGCATTGATTTGAAGCTAAATCATGTGTTTTGCATGGATTTGAATCTAACTCGTTTGTTTCGCATGCTGTTGAAAATAAATCATGTATATCACAAGTATTTGAAGCTATATCATTTGTTTCGCATGGATTCGAAGATTAGCCTTCTACTTCGCATTGATTAGATGCTAAGTCATGTGTTTCGCATGGGTTTGAAGCTAACTCGTTTGTTTCGCCTGCATTTGAAGCTATATCACTTATATTCACAAGTATGTGAAGCTAAATCTTTCGTTTCGCATGGATTTGAAGCTAAGCCATCAACTTCGCGTTGACTTGATGCTAAATCATGTTTTTCGTTTGGACTTGAAGCTAACTCGTTTGTTTCGCATGCAGTTGAAGCTGAATCATGTATATCACAAGTATTTGAAGCTAAACCATTTGATTCCCATGGATTTGAAGCTAAGCTTTCTACTTAGCATTGATTTGAAGATAAATCATGTTTTTCGCTTGGACTTGAAGTTAACTCGTTTGCTTCGCATGCTGTTGAAGCTAAATCAAGTGTATCACTAGTATTTGAAGCTAAACCATTTGTTTCGCGTGGATTCGAAGATCAACCTTCTAATTCGCATTGATTTGAAGCTAAATCATGTGTTTCGCATGGATTTGAAGCTAACTCGTTTGTTTCGCATGCAGTTGAAGCTGAATCATGTATATCACAAGTAATTGAAGCTAAACTATTCGTTTCGCATGGATTCGAAGATAACCCTTCTTCTTCGCATTGATTTGAAGCTAGATCATGTGTTTTGCATGGATTTGAATCTAACTCGTTTGCTTCGCATGCTGTTGAAGCTAAATCAAGTGTATCACTAGTATTTGAAGCTAAACCATTTGTTTCGCGTGGATTCGAAGATCAACCTTCTACTTCGCATTGATTATATGCTAAATCATGTGTTTCGCATGGATTTGAAGCTAACTCGTTTGTTTCGCATGCGGTTGAAGCTAAATCATGTATATCACAAGTATTTGAAGCTATATCATATGTTTCGCACGGATTCGAAGATAACCCTTCTAATTCGCATTGATTTGAAGCTAAATCATGTGTTTCGCATGGATTCGAAGCTAACTCGTTTGTTTCGCATGCTGTTGAAACTAAATCATGTATATCACAAGTATTTGAAGCTATATCATTTGTTTCGCATGGATTCGAAGATTAGCCTTCTACTTCGCATTGATTTGAAGCTAGATCATGTGTTTTGCATGGATTTGAATCTAACTCGTTTGCTTCGCATGCTGTTGAATCTAAATCAAGTGTATCACTAGTATTTGAAGCTAAACCATTTGTTTCGCGTGGATTCGAAGATCAACCTTCTACTTCGCATTGATTAGATGCTAAATCATGTGTTTCGCATGGATTTGAAGCTAACTCGTTTGTTTCGCATGCGGTTGAAGCTAAATCATGTATATCACAAGTATTTGAAGCTATATCATATGTTTCGCATGGATTCGAAGATAACCCTTCTAATTCGCATTGATTTGAAGCTAAATCATGTGTTTCGCATGGATTCGAAGCTAACTCGTTTGTTTCGCATGCTGTTGAAACTAAATCATGTATATCACAAGTATTTGAAGCTATATCATTTGTTTCGCATGGATTCGAAGATTAGCCTTCTACTTCGCATTGATTAGATGCTAAATGATGTGTTTCGCATGGGTTTGAAGCTAACTCGTTTGTTTCGCCTGCATTTGAAGCTATATCACTTATATTCACAAGTATGTGAAGCTAAATCATTCGTTTCGCATTGATTTGAAGCTAAGCCATCAACTTCGCGTTGACTTGTTGCTAAATCATGTGTTTCGCATGGATTTGAAGCTAACTCGTTTGTTTCGCCTGCATTTGAAGCTATATCACTTATATTCACAAGTATGTGAAGCTAAATCATTCGTTTCGCATGGATTTGAAGCTAAGCCATCAACTTCGCGTTGACTTGATGCTAATTCATGTGTTTCGCATGGATTTGAAGCTAACTCGTTTGTTTCCTAGGCAGTTGAAGCTGAATCATGTATATCAAAAGTATTTGAAGCTAAACTATTCGTTTCGCATGGATTCGAAGATAAGCCTTCCACTTCGCATTGATTTGAAGCAAAATCATGTGTTCCGCATGGATTTGAAGCTAACTCGTTTGTTTCGCATGCAGTTGAAGCTGAATCATGTATATCACAAGTATTTGAAGCTAAACCATTTGCTTCGCATGGATTCGAAGGTCAGCCTTCTACTTCGCATTGATTTGCTGCTAAGTCGTTTGTTTCGCATGGATTTGAAGCTAACTCGTTTGTTTCGCATGCTGTTGAAGCTAAATCATATGTATCACAATTATTTGAAGCTAAACCATTTGTATCGCATGGAATCGAAGATAAGCCACCTACTTCGCATTGATTTGTAGCTAAATAATGTGTTACGCATGGATTTGAAGCTAACTCGTTTATTTCGCATGCTGTTGAAGCTATGTCATGTATATCACAAGTATTTGAAGCTAAACCATTTGTTTCGCATGGATTCGAAGCTAAGCCTTCCACTTCGCATTCATTTGAAGCTAAATCATGTGTTCCGCATGGATTTGAAGCTAACTTGTTTATTTCGCATGCTGTTAAAGCTAAATCATGTATATCACAAGCATTTGAAGCTAAATCATGTGTTCCGCATGGATTTGAAGCTGACTCGTTTGTTTCGCATGCAGTTGAAGCTGAATCATGTATATCACAAGTATTTGAAGCTATATCATATGTTTCGCATGGATTCGAAGATAACCCTACTAATTCGCATTGATTTGAAGCTAAATCATGTGTTTCGCATGGATTTGAAGCTAACTCGTTTATTTCGCATGCTGTTAAAGCTAAATCATGTATATCACAAGTATTTGAAGCTAAACCATTTGTTTCGCATGGATTCGAAGATTAGCCTTCCACATCGCATTGATTTGAAGCTAAATCATGTGTTTCGCATGGATTTGAAGTTAACTCGTTTGTCTCGCATGCTGTTGAAGCTAAATCATGTATATCACAAGTATATGAAGCTAATCCATTTGTTTCGCATGGATTCGAAGATAAGCCTCCTAGCTCGCATTGATTTGAAGCTAAATCATGTGTTTCGCATGGATTTGAATCTAACTCGTTTGTTTCGCATGCTGTTGAAACTAAATCATGTATATCACAAGTATTTGAAGCTAAACCATTTGCTTCGCATGGATTCGAAGATCAGCCTTCTACTTCGCATTGATTAGATGCTAAATCATGTGTTTCGCATGGGTTTGAAGCTAACTCGTTTGTTTCGCCTGCATTTGAAGCCATATCACTTATATTATCAAGTATGTGAAGCCAAATCATTCGTTTTGCATGGATTTGAAGCTAAGCCATCAACTTCGCGTTGACTTGATGCTAATTCATGTGTTTCACATGGATTTGAAGCTAACTCGTTTGTTTCGCAGGCAGTTGAATCTGAATCATTTATATCAAAAGTATTTGAAGCTAAACTATTCGTTTCGCATGGATTCGAAGATAAGTCTTCCACTTCGCATTGATTTGAAGCTAAATCATGTGTTCCGCATCGATTTGAAGCTGACTCGTTTGTTTCGCATGCAGTTGAAGCTGAATCATGTATATCACAAGTATTTGCGGCTAAACCATTTGTTTCGCATGGATTCGAAGATAAGCCTTCTACTTCGCATTGATTTGAAGCTAAATCATGTGTTTCGCATGGATTTGAAGCTAACTCGTTTGTTTCGCATGCTGTTGAAGCTAAGTCATGTATATCACAAGTATTTGAAGCTAAACCATTTGTTTCGCATGGATTCGAAGATAAGCCTTCCACTTCGCATTCATTTGAAGCTAAATCATTTGTTCCGCATGGATTTGAAGCTAACTCGTCTGTTTCGCATGCAGTTGTAGCTGAATCATGTACATCACAAGTATTTGCGGCTAAACCATTTGTTTCGCATGGATTCGAAGGTAACCCTTCTACTTCGCATTGATTTGAAGCTACATCATGTGTTTCGCATGGATTTGAATCTAACTCGTTTGTTTCGCATGCTGTTGAAACTAAATCATGTATATCACAAGTATTTGAAGCTAAACCACTTGCTTCGCATGGATTCGAAGATCAGCCTTCTACTTCGCATTGATTAGATGCTAAATCATGTGTTTCGCATGGGTTTGAAGCTAACTCGTTTGTTTCGCCTGCATTTGAAGCCATATCACTTATATTATCAAGTATGTGAAGCCAAATCATTCGTTTTGCATGGATTTGAAGCTAAGCCATCAACTTCGCGTTGACTTGATGCTAATTCATGTGTTTCGCATGGATTTGAAGCTAACTCGTTTGTCTCGCATGCTGTTGAAGCTAAATCATGTATATCACAAGTATATGAAGCTAATCCATTTGTTTCGCATGGATTCGAAGATAAGCCTCCTAGCTCGCATTGATTTGAAGCTAAATCATGTGTTTCGCATGGATTTGAATCTAACTCGTTTGTTTCGCATGCTGTTGAAACTAAATCATGTATATCACAAGTATTTGAAGCTAAACCATTTGCTTCGGATGGATTCGAAGATCAGCCTTCTACTTCGCATTGATTAGATGCTAAATCATGTGTTTCGCATGGATTTGAAGCTAACTCGTTTGTTTCGCATGCTGTTGAAGCTAAGTCATGTATATCACAAGTATTTGAAGCTAAACCATTTGTTTCGCATGGATTCGAAGATAAGCCTTCCACTTCGCATTCATTTGAAGCTAAATCATTTGTTCCGCATGGATTTGAAGCTAACTCGTCTGTTTCGCATGCAGTTGTAGCTGAATCATGTACATCACAAGTATTTGCGGCTAAACCATTTGTTTCGCATGGATTCGAAGGTAACCCTTCTACTTCGCATTGATTTGAAGCTACATCATGTGTTTCGCATGGATTTGAATCTAACTCGTTTGTTTCGCATGCTGTTGAAACTAAATCATGTATATCACAAGTATTTGAAGCTAAACCACTTGCTTCGCATGGATTCGAAGATCAGCCTTCTACTTCGCATTGATTAGATGCTAAATCATGTGTTTCGCATGGGTTGAAGCTAACTCGTTTGTTTCGCATGCTGTTGAAGCTAAGTCATGTATATCACAAGTATTTGAAGCTAAACCATTTGTTTCGCATGGATTCGAAGATAAGCCTTCCACATCGCATTCATTTGAAGCTAAATCATGTGTTCCGCATGGATTTGAAGCTGACTCGTTTGTTTCGCATGCAGTTGAAGCTGAATCATGTATTTCACAAGTATTTGCGGCTAAACCATTTGTTTCGCATGGATTCGAAGATAAGCCTTCTACTTCGCATTGATTTGAAGCTAAATCATGTGTTTCGCATGGATTTGAAGCTAACTCGTTTGTTTCGCATGCTGTTGAAGCTAAGTCATGTATATCACAAGTATTTGAAGCTAAACCATTTGTTTCGCATGGATTCGAAGATAAGCCTTCCACATCGCATTCATTTGAAGCTAAATCATGTGTTTCCGCATGGATTTGAAGCTAACTCGTCTGTTTTCGCATGCAGTTGAAGCTGAATCATGTACATCACAAGTATTTGCGGCTAAACATTTGTTTCGCATGGATTCGAAAGTAAACCCTTCTACTTCGCATTGATTTGAAGCTACATCATGTGTTTCGCATGGATTTGAATCTAACTCGTTTGTTTCGCATGCTGTTGAAACGAAATAATGTATATCACAAGTATTTGAAGCTAAACCATTTTGCTTCGCATGGATTCTAAGATCAGCCTTCTACTTCGCATTGATAGGATGCTAAATCATGTGCATCGCATGGGTTGAAGCTAACTCGTTTGTTTCGCCTGCATTTGAAGCCATATCACTTATATTTCAAATATGTGAAGCTAAATCATTCGTTTCGCATGATTTGAAGCTAAGCCGTCAACTTCGCGTTGACTTGATGATAAATCATGTTTTTCGCTTGGACTTGAAGCTAACTCGTTTGTTTCACCTGCATTTGAAGCTATATCATTTATATTCTCAAGTATGTGAAGCTAATCATTCGTTTCCCATGGATTTGAAGCTAAGCCGTCAACTTCGCGTTGACTTGATGATAAATCATGTTTTTCGCTTGGACTTGAAGTTAACTCGTTTGTTTCCAATGCTGTTGAAGCTAAATCATGTATATCACAAGTATTTGAAGCTAAACCATTTGTTTCGCATGGATTCCAAGATAACCCTTCTAATTCGCATTGATTTGTAGCTAAATCATGTGTTCGCATGGATTTGATGCTATCTCGTTTGCTTCGCATGCTGTTGAAGCTAAATCATGTATATCACAAGTATTTGAAGCTAAACCATTTGCTTCGCATGGATTCGAAGGTCAGCCTTCTACTTCGCATTGATTTGCTGCTAAGTCATTTGTTTCGCATGGATTTGAAGCTAACTCGTTTGTTTCGCATGCTGTTGAAGCTAAATCATGTATATCACAATTATTTGAAGCTAAACCATTTGTATCGCATGGAATCGAAGATAAGCCACCTACTTCGCATTGATTTGTAGCTAAATAATGTGTTTCGCATGGATTTGAAGCTAACTCGTTTATTTCGCATGCTGTTGAAGCTATGTCATGTATATCACAAGTATTTGAAGCTAAACCATTTGTTTCGCATGGATTCGAAGCTAAGCCTTCCACTTCGCATTCATTTGAAGCTAAATCATGTGTTCCGCATGGATTTGAATCTAACTCGTTTGTTTCGCATGCAGTTGAAGCTGAATCATGTATATCATAAGTATTTGCCGCTAAACCATTTGTTCCGCATGGATTCGAAGGTAACCCTTCTACTTCGCATTGATTTGAAGCTACATCATGTGTTTCGCATGGACTTGAAACTAACTCGTTTGTTTCGCATGCTGTTGAAACGAAATCATGTATATCACAAGTATTTGAAGCTAAACCATTTGCTTCGCATGGATTCGAAGATCATCCTTCTACTTCGCATTGATTAGATGCTAAATCATGTGTATCGCATGGGTTTGAAGCTAACTCGTTTGTTTCGCCTGCATTTCAAGCCATATCACTTATATTTTGAAATATGTGAAGCTAAATCATTCGTTTTGCATGGATTTGAAGCTAAGCCATCAACTTCGCGTTGACTTGATGCTAATTCATGTGTTTCGCATGGATTTGAAGCTAACTCGTTTGTTTCCTAGGCAGTTGAAGCTGAATCATGTATATCAAAAGTATTTGATGCTAAACTATTCGTTTCGCATGGATTCGAAGGTAACCCTTCTACTTCGCATTGATTTGAAGCTACATCATGTGTTTCGCATGGATTTGAATCTAACTCGTTTGTTTCGCATGCTGTTGAAACTAAATCATGTATATCACAAGTATTTGAAGCTAAACCACTTGCTTCGCATGGGTTTGAAGCTAACTCGTTTGTTTCGCCTGCATTTGAAGCCATATCACTTATATTATCAAGTATGTGAAGCCAAATCATTCGTTTTGCATGGATTTGAAGCTAAGCCATCAACTTCGCGTTGACTTGATGCTAATTCATGTGTTTCGCATGGATTTGAAGCTAACTCGTTTGTTTCGCAGGCAGTTGAATCTGAATCATTTATATCAAAAGTATTTGAAGCTAAACTATTCGTTTCGCATGGATTCGAAGATAAGCCTTCCACTTCGCATTGATTTGAAGCTAAATCATGTGTTCCGCATCGATTTGAAGCTGACTCGTTTGTTTCGCATGCAGTTGAAGCTGAATCATGTATATCACAAGTATTTGCGGCTAAACCATTTGTTTCGCATGGATTCGAAGATAAGCCTTCTACTTCGCATTGATTTGAAGCTAAATCATGTGTTTCGCATGGATTTGAAGCTAACTCGTTTGTTTCGCATGCTGTTGAAGCTAAGTCATGTATATCACAAGTATTTGAAGCTAAACCATTTGTTTCGCATGGATTCGAAGATAAGCCTTCCACTTCGCATTCATATGAAGCTAAATCATTTGTTCCGCATGGATTTGAAGCTAACTCGTCTGTTTCGCATGCAGTTGTAGCTGAATCATGTACATCACAAGTATTTGCGGCTAAACCATTTGTTTCGCATGGATTCGAAGGTAACCCTTCTACTTCGCATTGATTTGAAGCTACATCATGTGTTTCGCATGGATTTGAATCTAACCCGTTTGTTTCGCATGCTGTTGAAACTAAATCATGTATATCACAAGTATTTGAAGCTAAACCACTTGCTTCGCATGGATTCGAAGATCAGCCTTCTACTTCGCATTGATTAGATGCTAAATCATGTGTTTCGCATGGGTTTGAAGCTAACTCGTTTGTTTCGCCTGCATTTGAAGCCATATCACTTATATTATCAAGTATGTGAAGCCAAATCATTCGTTTTGCATGGATTTGAAGCTAAGCCATCAACTTCGCGTTGACTTGATGCTAATTCATGTGTTTCGCATGGATTTGAAGCTAACTCGTTTGTCTCGCATGCTGTTGAAGCTAAATCATGTATATCACAAGTATATGAAGCTAATCCATTTGTTTCGCATGGATTCGAAGATAAGCCTCCTAGCTCGCATTGATTTGAAGCTAAATCATGTGTTTCGCATGGATTTGAATCTAACTCGTTTGTTTCGCATGCTGTTGAAACTAAATCATGTATATCACAAGTATTTGAAGCTAAACCATTTGCTTCGCATGGATTCGAAGATCAGCCTTCTACTTCGCATTGATTAGATGCTAAATCATGTGTTTCGCATGGATTTGAAGCTAACTCGTTTGTTTCGCATGCTGTTGAAGCTAAGTCATGTATATCACAAGTATTTGAAGCTAAACCATTTGTTTCGCATGGATTCGAAGATAAGCCTTCCACTTCGCATTCATTTGAAGCTAAATCATTTGTTCCGCATGGATTTGAAGCTAACTCGTCTGTTTCGCATGCAGTTGTAGCTGAATCATGTACATCACAAGTATTTGCGGCTAAACCATTTGTTTCGCATGGATTCGAAGGTAACCCTTCTACTTCGCATTGATTTGAAGCTACATCATGTGTTTCGCATGGATTTGAATCTAACTCGTTTGTTTCGCATGCTGTTGAAACTAAATCATGTATATCACAAGTATTTGAAGCTAAACCACTTGCTTCGCATGGATTCGAAGATCAGCCTTCTACTTCGCATTGATTAGATGCTAAATCATGTGTTTCGCATGGGTTTGAAGCTAACTCGTTTGTTTCGCATGCTGTTGAAGCTAAGTCATGTATATCACAAGTATTTGAAGCTAAACCATTTGTTTCGCATGGATTCGAAGATAAGCCTTCCACATCGCATTCATTTGAAGCTAAATCATGTGTTCCGCATGGATTTGAAGCTGACTCGTTTGTTTCGCATGCAGTTGAAGCTAAATCATGTATATCACAAGTATTTGAAGCTAAACCATTTGTTTCGCATGGATTCCAAGATAACCCTTCTAATTCGCATTGATTTGTAGCTAAATCATGTGTTCGCATGGATTTGATGCTATCTCGTTTGCTTCGCATGCTGTTGAAGCTAAATCATGTATATCACAAGTATTTGAAGCTAAACCATTTGCTTCGCATGGATTCGAAGGTCAGCCTTCTACTTCGCATTGATTTGCTGCTAAGTCATTTGTTTCGCATGGATTTGAAGCTAACTCGTTTGTTTCGCATGCTGTTGAAGCTAAATCATGTATATCACAAGTATTTGAAGCAAAACCATTTGCTTCGCATGGATTCGAAGATCAGCCTTCTACTTCGCATTGATTAGATGCTAAATCATGTGTTTCGCATGGGTTTGAAGCTAACTCGTTTGTTTCGCCTGCGTTTGAAGCCATATCACTTATATTATCAAGTATGTGAAGCTAAATCATTCGTTTTGCATGGATTTGAAGCTAAGCCATCAACTTCGCGTTGACTTGATGCTAATTCATGTGTTTCGCATGGATTTGAAGCTAACTCGTTTGTTTCGCAGGCAGCTGAATCTGAATCATGTATATCAAAAGTATTTGAAGCTAAACTATTCGTTTCGCATGGATTCGAAGATAAGCCTTCCACTTCGCATTGATTTGAAGCTAAATCATGTGTTCCGCATGGATTTGAAGCTGACTCGTTTGTTTCGCATGCAGTTGAAGCTGAATCATGTATATCACAAGTATTTGAAGCTAAACCATTTGTTTCGCATGGATTCCAAGATAACCCTTCTAATTCGCATTGATTTGAAGCTAAATCATGTGTTTCACATGGATTTGAAGCTAACTCGTTTGTTTCGCATGCTGTTGAAGCTATATCACATATGTTCTCAAGTATGTGAAGCTAAATCATTCGTTTCGCATGGATTTGAAGCTAAGCCGTCAACTTCGCGTTGACTTGATGATAAATAATGTCTTTCGCTTGGACTTGAAGTCAACTCGTTTGTTTCGCATGCTGTTGAAGCTAAATCATGTATATCACAAGTATTTGAAGCTAAACCATTTGTTTCGCATGGATTCCAAGATAACCCTTCTAATTGGCATTGATTTGAGGCTAAATCATGTGTTTCGCATGGATTTGAAGCTAACTCGTTTGTTTCTCATGCTGTTGAAGCTAAATCATGTATATCACAAGTATTTGAAGCTAAACCATTTGTTTCGCATGGATCCGAAGATAAGCCTCCTACTTCGCATTGATTTGAAGCTAAATCATGTGTTCGCATGGATTTGAAGCTAACTCGTTTGCTTCGCATGCTGTTGAAGCTAAATCAAGTGTATCACAAGTATTTGAAGCTATATCATATGTTTCGCATGGATTCGAAGATAACCCTTCTAATTCGCATTGATTTGAAGCTAAATCATGTGTTTCGCATGGATTTGAAGCTAACTCGTTTGTTTCGCATGCTGTTGAAGCTAAGTCATGTATATCACAAGCATTTGAAGCTAAACCATTTGTTTCGCACGGTTTCGAAGATAAGCCTTCACTTCGCATTCATTTGAAGCTAAATCATGTGTTCCGCATGGATTTGAAGCTAACTCGTTTGTTTCGCATGCTGTTGAAGCTAAATCATGTATATCACAAGTATATGAAGCTAATCCATTTGTTTCGCATGGATTCGTAGATAAGCCTTCTACTTCGCATTGATTTGAAGCTAAATCATGTGTTTCGCATGGATTTGAATCTAACTCGTTTGTTTCGCATGCTGTTGAAACTAAATCATGTATATCACAAGTATTTGAAGCTAAACCATTTGTTTCGCATGGATCCGAAGATAAGCCTCCTACTTCGCATTGATTTGAAGCTAAGTCATGTGTTCGCATGGATTTGAAGCTAACTCGTTTGCTTCGCATGCTGTTGAAGCTAAATCAAGTGTATCACAAGTATTTGAAGCTATATCATATGTTTCGCATGGATTCGAAGATAACCCTTCTAATTCGCATTGATTTGAAGCTAAATCATGTGTTTCGCATGGATTTGAAGCTAACTCGTTTGTTTCGCATGCTGTTGAAGCTAAGTCATGTATATCACAAGCATTTGAAGCTAAACCATTTGTTTCGCACGGTTTCGAAGATAAGCCTTCACTTCGCATTCATTTGAAGCTAAATCATGTGTTCCGCATGGATTTGAAGCTCACTCGTTTGTTTCGCATGCTGTTGAAGCTAAATCATGTATATCACAAGTATATGAAGCTAATCCATTTGTTTCGCATGGATTCTTAGATAAGCCTTCTACTTCGCATTGATTTGAAGCTAAATCATGTGTTTCGCATGGATTTGAATCTAACTCGTTTGTTTCGCATGCTGTTGAAACTAAATCATGTATATCACAAGTATTTGAAGCTAAACCATTTGTTTCGCATGGATTCCAAGATAACCCTTCTAATTCGCATTTATTAGATGGTAAATCATGCGTTTCGCATGGATTTGAAGCTAACTCGATTGTTTCGCATGCTGTTGAAACTAAATCATGTATATCACAAGTATTTGAAGTTAAACTATTTCCTTCGCATGGATTCGCAGATAAGCCTCCTACCTCGCATTGATTTGAAGCTAAATCATGTGTTCGCATGGACTTGAAGCTACCTCGTTTGTTTCGCATTCTGTTGAAGCTAAATCAAGGGTATCACATGTATTTGAAGCCAATCCATTTGCTTCGCATGGATTCGAAGATCAGCCTTCTACTTCGCATTTATTAGATGCTAAATCATGTGTTTCGCATGGGTTTGAAGCTAACTCGTTTGTTTCGCATGCTGTTGAAGCTAAGTCATGTATATCACAAGTATTTGAAGCTAAACCATTTGTTTCGCATGGATTCGAAGATAAGCCTTCCACATCGCATTCATTTGAAGCTAAATCATGTGTTCCGCATGGATTTGAAGCTGACTCGTTTGTTTCGCATGCAGTTGAAGCTAAATCATGTATATCACAAGTATTTGAAGCTAAACCATTTGTTTCGCATGGATTCCAAGATAACCCTTCTAATTCGCATTGATTTGTAGCTAAATCATGTGTTCGCATGGATTTGATGCTATCTCGTTTGCTTCGCATGCTGTTGAAGCTAAATCATGTATATCACAAGTATTTGAAGCTAAACCATTTGCTTCGCATGGATTCGAAGGTCAGCCTTCTACTTCGCATTGATTTGCTGCTAAGTCATTTGTTTCGCATGGATTTGAAGCTAACTCGTTTGTTTCGCATGCTGTTGAAGCTAAATCATGTATATCACAAGTATTTGAAGCAAAACCATTTGCTTCGCATGGATTCGAAGATCAGCCTTCTACTTCGCATTGATTAGATGCTAAATCATGTGTTTCGCATGGGTTTGAAGCTAACTCGTTTGTTTCGCCTGCGTTTGAAGCCATATCACTTATATTATCAAGTATGTGAAGCTAAATCATTCGTTTTGCATGGATTTGAAGCTAAGCCATCAACTTCGCGTTGACTTGATGCTAATTCATGTGTTTCGCATGGATTTGAAGCTAACTCGTTTGTTTCGCAGGCAGCTGAATCTGAATCATGTATATCAAAAGTATTTGAAGCTAAACTATTCGTTTCGCATGGATTCGAAGATAAGCCTTCCACTTCGCATTGATTTGAAGCTAAATCATGTGTTCCGCATGGATTTGAAGCTGACTCGTTTGTTTCGCATGCAGTTGAAGCTGAATCATGTATATCACAAGTATTTGAAGCTAAACCATTTGTTTCGCATGGATTCCAAGATAACCCTTCTAATTCGCATTGATTTGAAGCTAAATCATGTGTTTCACATGGATTTGAAGCTAACTCGTTTGTTTCGCATGCTGTTGAAGCTATATCACATATGTTCTCAAGTATGTGAAGCTAAATCATTCGTTTCGCATGGATTTGAAGCTAAGCCGTCAACTTCGCGTTGACTTGATGATAAATAATGTCTTTCGCTTGGACTTGAAGTCAACTCGTTTGTTTCGCATGCTGTTGAAGCTAAATCATGTATATCACAAGTATTTGAAGCTAAACCATTTGTTTCGCATGGATTCCAAGATAACCCTTCTAATTGGCATTGATTTGAGGCTAAATCATGTGTTTCGCATGGATTTGAAGCTAACTCGTTTGTTTCTCATGCTGTTGAAGCTAAATCATGTATATCACAAGTATTTGAAGCTAAACCATTTGTTTCGCATGGATCCGAAGATAAGCCTCCTACTTCGCATTGATTTGAAGCTAAATCATGTGTTCGCATGGATTTGAAGCTAACTCGTTTGCTTCGCATGCTGTTGAAGCTAAATCAAGTGTATCACAAGTATTTGAAGCTATATCATATGTTTCGCATGGATTCGAAGATAACCCTTCTAATTCGCATTGATTTGAAGCTAAATCATGTGTTTCGCATGGATTTGAAGCTAACTCGTTTGTTTCGCATGCTGTTGAAGCTAAGTCATGTATATCACAAGCATTTGAAGCTAAACCATTTGTTTCGCACGGTTTCGAAGATAAGCCTTCACTTCGCATTCATTTGAAGCTAAATCATGTGTTCCGCATGGATTTGAAGCTAACTCGTTTGTTTCGCATGCTGTTGAAGCTAAATCATGTATATCACAAGTATATGAAGCTAATCCATTTGTTTCGCATGGATTCGTAGATAAGCCTTCTACTTCGCATTGATTTGAAGCTAAATCATGTGTTTCGCATGGATTTGAATCTAACTCGTTTGTTTCGCATGCTGTTGAAACTAAATCATGTATATCACAAGTATTTGAAGCTAAACCATTTGTTTCGCATGGATCCGAAGATAAGCCTCCTACTTCGCATTGATTTGAAGCTAAGTCATGTGTTCGCATGGATTTGAAGCTAACTCGTTTGCTTCGCATGCTGTTGAAGCTAAATCAAGTGTATCACAAGTATTTGAAGCTATATCATATGTTTCGCATGGATTCGAAGATAACCCTTCTAATTCGCATTGATTTGAAGCTAAATCATGTGTTTCGCATGGATTTGAAGCTAACTCGTTTGTTTCGCATGCTGTTGAAGCTAAGTCATGTATATCACAAGCATTTGAAGCTAAACCATTTGTTTCGCACGGTTTCGAAGATAAGCCTTCACTTCGCATTCATTTGAAGCTAAATCATGTGTTCCGCATGGATTTGAAGCTCACTCGTTTGTTTCGCATGCTGTTGAAGCTAAATCATGTATATCACAAGTATATGAAGCTAATCCATTTGTTTCGCATGGATTCGTAGATAAGCCTTCTACTTCGCATTGATTTGAAGCTAAATCATGTGTTTCGCATGGATTTGAATCTAACTCGTTTGTTTCGCATGCTGTTGAAACTAAATCATGTATATCACAAGTATTTGAAGCTAAACCATTTGTTTCGCATGGATTCCAAGATAACCCTTCTAATTCGCATTTATTAGATGGTAAATCATGCGTTTCGCATGGATTTGAAGCTAACTCGATTGTTTCGCATTCTGTTGAAGATTAATCATGCATATCACAAGTATTTGAAGCTAAACCATTTGTTTCGCATGGATTCGAAGATAAGCCTCCTACTTCGCATTGATTTGAAGCTAAATCATGTGTTCGCATGGATTTGAAGCTACCTCGTTTGTTTCGCATGCTGTTGACGCTAAGTCATGTATATCACAAGTATTTGAAGCTAAACCATTTGTTTCGCATGGATTCGAAGGTAACCCTTCTACTTCGCATTGATTTTAATCTAAATCATGTGCTTCGCATTGATTTGAAGCTAACTCGTTTGTTTCGCATGCTGTTGAAGCTAAATCATGAATATCACAAGTATTTGAAGCTATATCATATGTTTCGCATGGATTCGAAGATAACCCATCTAATTCGCATTGATTTGAAGCTAAATCATGTGTTTCGCATTGATTTGAAGCTAACTCGTTTGTTTCGCATGCTGTTGAAGCTAAGTCAAGTATATCACAAGTATTTGCGGCTAAACCATTTGTTTCGCATGGATTCGAAGGTAACCCTTCTACTTCGCATTGATTTGAAGCTAAATCATGTGTTTCGCATGGATTTGAATCTAACTCGTTTGTTTCGCATGCTGTTGAAACTAAATCATGTATATCACAAGTATTTGAAGTTAAACTATTTCCTTCGCATGGATTCGCAGATAAGCCTCCTACCTCGCATTGATTTGAAGCTAAATCATGTGTTCGCATGGACTTGAAGCTACCTCGTTTGTTTCGCATTCTGTTGAAGCTAAATCAAGGGTATCACATGTATTTGAAGCCAATCCATTTGCTTCGCATGGATTCGAAGATCAGCCTTCTACTTCGCATTTATTAGATGGTAAATCATGCGTTTCGCATAGATTTGAAGCTAACTCGTTTGTTTCGCATTCTGTTGAAGCTAAATCATGCATATCACAAGTATTTGAAGCTAAACCATTTGTTTCGCATGGATTCGAAGATAAGCCTCCTACTTCGCATTGATTTGAAGCTAAATCATGTGTTCGCATGGATTTGAAGCTACCTCGTTTGTTTCGCATGCTGTTAAAGCTAAGTCATGTATATCACAAGTATTTGCGGCTAAACCATTTGTTTCGCATGGATTCGAAGGTAACCCTTCTACTTCGCATTGATTTGAAGCTAAATCATGTGTTTCGCATGGATTTGAATCTAACTCGTTTGTTTCGCATGCTGTTGAAACTAAATCATGTATATCACAAGTATTTGAAGCTAAACCATTTGCTTCGCATGGATTCGAAGATCAGCCTTCTACTTCGCATTGATTAGATGCTAAATCATGTGTTTCGCATGGGTTTGAAGCTAACACGTTTGTTTCGCCTGCATTTGAAGCTATATCATTTATATTCTCAAGTATGTGAAGCTAAATCATTCGTTTCGCATGGATTTGAAGCTAAGCCGTCAACTTCGCGTTGACTTGATCATAAATCATGTTTTTCGTTTGGACTTGAAGTTAACTCGTTTGTTTCCAATGCTGTTGAAGCTAAAACATGTATATCACAAGTATTTGAAGCTAAACCATTTGTTTCGCATGGATTCCAAGATAACCCTTCTAATTCGCATTGATTTGAAGCTAAATCATGTGTTTCACATGGATTTGAAGCTAACTCGTTTGTTTCTCATGCTGTTGAAGCTAAATCATGTATATCACAAGTATTTGAAGGAGAACCATTTGTTTCGCATGGATCCGAAGATAAGCCTCCTACTTCGCATTGATTTGAAGCTAAATCATGTGTTCGCATGGATTTGATGCTAACTCGTTTGCTTCGCATGCTGTTGAAGCTAAATCAAGTGTATCACAAGTATTTGAAGCTAAACAATTTGCTTCGCATTTATTCGAAGCTAAGCCTTCTACTTCGCATTGATTTGAGGCTAAATCATGTGTTTCGCTTGGATTTGAAGCTAAATCATGTGTTTTGCATGGATTTGAAGCTAAGCTTTCTACTTAGCATTGATTTGAAGATAAATCATGTGTTTCGCTTGGATTTGAAGATAACTCGTTTGCTTCGCATGTTGTTGAAGCTAAATCATGTATATCACAAGTATTTGAAGTTAAACCATTTGTTTCGCATGGATTCGAAGATAATCCATCTATTTCGCATTGATTTGAAGCTAACTCGTTTGTTTCGCATGCTGTTGAAACTAAATCATTTATATCACAAGTATTTGAAGCTAAACCATTTGCTTCGCATGGATTCGAAGGTCAGCCTTCTACTTCGCATTGATTTGATGCTAAGTCATTCGTCTCGCATGGATTTGAAGCTAACTCGTTTGTTTCGCATGCTGTTGAAGCTAAATCATGTATATCACAAGTATTTGAAGCTAAACCATTTGTTTCGCATGGATTCGAAGATTAGCCTTCCACATCGCATTGATTTGAAGCTAAATCATGTGTTTCGCATGGATTTGAAGCTAACTCGTTTGTTTCTCATGCTGTTGAAGCTAAATCATGTATATCACAAGTATTTGAAGCTAAACCATTTGTTTCGCATGGATCCGAAGATAAGCCTCCTACTTCGCATTGATTTGAAGCTAAATCATGTGTTCGCATGGATTTGAAGCTAACTCGTTTGCTTCGCATGCTGTTGAAGCTAAATCAAGTGTATCACAAGTATTTGAAGCTAAACCATTTGTTTCGCGTGGATTCGAAGATCAACCTTCTACTTCGTATTGATTAGATGCTAAATCATGTGTTTCGCATGGATTTAAGGCTAACTCGTTTGTTTCGCATGCTGTTGAAGCTAAATCATGTATATCACAAGTATTTGAAGCTATATCATATGTTTCGCATGGATTCGAAGATAACCCTTCTAATTCGCATTGATTTGAAGCTAAATCATGTGTTTCGCATGGATTTGAAGCTAACTCGTTTATTTCGCATGCTGTTGAAGCTAAATCATGTATATCACAAGTATATGAAGCTAATCCATTTGTTTCGCATGGATTCGTAGATAAACCTTCTACTTCGCATTGATTTGAAGCTAAATCATGTGTTTCGCATGGATTTGAATCTAACTCGTTTGTTTCGCATGCTGTTGAAACTAAATCATGTATATCACAAGTAATTGAAGCTAAACTATTCGTTTCGCATGGATTCGAAGATAACACTCCTTCTTCGCATTGATTTGAAGCTAAATCATGTGTTTCGCATGGGTTTGAAGCTAACTCGTTTGTTTCGCCTGCATTTGAAGCCATATCACTTATATTTTCAAGTATGTGAAGCTAAATCATTCGTTTTGCATGGATTTGAAGCTAAGCCATCAACTTCGCGTTGACTTGATGCTTATTCATGTATTTCGCATGGATTTGAAGCTAACTCGTTTGTTTCGCAGGCAGTTGAAGCTGAATCATGTATATCACAAGTATTTGCGGCTAAACCATTTGTTTCGCATGGATTCGAAGGTAACCCTTTTACTTCGCATTGATTTGAAGCTAAATCATGTGTTTCGCATGGATTTGAAGCTAACTCGTTTGTTTCTCATGCTGTTGAAGCTAAATCATGTATATCACAAGTATTTGAAGCTAAACCATTTGTTTCGCATGGATCCGAAGATAAGCCTCCTACTTCGCATTGATTTGAAGCTAAATCATGTGTTCGCATGGATTTGAAGCTAACTCGTTTGCTTCGCATGCTGTTGAAGCTAAATCAAGTGTATCACAAGTATTTGAAGCTAAACCATTTGTTTCGCGTGGATTCGAAGATCAACCTTCTACTTCGTATTGATTAGATGCTAAATCATGTGTTTCGCATGGATTTAAGGCTAACTCGTTTGTTTCGCATGCTGTTGAAGCTAAATCATGTATATCACAAGTATTTGAAGCTATATCATATGTTTCGCATGGATTCGAAGATAACCCTTCTAATTCGCATTGATTTGAAGCTAAATCATGTGTTTCGCATGGATTTGAAGCTAACTCGTTTATTTCGCATGCTGTTGAAGCTAAATCATGTGTATCACAAGTATATGAAGCTAATCCATTTGTTTCGCATGGATTCGTAGATAAACCTTCTACTTCGCATTGATTTGAAGCTAAATCATGTGTTTCGCATGGATTTGAATCTAACTCGTTTGTTTCGCATGCTGTTGAAACTAAATCATGTATATCACAAGTAATTGAAGCTAAACTATTCGTTTCGCATGGATTCGAAGATAACACTCCTTCTTCGCATTGATTTGAAGCTAAATCATGTGTTTCGCATGGGTTTGAAGCTAACTCGTTTGTTTCGCCTGCATTTGAAGCCATATCACTTATATTTTCAAGTATGTGAAGCTAAATCATTCGTTTTGCATGGATTTGAAGCTAAGCCATCAACTTCGCGTTGACTTGATGCTTATTCATGTATTTCGCATGGATTTGAAGCTAACTCGTTTGTTTCGCAGGCAGTTGAAGCTGAATCATGTATATCACAAGTATTTGCGGCTAAACCATTTGTTTCGCATGGATTCGAAGGTAACCCTTTTACTTCGCATTGATTTTAATCTAAATCATGTGTTTCGCATGGATTTGAAGCTGACTCGTTTGTTTCGCATGCAGTTGAAGCTGAATCATGTATATCACAAGTATTTGAAGCTAAACCATTTGTTTCGTATGGATTCCAAGATAACCCTTCTAATTCGCATTGATTTGAAGCTAAATCATGTGTTTCACATGGATTTGAAGCTAACTCGTTTGTTTCGCATGCTGTTGAAGCTATATCATGTATATCACAAGTATTTGAAGCTATATGATATGTTTCGCATGGATTCGAAGATAACCCTTCTAATTCGCATTGATTTGAAGCTAAATCATGTGTTTCGCATGGGTATGAAGCTAACTCGTTTGTTTCGCCTGCATTTGAAGCTATATCACTTATATTCTCAAGTATGTGAAGCTAAATCATTCGTTTCGCATGGATTCGAACATCAGCCTTCTACTTCGCATTGATTAGATGCTAAATCAAGTGTTTCGCATGGGTTTGAAGCTAACTCGTTCGTTTCGCCTGCATTTGAAGCTATATCACATATGTTCTCAAGTATGTGAAGCTAAATCATTCGTTTCGCATGGATTTGAAGCTAAGCCGTCAACTTCGCGTTGACTTGATGATAAATAATGTCTTTCGCTTGGACTTGAAGTCAACTCGTTTGTTTCGCATGCTGTTGAAGCTAAATCATGTATATCACAAGTATTTGAAGCTAAACCATTTGTTTCGCATGGATTCCAAGATAACCCTTCTAATTGGCATTGATTTGAGGCTAAATCATGTGTTTCGCATGGATTTGAAGCTAACTCGTTTGTTTCTCATGCTGTTGAAGCTAAATCATGTATATCACAAGTATTTGAAGCTAAACCATTTGTTTCGCATGGATCCGAAGATAAGCCTCCTACTTCGCATTGATTTGAAGCTAAATCATGTGTTCGCATGGATTTGAAGCTAACTCGTTTGCTTCGCATGCTGTTGAAGCTAAATCAAGTGTATCACAAGTATTTGAAGCTATATCATATGTTTCGCATGGATTCGAACATAACCCTTCTAATTCGCATTGATTTGAAGCTAAATCATGTGTTTCGCATGGATTTGAAGCTAACTCGTTTGCTTCGCATGCTGTTGAAGCTAAGTCATGTATATCACAAGCATTTGAAGCTAAACCATTTGTTTCGCACGGTTTCGAAGATAAGCCTTCACTTCGCATTCATTTGAAGCTAAATCATGTGTTCCGCATGGATTTGAAGCTAACTCGTTTGTTTCGCATACTGTTGAAGCTAAATCATGTATATCACAAGTATATGAAGCTAATCCATTTGTTTCGCATGGATTCGTAGATAAGCTTTCTACTTCGCATTGATTTGAAGCTAAATCATGTGTTTCGCATGGATTTGAATCTAACTCGTTTGTTTCGCATGCAGTTGAAACTAAATCATGTATATCACAATCATTTGAAGCTAAACCATTTGATTCGCATGGATTCGAAGATAAGCCTTCTACTTCGCATTGATTTGATGCTAAATCATGTGTTTCGTTTGGATTTGAGGCTAACTCATTTGTTCCGCATGCTGTTGAATGTAAATCATGTATTTCACAAGTATTTGAAGCTAAACCATTTGTTTCGCATGGATTCGTAGATAACCCTTCTACTTCGCTTTGATTTGAAGCTATATCAAGTGTTTCACATGGATTTGAAGCTAACTCGTTTGTTTCGCATGCAGTTGAAACTAAATCATGTATATCACAAGTATTTGAAGCTAAACCATTTGTTCCGCATGGATTCGAAGATAATCCTTCTACTTCGCATTGATTTACAGCAAAATCATGTGTTTCACATGGATTTGAAGCTAACTCATTTGTTTCGCATGCAGTTGAAGCTATATCACTTATATTCGCAAGTATTTGAAGCCAAATCATTCGGTTCGCATGGATTTGAAGCTATGCCTTCTACTTCGCATTGATTTGATGCTAAATCATGTGTATCGCATGGATTTGAAGCTAACTCGTTTGTTTCGCATGCAGTTGAAGCTAAATCATGTATATCACAAGTGTTTGAAGCTAAACCATTTGTTTTGCATGGATTTGAAGATAATCCTTCTACTTCGCATTGATTTGAAGCTAAATCATGTGTTTCGAATGTATTTGAAGCTAACTCGTTTGTTTCGCATGGAGTTGAAGCTAAGTCAAGTATGGCACAAGTATTTGAAGCAAAACCGTTTGATTCGCATGGGTTTGAAGCTAAGCCTTCTACCTCGCATTGATTTGAAGATAAATCATGTGTTTCGCTTGGATTTGAAGCTAACACGTTTGTTTCGCATGGATTTGAAGCTAAGCCTTCAACCTCGCATTGATTTGAAGATAAATCATGTGTTTCGCTTGGATTTGAAGCTAACACGTTTGTTTCGAACGCACTTGAATCTAAATCAAGTATATCACACGTATTTGAGGCTAAACCGTTTGATTCGCATGGATTTGAAACTCAGCATTCTACTTCGCATTGATTTGAAGCTAAATCATGTGTTCCGCTTGGATTTTAAGTTAACTCGATTCTATCACATGCAGCTGAAGTTAAATCATGTATATCACAAGTATTTGAAGCTAAACGATTTTTTTCGCATGGATTTGAAGATAAGCCTTCTGCTTCGCATTGATTTGAAGCTAAATCATGATTTTCGCATGGTTTTTGAAGCTAACTCGTTTGTTTCGCATGCTATTGAAGCTAAATCATGTATATCACAAGTGTTTGAAGCTAAACCATTTGTTTCGCATGGATTCGTAGTTAAGCCTTCTACTTCGCATCGATTTGGAGCTAAATCATGTTTTTCGCATGGTTTTTAAAGCTAACTCGTTTGTTTCGCCTGGATTCGAAGCTATATCACATATATTGGCAAGTATTTGAAGCTCAATCATTCGTTTCGCATGGATTTGAAGCGAATCCTTATACTTCGCATTGATTTGAAGCTAAATCAAGTGTTTCGCTTGGATTTGAAGCTAACTCGTTTGTTTCGCATGCAGTTGAAGCTAAATCATGTATATCACAAGTATTTGAAGCTAAACGATTAGATTCGCATGGATTTGAAGCGAATCCTTATACTTCGCATTGATTTGAAGCTAAATCAAGTGTTTCGCTTGGATTTGAAGCTAACTCGTTTGTTTCGCATGCAGTTGAAGCTAAATCATGTATATCACAAGTATTTGAAGCTAAACGATTAGATTCGCATGGATTTGAAGCTAACCCTTCAACTTAGTATTAATTTGAATTTAAATCATGTGTTTGGCATGGATTTGAAGCTAAGCCTGCTACTTCGCATTGATTTGAAGATAAATCATGTGTTTCGCTTGGATTTGAAGCTAACTCGTTTGTTTCGCATGCAGTTGAATCTACATCGTGTATATCACAAGTATTTGAATCTGAACCATTTGATTCCCATGAATAGTACGCTAAACCATTTCTTTCGAATGAATTTGAAGCTAAATCATGTGTTTTGAATGGATTTGAAGCTAACTCGTTTGCTTCGTCTGCATTTGTAGCTATATCACTTATATTCGCAAGCATTTGGAGCTCAATCATTCGTTTCGCATGGATTTGAAGCTAAGCCTTCTACTTCGCATTTATTTGAAGCTAAATCATGTGGTTGCGCATGGATTTGCAGATAACACGTTTGTTTCGCATGCAGTTGAAGCTATATCACTTATATTCGCAAGTATTTGAAGCCAAATCATTCGGTTCGCATGGATTTGAAGCTATGACTTCTACTTCGCATTGATTTGAAGTTAAATCATGTGTTTCGCATGGATTTGAAGCTATCTCGTTTGTTTAGCATGCAGTTGAATCTATATCACTTATATTCGCAAGCATTTGAAGCTAAATAATTCGTTTGGCATGGATTGGAAGCTAAGCCTTCTACTTTGCATTGATTTGAAGTCAAATCATGTGTTACGCTTGGATTTGAAGCTCACTCGTTTGTTTCGCCTGCATTTGAAGATATATCACTTACATCGCAAGTATATGAAGCTAAATCATTCGTGTCGCATGGATTTGAAGCTAAGCCTTCTACTTCGCATTGATTTGAAGCTAAATCATGTGTTTCGCATGGATTCGAGGCTAACTCGTTTGATTCGCATGCAGTTGAAGCTAAATCATGTTTATCACAAATATCTAAATCTAAACCATCTGTTTCGCATGAATATTAAGCTGAACCATGTGTTTCCCATGAATTTGAAACTATATCATGTGTTTCGCATGGATTTGAAGCTAACTCGTTTATTTCATCTTCATTTGAAGCAAAATCATGTATATCACAAGTATTTGAAGCTGAACCATTTGTTTCTCACGTATTTGAAACTGAGCCTTCTACTTCGCATTGATTTGAAGCTGAATCATGTGTTTCGCTTGCATTTGAAGCTAACTCGTTTGTTTCGCATAGATTTGAAGCTAAATCATGTGTTTCGCATGGATTTGAAGCTACCTCGTTTGTTTCGCCTGCATTTGAAGCTACATTACTTCTATTCGAAAGTATTTGATGATAAATCATTCGTTTCGCATGGATTTGAAGCTAATCCTTCAACTTCGCATTCATTTGAAGCTAAATCATGCGTTTCGCATGGATTTGAATCTAACTCATTTGTTTCGCATGGTGTTGAAGCTAAGTCATGTATATCACGAGTATATGCAGCTAAACCATTTGTTTCGCATGGGTTCGTAGTTAAGCCTCCTACTTCGCATCGATTTGGAGCTAAATCATGTTTTTCGCATGGATTTGAAGCTATCTCGTTTGTTTCGCATGCACTTGAATATAAATCAAGTATATCACAAGTATTTGAAGCAAAACCGTTTGATTCGCTTGGGTTTGAAGCTAAGCCTTCTACCTCGCATTGATTTCAAGATAAATCATGTGTTTCGCTTGGATTTGAAGCTAACACGTTTGTTTCGCATGGATTTGAAGCTAAGCCTTCAACCTCGCATTGATTTGAAGATAAATCATGTGTTTCGCTTGGATTTGAAGCTAACACGTTTGTTTCGAACGCACTTGAATCTAAATCAAGTATATCACACGTATTTGAGGCTAAACCGTTTGATTCGCATGGATTTGAAACTCAGCATTCTACTTCGCATTGATTTGAAGCTAAATCATGTGTTCCGCTTGGATTTTAAGTTAACTCGATTCTATCACATGCAGCTGAAGTTAAATCATGTATATCACAAGTATTTGAAGCTAAACGATTTTTTTCGCATGGATTTGTAGATAAGCCTTCTGCTTCGCATTGATTTGAAGCTAAATCATGATTTTCGCATGGTTTTTGAAGCTAACTCGTTTGTTTCGCATGCTATTGAAGCTAAATCATGTATATCACAAGTGTTTGAAGCTAAACCATTTGTTTCGCATGGATTCGTAGTTAAGCCTTCTACTTCGCATCGATTTGGAGCTAAATCATGTTTTTCGCATGGTTTTTAAAGCTAACTCGTTTGTTTCGCCTGGATTCGAAGCTATATCACATATATTGGCAAGTATTTGAAGCTCAATCATTCGTTTCGCATGGATTTGAAGCGAATCCTTATACTTCGCATTGATTTGAAGCTAAATCAAGTGTTTCGCTTGGATTTGAAGCTAACTCGTTTGTTTCGCATGCAGTTGAAGCTAAATCATGTATATCACAAGTATTTGAAGCTAAACGATTAGATTCGCATGGATTTGAAGCGAATCCTTATACTTCGCATTGATTTGAAGCTAAATCAAGTGTTTCGCTTGGATTTGAAGCTAACTCGTTTGTTTCGCATGCAGTTGAAGCTAAATCATGTATATCACAAGTATTTGAAGCTAAACGATTAGATTCGCATGGATTTGAAGCTAACCCTTCAACTTAGTATTAATTTGAATTTAAATCATGTGTTTGGCATGGATTTGAAGCTAAGCCTGCTACTTCGCATTGATTTGAAGATAAATCATGTGTTTCGCTTGGATTTGAAGCTAACTCGTTTGTTTCGCATGCAGTTGAATCTACATCGTGTATATCACAAGTATTTGAATCTGAACCATTTGATTCCCATGAATAGTACGCTAAACCATTTCTTTCGAATGAATTTGAAGCTAAATCATGTGTTTTGAATGGATTTGAAGCTAACTCGTTTGCTTCGTCTGCATTTGTAGCTATATCACTTATATTCGCAAGCATTTGGAGCTCAATCATTCGTTTCGCATGGATTTGAAGCTAAGCCTTCTACTTCGCATTTATTTGAAGCTAAATCATGTGGTTGCGCATGGATTTGCAGATAACACGTTTGTTTCGCATGCAGTTGAAGCTATATCACTTATATTCGCAAGTATTTGAAGCCAAATCATTCGGATCGCATGGATTTGAAGCTATGACTTCTACTTCGCATTAATTTGAAGTTAAATCATGTGTTTCGCATGGATTTGAAGCTATCTCATTTGTTTAGCATGCAGTTGAATCTATATCACTTATATTCGCAAGCATTTGAAGCTAAATAATTCGTTTGGCATGGATTGGAAGCTAAGCCTTCTACTTTGCATTGATTTGAAGTCAAATCATGTGTTACGCTTGGATTTGAAGCTCACTCGTTTGTTTCGCCTGCATTTGAAGATATATCACTTACATCGCAAGTATATGAAGCTAAATCATTCGTGTCGCATGGATTTGAAGCTAAGCCTTCTACTTCGCATTGATTTGAAGCTAAATCATGTGTTTCGCATGGATTCGAGGCTAACTCGTTTGATTCGCATGCAGTTGAAGCTAAATCATGTTTATCACAAATATCTAAATCTAAACCATCTGTTTCGCATGAATATTAAGCTGAACCATGTGTTTCCCATGAATTTGAAACTATATCATGTGTTTCGCATGGATTTGAAGCTAACTCGTTTATTTCATCTTCATTTGAAGCAAAATCATGTATATCACAAGTATTTGAAGCTGAACCATTTGTTTCTCACGTATTTGAAACTGAGCCTTCTACTTCGCATTGATTTGAAGCTGAATCATGTGTTTCGCTTGCATTTGAAGCTAACTCGTTTGTTTCGCATAGATTTGAAGCTAAATCATGTGTTTCGCATGGATTTGAAGCTATCTCGTTTGTTTCGCCTGCATTTGAAGCTACATTACTTCTATTCGAAAGTATTTGATGATAAATCATTCGTTTCGCATGGATTTGAAGCTAATCCTTCAACTTCGCATTCATTTGAAGCTAAATCATGCGTTCCGCATGGGTTTGAAGCTAAGCCTTCTACTTCGCATTTATTTGAAGCTAAATCATGTGGTTGGGCATGGATTTGCAGATAACACGTTTGTTTCGCATGCAGTTGAAGCTATATCACTTATATTTGCAAGTATTTGAAGCCAAATCATTCGGTTCGCATGGATTTGAAGATATGCCTTCTACTTCGCATTGATTTGAAGTTAAATCATGTGTTTCGCATGGATTTGAAGCTAACTCATTTGTTTCGCATGCAGTTGAAACTAAATCATGTATATCACAATCATTTGAAGCTAAACCATTTGATTCGCATGGATTCGAAGATAAGCCTTCTACTTCGCATTGATTTGATGCTAAATCATGTGTTTCGTTTGGATTTGAGGCTAACTCATTTGTTCCGCATGCAGTTGAAACTAAATCATGTATATCACAAGTATTTGAAGCTAAACCATTTGTTCCGCATGGATTCGAAGATAATCCTTCTACTTCGCAATGATTTACAGCAAAATCATGTGTTTCACATGGATTTGAAGCTAACTCATTTGTTTCGCATGCAGTTGAAGCTATATCATATATATCACAGGTATCTGAAGCTAAACATTAGTTTCGCATGGATTCGAAGATAAGCCTTCTATTTCGCATTGATTTGAAGCTAAGTCATGTGTTTGGCATGAATTTGAAGCTAACTCGTTTGCTTCGTCTGCATTTGAAGCTATATCACTTATATTCGCAAGCATTTGGAGCTCAATCATTCGTTTCGCATGGATTTGAAGCTAAGCCTTCTACTTCGCACTGATTTGAAGCTAAACCATTTGTTTCGCATGGATTCGAAGATAAGCCTTCAACCACGCATTGAATTGAAGCTAAATCATGTGTTTCGTATGGATTTGAAGTTAACACGTTTGTTTCGCATGCTGTTGAAGCTAAATCATGTATATTACAAGCATTTGAAGCTAAACCATTTGTTTCGCATGGATTCGAAGATAAGCCTTCTACTTCGCATTGATTTGAAGCTGAATCATGTGTTTGGCATGTATTTGAATCTAACTCGTTTATTTCGCATGCAGTTGAAGCTAAATCATGTATATCACAAATATTTGAAGCTAAAACATTTCATTCGCATGGATTCGAAGATCAGCCTTCTGCTTCGCATTGATTTGAAGATAAATCATGTGTTTAGCATTGATTTGAAGCTAACTCGTTTGTTTCGCATGCAGTTGAAACAAAATCATGTATATCACAATCATTTGAAGCTAAACCATTTGTTTCGCATGGATTAGAAGATAAGCCTTCTACTTCGCATTGATTTGATGCTAAATCATGTGTTTCGTTTGGATTTGAGGCTAACTCATTTGTTCCGCATGCTGTTGAATGTAAATCATGTATTTCACAAGTATTTGAAGCTAAATCATTTGTTTCGCATGGATTCGTAGATAACCCTTCTACTTCGCTTTGATTTGAATCTAAATCAAGTGTTTCACATGGGTTTGAAGCTAACTCGTTTATTTCGCATGCAGTTGAAACTAAATCATGTATATCACAAGTATATGCAGCTAAACCATTTGATTCGCATGGATTTGAAACTAAGCCTTCTACTTCGCATTGATTTGAAGCTAAATCATGTGTTTCGCTTGGATTTGAAGCTACCTCGTTTGTTTCGCCTGCATTTGAAGCTACATTACTTCTATTCGAAAGTATTTGATGATAAATCATTCGTTTCGCATGGATTTGAAGCTAATCCTTCAACTTCGCATTCATTTGAAGCTAAATCATGCGTTTCGCATGGGTTTGAAGCTATATCACTTATATTCGCAAGTATTTGAAGGTCAATCATTCCTTTCGCATGGATTTGAAGCTAATCCTTCTACTTCGGATTGTTTTGAAGCTAAATCATGTGTTTCGCATGGATTTGTAGCTAACTCGTTTGTTTCGCACGCAGTTGACGTTAAATCGCGTATATCACGATTATTTGAAGCTATTCCATTTGATTCGCATGGATTTGAAACGAAGCCTTCTGCTTCGCATTGAGTTGAAGCTAAAACATGCATTTCGCATGGATTTGTATCTAACTCGTTTTTTTCGCCTGCATTTGGAGCTATATCACTTATATTCGCAAGTATTTGAAGGTCATTCATTCGTTTCGCATGGATTTGAATCTAATCCTTCTACTTCGCATTCATTTGAAGCTAAATCATGCGTTTCGCACGGATTTGTAGCTAACTCGTTTGATTCGCCTGCATTTCAAGCTATATCACTTATATGGCAAGTGTTTGAAGCTAAATCATTTGTGTCGCATGGGTTTGAAGCTAAGCCTTCTACTTCGCATTGATTTGAAGCTAAATCATGTGTTTCGCTTGGATTTGAAGATAACTCGTTCGATTCGCATGCAGTTGAAGCTAAATCATGTATATCACAATTATTTGAAGCTAAACCATTTGATTCGCATGGATTTGAAGCTAATCCTTCTACTTCGCATTGATTTGGAGATGAATAATGTGTTCCGCATGAATTTGAAGCTAACTCGTTTGTTTCGCACGCAGTTGACGCTAAATTATGTATATCACGATTATTTGAAGCTATTCCATTTGTTTCTAACGTATTTGAAACTAAGCCTTCTACTTCGCATTGATTTGAAGCTGAATCATGTGTTTCGCTTGCATTTGAAGCTAACTCGTTTGCTTCGCATAGATTTGAAGCTAAATCATGTACATGACAAGTATATGCAGCTAAACCATTTGATTCGCATGGATTTGAAACTAAGCCTTCTACTTCGCATTGATTTGAAGCTAAATCATGTGTTTCGCTTGGATTTGAAGATAACTCGTTCGATTCGCATGCAGTTGAAGCTAAATCATGTATATCACAATTATTTGAAGCTAAACCATTTGATTCGCATGGATTTGAAGCTAATCCTTCTACTTCGCATTGATTTGGAGATGAATAATGTGTTCCGCATGAATTTGAAGCTAACTCGTTTGTTTCGCACGCAGTTGACGCTAAATTATGTATATCACGATTATTTGAAGCTATTCCATTTGTTTCTAACGTATTTGAAACTAAGCCTTCTACTTCGCATTGATTTGAAGCTAAATCATGTGTTTCGCTTGGATTTGAAGATAACTCGTTCGATTCGCATGCAGTTGAAGCTAAATCATGTATATCAGAATTATTTGAAGCTAAACCATTTGTTTCGCACGAATATTAAGCTGAACCATGTGATTGGAATGAATTTGAAGCTAAATCATGTGTTTCGCAGGGATTTGAAGCTAACTCGTTTGTTTCGCCTGCATTTGAAGCTAAATCATGTACATCACAAGTATATGCAGCTAAACCATTTGATTCGCATGGATTTGAAGCTAATCCTTCTACTTCGCATTGATTTGGAGATGAATAATGTGTTTCGCTTGTATTTGAAGCTAACTCGTTTGTTTCGCATGCAGTTGAAGCTAAATCATGTATATCATAAGTATTTGAAGCTGAACCATTTGTTTCGCATGAATATTAAGCTAAACCATGTGTTTCGAATGAATTTGAAGCTAAATCATGTGTTTCGCATGGATGTGAAACTAACTCGTTTGTTTCGCCTGAATTTGAAGCTAAATCACGTATATCACAAGTATGTGAAGCTAAACCATTTGTTTCGCATGGATTTGAAGCTAAGCCTTCTACTTCGCATTGATTCGAATCTGAATCATGTGTTTCGCTTGAATTTGAAGCTAACACGTCTGTTTCACATGCAGTTGAAGCTAAATCATGTATATTACAAGTATTTGAAGCTGAACCATTTGTTTCGCACGAAGATTAAGCTAAACCATGTGTTTCGAATGAATTTGAAGCTAAATCATGTGTTTTGAATGGATTTGAAGCTATCTCATTTGTTTCGCTTGCAGTTGAAGCTAAATTACCTATATCACTAGTATTTGAATCAAAGCCGTTTGATTGGAATGGATTTGAATCTAATCCTTCTACTTCGCATTCATTTGAAGCTAAATCATGCGTTTCGCACGGATTTGTAGCTAACTCGTTTGATTCGCCTGCATTTCAAGCTATATCACTTATATGGCAAGTGTTTGAAGCTAAATCATTTGTGTCGCATGGGTTTGAAGCTAAGCCTTCTACTTCGGATGGATTTGAAGCTAAATCATGCGTTTCGCTTGGATTTAAAACTAACTTGTTTGTTTCGCATGCAGTTGAAACTAAATCATGTATATCACAAGTATTTGAAGCTGAACCATTTGTTTCGCATGAATATTAAGCTAAACCATGTGTTTCGAATGAATTTGAAGCTAAATCATGTGTTTCGCAGGGATTCGAAGCTAACTCGTTTGTTTCGCCTGCATTTGAAGCTAAATCATGTACATGACAAGTATATGCAGCTAAACCATTTGATTCGCATGGATTTGAAACTAAGCCTTCTACTTCGCATTGATTTGAAGCTAAATCATGTGTTTCGCTTGGATTTGAAGATAACTCGTTCGATTCGCATGCAGTTGAAGGTAAATCATGTATATCACAATTATTTGAATCTAAACCATTTGTTGCGCATGGTTTTGTATCTAAGCCTTCTACTTCGCATTGATTAGAAGCTAAATCATGTGTTCCGCATGAATTTGAAGCTAACTCGTTTGTTTCGCACGCAGTTGACGCTAAATTATGTATATCACGATTATTTGAAGCTATTCCATTTGATTCGCATGGATTTGAAACTAAGCCTTCTACTTCGCATTGAGTTGAAGCTAAATCATGTGTTTCGCATGGATTCGAGGCTAACTCGTTTGATTCGCATGCAGTTGAAGCTAAATCATGTTTATCACAAGTATCTGAATCTAAACCATCTGTTTCGCATGTATATTAAGCTGAACCATGTGTTTCTCATGAATTTGAAACTATATCATGTGTTTCGCAGGGATTTAAAACTAACTTGTTTGTTTCGCATGCAGTTGAAACTAAATCATGTATATCACAAGTATTTGAAGCTGAACCATTTGTTTCGCATGAATATTAAGCTAAACCATGTGTTTCGAATGAATTTGAAGCTAAATCATGTGTTTCGCAGGGATTCGAAGCTAACTCGTTTGTTTCGCCTGCATTTGAAGCTAAATCATGTACATGACAAGTATATGCAGCTAAACCATTTGATTCGCATGGATTTGAAACTAAGCCTTCTACTTCGTATTGATTTGAAGCTGAATCATGTGTTTCGCTTGCATTTGAAGCTAACTCGTTTGTTTCGCATAGATTTGAAGCTAAATCATGTGTTTCGCATGGATTTGAAGCTAACTCGTTTGTTTCGCCTGCATTTGAAGCTAAATCATGTACATGACAATTATATGCAGCTAAACCATTTGATTCGCATGGATTTGAAACTAAGCCTTCTACTTCGCATTGATTTGAAGCTAAATCATGTGTTTCGCTTGGATTTGAAGATAACTCGTTCGATTCGCATGCAGTTGAAGCTAAATCATGTATATCAGAATTATTTGAAGCTAAACCATTTGTTTCGCATGGTTTTGTATCTAAGCCTTCTACTTCGCATTGATTAGAAGCTAAATCATGTGTTCCGCATGGATTTGAAGCTAACTCGTTTGTTTCGCCTGCATTTGAAGCTATATCACTTATATTCGCAAGCATTTGAAGGTCAATCATTCGTTTCGCATGGATTTGAAGCTAATCCTTCTACTTCGCATTCATTTGAACCTAAATCATGCGTTTCGCATGGATTTCAAGCTATATCACTTATATTCGCAAGTATTTGAAGTTCAATCATTCGTTTCGCATCGATTCGAAACTAATCCTTCTACTTCGGATTGTTTTGAAGCTAAATCATGTGTTTCGCATGGATTTGTAGCTAAGTCGTTTGATACGCCTGCATTTGAAGCTATATCACTTATATGGCAAGTGTTTGAAGCTAAATCATTTGTGTCGCATGGGTTTGAAGCTAAGCCTTCTACTTCGGATGTATTTGAAGCTAAATCATGCGTTTCGCTTGGAGTTAAAACTAACTTGTTTGTTTCGCATGCAGTTGAAACAAAATCATGTATATCACAAGTATTTGAAGCTGAACCATTTGTTTCGCACGAATATTAAGCTGAACCATGTGTTTGGAATGAATTTGAAGCTAAATCATGTGTTTCGCAGGGATTTGAAGCTAACTCGTTTGTTTCGCCTGCATTTGAAGCTAAATCACGTACATCACAAGTATATGCAGCTAAACCATTTGATTCGCATGGATTTGAAGCTAATCCTTCTACTTCGCATTGATTTGGAGATGAATAATGTGTTTCGCTTGTATTTGAAGCTAACTCGTTTGTTTCGCATGCAGTTGAAGCTAAATCACGTATATCATAAGTATTTGAAGCTGAACCATTTGTTTCGCATGAATATTAAGCTAAACCATGTGTTTCGAATGAATTTGAAGCTAAATCATGTTTTTCGCTTGGATTTGAAGCTAACTCGTTTTTTCGCATGCAGTTGAAGCTAAATAATGAATATCACAAGTATTTGATGCTACAACTTTTGATTCGCACGGATTTGAAGCTAAGCCTTCTACTTTGCATTGATTTGAAGCGAAATCATATGTTTCGCTTGGATTTGGAGCTAACTCGTTTGTTTCGCATGCTGTTGAAGCTAAATCATGTACATCACAAGTATTTGAAGCTAAACCATCTGTTTCGTGTGAATTCGAAGGTAAGCCTTCTACTTCGCATTGATTTGATGCTAAATCATGTGTTTCGCATGGATTTAAAGCTAACTCGTGTGTTTCACCTGCATTTGAAGATATATCAGTGATCTTCGCAAGTATTTGAAGCTAAATCATTCGTTTCGCCGGATTTGAAGCTAAGCCTTCTACTTCGCTTTGATTTGAATCTAAATCATGTGTTTCGCTTGGATTTGAAGCTAACTCGTTGGTTTTGCATGCAGTTGAACCAAAATCAAGTATCTCTCAAGTATTTGAAGCTAAATCATTCGTTTCGCTGGATTTGAAGCTAAGCCTGTTACTTCGCATTGATTTGATTCTAAATCATGTGTTTCGCTTGGATTTGAAGCTGACTCGTTGGTTTTGCATGAAGTTGAATCTAAATCATGTATATCACAAGTATTTGAAGCTGAACCATTTGTTTCACATAGATTTGAAGCTAAGCCTCCTACTTCACATTGATTGGAATTTAAATCATGTGTTTCGCATGGATTTGAAGCTAACTCGTTAGTGTCGCCTGCATTTGAAGCTATATCACTTATATTCGCAAGTATTTGAAGCTAAACCATTCGTTTCGCATGGATTTGAAGCTAATCCTTCAACTTCGCATTCATTTGAAGCTAAATCATTCGTTTCGCATGGATTTGAAGCTAAGCCTTCTACTTCGCATTTATTTGAAGCTAAATCATGTGGTTGCGCATGGATTTGCAGATAACACGTTTGTTTCGCATGCAGTTGAAGCTATATCACTTATATTCGCAAGTATTTGAAGCCAAATCATTCGGTTCGCATGGATTTGAAGCTATGCCTTCTTCTTCGCATTGATTTGAAGTTAAATCATGTGTTTCGCATGGATTTGAAGCTAACTCATTTGTTTCGCATGCAGTTGAAACTAAATCATGTATATCACAATCATTTGAAGCTAAACCATTTGATTCGCATGGATTCGAAGATAAGCCTTCTACTTCGAATTGATTTGATGCTAAATCATGTGTTTCGTTTGGATTTGAGGCTAACTCATTTGTTCCGCATGCTGTTGAATGTAAATCATGTATTTCACAAGTATTTGAAGCTAAACCATTTGTTTCGCATGGATTCGTAGATAACCCTTCTACTTCGCTTTGATTTGAAGCTAAATCAAGTGTTTCACATGGATTTGAAGCTAACTCGTTTGTTTCGCATGCAGTTGAAACTAAATCATGTATATCACAAGTATTTGAAGCTAAACCATTTGTTCCGCATGGATTCGATGATAATCCTTCTACTTCGCATTGATTTACAGCAAAATCATGTGTTTCACATGGATTTGAAGCTAACTCATTTGTTTCGCATGCAGTTGAAGCTATATCATATATATCACAGGTATCTGAAGCTAAACATTAGTTTCGCATGGATTCGAAGATAAGCCTTCTATTTCGCATTGATTTGAAGCTAAATCATGTGTTTGGCATGAATTTGAAGCTATCTCGTTTGATTCGTCTGCATTTGAAGCTATATCACTTATATTCGCAAGCATTTGGAGCTCAATCATTCGTGTCGCATGGATTTGAAGCTAAGCCTTCTACTTCGCATTGATTTGAAGCTAAATCATGTGTTTCGCATGGATTCGAGGCTAACTCGTTTGATTCGCATGCAGTTGAAGCTAAATCATGTTTATCACATGTATCTGAATCTAAACCATCTGTTTCGCATGAATATTAAGCTGAACCATGTGTTTCTCATGAATTTGAAACTATATCATGTGTTTCGCATGGATTTGAAGCTAACGCGTTTATTTCGTCTGCATTTGAAGCAAAATCATGTATATCACAAGTATTTGAAGCTGAACCATTTGTTTCTCACGTATTTGAAACTGAGCCTTCTACTTCGCATTCATTTGAAGCTAAATCATGCGTTTCGCACGGATTTGTAGCTAACTCGTTTGATTCGCCTGCATTTCAAGCTATATCACTTATATGGCAAGTGTTTGAAGCTAAATCATTTGTGTCGCATGGGTTTGAAGCTAAGCCTTCTACTTCGGATGGATTTGAAGCTAAATCATGCGTTTCGCTTGGATTTAAAACTAACTTGTTTGTTTCGCATGCAGTTGAAACTAAATCATGTATATCACAAGTTTTTGAAGCTGAACCATTTGATTCCCATGAATAGTACGCTAAACCATTTCTTTCGAATGAATTTGAAGCTAAATCATGTGTTTTGAATGGATTTGAAGCTAACTTGTTTGCTTCGTCTGCATTTGTAGCTATATCACTTATATTCGCAAGCATTTGGAGCTCAATCATTCGTTTCGCATGGATTTGAAGCTAAGCCTTCTACTTCGCATTTATTTGAAGCTAAATCATGTGGTTGCGCATGGATTTGACGATAACACGTTTGTTTCGCATGGAGTTGCAGCTACATCACTTATATTCGCAAGTATTTGAAGCCAAATCATTCGGTTCGCATGGATTTGAAGCTATGCCTTCTACTTCGCATTGATTTGAAGTTAAATCATGTGTTTGGCATGGATTTGAAGCTATCTCGTTTGTTTAGCATGCAGTTGAATCTATATCACTTATATTCGCAAGCATTTGAAGCTAAATAATTCGTTTGGCATGGATTGGAAGCTAAGCCTTCTACTTTGCATTTATTTGAAATCAAATCATGTGTTACGCTTGGATTTGAAGCTCACTCGTTTGTTTCGCCTGCATTTGAAGATATATCACTTACATCGCAAGTATATGAAGCTAAATCATTCGTGTCGCATGGATTTGAAGCTAAGCCTTCTACTTCGCATTGATTTGAAGCTAAATCATGTGTTTCGCATGGATTCGAGGCTAACTCGTTTGATTCGCATGCAGTTGAAGCTAAATCATGTTTATCACAAATATCTAAATCTAAACCATCTGTTTCGCATGAATATTAAGCTGAACCATGTGTTTCTCATGAATTTGAAACTATATCATGTGTTTCGCATGGATTTGAAGCTAACTCGATTATTTCATCTTCATTTGAAGCAAAATCATGTATATCACAAGAATTTGAAGCTGAACCATTTGTTTCTCACGTATTTGAAACTGAGCCTTCTACTTCGCATTGATTTGAAGCTGAATCATGTGTTTCGCTTGCATTTGAAGCTAACTCGTTTGTTTCGCATAGATTTGAAGCTAAATCATGTGTTTCGCATGGATTTGAAGCTACCTCGTTTGTTTCGCCTGCATTTGAAGCTACATTACTTCTATTCGAAAGTATTTGATGATAAATCATTCGTTTCGCATGGATTTGAAGCTAATCCTTCAACTTCGCATTCATTTGAAGCTAAATCATGCGTTTCGCATGGATTTGAAGCTATATCACTTATATTCGCAAGTATTTGAAGGTCAATCATTCGTTTCGCATGGATTTGAAGCTAATCCTTCTACTTCGGATTGTTTTGAAGCTAAATCTTGTGTTTCGCATGGATTTGTAGCTAACTCGTTTGTTTCGCACGCAGTGACGCTAAATCGTGTATATCACGATTATTTGAAGCTATTCCATTTGATTCGCATGGATTTGAAACGAAGACTGCTGCTTCGCATTGAGTTGAAGCTAAAACATGCATTTCGCATGGATTTGGAGCTAACTCGTTTTTTTCGCCTGCATTTGGAGCTATATCACTTATATTCGCAAGTATGTGAAGGTCAATCATTCGTTTCGCATGTTTTTGAAGCTAATCCTTCTACTTCGCATTCATTTGAAGCTAAATCATGCGTTTCGCACGGATTTGTAGCTAACTCGTTTGATTCGCCTGCATTTCAAGCTATATCACTTATATGGCAAGTGTTTGAAGCTAAATCATTTGTGTCGCATGGGTTTGAAGCTAAGCCTTCTACTTCGGATGGATTTGAAGCTAAATCATGCAGTTGAAACTAAATCATGTATATCACAAGTATTTGAAGCTGGACCACTTGTTTCGCATGGATTTGAAACTAACTCGTTTGTTTCGCCTGCATTTGAAGATAAATCATGTATATCACAATTATTTGAAGCTGATCCATTTGTTTCGCGTGAATTTTAAGCTAAACCATGTGTTTCGAATGAATTTGAAGCTAAATCATGTGTCTCGCATAGATTTGGAGTTAACTCGTTTGTTACGCATGCAGTTGAGTATGAATCACGAATAACCCAAGTATTTGAAGCTCATCCATTTGATTCGCATGGATTTCAAAATAAGCCTTCTACTTCGCATTGATTTGAAGCGAAATCATGTGTTTCGCTTGGATTTCAAGCTAACTCGTTTGTTTCGCATGCAATTGAAGCTAAATAATGTATCAAACAAGTATTTGAAGCTAAACAATTTGTTTCGCATGGATTCGAAGATCAGCCATCTACCTCGTATTGATTTAAAGCTAAATCATGTGTTTCGCATGGATTTGAAGCTAACTCGTTTGTATCGCATGCAGCTGAAGCTAAATCGTGTATATCACAAGTATTTACAGCTAAACCATTTGATTCGCATGGATTTGAAACTAAGCCTTCCACTTCCCATTGATTTGAAGCTAAATCATGTGACTCGCATGGATTTGAACCTCACTCGTTCGTTTCGCCTGCATTTGAAACTAAATCATGTATATCACAAGTATTTGAAGCTATACCTTTTGTTTCGCCTGGATTTGAAGATAAACCTTCTACTTCGCATTGATATGAAGCTAACTCGATTGTTTCGCCTGCACTTGAAGCTATATCACTTATATCGCTATTATCTGAAGATAAATCATTTGTTTCTCATGTATTTGTTGCTAAGCCTTCTACATCGCATTGATTTGAAGCTAAATCATGCGTTTCGCATGGATTTTAAGCTAACCCCTTTGTTTTGCCTGCATTTCAAGCTATATCACTTATATCGCAATTATCCGAAAATAAATCATTTGTTTCTCATGTATTTATATGCTATATCATGTGTTTCGCATGGATTTGAAGCTAAGCCTTCTACTTCGCATTGATTTGAATCTAAATCATGTGTTTTGCATGGATTTGAAGCTAACTCGTTTGTTTCGCCAGCATTTGAAGCTATATCACTTATATTCGCAAGCATTTGAATGTCAATCATTCGTTTCGCATGGATTTGAAGCTAAGCCTTCTACTTCGCATTGATTTGAATCTAAATCATGTGTTTCGCATGGATTTGATGCTATCTCGTTTGTTTCGCTTGCTGTTGAATGTAAATCATGTATATCACAAGTATTTGAAGCTAAAAAATTTGATTCGCATGGATTTGAAGCTAAGCCTTCAACTTCGCACTGATTTGAAGCTAAACCATTTGTTTCGCATGGATTCGAAGATAAGCCTTCAACCTCGCATTGAATTGAAGCTAAATCATGTGTTTCGTATGGATTTGAAGTTAACACGTTTGTTTCGCATGCTGTTGAAGCTAAATCGTGTATATTACAAGCATTTGAAGCTAAACCATTTGTTTCGCATGGATTCGAAGATAAGCCTTCTACTTCGCATTGATTTGATGCTAAATCACGTGTTTCGTTTGTATTTGAGGCTAAATCGTTTGTTTCGCATGCTGTTGAATGTAAATCATGTATATCACAAGTATTTGAAGGTAAACCATTTGTTTCGCATGGCTTCGGAGATAAGCCTTCTACTTCGCATTGATTTAAAGCAAAATCATGTGTTTCGCATGGATTTGAAGCTAACTCGTTTGTTTCCCATGCAGTTGAAGATAAATCATGTATATCACAAGTATTTGAAGCTAAAACATTTCATTCGCATGGATTCGAAGATCAGCCTTCTGCTTCGCATTGATTTGAAGCTAAATCATGTGTTTAGCATTGATTTGAAGCTAACTCGTTTGTTTCGCATGCAGTTGAAACTAAATCATGTATATCACAATCATTTGAAGCTAAACCATTTGATTCGCATGGATTCGAAGATAAGCCTTCTACTTCGCATTGATTTGAATCTAAATGATGTGTTTTGCATGGATTTGAAGCTAACTCGTTTGTTTCGCCAGCATTTGAAGCTATATCACTTATATTCGCAAGCATTTGAATGTCAATCATTCGTTTCGCATGGATTTGAAGCTAAGCCTTCCACTTCGCATTGATTTGAGGCTAAATCATGTGCTTTGCATGGATTTGCAGCTAACTCGTTGGTTTCGCATGCAGTTGAAGCTAAATCATGTATATCACAAGTATTTGAAGCTAAACCACTTGTTTTGCATGGATTCGAAGATAAGCGTTCTACTTCGCCTTGATTTGATGCTAAATCATGTGTTTCGCATGGATTTGATGCTAACTCGTTTGTTTCGCTTGCTGTTGAATGTAAATCATGTATATCACAAGTATTTGAAGCTAAAACATTTGATTCGCATGGATTTGAAGCTAAGCCTTCTACTTCGCACTGATTTGAAGCTAAACCATTTGTTTCGCATGGATTCGAAGATAAGCCTTCAACCTCGCACTGAATTGAAGCTAAATCATGTGTTTCGTATGGATTTGAAGTTAACACGTTTGTTTCGCATGCTGTTGAAGCTAAATCGTGTATATTACAAGCATTTGAAGCTAAACCAATTGTTTCGCATGGATTCGAAGATAAGCATTCTACTTCGCATTGATTTGATGCTAAATCACGTGTTTCGTTTGTATTTGAGGCTAAATCGTTTGTTTCGCATGCTGTTGAATGTAAATCATGTATTTCACAAGTATATGAAGCTAATCCATTTGTTTCGCATGGATTCGTAGATAACCCTTCTACTTCGCTTTGATTTGAAACTAAATCAAGTGTTTCACATGGATTTGAAGCTAACTCGTTTGTTTCGCATGCAGTTGAAGCTAAATCATGTATATCACAATTATTTGAAGCTAAACCATTTGATTCGAATGAATTTCAAAATAAGCCTTCTACTTCGCATTGATTTGAAGCTAAATCATGTGTTTCGCACGGATTTGAAGCTAACTCGTTTGTTTCGCATGCAGCTGAAGCTAAATCGTGTATATCACAAGTATTTACAGCTAAACCATTTGATTCGCATGGATTTGAAACTAAGCCTTCCACTTCCCATTGATTTGAAGCTAAATCATGTGACTCGTATGGATTTGAACCTCACTCGTTCGTTTCGCCTGCATTTGAAACTAAATCATGTATATCACAAGTATTTGAAGCTATACCGTTTGTTTCGCCTGGATTTGAAGATAAACCTTCTACTTCGCATTGATATGAAGCTAACTCGATTGTTTCGCCTGCACTTGAAGCTATATCACTTACATCGCTATTATCTGAAGATAAATCATTTGTTTCTCATGTATTTGTAGCTAAGCCTTCTACATCGCATTGATTTGAAGCTAAATCATGCGTTTCGCATGGATTTTAAGCTAACCCGTTTGTTTTGCCTGCATTTCAAGCTATATCACTTATATCGCAATTATCCGAAAATAAATCATTTGTTTCTCATGTATTTATATGCTATATCATGTGTTTCGCATGGATTTGAAGCTAAGCCTTCTACTTCGCATTGATTTGAATCTAAATCATGTGTTTTGCATGGATTTGAAGCTAACTCGTTCGTTTCGCCAGCATTTGAAGCTATATCACTTATATTCGCAAGCATTTGAATGTCAATCATTCGTTTCGCATGGATTTGAAGCTGAGCCTTCTACTTCGCATTGATTTGAGGCTAAATCATGTGCTTTGCATGGATTTGCAGCTAACTCGTTGGTTTCGCATGCAGTTGAACCTAAATCATGTATATCACAAGTATTTGAAGCTAAACCACTTGTTTTGCATGGATTCGAAGATAAGCGTTCTACTTCGCATTGATTTGATGCTAAATCACGTGTTTCGTTTGTATTTGAGGCTAAATCGTTTGTTTCGCATGCTGTTGAATGTAAATCATGTATATCACAAGTATTTGAAGGTAAACCATTTGTTTCGCATGGATTCGAAGATAAGCCTTCAACCTCGCATTGAATTGAAGCTAAATCATGTGTTTCGTATGGATTTGAAGTTAACACGTTTGTTTCGCATGCTGTTGAAGCTAAACCGTGTATATTACAAGCATTTGAAGCTAAACCATTTGTTTCGCATGGATTCGAAGATAAGCCTTCTACTTCGCATTGATTTGATGCTAAATCACGTGTTTCGTTTGTATTTGAGGCTAAATCGTTTGTTTCGCATGCTGTTGAATGTAAATCATGTATATCACAAGTATTTGAAGGTAAACCATTTGTTTCGCATGGATTCGAAGATAAGCCTCCTACTTCGCATTGATTTAAAGCAAAATCATGTGTTTCGCATGGATTTGAAGCTAAACAATCTGTTTCGAGTGGATCCTGAGATCAGCCTTCTACATCGCATTGATTTGAAGCTAAATCATGTGATTCGCTTGGATTTGTAGCTAAGTCGTCTGTTTCGCATGCAGTTGAAGCTATATCATGTATATCACAGGTATTAAAAGCTAAACAATTAGTTTCGCATTTATTCGAAGATAAGCCTTCTACTTCGCATTGATTTGAAGCTAAATCATGTGTTTGGCATGGATTTGAAGCTAACTCGTTTGTTTCCCATGCAGTTGGAGATAAATCATGTATATCACAATTATTTGAAGCTAAAACATTTCATTCGCATGGATTCGAAGATCAGCCATCTGCTTCGCATTGATTTGAAGCTAAATCATGTGTTTAGCATTGATTTGAAGCTACCTCGTTTGTTTCGCATGCAGTTGAAACTAAATCATGTATATCACAATCATTTGAAGCTAAACCATTTGATGCGCATGGATTCGAAGATAATCCTTCTACTTCGCATTGATTTAAAGCAAAATCATGTGTTTAACATGGATTTGAAGCTAACTCATTTGTTTCGCATGCAGTTGAATCTATATCATGTATATCACAGGTATCTGAAGCTAAACATTAGTTTCGCATGGATTCGAAGATAAGCCTTCTACTTCGCATTGATTTGAAGCTAAATCATGTGTTTCGCATGGATTTGAAGCTATCTCGTTTGTTTCGCATGCCTTTGAAACTAAATCATGTATATCAAAATTATTTGAAACTAAACCATTTGATTCGCTTGGATTTGAAGATAAGCCTTCTACGTCGGATTGATTTGAAGCTAAATCATGTGTTTCGCTTGGGTTTCAAGCTAACTCGTTTGTTTCGCCTGCAGTTGAAGCTAAATCATGTATATCACAAGTATTTGAAGCTAAACCATTTGTTTCGCATGGATTCGAAGATCAGACTTCTGCTTCGCACTGATTTGAAGCGGCATCGTGTGTTTCGCTGTATTTGAAGCTAACTCGTTTGTTTCGCATGCTTTTGAAGCTAAATCATGCATATCACAATTATTTGAAGCTTAACCATTTGATTCGCACGGATTTGAAGCTAAGCCTTCTTCTTAGCAATGATTTGAAGCTAAATCGTGTGTTTCGCATGGATTTGATGCTAACTCGTTTGTTTAGCATGCAGTTGAATCTATATCATGTATATCACAGGTATCTGAAGCTAAACATTAGTTTCGCATGGATTCGAAGATAAGCCTTCTACTTCGCATTGATTTGAAGCTAAATCATGTGTTTCGCATGGATTTGAAGCTATCTCGTTTGTTTCGCATGCTTTTGAAACTAAATCATGTATATCAAAATTATTTGAAACTAAACCATTTGATTCGCTTGGATTTGAAGATAAGCCTTCTACGTCGGATTGATTTGAAGCTAAATCATGTGTTTCGCTTGGGTTTCAAGCTAACTCGTTTGTTTCGCCTGCAGTTGAAGCTAAATCATGTATATCACAAGTATTTGAAGCTAAACCATTTGTTTCGCATGGATTCGAAGATCAGACTTCTGCTTCGCACTGATTTGAAGCGGCATCGTGTGTTTCGCTGTATTTGAAGCTAACTCGTTTGTTTCGCATGCTTTTGAAGCTAAATCATGCATATCACAATTATTTGAAGCTTAACCATTTGATTCGCACGGATTTGAAGCTAAGCCTTCTTCTTAGCAATGATTTGAAGCTAAATCGTGTGTTTCGCATGGATTTGATGCTAACTCGTTTGTTTAGCATGCAGTTGAAGCTAAATCACCTATATCACAAGTATTTGAAGCTGAACCATTTGTTTCGCACGGATTTGAAGCTAAGCCTTCTACTTCGCATTGATTTGAAGCTAAATCATGTGTTTCGCTTGGGTTTCAAGCTAACTCGTTTGTTTCGCCTGCAGTTGAAGCTAAATCATGTATATCACAAGTATTTGAAGCTAAACCATTTGTTTCGCATGGATTCGAAGATCAGACTTCTGCTTCGCACTGATTTGAAGCGGCATCGTGTGTTTCGCTGTATTTGAAGCTAACTCGTTTGTTTCGCATGCAATTGAAGCTAAATAATGTATACCACAAGTATTTGAAGCTGAACCTTTTGTTTCGCATGGATTTGAAGCTAAGCCATCTACTTCGTATTGATTTGAAGCTGAATCATGTGTTTCGCTTGGATTTCAAGCTAAGTCGTTTGTTTCGCATGCAATTGAAGCTAAATAATGTATCAAACAAGTATTTGAAGCTAAACCATTTGTTTCGCATGGATTCGAAGATCAGCCATCTACCTCGTATAGATTTAAAGCTAAATCATGTGTTTCGCATGGATTTGAAGCTAACTCGTTTGTATCGCATGCAGTTGAAGCTAAATCATGTATATCACAATTATTTGAAGCTAAACCATTTGATTCGAATGAATTTCAAAATAAGCCTTCTACTTCGCATTGATTTGAAGCTAAATCATGTGTTTCGCATGGATTTGAAGCTAACTCGTTTGTTTCGCATGCAGCTGAAGCTAAATCGTGTATATCACAAGTATTTACAGCTAAACCATTTGATTCGCATGGATTTGAAACTAAGCCTTCCACTTCCCATTGATTTGAAGCTAAATCATGTGACTGGCATGGATTTGAACCTCACTCGTTCGTTTCGCCTGCATTTGAAACTAAATCATGTATATCACAAGTATTTGAAGCTATACCGTTTGTTTCGCCTGGATTTGAAGATAAACCTTCTACTTCGCATTGATATGAAGCTAACTCGATTGTTTCGCCTGCACTTGAAGCTATATCACTTATATCGCTATTATCTGAAGATAAATCATTTGTTTCTCATGTATTTGTAGCTAAGCCTTCTACATCGTATTGATTTGAAGCTAAATCATGCGTTTCGCATGGATTTTAAGCTAACCCGTTTGTTTTGCCTGCATTTCAAGCTATATCACTTATATCGCAATTATCCGAAAATAAATCATTTGTTTCTCATGTATTTATATGCTATATCATGTGTTTCGCATGGATTTGAAGCTAAGCCTTCTACTTCGCATTGATTTGAATCTAAATCATGTGTTTTGCATGGATTTGAAGCTAACTCGTTTGTTTCGCCAGCATTTGAAGCTATATCACTTATATTCGCAAGCATTTGAATGTCAATCATTCGTTTCGCATGGATTTGAAGCTGAGCCTTCTACTTCGCATTGATTTGAGGCTAAATCATGTGCTTTGCATGGATTTGCAGCTAACTCGTTGGTTTCGCATGCAGTTGAAGCTAAATCATGTATATCACAAGTATTTGAAGCTAAACCATTTGTTTCGCATGGATTCGAAGATCAGACTTCTCCTTCGCACTGATTTGAAGCGGCATCGTGTGTTTCGCTGTATTTGAAGCTAACTCGTTTGTTTCGCATGCTTTTGAAGCTAAATCATACATATCACAATTATTTGAAGCTTAACCATTTGATTCGCACGGATTTGAAGCTAAGCCTTCTTCTTAGCAATGATTTGAAGCTAAATCGTGTGTTTCGCATGGATTTGATGCTAACTCGTTTGTTTAGCATGCAATTGAAGCTAAATCACCTATATCACAAGTATTTGAAGCTGAACCATTTGTTTCGCACGGATTTGAAGCTAAGCCTTCTACTTCGCATTGATTTGAAGCTAAATCATGTGTTTCGCTTGGGTTTCAAGCTAAATCGTTTGTTTCGCCTGCAGTTGAAGCTAAATCATGTATATCACAAGTATTTGAAGCTAAACCATTTGTTTCGCATGGATTCGAAGATCAGACTTCTGCTTCGCACTGATTTGAAGCGGCATCGTGTGTTTCGCTGTATTTGAAGCTAACTCGTTTGTTTCGCATGCAATTGAAGCTAAATCATGTATACCACAAGAATTTGAAGCTGAACCTTTTGTTTCGCATGGATTTGAAGCTAAACCATCTACTTCGTATTGATTTGAAGCTGAATCATGTGTTTCGCTTGTATTTGAAGCTAACTCGTTTGTTTCGCATGCTGTTGAAGCTAAATCATGTATATCACAAGTATTTGAAGCTAAACCATTTGTTTCGCATGGATTCAAAGATCAGTCTTCTACTTCGCATTGATTTGAAACTAAATCATGTGTTTCGTATGGATTTGAAGCTAACTCGATTATTTCGCATGCAGTTGAAGCTAAATCATGTATATCACAAGTATTTGAAACTACATTATTTGTGTCGCATGGATTTAAAGCTAAGCCTTCTACTTCGCATTGATTTGAAGCTAAATTATGTGGTTCGCATGGATTTGAAGCCAACTCGTTTGTTTTGCATGCAGTTGAAACTAAATCATGTATATCACAAGTATTTGAAGCTAAACCATTTGTTTCGCATGGATTCGAAGATCAGACTTCTGCTTCGCACTGATTTGAAGCGGCATCGTGTGTTTCGCTGTATTTGAAGCTAACTCGTTTGTTTCGCATGCAATTGAAGCTAAATCATGTATACCACAAGAATTTGAAGCTGAACCTTTTGTTTCGCATGGATTTGAAGCTAAACCATCTACTTCGTATTGATTTGAAGCTGAATCATGTGTTTCGCTTGTATTTGAAGCTAACTCGTTTGTTTCGCATGCTGTTGAAGCTAAATCATGTATATCACAAGTATTTGAAGCTAAACCATTTGTTTCGCATGGATTCAAAGATCAGTCTTCTACTTCGCATTGATTTGAAACTAAATCATGTGTTTCGTATGGATTTGAAGCTAACTCGATTATTTCGCATGCAGTTGAAGCTAAATCATGTATATCACAAGTATTTGAAACTACATTATTTGTGTCGCATGGATTTAAAGCTAAGCCTTCTACTTCGCATTGATTTGAAGCTAAATTATGTGGTTCGCATGGATTTGAAGCCAACTCGTTTGTTTTGCATGCAGTTGAAACTAAATCATATATATCAGAAGTATTTGATGCTAACCCAATTGGTTCGCGTGGATTTAAAGCAAAGCCTTCTTCTTCGCATTGATTTGAAGCTAAATCGTGTGTTCCGCATGGATTTGATGCTAACTCGTTTGTTTCGCATGCAGTTGAATCTAGCTCATGTATATCACGAGTATTTGAAGCTGAACCATTTGATTCGCATGGATTTGAAGGTAAGCACTCTAGTTCGCATTGAATTGAAGCTAAATCATGAGTTTCGCTTGGATTTGAAGCGAACTCGTTTGTGTCGCATGCAGTTGAAGCTAAATCATGTATATCACAAGTAATTGAAGCTGAACCGTTTGATCCGCATGAATATAAATCCAAACCATGTATTTCGAATGAATTTGTAGCTAAATCATGTGTTTCGCATGGATTTGAAGCTAACTCGTTTGTTTCGCATGCAGTTGAAGCTAAATCATGTATATCACAAGTATTTGAAACAAGATCATTTGCGTCGCATGGATTTGATGCTAAGCCTTCTACTTCGCATTGATTTGTAGCTAAATCATGTGTTTCGCTAGGATTTGAAGCTACCTCGTTTGATTCGCATGCAGTTGACGCTAAATCATGTATATCACAAGTATTTGAAGCTAAACAATCTGTTTAGAGTGGATTCGGAGATCAGCCTTGTACTTCGCATTGATTTGAAGCTAAATCATATCTTTCGCTTGGATTTGAAGTTAACACGTCTGTTTCGCATGCTGTTGAAGCAAAATCGCGCATATCACAAATATTTGAAACTAAACCATTTGTTTCGCATGGATTCGAAGATCAGCCTTCTACTTCGCATTGATTTGAAGATAAATCACGTGTTTCGCATGGATTAGAAGCTAACTCGTTTGTTTCGCTTGCTGTTGAATGTAAATCGTGTATATCACAAGTATTTGAAGCTAAACCATTTGTTTCGCATGGATTAGAAGCTAAGCCTTCAACTTCGCGTTGACTTGATACTAAATCATGTTTTTCCCTTGGAATTGAAGCAAACTCGTTTGTTTCGCATGCATTTCAAGCTATTTCATTTATATCACAAGTATTTGAAGGTAACTTGTTTATTTCGCATGGATTTGATGCTAAGCCTTCCACTTCGCATTGTTTTGAAGCTAAATCATATCTTTTGCTTGGATTTGAAGCTAACTCGATGGTTTCGCTTGCAGTTGAAGCTAAATCATGTATAAAACAAGTATTTGAAGCTAAACCATTTGTTTCTCATGGATTTGAATCTAAGCCTTCTACTTCGCACTGATTCGAAGCTGAATCATCTGTTTCGCTTGAATTTGAAGCTAACACGTCTGTTTCACATGAAGTTGAAGCTAAATCATGTATATCACAAGTATTTGAAGCTAAACCAATTGTTTCGCATGGATTCGAAGATCAGTCTTCTACTTCCCATTGATTTGAAGCTAAATCATGTGTTTCGCATAGATTTGAAGCTAACTCGTTTGTTTCGCATGCAGTTGAAGCTAAATCATGTATAAAACAAGTATTTAAATCTAAACCATTTGTTTCGCATGGATTCGAAGATACGCCTTCTACTTCGCATTGAATTGAAGCTAAATCATGTGTTTCGCATGGATTTGAAGATAACTCGTTTGTTTCGCATGCAGTTGAAGCTAAATCATGTATAAAACAAGTATTTGAAGCTAAATCAATTGTTTCGCGTGAATTCAAAGATCACCCTTCTACTTCGCATTGATTTGAAGCTAAAACATGTGTTTCGCATGGATTTGAAGCTAACTCGTTTGTTTCGCATGCAGTTGAAGCTAGATAATGTATCAAACAAGTATTTGAAGCTAAACCATTTGATTCGCATGGATTTCAGAATAAGCCTTCTACTTCGCATTGATTTTAATCTAAATCATCTGTTTCGCATGGATTTAAAGCTATCTCGTTTGTTTCGCATGCAGTTGAAGATAAATCATGCATATCACAATTATTTGAAGCTAAACCATTTGATTCGCATGGATTTGAAGATAAGCCTTCTACTTCGCATTGATTTGAAGCAAAATCATGTGTTTCGCATGGATTTGAATCTAACTCGTTAGTTTTCATGCTGTTGAAGCTAAATCATGTATATCACAGTTATTTGAAGATAAACCAGTTGATTCGCATGGATTTCAAAATAAGCCTTCTACTTCGCATTGATTTGAAGCTAAATCATGTGTTTCGCTTGGATTTCAAGCTAACTCGTTTGTTTCGCATGCAATTGAAGATAGATCATGTATCAAACAAGTATTTGAAGCTAAACCATTTGATTCGCACGGATTTGATGCTATGCCATCTACTTCGCTTTTATTTGAAACTGAATCATGTGTTTCTCTTGAATTTGAAGCTAACACGTTCGTTTCACATGCAGTTGAAGCTAAATCATGTATGTCACAAGTATTTGAAGCTGAACCATTTGTTTCGCACGAATATCAGGCTAAACCATGTGTTTGGAATGAATTTGAAGCTAAATCATGCGTTTCGCATAGATTTGAAGCTAACTCATTTGTTACGCATGCAGTTGAAGCTGAATCATGTATATCACAGGTGTTTGAAGCTAAACCATTTGTTTCGCATGGATTCGAAGATAACCCTTCTACTTCGAATTGATTTGAAGCTAGATCATGTTTTTCGCTTGGATTTCAAACTAACTCGTTCGTTTCGCATGCAGTTGAAGCTAAATCATGTATATCACAAGTATGTGAAGCTAAACCATTTGCTACGCATGGATTTTAAGCTAAGCCTTCTACTTCGCATTGATTTGATGCTAAATCGGGTGTTTCGCATGGATTTGAAGCTAAGCCTTCAACTTCGTGTTGACTTGATGCTAACTCATGTTTTTCGCTTGGATTTGAAGCTAACTCGTTTGTTTCGCATGCAGTTGAAGCTAAATCATGTATATCACAAGTATTTGGAGCTGAACCATTTGTTTCACATGGATTTCAAAATAAGCCTTCTACTTCGCATTGATTTTAATCTAAATCATCTGTTTCGGATGGATTTAATGCTATCTCGTTTGTTTCGCATGCAGTTGAAGCTAAATCATGTATATCACAAGTATTTGGAGCTGAACCATTTGTTTCACATGGATTTCAAAATAAGCCTTCTACTTCGCATTGATTTTAATCTAAATCATCTGTTTCGGATGGATTTAAAGCTATCTCGTTTTTTTCGCATGCAGTTGAAGATAAATCATGTATATCACAGGTATTTGAAGTTAAACCATTTGTTTCGCATGGATTCGAATATAAGCCTTCTAAATCGCATTGATGTCAAGCTAAATCATATGTTTCGCATAGATTTGAAGCTAACTCGCTAATTTTGCATGCTGTTGAAGCTTATTCATGTATATTACAAGTATTTGAAGCTAAACCATTTGTTTCGCAAGGATTCGAAGATCAGCCTTCTACTTCGCTTTGATAAGAAGCAAAATCATGTGTTTCGCATCGATTTGAAGCTAACTCGTTCGTTTCGCTTGTATTTGAAGCTAAATCATGCACATCACAAGTATTTGAAGCTGAACCACTTGTTTCGCATGGATTTGAAGATAAGCCTTCTACTTCGCATTGATTTGAAGCTAAATCATGTGTTTCGAATGGATTTGAAGCTAACTCGTTTGTTTCGCATGCAATTGAAGCTAAATCATGTATATCACAATTATTTGAAGCTAAACCATTTGATTCGCATGGATTTCAAAATAAGCCTTCTACTTCGCATAGATTTTAATCTAAATCATCTGTTTCGGATGGATTTAAAGCTATCTCGTTTGTTTCGCATGCAGTTGAAGATAAATCATGTATATCACAAGTATTTGAAGCTAATCCATTTGTTTCGCGTGGATTCGAAGATCAGCCTTCTACTTCGCATTGATTTGAAGTTAAATCATATGTTTCGCATGGATTTGAAGCTAATCGTTTGTATCGCATGCAGTTGAAGCTAAATCATGTATATCACAAGTATTTGAAGCTAAATCATTTGATTCGCATAGATTTGATGCTATGCCATCTACTTCGCTTTTATTTGAAACTGAATCATGTGTTTCTCTTGAATTTGAAGCTAACACGTTCGTTTCACATGCAGTTGAAGCTAAATCATGTATGTCACAAGTATTTGAAGCTGAACAATTTGTTTCGCACGAATATCAGGCTAAACCATGTGTTTGGAATGAATTTGAAGCTAAATCATGTGTTTCGCATAGATTTGAAGCTAACTCATTTGTTACGCATGCAGTTGAAGCTGAATCATGTATATCCCAAGTATTTGAAGCTCAACCATTTGATTCGCATGGATTTGATGCTATGCCATCTACTTCGCTTTTATTTGAAACTGAATCATGTGTTTCTCTTGAATTTGAAGCTAACACGTTCGTTTCACATGCAGTTGAAGCTAAATCATGTATGTCACAAGTATTTGAAGCTGAACCATTTGTTTCGCACGAATATCAGGCTAAACCATGTGTTTGGAATGAATTTGAAGCTAAATCATGTGTTTCGCTTGGATTTCAAGCTAACTCGTTTGTTTCGCATGCAATTGAAGCTAAATCATGTATATCACAATTATTTGAAGCTAAACCATTTGATTCGCATGGATTTCAAAATAAGCCTTCTACTTCGCATTGATTTTAATCTAAATCATCTGTTTCGGATGGATTTAAAGCTATCTCGTTTTTTTCGCATGCAGTTGAAGATAAATCATGTATATCACAGGTATTTGAAGCTAAACTATTTGTTTCGCATGGATTCGAATATAAGCCTTCTAAATCGCATTGATGTCAAGCTAAATCATATGTTTCGCATAGATTTGAAGCTAACTCGCTAATTTTGCATGCTGTTGAAGCTTATTCATGTATATCCCAAGTATTTGAAGCTCAACCATTTGATTCGCATGGATTTGAAGATAAGCCTTCTACTTCGCATTGATTTTAATCTAAATCATGTGTTTCGCATGCATTTGAAGCTAATCGTTTGTATCGCATGGAGTTGAAGCTAAATCATGTATGTCACAAGTATTTGCAGCTAAACCATTTGATTCGCACGGATTTGATGCAATGCCATCTACTTCGCTTTTATTTGAAACTGAATCATGTGTTTCTCTTGAATTTGATGCTAACTAGTTTGTTTCGCTTGCATTTGAAGCTTATTCATGAACATCACAAGTATTTGAAGCTAAACCATTTGTTTCGCAAGGATTCGAAGATCAGCCTTCTACTTCGCATTGATAAGAAGCTAAATCATGTGTTTCGCTTGGATTTCAAGCTAACTAGTTTGTTTCGCATGCAATTGAAGCTAAATCATGTATATCACAATTATTTGAAGCTAAACCATTTGATTCGCATGGATTTCAAAATAAGCCTTCTACTTCGCATTGATTTTAATCTAAATCATCTGTTTCGGATGGATTTAAAGCTATCTCGTTTTTTTCGCATCCAGTTGAAGATAAATCATGTATATCACAGGTATTTGAAGCTAAACCATTTGTTTCGCATGGATTCGAATATAAGCCTTCTAAATCGCATTGATGTCAAGCTAAATCATATGTTTCGCATAGATTTGAAGCTAACTCGCTAATTTTGCATGCTGTTGAAGCTTATTCATGTATATCACAAGTATTTGAAGCTAAACCATTTGTTTCGCAAGGATTCGAAGATCAGCCTTCTACTTCGCATTGATAAGAAGCTAACTCATGTGTTTCGCATGGATTTGAAGCTAACTCGTTAGTTTTGCATGCTGTTGAAGCTAAATCATGTATATCACAAGTATTTGAAGCTAAACCATTTGTTTCGCAAGGTTACGAAGATCAGCATTCTACTTCGCATTGATAAGAAGCAAAATCATGTGTTTCGCATGGATTTGAAGCTAACTCGTTCGTTTCGCATGCAATTGAAGCTAAATCATGTATATCACAATTATTTGAAGCTAAACCATTTGATTCGCATGGATTTCAAGGTAAGCCTTCTACTTCGCATTGATTTTAATCTAAATCATCTGTTTCGGATAGATTTAAAGCTATCTCGTTTGTTTCGCATGCAGTTGAAGATAAATCATGTATATTACAGGTATTTGAAGCTAAACCAGTTGTTTCGCATGGATTCGAAGATAAGCCTTCTAAATCGCATTGATTTCAAGCTAAATCATGTGTTTCGCATGGATTTGAAGCTAACTCGCTAGTTTTGCATGCTGTTGAAGCTTATTCATGTACATCACAAGTATTTGAAGCTAAGCCATTTGTTTCGCAAGGATTCGAAGCTAACTCGTTTGTTTCGTCTGCATTTGAAGCTATATCACTTATATTCGCAAGTATTTGAAGTTCAATCATTCGTTTCGCAAGGATTTGAAGCTAATCCTTCTACTTCGGATTGTTTTGAAGCTAAATCATGTGTTTCGCATGGATTTGTAGCTAACTCGTTCGATTCGCCTGCATTTGAAGCTATATCACTTATATGGCAAGTGTTTGAAGCTAAATCATTTGTGTCGCATGGGTTTGAAGCTAAGCCTTCTACTTCGGATGGATCTGAAGCTAAATCATGCGTTTCGCTTGGATTTAAAACTAACTTGTTTGTTTCGCATGCAGTTGAAACTAAATCATGTATATCACAAGTATTTGAAGCAAAACCATTTGTTTCGCACGAATATTAAGCTAAACCATGTGTTTCGAATGAATTTGAAGCTAAATCATGTGTTTCGCAGGGATTTGAAGCTAACTCGTTTGTTTCGCCTGCATTTGAAGCTAAATCATGTACATCACAAGTATATGCAGCTAAACCATTTGATTCGCATGGATTTGAAGCTAATCCTGCTGCTTCGCTTTGATTTGGAGATGAATAATGTGTTTCGCTTGGACTTGAAGCTAACTCGTTTGTTTCGCATGCAGTTGAAGCTAAATCATGTATATCATAAGTATTTGAAGCTGAACCATTTGTTTCGCATGAATATTAAGCTAAACCATGTGTTTCGAATGAATTTGATGCAAAGTCATGTGTTTCGCATGGATGTGAAACTAACTCGTTTGTTTCCCCTGCATTTGAAGCTAAATCACGTATATCACAAGTATGTGAAGCTAAACCATTTGATTCGCATGGATTTCAAATTAAGCCTTCTACTTCGCATTGATTTGAAGCTAAATCGTGTGTTTCGCATGGATTTGAAGCTAACTCGTTAGTTTTGCATGCTGTTGAAGCTAAATCATGTATATCATAAGTATTTGAAGCTAAACCATTTGTTTTGCATGGATTCGAAGATCAGCCATCTACCTCGTATTGATTTGAAGCTAAATCATGTGTTTCGCATGGATTTGAAGCTAACTCGTTCGTTTCGCTTGCATTTGAAGCTAAATCATGCACATCACAAGTATTTGAAGCAGAACCACTTGTTTCGCATGGATTTGAATATAAGCCTTCTACTTCGCATTGATTTGAAGCTAAATCGTGTGTTTCGCTTGGATTTCAAACTAACTAGTTTGTTTCGCAATGCAGTTAAAGCTAAATCATGTACATCACAATTATTTGAAGCTAAACCATTTGATTCGCATGGATTTCAAATTAAGCCTTCTACTTCGCATTGATTTGAAGCTAAATCATGTGTTCCGCATGCATTTGAAGCTAACACGTTTGTTTCGCATGCTGTTGAAGCTAAATCATGTATATCACAAGTATTTGAGCCTAAACCATTTGTTTCGCATGGTTTCGAAGATCAGCCATCTACTTCGCATTTATTTGTAGCTAAATCATGTGTTTCGCATGGATTTGAAGCTAAGTCGTTTGTTTCGCATGCTGTTGAAGCTAAATCATGTATATCACAGGCACTTGCAGCTAAACCATTTGTTTCGCATGGGTTCGAAGATAACCCTTCCACTTCGCATTGATTTGAAGGTGAATCATGTGTTTCGCTTGTATTTGAAACTAACTCGTTTGCTTCGCATGCATTTGAAGCTAAATCATATATATCACAAGTATTAGAAGCTAAACCATTTAACTCGCATGGATTTGAAATTAAGCCTTCTACATCGCATTGATTTGAAGCTGAATCATGCATTTCGCATGGATTCGAAGCTAACTCATTTGATTCGCTTGCTGATGAAGCAAAATCACGCATATCACAAGTATTTGTAACTAAACCATTTGTTTCGCATGGATTCGAAGATCTGTCTTCTAGTTCGCATTGATTTGAAGCTAAATCACGTGTTTCGCATAGATTAGAAGCTAACTCGTTTTTTTCGCCTGCATTTGAAGCTATATCACTTATATCGTAAGTATCTGAAGCTAAATCATTTGTTTATCATGGATTTGAATCTAAACCATCAACATCGCATTAATTTGAAGCTAAATCATGTGATTCGCTTGGATTTGAAGCTAACTCGTTTGTTCCACATGCAGTTGAAGCTAAATCATGTATATCACAAGTATTTGAAGCTGAACCATTTGTTACGCATGGATTTGAAACCACGCCGTCTACTTCGCATTGATTTGAAGCTGAATCATTTGTTTCCCTTGGATTTGAAGCTAACTCGTTTGCTCCGCATGCAGTTGAAGCTAAATCGTGTATATCACAAGTATTTGAACATATACCATTTGTTTTGCATGGATTCGTAGACAAGCCTTCTACTTCGCATTGATTTGAAGCTAAATCACGTGTATCGCATGGATTTGAAGACAACTCATTTGTTTCGTCTGCATTTGAAACTATATCACTTTGTTTTGCATGGATTCGAAGATAAGCCTTCTACTTCGCATTGATTTGAAGCTAAATCATGTGTATCACATGTATTTGAAGCTACACCATTTGATTCGAATGGATTTGAAGCTAAGTCTTCTACTTCGCATTGATTTGAAGCTAAATCATGTGGTTGCGCATGGATTTGAAGATAACACGTTTGTTTCGCATGCAGTTGAAGCTATATCACTTATATTCGCAAGTATTTGAAGCCAAATCAGTCGGTTCGCATGGATTTGAAGCTATGCCTTCTACTTCGCATTGATTTGAAGTTAAATCATGTGTTTCGCATGGATTTGAAGATAACTGGATTGTTTAGCATGCAGTTGAATCTATATCACTTATATTCGGAAGCATTTGAAGCTAAATAATTCGTTTGGCATGGATTGGAAGCTAAGCCATCTACTTTTCATTGATTTGAAGTCAAATCATGTGTTACGCTTGGATTTGAAGCTAACTCGCTTGCTTCGTCTGCATTTGAAGCTATATCACTTATATTCGCAAGCATTTGGAGCTCAATCATTCGTTTCGCATGGATTTGAAGCTAAGCCTTCTACTTCGCATTTATTTGAAGCTAAATCATGTGGTTGCGCATGGATTTGAAGATAACACGTTTGTTTCGCATGCAGTTGAAGCTATATCACTTATATTCGCAAGTATTTGAAAACAAATCATTCGGTTCGCAAGGATTTGAAGCTAAGCCTTCTACTTCGCATTGATTTGATGCTAAATCATATGTTTCGCATGGATTTGAAGATAACTGGATTGTTTAGCATGCAGTTGAATCTATATCACTTATATTCGCAAGTATTTGAAGCCAAATAATTCGTTTGGCATGGATTGGAAGCTAAGCCATCTACTTTGCATTGATTTGAAGTCAAATCATGTGTTACGCTTGGATTTGAAGCTCACTCGTTTGTTTCGCCTGCATTTGAAGATATATCACTTACATCGCAAGTATATGGCTAAATCAGTCGGTTCGCATGGATTTGAAGATATGCCTTCTACTTCGCATTGATTTGAAGTTAAATCATGTGTTTCGCTTGGATTTGAAGATAACTAGATTGTTTAGCATGCAGTTGAATCTATATCACTTATATTCGGAAGCATTTGAAGCTAAATAATTCGTTTGGCATGGATTGGAAGCTAAGCCATCTACTTTGCATTGATTTGAAGTCAAATCATGTGTTACGCTTGGATTTGAAGCTCACTCGTTTGTTTCGCCTGCATTTGAAGATATATCACTTACATCGCAAGTATATGGCTAAATCAGTCGGTTCGCATGGATTTGAAGATATGCCTTCTACTTCGCATTGATTTGAAGTTAAATCATGTGTTTCGCTTGGATTTGAAGATAACTGGATTGTTTAGCATGCAGTTGAATCTATATCACTTATATTCGGAAGCATTTGAAGCTAAATAATTCGTTTGGCATGGATTGGAAGCTAAGCCATCTACTTTGCATTGATTTGAAGTCAAATCATGTGTTACGCTTGGATTTGAAGCTAACTCGCTTGCTTCGTCTGCATTTGAAGCTATATCACTTATATTCGCAAGCATTTGGAGCTCAATCATTCGTTTCGCATGGATTTGAAGCTAAGCCTTCTACTTCGCATTTATTTGAAGCTAAATCATGTGGTTGCGCATGGATTTGAAGATAACACGTTTGTTTCGCATGCAGTTGAAGCTATATCACTTATATTCGCAAGTATTTGAAAACAAATCATTCGGTTCGCAAGGATTTGAAGCTAAGCCTTCTACTTCGCATTGATTTGATGCTAAATCATGTGTTTCGCATGGATTTGAAGATAACTGGATTGTTTAGCATGCAGTTGAATCTATATCACTTATATTCGCAAGTATTTGAAGCCAAATAATTCGTTTGGCATGGATTGGAAGCTAAGCCATCTACTTTGCATTGATTTGAAGTCAAATCATGTGTTACGCTTGGATTTGAAGCTCACTCGTTTGTTTCGCCTGCATTTGAAGATATATCACTTACATCGCAAGTATATGGCTAAATCAGTCGGTTCGCATGGATTTGAAGATATGCCTTCTACTTCGCATTGATTTGAAGTTAAATCATGTGTTTCGCTTGGATTTGAAGATAACTAGATTGTTTAGCATGCAGTTGAATCTATATCACTTATATTCGGAAGCATTTGAAGCTAAATAATTCGTTTGGCATGGATTGGAAGCTAAGCCATCTACTTTGCATTGATTTGAAGTCAAATCATGTGTTACGCTTGGATTTGAAGCTCACTCGTTTGTTTCGCCTGCATTTGAAGATATATCACTTACATCGCAAGTATATGGCTAAATCAGTCGGTTCGCATGGATTTGAAGATATGCCTTCTACTTCGCATTGATTTGAAGTTAAATCATGTGTTTCGCTTGGATTTGAAGATAACTGGATTGTTTAGCATGCAGTTGAATCTATATCACTTATATTCGGAAGCATTTGAAGCTAAATAATTCGTTTGGCATGGATTGGAAGCTAAGCCATCTACTTTGCATTGATTTGAAGTCAAATCATGTGTTACGCTTGGATTTGAAGCTAACTCGCTTGCTTCGTCTGCATTTGAAGCTATATCACTTATATTCGCAAGCATTTGGAGCTCAATCATTCGTTTCGCATGGATTTGAAGCTAAGCCTTCTACTTCGCATTTATTTGAAGCTAAATCATGTGGTTGCGCATGGATTTGAAGATAACACGTTTGTTTCGCATGCAGTTGAAGCTATATCACTTATATTCGCAAGTATTTGAAAACAAATCATTCGGTTCGCAAGGATTTGAAGCTAAGCCTTCTACTTCGCATTGATTTGATGCTAAATCATGTGTTTCGCATGGATTTGAAGATAACTGGATTGTTTAGCATGCAGTTGAATCTATATCACTTATATTCGCAAGTATTTGAAGCCAAATAATTCGTTTGGCATGGATTGGAAGCTAAGCCATCTACTTTGCATTGATTTGAAGTCAAATCATGTGTTACGCTTGGATTTGAAGCTCACTCGTTTGTTTCGCCTGCATTTGAAGATATATCACTTACATCGCAAGTATATGGCTAAATCAGTCGGTTCGCATGGATTTGAAGATATGCCTTCTACTTCGCATTGATTTGAAGTTAAATCATGTGTTTCGCTTGGATTTGAAGATAACTGGATTGTTTAGCATGCAGTTGAATCTATATCACTTATATTCGGAAGCATTTGAAGCTAAATAATTCGTTTGGCATGGATTGGAAGCTAAGCCATCTACTTTGCATTGATTTGAAGTCAAATCATGTGTTACGCTTGGATTTGAAGCTCACTCGTTTGTTTCGCCTGCATTTGAAGATATATCACTTACATCGCAAGTATATGAAGCTAAATCATTCGTGTCGCATGGATTTGAAGCTAAGCCTTCTACTTCGCATTTATTTGAAGCTAAATCATGTGGTTGCGCATGGATTTGAAGATAACACGTTTGTTTCGCATGCAGTTGAAGCTATATCACTTATATTCGCAAGTATTTGAAAACAAATCATTCGGTTCGCAAGGATTTGAAGCTAAGCCTTCTACTTCGCATTGATTTGATGCTAAATCATGTGTTTCGCATGGATTTGAAGATAACTGGATTGTTTAGCATGCAGTTGAATCTATATCACTTATATTCGCAAGTATTTGAAGCCAAATAATTCGTTTGGCATGGATTGGAAGCTAAGCCATCTACTTTGCATTGATTTGAAGTCAAATCATGTGTTACGCTTGGATTTGAAGCTCACTCGTTTGTTTCGCCTGCATTTGAAGATATATCACTTACATCGCAAGTATATGGCTAAATCAGTCGGTTCGCATGGATTTGAAGATATGCCTTCTACTTCGCATTGATTTGAAGTTAAATCATGTGTTTCGCTTGGATTTGAAGATAACTGGATTGTTTAGCATGCAGTTGAATCTATATCACTTATATTCGGAAGCATTTGAAGCTAAATAATTCGTTTGGCATGGATTGGAAGCTAAGCCATCTACTTTGCATTGATTTGAAGTCAAATCATGTGTTACGCTTGGATTTGAAGCTCACTCGTTTGTTTCGCCTGCATTTGAAGATATATCACTTACATCGCAAGTATATGAAGCTAAATCATTCGTGTCGCATGGATTTGAAGCTAAGCCTTCTACTTCGCATTGATTTGAAGCTAAATCATGTGTTTCGCATGGATTTGAAGATAACTGGATTGTTTAGCATGCAGTTGAATCTATATCACTTATATTCGCAAGTATTTGAAGCCAAATAATTCGTTTGGCATGGATTGGAAGCTAAGCCTTCTACTTCGCATTGATTTGAAGTTAAATCATGTGTTACGCTTGGATTTGAAGCTCACTCGTTTGTTTCGCCTGCATTTGAATATATATCACTTATGTCGCAAGTATATGAAGCTAAATCATTCGTGTCGCATGGATTTGAAGCTAAGCCTTCTACTTCGCATTGATATGAAGCTAAATCATGTGTATCGCATGGATTCGAGGTTAACTCGTTTGATTCGCATGCAGTTGAAGCTAAATCATGTTTATCACAAGTATCTGAATCTAAACCATCTGTTTCGCATGAATATTAAGCTGAACCATGTGTTTCTCATGAATTTGAAACTATATCATGTGTTTCGCATGGATTTGAAGCTAACTCGTTTATATCGTCTGCATTTGAAGCAAAATCATGTATATCACAAGTATTTGAAGCTGAACCATTTGTTTCTCACGTATTTGAAACTAAGCCTTCTACTTCGCATTGATTTGAAGCTGAATCATGTGTTTCGCTTGGATTTGAAGCTAACTCGTTTGTTTCGCATGGATTTGAAGCTAAATCATGTGTTTCGCATGGATTTGAAGCTACCTCGTTTGTTTCACCTGCATTTGAAGCTACATTACTTCTATTCGAAAGTATTTGATGATAAATCATTCATAAGAGCATGGATTTGAAGCTAACTCGTTTGTTTAGCATGCAGTTGAATCTATATCACTTATATTCGCAAGTATTTGTAGCGAAATAATTCTTTTCGCATGGATTTTAAGCTAAGCCTTCTACTACGCATGAATTTGAAGCTAAATCATGTGTTTCGATTGGATTTCAAGCTAACTCGTTTGTTTCCATGCAGTTGAAGCTAAATCATGTGTTTCGCTTGGATTTGAAGCTAACTCGATTGTTTCGCATGCAGTTGAATCTAAATCACGTATATCACAAGTATTTGAAGCTGGACCAATTGATTCCCATGAATAGTACGCTAAACAATGTCTTTCGAACGAATTTGAAGCTAAATCATGTGTTTTGAATGGATTTGAAGCTAACTCGTTTGTTTCACCTGCATTTGAAGCTGAATCATGTATATCACATATAATTGAAGCTAAACCATTTGTTTCGCATGGATTCGAAGATAAGCCTTCTACTTCGCATTCATTTGAAGCTAAATCATGTGTTTCGCATGGATTTGAAGCTAACTCGTTTGTTTCGCATGCATTTGAAGCTAAATCATGTATATCACATATAATTGAAGCTAATCCATTTGTTTCGGATGGATTTGAAGCTAACTCGTTTGTTTCGCATGCAGTTGAAGCTAAATCATGTACATCACAAGTATTTGAAGTTAAAGCATTTGTTTCGCATGGATTCGAAGATAAGCCTTCTACTTCGCATTGATTTGAATCTGAATCATGTGTTTCGCTTAGATTTGAAGATAACTCGTTGGTTTTGCATGCAGTTGATGCAAAATCACGCATATCACAAGTATTTGAAGCTAAACCATTTGATTCGCATGGATTCGAAGATCAGCCTTCTACTTCGCATTCATTTGAAGCTAAAACATGTGTTTTGAATGGATTTGATGCTAACTCGTTTGTTTCGCATGCATTTGAAGTTAAATCATGCATATCACATATAATTGAAGCTAAACCATTTGTTTCGCATGGATTCGAAGATCAGCCTTCTACTTCGCATTGATTTGAAGCCAAATCATGTGTTTCGCTTGGATTTGAAGCTAACTCGTTCGTTTCGCTTGCATTTGAAGCTAAATCATGCACATCACAAGTATTTGAAGCAGAACCACTTGTTTCGCATGGATTTGAATATAAGCCTTCTACTTCGCATCGATTTGAAGCTAAATCATGTGTTTCGCTTGGATTTCAAACTAACTAGTTTGTTTCGCAATGCAGTTAAAGCTAAATCATGTACATCACAATTATTTGAAGCTAAACCATTTGATTCGCATGGATTTCAAATTAAGCCTTCTACTTCGCATTGATTTGAAGCTAAATCATGTGTTCCGCATGCATTTGAAGCTAACACGTTTGTTTCGCATGCTGTTGAAGCTAAATCATGTATATCACAAGTATTTGAGCCTAAACCATTTGTTTCGCATGGTTTCGAAGATCAGCCATCTACTTCGCATTTATTTGTAGCTAAATCATGTGTTTCGCATGGATTTGAAGCTAAGTCGTTTGTTTCGCATGCTGTTGAAGCTAAATCATGTATATCACAGGCACTTGCAGCTAAACCATTTGTTTCGCATGGGTTCGAAGATAACCCTTCCACTTCGCATTGATTTGAAGCTGAATCATGTGTTTCGCTTGTATTTGAAGCTAACTCGTTTGTTTCGCATACTGTTGAAGCTAAATCATGTATATCACAGGCACTTGCAGCTAAACCATTTGTTTCGCATGGATTCGAAGATAACCCTTCTACTGCGCATTGATTTGAAGCCAAATCATGTGTTTCGCTTGGATTTGAAACTAACTCGTTTGCTTCGCATGCATTTGAAGCTAAATCATATATATCACAAGTATTAGAAGCTAAACCATTTAACTCGCATGGATTTGAAATTAAGCCTTCTACTTCGCATTGATTTGAAGCTAAATCATGTGATTCGCTTGGATTTGAAGCTAACTCGTTTGTTCCACACGCAGTTGAAGCTAAATCATGTATATCACAAGTATTTGAAGCTGAACCATTTGTTACGCATGGATTTGAAACCACGCCGTCTACTTCGCATTGATTTGAAGCTGAATCATGTGTTTCGCTTGTATTTGAAGATAAGTCGTTTCTTTCGCATGTAGTTGAAGTTAAATCATGTATATCACAAGCATTTGAAACTAAACCATTTGATTCGGACGGATTTGAAGCTAAGCCTTCTACTTCGCATTGATTTGAAGTTAAATCATTTGTTTCCCTTGGATTTGAAGCTAACTCGTTTGCTCCGCATGCAGTTGAAGCTAAATCGTGTATATCACAAGTATTTGAAAATATACCATTTGTTTTGCATGGATTCGTAGACAAGCCTTCTACTTCGCATTGATTTGAAGCTAAATCACGTGTATCGCATGGATTTGAAGACAACTCATTTGTTTCGTCTGCATTTGAAACTATATCACTTTGTTTTGCATGGATTCGAAGATAAGCCTTCTACTTCGCATTGATTTGAAGCTAAATCATGTGTATCGCATGGATTCGAAGCTAACTCGTTTGATTCGCTTGCTGTTGAAGCAAAATCACGCATATCACAAGTATTTGAAACTAAACCATTTGTTTCGCATGGATTCGACCTGCCTTCTAGTTCGCATTGATTTGAAGCTGAATCACGTTTCGCATAGATTAGAAGCTAACTCGTTTGTTTCGCATTCATTTGAAGCTATATCACTTCTATCGCAAGTATTTGAAGCTAAATCATGTGTTTCGCATGTATTTGAAGATAAGCCTCCTACTTCGCATTGATTTCAAGCTAAATCATGTGTTTCGCATGCATTTGAAGCTAACTCGATTGTTTCGCATGCAGTTGAATGTAAATCATGTATATCACAACTATTTGCAGCTGAACCATTTGCTACGCATGAATATTAAGCTAAACCATGTGTTACGAATGAATTTGAAGCTAAATCATGTATTTCGCATGCATTTGAAGCTAACTCGTTTTCTTCGCCTGCATTTGATGCTAAATCATGTATATCACAGGTATTTGAAGCTAAACCATTTGTTTCGCATGGATTCGAAGACAAGCCTTCTACTTCGCATTGATTTCAAGCTAAATCATGTGTTTCGCATGCATTTGAAGCTAACTCGATTGTTTCACATGCAGTTGAAGGTAAATCATGTACATCACAATTATTTGATGCTAAACCATTTGTTTCGCATGAATTTGAAGCTAAACCATCTACATCGCATTGATTTGTAGCTAAATCAAGTGGTTCGCTCGTATTTGAAGCTAGTTCGTTTGTTTCGCATGCAGTTGAAGCTAAATCATGTATATCACAAGAATTTGAAGCAAAACCATTTGATTCCCATGGTTTTGATGCTAAGCCTTCTACTTCGCATTGATTTGAATCGAAATCATGTGTTTCGCTTGGATTTGAAGCTAACTCGTTTGTTCCACATGCAGTTGAAGCTAAATCATGTATATCACAAGCATTTGAAGCTATACCATTTGTTTCGCCTGTATTTGAAGCTAAGCCTTCTACTTCGCATTGATTTGAAGTTAAATCATGTGTTACGCTTGGATTTGAAGCTCACTCGTTTGTTTCGCCTGCATTTGAAGCTTAATCATGTATAGCACAAGTATTTGAATGTAAACCATTTGTTTTGAACCTAAATCATGTGTTTCGCTTGGATTTGAAGCTAACTCGTTTGTTTCGCCTGCAGTTGAAGCTAAATCATGTTTATCACAAGTATCTGAATCTAAACCATCTGTTTCGCATGAATATTAAGCAGAACCATGTGTTTCTCATGAATTTGAAACTATATCATGTGTTTCGCATGGATTTGAAGCTAACTCGTTTGTTTCGCACGCAGTTGACGCTAAATCGTGTATATCACGATTATTTGAAGCTATTCCATTTGATTCGCATGGATTTGAAACTAAGCCTTCTGCTTCGCATTGAGTTGAAGCTGAAACATGCATTTCGCATGGATTTGAAGCTAACTCGTTTTTTCGCCTGCATTTGGAGCTATATCACTTATATTCACAAGTATTTGAAGGTCAATCATTCGTTTCGCATGGGTTTGAAGCTAAGCCTTCTACTTCGGATGGATTTGAAGCTAAATCATGCGTTTCGCTTGGATTTAAAACTAACTTGTTTGTTTCGCATGCAGTTGAAACTAAATCATGTATATCACAAGTATTTGAAGCAAAACCATTTGTTTCGCATGAATATTAAGCTGAACCATGTGTTTCGAATGAATTTGAATCGAAATCATGTGTTTCGTATGGATTTTAATCTAACTGGCTTGTTTCGCATGCAGTTGAATCTAAATCACGCATATCACAAGTATTAGAAGCTAAACCATTTGTTTCGCATGGATTCGAAGATCAGACTTCTGCTTCGCATTGATTTGAAGCTAAATCATGTGTTTCGCATGGATTTGAAGCTTACTCATTTGATTTGCATGCATTTGAAGCTGAATCATGTATATCACAATTATTTGAAGCTAAACCATCGGTTTCGTGTGGATTCGAAGGTAAGCCTTCTACTTCGCATTGAATTGAAGCTAAATCATGTGTTTTGAATGGATTTGAAGCTAAACTCCATTCGTTTGTTTCGCATCCATTTGAAGCTACATCATGTATATCACATATAATTGAAGCTAAACCATCTGTTTCGTGTGGATTCGAAGGTAAGCCTTCTACTTCGCATTGATTTGAGCTAAATCATTTTTTTCGCTTGCGTTTGAAGCTAACTCGCATGCTTCGCATGCAGTGGAAGCTAAATTATGTATATCACAAGTATTTGAAGCTGAACCATTTGCTTCGCATGAATATTAAGCTAAATCACGTGTTTCGCACGGATTTGAAACTAACACGGTTGTTTCGCCTGCATTTGAATCTAAATCATGTATATCACAAGTATTTGAACCTAAACCATTTGTTTGCATGGATTCGTAGACAAGCCTTCTACTTCGCATTGATTTGAAGCTAAATCATGTGTATCGCATGGATTTGAAGCTAAATCATGTGTTTCCCTTGGATTTGAAGCTAACTCGTAAGTTTCGCATGAAGTTGAAGCCAAATCATGTATAAAATAAGTATTTCAAGCTAAATCATTTGTTTCGCATGGATTTCAAGTTGACTCGTTTGTTTCGCATGGATTTGAAGCTAAGCCTTCTACTTCGCATTGATTTGAAGCTAAATCATGTATTTCGCATGAATTTGAAGCTAACTGTTTGTTCCGCCTGCATTTGAAGCTATATCACTTATATCGCAAGTATTTGAAGATAAATCATTTGTTTCGCATGGATTTGAAGCTAAGCCTTCTACTTCGCATTGATTTGAAGCTGAATCATGTGTTTCGCATGGATTTGAAGCTAACTCGTTTGTTTCGCTTGCTGTTGAAGCTAAATCAAGTATGTCACAAGTATTTGAATCTAAACCATTTGTTTCGCATGGATTTGAAGCTAAGCCTTCTAGTTCGCATTGATTTGAATCTGAATCATGTGTTTCGCTTAGATTTGAAGATAACTCGTTGGTTTTGCATGCAGTTGAAGCAAAATCACGCATATCACAAGTATTTGAAGCTAAACCATTTGATTCGCATGGATTCGAAGATCAGCCTTCTACATCGCATTGATTTGAAGCTAAATCATGAGTTTCGCATGGATTTGCAGCTAAGTCATGTGTTTTGAATGGATTTGAAGTTAACTCGTTTGCTTCCCAAGCAGTTGAAGCTAAATCATGTATATCATACGTATTTGAAGCTAAAGAACTTGATTCGCATGGATTTCAAACTAAGCCTTCTACTTCGCATTGATTTGAAGGTAAATCCTGTCTTTTGCATGGATTTAAAGCTAACTCGTTTGTTTCGCCAGCATTTGAAGCTATATCAGTGATATTCGCAAGTATTTGAAGGTAAATCATTCGTTTCGCTGGATTTGAAACTAAGCCTTCTACATCGCATTGATTTGATTCTAAATCATGTGTTTCGCTTGGATTTGAAGCTGACTCGTTTGTTTCGCATGCAGTTGAAGCTAAATCATGTATATCAAAAGTAGTAGAAGCTAAACAATTTGTTTCGCATGGATTCGGCGATCAGCCATCAGCTTCGCATTGATTTTAAGCTATATCATGTGTTTCGCATCGATTTGAAGCTAACTCGTTTGTTTCGCCTGCATTTGAAGCTAAATCATGTATATCACAAGTATTTAAAGCTAAACCATTTGTTCGCATGGATTCGAAGATAAGCCTTCTACTTCGCATTGAATTAAAGCTAAATCATGTGTTTCGCATGGATTTGAAGCTGACTCGTTTGTTTCGCCTGCATTTGATGCTATATGATGTATATCACAAGTATTTGAATCTGAACCATTTGATTCCCATGAATAGTACGCTAAACCATGTCTTTCGAATGAATTTGAAGCTAAATCATGTGTTTTGAATGGATTTGAAGCTAACTCGTTTGTTTCGCATGCATTTGAAGTTAAATCATGCATATCACATATAATTGAAGCTAAACCATTTGTTTCGCATGGATTCGAAGATCAGCCTTCTACTTCGCATTCATTTGAAGCTAAATCATGTGTTTCGCATGGATTTGAAGCTAACTCGTTTGTTTCGCATGCATTTGAAGCTAAATCATGTATATCACATATAATTGAAGCTAATCCATTTGTTTCGGATGGATTTGAAGCTAACTCGTTTGTTTCGCATGCAGTTGAAGCTAAATCATGTACATCACAAGTATTTGAAGTTAAAGCATTTGTTTCGCATGGATTCGAAGATAAGCCTTCTACTTCGCATTGATTTGAATCTGAATCATGTGTTTCGCTTAGATTTGAAGATAACTCGTTGGTTTTGCATGCAGTTGATGCAAAATCACGCATATCACAAGTATTTGAAGCTAAACCATTTGATTCGCATGGATTCGAAGATCAGCCTTCTACTTCGCATTCATTTGAAGCTAAAACATGTGTTTTGAATGGATTTGATGCTAACTCGTTTGTTTCGCATGCATTTGAAGTTAAATCATGCATATCACATATAATTGAAGCTAAACCATTTGTTTCGCATGGATTCGAAGATCAGCCTTCTACTTCGCATTGATTTGAAGCCAAATCATGTGTTTCGCTCGGATTTGAATCTAACTCGTTCGTTTCGCTTGCATTTGAAGCTAAATCATGCACATCACAAGTATTTGAAGCAGAACCACTTGTTTCGCATGGATTTGAATATAAGCCTTCTACTTCGCATCGATTTGAAGCTAAATCATGTGTTTCGCTTGGATTTCAAACTAACTAGTTTGTTTCGCAATGCAGTTAAAGCTAAATCATGTACATCACAATTATTTGAAGCTAAACCATTTGATTCGCATGGATTTCAAATTAAGCCTTCTACTTCGCATTGATTTGAAGCTAAATCATGTGTTCCGCATGCATTTGAAGCTAACACGTTTGTTTCGCATGCTGTTGAAGCTAAATCATGTATATCACAAGTATTTGAGCCTAAACCATTTGTTTCGCATGGTTTCGAAGATCAGCCATCTACTTCGCATTTATTTGTAGCTAAATCATGTGTTTCGCATGGATTTGAAGCTAAGTCGTTTGTTTCGCATGCTGTTGAAGCTAAATCATGTATATCACAGGCACTTGCAGCTAAACCATTTGTTTCGCATGGGTTCGAAGATAACCCTTCCACTTCGCATTGATTTGAAGCTGAATCATGTGTTTCGCTTGTATTTGAAGCTAACTCGTTTGTTTCGCATACTGTTGAAGCTAAATCATGTATATCACAGGCACTTGCAGCTAAACCATTTGTTTCGCATGGATTCGAAGATAACCCTTCTACTTCGCATTGATTTGAAGCCAAATCATGTGTTTCGCTTGGATTTGAAACTAACTCGTTTGCTTCGCATGCATTTGAAGCTAAATCATATATATCACAAGTATTAGAAGCTAAACCATTTAACTCGCATGGATTTGAAATTAAGCCTTCTACTTCGCATTGATTTGAAGCTAAATCATGTGATTCGCTTGGATTTGAAGCTAACTCGTTTGTTCCACACGCAGTTGAAGCTAAATCATGTATATCACAAGTATTTGAAGCTGAACCATTTGTTACGCATGGATTTGAAACCACGCCGTCTACTTCGCATTGATTTGAAGCTGAATCATGTGTTTCGCTTGTATTTGAAGATAACTCGTTTCTTTCGCATGTAGTTGAAGTTAAATCATGTATATCACAAGCATTTGAAACTAAACCATTTGATTCGGACGGATTTGAAGCTAAGCCTTCTACTTCGCATTGATTTGAAGTTAAATCATTTGTTTCCCTTGGATTTGAAGCTAACTCGTTTGCTCCGCATGCAGTTGAAGCTAAATCGTGTATATCACAAGTATTTGAAAATATACCATTTGTTTTGCATGGATTCGTAGACAAGCCTTCTACTTCGCATTGATTTGAAGCTAAATCACGTGTATCGCATGGATTTGAAGACAACTCATTTGTTTCGTCTGCATTTGAAACTATATCACTTTGTTTTGCATGGATTCGAAGATAAGCCTTCTACTTCGCATTGATTTGAAGCTAAATCATGTGTATCGCATGGATTCGCAGCTAACTCGTTTGATTCGCTTGCTGTTGAAGCAAAATCACGCATATCACAAGTATTTGAAACTAAACCATTTGTTTCGCATGGATTCGACCTGCCTTCTAGTTCGCATTGATTTGAAGCTGAATCACGTTTCGCATAGATTAGAAGCTAACTCGTTTGTTTCGCATTCATTTGAAGCTATATCACTTCTATCGCAAGTATTTGAAGCTAAATCATGTGTTTCGCATGTATTTGAAGATAAGCCTCCTACTTCGCATTGATTTCAAGCTAAATCATGTGTTTCGCATGCATTTGAAGCTAACTCGATTGTTTCGCATGCAGTTGAATGTAAATCATGTATATCACAACTATTTGCAGCTGAACCATTTGCTACGCATGAATATTAAGCTAAACCATGTGTTACGAATGAATTTGAAGCTAAATCATGTATTTCGCATGCATTTGAAGCTAACTCGTTTTCTTCGCCTGCATTTGATGCTAAATCATGTATATCACAGGTATTTGAAGCTAAACCATTTGTTTCGCATGGATTCGAAGACAAGCCTTCTACTTCGCATTGATTTCAAGCTAAATCATGTGTTTCGCATGCATTTGAAGCTAACTCGATTGTTTCACATGCAGTTGAAGGTAAATCATGTACATCACAATTATTTGATGCTAAACCATTTGTTTCGCATGAATTTGAAGCTAAACCATCTACATCGCATTGATTTGTAGCTAAATCAAGTGTTTCGCTCGTATTTGAAGCTAGTTCGTTTGTTTCGCATGCAGTTGAAGCTAAATCATGTATATCACAAGAATTTGAAGCAAAACCATTTGATTCCCATGGTTTTGATGCTAAGCCTTCTACTTCGCATTGATTTGTATCGAAATCATGTGTTTCGCTTGGATTTGAAGCTAACTCGTTTGTTCCACATGCAGTTGAAGCTAAATCACGTATATCACAAGCATTTGAAGCTATACCATTTGTTTCGCCTGTATTTGAAGCTAAGCCTTCTACTTCGCATTGATTTGAAGTTAAATCATGTGTTACGCTTGGATTTGAAGCTCACTCGTTTGTTTCGCCTGCATTTGAAGCTTAATCATGTATAGCACAAGTATTTGAATGTAAACCATTTGTTTTGAACCTAAATCATGTGTTTCGCTTGGATTTGAAGCTAACTCGTTTGTTTCGCCTGCAGTTGAAGCTAAATCATGTTTATCACAAGTATCTGAATCTAAACCATCTGTTTCGCATGAATATTAAGCAGAACCATGTGTTTCTCATGAATTTGAAACTATATCATGTGTTTCGCATGGATTTGAAGCTAACTCGTTTGTTTCGCACGCAGTTGACGCTAAATCGTATATATCACGATTATTTGAAGCTATTCCATTTGATTCGCATGGATTTGAAACTAAGCCTTCTGCTTCGCATTGAGTTGAAGCTGAAACATGCATTTCGCATGGATTTGAAGCTAACTCGTTTTTTCGCCTGCATTTGGAGTTATATCACTTATATTCGCAAGTATTTGAAGGTCAATCATTCGTTTCGCATGGGTTTGAAGCTAAGCCTTCTACTTCGGATGGATTTGAAGCTAAATCATGCGTTTCGCTTGGATTTAAAACTAACTTGTTTGTTTCGCATGCAGTTGAAACTAAATCATGTATATCACAAGTATTTGAAGCAAAACCATTTGTTTCGCATGAATATTAAGCTGAACCATGTGTTTCGAATGAATTTGAATCGAAATCATGTGTTTCGTATGGATTTTAATCTAACTGGTTTGTTTCGCATGCAGTTGAATCTAAATCACGCATATCACAAGTATTAGAAGCTAAACCATTTGTTTCGCATGGATTCGAAGATCAGACTTCTGCTTCGCATTGATTTGAAGCTAAATCATGTGTTTCGCATGGATTTGAAGCTTACTCATTTGATTTGCATGCATTTGAAGCTGAATCATGTATATCACAATTATTTGAAGCTAAACCATCGGTTTCGTGTGGATTCGAAGGTAAGCCTTCTACTTCGCATTGAATTGAAGCTAAATCATGTGTTTTGAATGGATTTGAAGCTAAACTCCATTCGTTTGTTTCGCATCCATTTGAAGCTACATCATGTATATCACATATAATTGAAGCTAAACCATCTGTTTCGTGTGGATTCGAAGGTAAGCCTTCTACTTCGCATTGATTTGAGCTAAATCATTTTTTTCGCTTGCGTTTGAAGCTAACTCGCATGCTTCGCATGCAGTGGAAGCTAAATTATGTATATCACAAGTATTTGAAGCTGAACCATTTGCTTCGCATGAATATTAAGCTAAATCACGTGTTTCGCACGGATTTGAAACTAACACGGTTGTTTCGCCTGCATTTGAATCTAAATCATGTATATCACAAGTATTTGAACCTAAACCATTTGTTTGCATGGATTCGTAGACAAGCCTTCTACTTCGCATTGATTTGAAGCTAAATCATGTGTATCGCATGGATTTGAAGCTAAATCATGTGTTTCCCTTGGATTTGAAGCTAACTCGTAAGTTTCGCATGAAGTTGAAGCCAAATCATGTATAAAATAAGTATTTCAAGCTAAATCATTTGTTTCGCATGGATTTCAAGTTGACTCGTTTGTTTCGCATGGATTTGAAGCTAAGCCTTCTACTTCGCATTGATTTGAAGCTAAATCATGTATTTCGCATGAATTTGAAGCTAACTGTTTGTTCCGCCTGCATTTGAAGCTATATCACTTATATCGCAAGTATTTGAAGATAAATCATTTGTTTCGCATGGATTTGAAGCTAAGCCTTCTACTTCGCATTGATTTGAAGCTGAATCATGTGTTTCGCATGGATTTGAAGCTAACTCGTTTGTTTCGCTTGCTGTTGAAGCTAAATCAAGTATGTCACAAGTATTTGAATCTAAACCATTTGTTTCGCATGGATTTGAAGCTAAGCCTTCTAGTTCGCATTGATTTGAATCTGAATCATGTGTTTCGCTTAGATTTGAAGATAACTCGTTGGTTTTGCATGCAGTTGAAGCAAAATCACGCATATCACAAGTATTTGAAGCTAAACCATTTGATTCGCATGGATTCGAAGATCAGCCTTCTACATCGCATTGATTTGAAGCTAAATCATGAGTTTCGCATGGATTTGCAGCTAAGTCATGTGTTTTGAATGGATTTGAAGTTAACTCGTTTGCTTCCCAAGCAGTTGAAGCTAAATCATGTATATCATACGTATTTGAAGCTAAAGAACTTGATTCGCATGGATTTCAAACTAAGCCTTCTACTTCGCATTGATTTGAAGGTAAATCCTGTCTTTTGCATGGATTTAAAGCTAACTCGTTTGTTTCGCCAGCATTTGAAGCTATATCAGTGATATTCGCAAGTATTTGAAGGTACATCATTCGTTTCGCTGGATTTGAAACTAAGCCTTCTACATCGCATTGATTTGATTCTAAATCATGTGTTTCGCTTGGATTTGAAGCTGACTCGTTTGTTTCGCATGCAGTTGAAGCTAAATCATGTATATCAAAAGTAGTAGAAGCTAAACCATTTGTTTCGCATGGATTCGGCGATCAGCCATCAGCTTCGCATTGATTTTAAGCTATATCATGTGTTTCGCATCGATTTGAAGCTAACTCGTTTGTTTCGCCTGCATTTGAAGCTAAATCATGTATATCACAAGTATTTAAAGCTAAACCATTTGTTCGCATGGATTCGAAGATAAGCCTTCTACTTCGCATTGAATTAAAGCTAAATCATGTGTTTCGCATGGATTTGAAGCTGACTCGTTTGTTTCGCCTGCATTTGAAGCTAAATCATGTATATCACAAGTATTTAAAGCTAAACCATTCGTTTCGCATGGATTCGAAGATCAGCCTTCTACTTCGCATTCATTTGAAGCTAAATCATGTGTTTCGCATGGATTTGAAGCTAACTCGTTTGTTTCGCATCCATTTGAAGCTAAATCATGTATATCACATATAATTGAAGCTAAACCATTTGTTTCGGATGGATTTGAAGCTAACTCGTTTGTTTCGCATGCAGTTGAAGCTAAATCATGTACATCACAAGTATTTAAAGCTAAACCATTCGTTTCGCATGGATTCGAAGATCAGCCTTCAACTTCGCATTCATTTGAAGCTAAATCATGTGTTTTGAATGGATTTGATGCTAACTCGTTTGTTTCGCATGCATTTGAAGTTAAATCATGCATATCACATATAATTGAAGCTAAACCATTTGTTTCGCATGGATTCGAAGATCAGCCTTCTACTTCGCATTCATTTGAAGCTAAATAATGTGTTTCTCATGGATTTAAGCTGACTCGTTTGTTTCGCCTGCATTTGAAGCTATATCATGTATATCACAAGTATTTGAATCTGAACCAATTGATTCCCATGAATAGTACACTAAACAATGTCTTTCGAACGAATTTGAAGCTAAATCATGTGTTTTGAATGGATTTGAAGCTAACTCGTTTGTTTCACCTGCATTTGAAGCTGAATCATGTATATCACATATAATTGAAGCTAAACCATTTGTTTCGCATGGATTCGAAGATAAGCCTTCTACTTCGCATTGATTTGAATCTGAATCATGTGTTTCGCTTAGATTTGAAGATAACTCGTTGGTTTTGCATGCAGTTGATGCAAAATCACGCATATCACAAGTATTTGAAGCTAAACCATTTGATTCGCATGGATTCGAAGATCAGCCTTCTACTTCGCATTCATTTGAAGCTAAATCATGTGTTTCGCATGGATTTGAAGCTAACTCGTTTGTTTCGCATGCATTTGAAGCTAAATCATGTATATCACATATAATTGAAGCTAAACCATTTGTTTCGGATGGATTTGAAGCTAACTCCTTTGTTCGCATGCAGTTGAAGCTAAATCATGTACATCACAAGTATTTGAAGTTAAACCATTTGTTTCGCATGGATTCGAAGATAAGCCTTCTACTTCGCATTGATTTGAATCTGAATCATGTGTTTGGCTTAGATTTGAAGATAACTCGTTGGTTTTGCATGCAGTTGATGCAAAATCACGCATATCACAAGTATTTGAAGCTAAACCATTTGATTCGCATGGATTCGAAGATCAGCCTTCTACTTCGCATTCATTTGAAGCTAAATTATGTGTTTTGAATGGATTTGATGCTAACTCGTTTGTTCGCATGCATTTGAAGTTAAATCATGCATATCACATATAATTGAAGCTAAACCATTTGTTTCGCATGGATTCGAAGATCAGCCCTCTACTTCGCATTCATTTGAAGCTAAATAATGTGTTTCTCATGGATTTTAAGCTGACTCGTTTGTTTCGCCTGCATTTGAAGCTATATCATGTATATCACAAGTATTTGAATCTGAACCAATTGATTCCCATGAATAGTACGCTAAACAATGTCTTTCGAACGAATTTGAAGCTAAATCATGTGTTTTGAATGGATTTGAAGCTAACTCGTTTGTTTCACCTGCATTTGAAGCTGAATCATGTATATCACATATAATTGAAGCTAAACCATCTGTTTCGTGTGGATTCGAAGGTAAGCCTTCTACTTCGCATTGATTTGAGCTAAATCATTTTTTTCGCTTGCGTTTGAAGCTAACTCGCATGCTTCGCATGCAGTGGAAGCTAAATTATGTATATCACAAGTATTTGAAGCTGAACCATTTGCTTCGCATGAATATTAAGCTAAATCACGTGTTTCGCACGGATTTGAAACTAACACGGTTGTTTCGCCTGCATTTGAATCTAAATCATGTATATCACAAGTATTTGAACCTAAACCATTTGTTTGCATGGATTCGTAGACAAGCCTTCTACTTCGCATTGATTTGAAGCTAAATCATGTGTATCGCATGGATTTGAAGCTAAATCATGTGTTTCCCTTGGATTTGAAGCTAACTCGTAAGTTTCGCATGAAGTTGAAGCCAAATCATGTATAAAATAAGTATTTCAAGCTAAATCATTTGTTTCGCATGGATTTCAAGTTGACTCGTTTGTTTCGCATGGATTTGAAGCTAAGCCTTCTACTTCGCATTGATTTGAAGCTAAATCATGTATTTCGCATGAATTTGAAGCTAACTGTTTGTTCCGCCTGCATTTGAAGCTATATCACTTATATCGCAAGTATTTGAAGATAAATCATTTGTTTCGCATGGATTTGAAGCTAAGCCTTCTACTTCGCATTGATTTGAAGCTGAATCATGTGTTTCGCATGGATTTGAAGCTAACTCGTTGTTTCGCTTGCTGTTGAAGCTAAATCAAGTATGTCACAAGTATTTGAATCTAAACCATTTGTTTCGCATGGATTTGAAGCTAAGCCTTCTAGTTCGCATTGATTTGAATCTGAATCATGTGTTTCGCTTAGATTTGAAGATAACTCGTTGGTTTTGCATGCAGTTGAAGCAAAATCACGCATATCACAAGTATTTGAAGCTAAACCATTTGATTCGCATGGATTCGAAGATCAGCCTTCTACATCGCATTGATTTGAAGCTAAATCATGAGTTTCGCATGGATTTGCAGCTAAGTCATGTGTTTTGAATGGATTTGAAGTTAACTCGTTTGCTTCCCAAGCAGTTGAAGCTAAATCATGTATATCATACGTATTTGAAGCTAAAGAACTTGATTCGCATGGATTTCAAACTAAGCCTTCTACTTCGCATTGATTTGAAGGTAAATCCTGTCTTTTGCATGGATTTAAAGCTAACTCGTTTGTTTCGCCAGCATTTGAAGCTATATCAGTGATATTCGCAAGTATTTGAAGGTAAATCATTCGTTTCGCTGGATTTGAAACTAAGCCTTCTACATCGCATTGATTTGATTCTAAATCATGTGTTTCGCTTGGATTTGAAGCTGACTCGTTTGTTTCGCATGCAGTTGAAGCTAAATCATGTATATCAAAAGTAGTAGAAGCTAAACCATTTGTTTCGCATGGATTCGGCGATCAGCCATCAGCTTCGCATTGATTTTAAGCTATATCATGTGTTTCGCATCGATTTGAAGCTAACTCGTTTGTTTCGCCTGCATTTGAAGCTAAATCATGTATATCACAAGTATTTAAAGCTAAACCATTTGTTCGCATGGATTCGAAGATAAGCCTTCTACTTCGCATTGAATTAAAGCTAAATCATGTGTTTCGCATGGATTTGAAGCTGACTCGTTTGTTTCGCCTGCATTTGATGCTATATGATGTATATCACAAGTATTTGAATCTGAACCATTCGATTCCCATGAATAGTACGCTAAACCATGTCTTTCGAATGAATTTGAAGCTAAATCATGTGTTTTGAATGGATTTGAAGCTAACTCGTTTGTTTCGCATGCATTTGAAGTTAAATCATGCATATCACATATAATTGAAGCTAAACCATTTGTTTCGCATGGATTCGACGATCAGCCATCAGCTTCGCATTGATTTTAAGCTATATCATGTGTTTCGCATCGATTTGAAGCTAACTCGTTTGTTTCGCCTGCATTTGAAGCTAAATCATGTATATCACAAGTATTTAAAGCTAAACCATTCGTTTCGCATGGATTCGAAGATCAGCCTTCTACTTCGCATTCATTTGAAGCTAAATCATGTGTTTCGCATGGATTTGAAGCTAACTCGTTTGTTTCGCATCCATTTGAAGCTAAATCATGTATATCACATATAATTGAAGCTAAACCATTTGTTTCGGATGGATTTGAAGCTAACTCGTTTGTTTCGCATGCAGTTGAAGCTAAATCATGTACATCACAAGTATTTAAAGCTAAACCATTCGTTTCGCATGGATTCGAAGATCAGCCTTCAACTTCGCATTCATTTGAAGCTAAATCATGTGTTTCGCATGTATTTAAAGCTAACTCGTTTGTTTCGCCAGCATTTGAAGCTATATCAGTGATATTCGCAAGTATTTGAAGGTAAATCATTCGTTTCGCTGGATTTGAAACTAAGCCTTCTACATCGCATTGATTTGATTCTAACTCATGCGTTTCGCTTGGATTTGAAGCTGACTCGTTTGTTTCGCATGCAGTTGAAGCTAAATCATGTATATCAAAAGTAGTAGAAGCTAAACCATTTGTTTCGCATGGATTCGACGATCAGCCATCAGCTTCGCATTGATTTTAAGCTATATCATGTGTTTCGCATCGATTTGAAGCTAACTCGTTTGTTTCGCCTGCATTTGAAGCTAAATCATGTATATCACAAGTATTTAAAGCTAAACCATTCGTTTCGCATGGATTCGAAGATCAGCCTTCTACTTCGCATTCATTTGAAGCTAAATCATGTGTTTCGCATGGATTTGAAGCTAACTCGTTTGTTTCGCATCCATTTGAAGCTAAATCATGTATATCACATATAATTGAAGCTAAACCATTTGTTTCGCATGGATTCGAAGATAAGCCTTCTACTTCGCATTGATTTGAATCTGAATCATGTGTTTCGCTTAGATTTGAAGATAACTCGTTGGTTTTGCATGCAGTTGATGCAAAATCACGCATATCACAAGTATTTGAAGCTAAACCATTTGATTCGCATGGATTCGAAGATCAGCCTTCTACTTCGCATTCATTTGAAGCTAAATCATGTGTTTCGCATGGATTTGAAGCTAACTCGTTTGTTTCGCATGCATTTGAAGCTAAATCATGTATATCACATATAATTGAAGCTAAACCATTTGTTTCGGATGGATTTGAAGCTAACTCCTTTGTTTCGCATGCAGTTGAAGCTAAATCATGTACATCACAAGTATTTGAAGTTAAACCATTTGTTTCGCATGGATTCGAAGATAAGCCTTCTACTTCGCATTGATTTGAATCTGAATCATGTGTTTGGCTTAGATTTGAAGATAACTCGTTGGTTTTGCATGCAGTTGATGCAAAATCACGCATATCACAAGTATTTGAAGCTAAACCATTTGATTCGCATGGATTCGAAGATCAGCCTTCTACTTCGCATTCATTTGAAGCTAAATTATGTGTTTTGAATGGATTTGATGCTAACTCGTTTGTTTCGCATGCATTTGAAGTTAAATCATGCATATCACATATAATTGAAGCTAAACCATTTGTTTCGCATGGATTCGAAGATCAGCCCTCTACTTCGCATTCATTTGAAGCTAAATAATGTGTTTCTCATGGATTTTAAGCTGACTCGTTTGTTTCGCCTGCATTTGAAGCTATATCATGTATATCACAAGTATTTGAATCTGAACCAATTGATTCCCATGAATAGTACGCTAAACAATGTCTTTCGAACGAATTTGAAGCTAAATCATGTGTTTTGAATGGATTTGAAGCTAACTCGTTTGTTTCACCTGCATTTGAAGCTGAATCATGTATATCACATATAATTGAAGCTAAACCATTTGTTTCGCATGGATTCGAAGATAAGCCTTCTACTTCGCATTGATTTGAATCTGAATCATGTCTTTCGCTTAGATTTGAAGATAACTCGTTGGTTTTGCATGCAGTTGATGCAAAATCACGCATATCACAAGTATTTGAAGCTAAACCATTTGATTCGCATGGATTCGAAGATCAGCCTTCTACTTCGCATTCATTTGAAGCTAAATCATGTGTTTCGCATGGATTTGAAGCTAACTCGTTTGTTTCGCATGCATTTGAAGCTAAATCATGTATATCACATATAATTGAAGCTAAACCATTTGTTTCGGATGGATTTGAAGCTAACTCGTTTGTTTCGCATGCAGTTGAAGCTAAATCATGTACATCACAAGTATTTGAAGTTAAAGCATTTGTTTCGCATGGATTCGAAGATAAGCCTTCTACTTCGCATTGATTTGAATCTGAATCATGTGTTTCGCTTAGATTTGAAGATAACTCGTTGGTTTTGCATGCAGTTGATGCAAAATCACGCATATCACAAGTATTTGCAGGTAAATCATTCGTTTCGCTGGATTTGAAACTAAGCCTTCTACATCGCATTGATTTGATTCTAAATCATGTGTTTCGCTTGGATTTGAAGCTGACTCGTTTGTTTCGCATGCAGTTGAAGTTAAATCATGCATATCACATATAATTGAAGCTAAACCATTTGTTTCGCATGGATTCGAAGATCAGCCTTCTACTTCGCATTCATTTGAATCTGAATCATGTGTTTCACTTAGATTTGAAGATAACTCGTTGGTTTTGCATGCAGTTGATGCAAAATCACGCATATCACAAGTATTTGAAGCTAAACCATTTGATTCGCATGGATTCGAAGATCAGCCTTCTACTTCGCATTCATTTGAAGCTAAATCATGTGTTTCGCATGGATTTGAATCTAACTCGTTTGTTTCGCATGCATTTAAAGCTAAATCATGTATATCACATATAATTGAAGCTAAACCATTTGTTTCGGATGGATTTGAAGCTAACTCGTTTGTTTCGCATGCAGTTGAAGCTAAATCATGTACATCACAAGTATTTGAAGTTAAAGCATTTGTTTCGCATGGATTCGAAGATAAGCCTTCTACTTCGCATTGATTTGAATCTGAATCATGTGTTTCGCTTAGATTTGAAGATAACTCGTTGGTTTTGCATGCAGTTGATGCAAAATCACGCATATCACAAGTATTTGCTGGTAAATCATTCGTTTCGCTGGATTTGAAACTAAGCCTTCTACATCGCATTGATTTGAAGCTAAATCGTGAGTTTCGCATGGATTTGCAGCTAAATCATGTGTTTTGAATGGATTTGAAGTTAACTCGTTTGCTTCCCAAGCAGTTGAAGCTAAATCATGTATATCATAAGTATTTGAAGCTAAAGAACTTGATTCGCATGGATTTCAAACTAAGCCTTCTACTTCGCATTGATTTGAAGGTAAATCATGTCTTTGGCATGGATTTGAAGCTAACTCGTTTGTTTCACCTGCATTTGAAGCTAAATCATGTATATCACATATAATTGAAGCTAAACCATTTGTTTCGCATGGATTCGAAGATAAGCCTTCTACTTCGCATTGATTTGAATCTGAATCATGTGTTTCGCTTAGATTTGAAGATAACTCGTTGGTTTTGCATGCAGTTGAAGCAAAATCACGCATATCACAAGTATTTGAAGCTAAACCATTTGATTCGCATGGATTCGAAGATCAGCCTTCTACATCGCATTGATTTGAAGCTAAATCATGAGTTTCGCATGGATTTGAAGCTAAATCATGTGTTTTGAATGGATTTGAAGTTAACTCGTTTGCTTCCCGAGCATTTGAAGCTAAATCATGTATATCACATATAATTGAAGCTAAACCATTTGTTTCGGATGGATTTGAAGCTAACTCATTTGTTTCGCAGGCAATTGGATCTAAATCATGTATATCACAAGTATTTGAAGCTAAACCATTTGATTCGCATGGATTTGAAGCTAAGCCTACTACTTCGCGTTGATTTGAAGCTAAATCATGTGATTCGCTTGGATTTGAAGCTAACTCGTCTGTTTCGCATGCAGTTGAAGCTAAATCATGTATATCACAGGTATTTGAAGCCAAACAATTAGTTTCGCATTTATTCGAAGACAAGCCTTCTACTTCGCATTGATTTGAAGCTAAATCATGTGTTTGGCATGGATTTGAAGCTAACTCGTTTGTTTCCCATGCAGTTGAAGATAAATCATGTATATCACAGGTATTTGAAGCTAAACCATTAGTTTCGCATGGATTCGAAGATAAGCCATATACTTCGCATTGATTTGAAGCTGAATCATGTGTTTGGCATGTATTTGAATCTAACTCGTTTATTTCGCATGCAGTTGAAGCTAAATCATGTATATCACAAGTATTTGAAGCTAAAACATTTCATTCGCATGGATTCGATGATCAGCATTCTGCTTCGCATTGATGTGAAGCTAAATCATGTGTTTGGCATGTATTTGAATCTAACTCGTTTATTTCGCATGCAGTTGAAGCTAAATCATGTATATCACAAGTATTTGAAGCTAAAACATTTCATTCGCATGGATTCGATGATCAGCCTTCTGCTTCGCATTGATGTGAAGCTAAATCATGTGTTTAGCATTGATTTGAAGCTAACTCGTTTTTTTCGCATGCATTGGAAGCTAAATCATGTATATCACAAGTATTTGAAGCTGAACCATTTGATTCGGAGCTAAGCCTTCTATTTCGCCTTGATTTGGACCTAAAGCATGTGATCCGCATGGTTTTAAAACTAACTCGTTTGTTCCGCCTGCATTTGAATCTAAATCATGTATATCACAAATATTTGAAGCTGAACCATTTGTTTCGCATGCATTTGTAACTAAGCCTTCTACTTCGCCTTGATTTGATGCTAAATCATGTGTTTCGCATGGATTTGATGCTAACTCGTTTGTTTCGCTTGCTGTTGAATGTAAATCATGTACTACTGTGATCAAAAAGTAAGATGAATTTGTTTATAAAATGTAAATTCTTTATTTATTCTTCCAAATCAATTTCATCCCCTTCAAAGTAATCCCCGTCCGATAAAACGCACTGTTTCCGACGCTTTTTCCAGTCCTCGAAACAGTCGGAATAGTCTTTTTCCGGTATAGCCTTCAAGACCTTCTTCGATTCGGTTTTTATCTCCTCAATCGTATCCAAACGGCGTCCCCGCATTGGCTTTTTGAGTTTGCTGAATAACCAGAAGTCGCACGGAGCCAAATCAGGCGAATACGGTGGTTACGGAACGATATGAGTCGAGTTTTTGGCAAAAAAGTCGCGAAGGACCAATGCAGTATGACATGGCACCAATCGAGACTTGACGCGTTTGAGACACAAAACATCCTTCAAAATGGTTTGGACTGAGCCAAATGATATTCCAACACTATCAGCGAGGTCTCTCATTGTCAGTCGACGATTTTCAAGCACCAAATCTTCGATTTTTTTGGACGTGGCCCTCGTCGGTAGACGTTGATGGTCGTCCAGAGCGCGGTTCGTCTTCAACGCGTTCTCGGCCCGCTTTGAACTCGCTGTACCACTTATAAACGTTTTTTTGTGCCATAGTTTGATCACCAAAGGCCTTTCGCAACATTTTCAACGTGTCCGCACAAGAATATTCGTTCCGCAAACAAAATTTGATGCAAGTTCTTTGCTCAACAAAATCACCCATTGTAAAAATCGAAAAATTCACTTTTGGTCGTTTACTAAAACACGTGTAACTCAGAGATAATTAAACCTTTTAACAAACAGACGCTTGGCAATTGTTATAGACAGTCCTACCAACCTAGGAAAAAAACAATTGCCTGCCTTCCTAATGTCCGGGAGTTTTAAATGACAATTTCACCTTACTTTTTGATCACAGTAGTATATCACAAGTATTTGAAGCTAAAACATTTGATTCGCATGGATTTGAAGCTAAACCTTCTACTTCGCACTGATTTGAAGCTAAACCATTTGTTTCGCATGGATTCGAAGATAAGCCTTCAACCTCGCATTGAATTGAAGCTAAATCATGTGTTTCGTATGGATTTGAATTTAACACGTTTGTTTCGCATGCTGTTGAAGCTAAATCATGTATATTACAAGCATTTGAAGCTAAACCATTTGTTTCGCATGGATTCGAAGATAAGCCTTCTACTTCGCATTGATTTGATGCTAAATCACGTGTTTCGTTTGGATTTGAGGCTAAATCGTTTGTTTAGCATGCTGTTGAATGTAAATCATGTATATCACAAGTATTTGAAGTTAAACCATTTGTTTCGCATGCATTCGAAGATAAGCCTTCTACTTCGCATTGATTTAAAGCAAAATCATGTGTTTCGCATGGATTTGAAGCTAAACAATCTGTTTCGAGTGGATTCTGAGATCAGCCTTCTACATCGCATTTATTTGAAGCTAAATCATGTGATTCGCTTGGATTTGAAGCTAACTCGTCTGTTTCGCATGCAGTTGAAGCTAAATCATGTATATCACAGGTATTTGAAGCTAAACAATTAGTTTCGCATTTATTCGAAGACAAGCCTTCTACTTCGCATTGATTTGAAGCTAAATCATGTGTTTGGCATGGATTTGAAGCTAACTCGTTTGTTTACCATGCAGTTGAAGATAAATCATGTATATCACAGGTATTTGAAGCTAAACCATTAGTTTCGCATGGATTCGAAGATAAGCCTTCTACTTCGCATTGATTTGAAGCTGAATCATGTGTTTGGCATGTATTTGAATCTAACTCGTTTATTTCGCATGCAGTTAAAGCTAAATCATGTATATCACAAGTATTTGAAGCTAAAACATTTCATTCGCATGGATTCGAAGATCAGCCTTCTGCTTCGCATTGATTTGAAGCTAAATCATGTGTTTAGCATTGATTTGAAGCTAACTCGTTTGTTTCGCATGCAGTTGAAACTAAATCATGTATATCACAATCATTTGAAGCTAAACCATTTGATTCGCATGGATTCGAAGATAAGCCTTCTACTTCGCATTGATTTGATGCTAAATCATGTGTTTCGTTTGGATTTGAGGCTAACTCATTTGTTCCGCATGCTGTTGAATGTAAATCATGTATTTCACAAGTATTTGAAGCTAAACCATTTGTTTCGCATGGATTCGTAGATAACCCTTCTACTTCGCTTTGATTTGAAGCTAAATCAAGTGTTTCACATGGATTTGAAGCTAACTCGTTTGTTTCGCATGCAGTTGAAACTAAATCATGTATATCACAAGTATTTGAAACTAAACCATTTGTTCCGCATGGATTCGAAGATAATCCTTCTACTTCGCATTGATTTAAAGCAAAATCATGTGTTTCACATGGATTTGAAGCTAACTCGTTTGTTTCGCATGCAGTTGAAGCTATATCATGTATATCACAGGTATCTGAAGCTAAACATTAGTTTCGCATGGATTCGAAGATAAGCCTTCTACTTCGCATTGATTTGAAGCTAAATCATGTGTTTGGCATGGATTTGAAGCTAACTCGTTTGCTTCGTCTGCATTTGAAGCTATATCACTTATATTCGCAAGCATTTGGAGCTCAATCATTCGTTTCGCATGGATTTGAAGCTAAGCCTTCTACTTCGCATTTATTTGAAGCTAAATCATGTGGTTGCGCATGGATTTGAAGATAACACGTTTGTTTCGCATGCAGTTGAAGCTATATCACTTATATTCGCAAGTATTTGAAGCCAAATCATTCGGTTCGCATGGATTTGAAGCTAAGCCTTCTACTTTGCATTGATTTGAAGTCAAATCATGTGTTACGCTTGGATTTGAAGCTCACTCGTTTGTTTCGCCTGCATTTGAAGATATATCACTTACATCGCAAGTATATGAAGCTAAATCATTCGTGTCGCATGGATTTGAAGCTAAGCCTTCTACTTCGCATTGATTTGAAGCTAAATCATGTGTTTCGCATGGATTCGAGGCTAACTCGTTTGATTCGCATGCTGTTGAAGCTAAATCATGTTTATCACAAGTATCTGAATCTAAACCATCTGTTTCGCATGAATATTAAGCTGAACCATGTGTTTCTCATGAATTTGAAACTATATCATGTGTTTCGCATGGATTTGAAGCTAACTCGTTTATTTCGTCTGCATTTGAAGCAAAATCATGTATATCACAAGTATTTGAAGCTGAACCATTTGTTTCTCACGTATTTGAAACTGAGCCTTCTACATCGCATTGATTTGAAGCTGAATCATGTGTTTCGCTTGCATTTGAAGCTAACTCGTTTGTTTCGCATAGATTTGAAGCTAAATCATCTGTTTCGCATGGATTTGAAGCTACCTCGTTTGTTCCGCCTGCATTTGAAGCTACATTACTTCTATTCGAAAGTATTTGATGATAAATCATTCGTTTCGCATGGATTTGAAGCTAATCCTTCAACTTCGCATTCATTTGAAGCTAAATCATGCGTTTCGCATGGATTTGTAGCTATATCACTTATATTCGCAAGTATTTGAAGGTCAATCATTCGTTTCGCATGGATTTGAAGCTAATCCTTCTACTTCGGATTGTTTTGAACCTAAATCATGTGTTTCGCATGGATTTGTAGCTAACTCATTTGTTTCGCACGCAGTTGACGCTAAATCGTGTATATCACGATTATTTGAAGCTATTCCATTTGATTCGCATGGATTTGAAACGAAGCCTTCTGCTTCGCATTGAGTTGAAGCTAAAACATGCATTTCGCATGGATTTGAAGCTAACTCGTTTTTTTCGCATGCAGCTGAAGCTAAATCGTGTATATCACAAGTATTTACAGCTAAACCATTTGATTCGCATGGATTTGAAACTAAGCCTTCCACTTCCCATTGATTTGAAGCTAAATCATGTGACTCGCATGGATTTGAACCTCACTCGTTCGTTTCGCCTGCATTTGAAACTAAATCATGTATATCACAAGTATTTGAAGCTATACCATTTGTTTCGCCTGGATTTGAAGATAAACCTTCTACTTCGCATTGATATGAAGCTAACTCGATTGTTTCGCCTGCACTTGAAGCTATATCACTTATATCGCTATTATCTGAAGATAAATCATTTGTTTCTCATGTATTTGTAGCTAAGCCTTCTACATCGCATTGATTTGAAGCTAAATCATGCGTTTCGCATGGATTTGAAGCTAACTCGCTTGTTTCACATGCAGTTGAAGCTAAATCATGTATATCACATGTATTTGATGCTAAACCATATGTTTCTCTTGGATTTGAAGCTAACTCGTATGTTTCGCGTGCAATTGAAGCTAAATCATGTATTTAACAAGTATTTGAACCCAAACCATTTGTTTCGCATGGATTTGAAGCAGAATCATGTGTTTCGCTTGAATTTGAATCGAACATGTTTGTTTCACATGCAGTTGAAGCTAAATCATGTATATCACAACTATTTGCAGCTGAACCATTTGCTACGCATGAATAATAAGCTAAACTATGTGTTACGAATGAATTTGAAGCTAAATCATGTATTTCGCATGCATTTGAAGCTAACTCGTTTTCTTCGCCTGCATTTGATGCTAAATCATGTATATCACAGGTATTTGAAGCTAAACCATTTGTTTCGCATGGATTCGAAGATAAGCCTTCTACTTCGCATTGATTTGAAGCGAAATCATGTGTATGGCTTGGATTTGAAGCTAAACCTTCTATATCGCATTGATTTGAAGTTAAATCAAGTGTTTCACATGGATTTGAAGCTAACTCGTTTGTTTCGCATGCAGTTGAAGCTGTATCATGTATATCACAGGTATCTGAAGCTAAACATTAGTTTCGCATGGATTCGAAGATAAGCCTTCTACTTCGCATTGATTTGAAGCTAAATCATGTGTTTGGCATGGATTTGCAGCTAACTCGTTTGCTTCGTCTACATTTGAAGCTGTATCACTTATATTCGCAAGCATTTGGAGCTCAATCATTCGTTTCGCATGGGTTTGAAGATAAGCCTTCTACTTGGCATTGATTTGAAGCAAAATCATGTGTTTGGCATGGATTTGAAGCTAACTCGTTTGTTTCCCATGCAGTTGAAGATAAATCATGAATATCACAAGTATTTGAAGGTAAAACATTTCATTCGTATGGATTCGAAGATCAGCCTTCTGCTTCGCATTGATTTGAAGCTAAATCATGTGTTTAGCATTGATTTGAAGCTAACTCGTTTGTTTCGCATGCAGTTGAAGCTAAATCATGTACATGTCAAGTATATGCAGATAAACCATTTGATTCGCATGGTTTTGTATCTAAGCCTTCTACTTCGCATTGATTAGAAGCTAAATCATGTGTTCCGCATGAATTTGAAGCTAACTCGTTTGTTTCGCACGCAGTTGACGCTAAATTATGTTTATCACAAGTATCTGAAACTAAACCATCTGTTTCGCATGAATATTAAGCTGAACCATGTGTTTCTCATGAATTTGAAACTATATCATGTGTTTCGCATGGATTTGAAGCTAAATCATGTGTCTCGCAGGGATTCGAAGCTAACTCGTTTGTTTCGCCTTCATTTGAAGCTAAATCATGTACATGTCAAGTATATGCAGCTAAACCATTTGATTCGCATGGATTAGAAACTATGCCTTCTACTTCGCATTGATTTGAAGCTAAATCATGTGTTTCGCTTGGATTTGAAGATAACTCGTTCGATTCGCATGCAGTTGAAGCTAAATCATGTATATCACAATTATTTGAAGCTAAACCATTTGTTTCGCATGGTTTTGTATCTAAGCCTTCTACTTCGCATTGATTAGAAGCTGAATCATGTGTTCCGCATGAATTTGAAGCTAATTCGTTTGTTTCGCACGCAGTTGACGCTAAATTATGTATATCACGATTATTTGAAGCTATTCCATTTGTTTCTCTCGTATTTGAAACTAAGCCATCTACTTCGCATTGATTTGAAGCTGAATCATGTGTTTCGCTTGCATTTGAAGCTAACTCGTTTGTTTCGCATAGATTTGAAGCTAAGTCATGTGTTTCGCATGGATTTGAAGCTAGCTCGTTTGTTTCGCCTGCATTTGAAGCTACATTACTTCTATTCGAAAGTATTTGAAGGTCAATCATTCGTTTCGCATGGATTTGAAGCTAATCCTTCTACTTTGGATTGTTTTGAAGCTAAATCATGTGTTTCGCATGGATTTGTAGCTAACTCGTTTGTTTCGCACGCAGTTGACGCTAAATCGTGTATATCGCGATTATTTGAAGCAATTCCATTTGATTCGCATGGATTTGAAACGAAGCCTTCTGCTTCGCATTGAGTTGAAGCTAAATCATGTGTTTGGCATGGATTTGCAGCTAACTCGTTTGCTTCGTCTACATTTGAAGCTGTATCACTTATATTCGCAAGCATTTGGAGCTCAATCATTCGTTTCGCATGGGTTTGAAGCTAAGCCTTCTACTTGGCATTGATTTGAAGCAAAATCATGTGTTTGGTATGGATTTGAAGCTAACTCGTTTGTTTCCCATGCAGTTGAAGATAAATCATGTATATCACAGGTATTTGAAGCTAAAACATTTCATTCGCATGGATTCAAAGATCAGCCTTCTGCTTCGCATTGATTTGAAGCTAAATCATGTGTTTAGCATTGATTTGAAGCTTACTCGTTTGTTTCGCATGCAGTTGAAGCTAAATCATGTACATGTCAAGTATATGCAGCTAAACCATTTGATTCGCATGGTTTTGTATCTAAGCCTTCTACTTCGCATTGATTAGAAGCTAAATCATGTGTTCCGCATGAATTTGAAGCTAACTCGTTTGTTTCGCACGCAGTTGACGCTAAATTATGTATATCACGATTATTTGAAGCTATTCCATTTGTTTCTCACGTATTTGAAACTAAGCCTTCTACTTCGTATTGATTTGAAGCTGAATCATGTGTTTCGCTTGCATTTGAAGCTAACTCGTTTGTTTCGCATAGATTTGAAGCTAAATCATGTGTTTCGCATGGATTTGAAGCTAATCCTTCAACTTCGCATTCATTTGAAGCTATATCACTTATATTCGCAAGTATTTGAAGGTCAATCATTCGTTTCGCATGGATTTGAAGCTAATCCTTCTGCTTCGGATTGTTTTGAAGCTAAATCATATGTTTCGCATGGATTTGTAGCTAACTCGTTTGTTTCGCACGCAGTTGACGCTAAATCCTGTATATCACGATTGTTTGAAGCAGTTCCATTTGATTCGCATGGATTTGAAACGAAGCCTTCTGCTTCGCATTGAGTTGAAGCTAAAACATGCATTTCGCATGGATTTGAAGCTAACTCGTTTTTTTCGCCTGCATTTGGAGCTATATCACTTATATTCGCAAGTATTTGAAGGTCAATCATTCGTTTCGCATGGATTTGAAGCTAATCCTTCTACTTCGCATTCATTTGAAGCTAAATCATGCGTTTCGCACGGATTTGTAGCTAACTCGTTTGATTCGCCTGCATTTCAAGCTATATCACTTATATGGCAAGTGTTTGAAGCTAAATCATTTGTGTCGCATGGGTTTGAATCTAAGCCTTCTTCTTCGCATTGATTTGAAGCTAAATCATGTGATTCGCTTGGATTTGAAGATAACTCGTTCGATTCGCATGCAGTTGAAGCTAAATCATGTATATCACAATTATTTGAAGCTAAACCATTTGTTTCGCATGGTTTTGTATCTAAGCCTTCTACTTCGCATTGATTAGAAGCTAAATCATGTGTTCCGCATGGATTTGAAGCTAACTCGTTTGTTTCGCACGCAGTTGACGCTAAATTATGTATATCACGATTATTTGAAGCTATTCCATTTGATTCGCATGGATTTGAAACTAAGCGTTCTACTTCGCATTGAGTTGAAGCTAAACCATTTGTTTCGCATGGTTTTGTATCTAAGCCTTCAACTTCGCATTGATTAGAAGCTAAATCGTGTGTTCCGCATGAATTTGAAGCTAACTCGTTTGTTTCGCACGCAGTTGACGCTAAATTATGTATATCACGATTATTTGAAGCTATTCCATTTGTTTCTCACGTATTTGAAACTAAGCCTTCTACTTCGCATTGATTTGAAGCTGAATCATGTGTTTCGCTTGCATTTGAAGCTAACTCGTTTGTTTCACATAGATTTGAAGCTAAATCATGTGTTTCGCATAGATTTGAAGCTAGCTCGTTTGTTTCGCCTGCATTTGAAGCTACATTACTTCTATTCGAAAGTATTTGATGATAAATCATTCGTTTCGCATGGATTTGAAGCTAATCCTTCAAATTCGCATTCATTTGAAGCTAAATCAAGCGTTTCGCATGGATTTGAAGCTATATCACTTATATTCGCAAGTATTTGAAGGTCAATCATTCGTTTCGCATGGATTTGAAGCTAATCCTTCTACTTCGCATTCATTTGAAGCTAAATCATGCGTTTCGCACGGATTTGTAGCTAACTCGTTTTTATTCGCCTGCATTTCAAGCTATATCACATATATGGCAAGTGTTTGAAGCTAAATCATTTGTGTCGCATGGGTTTGAAGCTAAGCCTTATACTTCGGATGGATTTGAAGCTAAATCATGCGTTTCGATAGGATTTAAAACTAACTTGTTTGTTTCGCATGCAGTTGAAACTAAATCATGTATATCACAAGTATTTGAAGCTGAACCATTTCTTTCGCATGAATATTAAGCTAAACCATGTGTTTCGAATGAATTCGAAGCTAAATCGTGTGTTTCGCAGGGATTCGAAGCTAACTCGTTTGTTTCGCCTGCATTTGAAGCTAAATCATGTACATGACAAGTATATGCAGCTAAACCATTTTATTCGCAAGGATTTGAAACTAAGCCTTCTACTTCGCATTGATTTGAAGCTAAATCATGTGTTTCGCTTGGATTTGAAGATAACTCGTTCGATTCGCATGCAGTTGAAGCAAAATCATGTATATCACAATTATTTGAAGCTAAACCATTTCTTTCGCATTGTTTTGTATCTAAGCCTTCTACTTCGCATTGATTAGAAGCTAAATCATGTGTTCCGCATGGATTTGAAGCTAACTCGATTGTTTCGCCTGCATTTGAAGCTATATCACTTATATTCGCAAGTATTTGAAGGTCAATCATTCGTTTCGCATGGATTTGAAGCTAATCCTTCTACTTCGCATTCATTTGAACCTAAATCATGCGTTTCGCATGGATTTCAAGCTATATCACTTATATTCGCAAGTATTTGAAGTTCAATCATTCGTTTCGCATCGATTCGAAACTTATCCTTCTACTTCGGATTGTTTTGAAGCTAAATCATGTGTTTCGCATGGATTTGTAGCTAAGTCGTTTGATTCGCCTGCATTTGAAGCTATATCACTTATATGGCAAGTGTTTGAAGCTAAATCATTTGTGTCGCATGGGTTTGAAGCTAAGCCTTCTACTTCGGATGGATTTGAAGCTAAATCATGCGTTTCGCTTGGATTTAAAACTAACTTGTTTGTTTCGCATGCAGTTGAAACTAAATCATGTATATCACAAGTATTTGAAGCTGAACCATTTGTTTCGCATGAATATTAAGCTAAACCATGTGTTTCGAATGAATTTGAAGCTAAATCATGTGTTTCGCAGGGATACGAAGCTAACTCGTTTGTTTCGCCTGCATTTGAAGCTAAATCATGTACATGACAAGTATATGCAGCTAAACCATTTGATTCGCATGGATTTGAAACTAAGCCTTCTACTTCGCATTGATTTGAAGCTAAATCATGTGTTTCGCTTGGATTTGAAGATAACTCGTTCGATTCGCATGCAGTTGAAGCTAAATCATGTATATCACAATTATTTGAAGCTTAACCATTTGTTTCGCATGGTTTTGTATCTAAGCCTTCTACTTCGCATTGATTAGAAGATAAATCATGTGTTCCGCATGAATTTGAAGCTAACTCGTTTGTTTCGCACGCAGTTGACGCTAAATTATGTATATCACGATTATTTGAAGCTATTCTATTTGATTCGCATGGATTTGAAACTAAGCGTTCTACTTCGCATTGAGTTGAAGCTAAACCATTTGTTTCGCATGGTTTTGTATCTAAGCCTTCAACTTCGCATTGATTAGAAGCTAAATCGTGTGTTCCGCATGAATTTGAAGCTAACTCGTTTGTTTCGCACGCAGTTGACGCTAAATTATGTATATCACGATTATTTGAAGCTATTCCATTTGTTTCTCACGTATTTGAAACTAAGCCTTCTACTTCGCATTGATTTGAAGCTGAATCATGTGTTTCGCTTGCATTTGAAGCTAACTCGTTTGTTTCGCATAGATTTGAAGCTAAATCATGTGTTTCGCATGGATTTGAAGCTAATCCTTCAACTTCGCATTCATTTGAAGCTATATCACTTATATTCGCAAGTATTTGAAGGTCAATCATTCGTTTCGCATGGATTTGAAGCTAATCCTTCTACTTCGGATTGTTTTGAAGCTAAATCATGTGTTTCGCATGGATTTGTAGCTAACTCGTTTGTTTCGCACGCAGTTGACGCTAAATCCTGTATATCACGATTGTTTGAAGCAGTTCCATTTGATTCGCATGGATTTGAAACGAAGCCTTCTGCTTCGCATTGAGTTGAAGCTAAAACATGCATTTCGCATGGATTTGAAGCTAACTCGTTTTTTTCGCCTGCATTTGGAGCTATATCACTTATATTCGCAAGTATTTGAAGGTCAATCATTCGTTTCGCATGGATTTGAAGCTAATCCTTCTACTTCGCATTCATTTGAAGCTAAATCATGCGTTTCGCACGGATTTGTAGCTAACTCGTTTGATTCGCCTGCATTTCAAGCTATATCACTTATATGGCAAGTGTTTGAAGCTAAATCATTTGTGTCGCATGGGTTTGAATCTAAGCCTTCTTCTTCGCATTGATTTGAAGCTAAATCATGTGATTCGCTTGGATTTGAAGATAACTCGTTCGATTCGCATGCAGTTGAAGCTAAATCATGTATATCACAATTATTTGAAGCTAAACCATTTGTTTCGCATGGTTTTGTATCTAAGCCTTCTACTTCGCATTGATTAGAAGCTAAATCATGTGTTCCGCATGGATTTGAAGCTAACTCGTTTGTTTCGCACGCAGTTGACGCTAAATTATGTATATCACGATTATTTGAAGCTATTCCATTTGATTCGCATGGATTTGAAACTAAGCGTTCTACTTCGCATTGAGTTGAAGCTAAACCATTTGTTTCGCATGGTTTTGTATCTAAGCCTTCAACTTCGCATTGATTAGAAGCTAAATCGTGTGTTCCGCATGAATTTGAAGCTAACTCGTTTGTTTCGCACGCAGTTGACGCTAAATTATGTATATCACGATTATTTGAAGCTATTCCATTTGTTTCTCACGTATTTGAAACTAAGCCTTCTACTTCGCATTGATTTGAAGCTGAATCATGTGTTTCGCTTGCATTTGAAGCTAACTCGTTTGTTTCGCATAGATTTGAAGCTAAATCATGTGTTTCGCATAGATTTGAAGCTAGTTCGTTTGTTTCGCCTGCATTTGAAGCTACATTACTTCTATTCGAAAGTATTTGATGATAAATCATTCGTTTCGCATGGATTTGAAGCTAATCCTTCAAATTCGCATTCATTTGAAGCTAAATCAAGCGTTTCGCATGGATTTGAAGCTATATCACTTATATTCGCAAGTATTTGAAGGTCAATCATTCGTTTCGCATGGATTTGAAGCTAATCCTTCTACTTCGCATTCATTTGAAGCTAAATCATGCGTTTCGCACGGATTTGTAGCTAACTCGTTTTTATTCGCCTGCATTTCAAGCTATATCACATATATGGCAAGTGTTTGAAGCTAAATCATTTGTGTCGCATGGGTTTGAAGCTAAGCCTTATACTTCGGATGGATTTGAAGCTAAATCATGCGTTTCGATAGGATTTAAAACTAACTTGTTTGTTTCGCATGCAGTTGAAACTAAATCATGTATATCACAAGTATTTGAAGCTGAACCATTTCTTTCGCATGAATATTAAGCTAAACCATGTGTTTCGAATGAATTTGAAGCTAAATCGTGTGTTTCGCAGGGATTCGAAGCTAACTCGTTTGTTTCGCCTGCATTTGAAGCTAAATCATGTACATGACAAGTATATGCAGCTAAACCATTTTATTCGCAAGGATTTGAAACTAAGCCTTCTACTTCGCATTGATTTGAAGCTAAATCATGTGTTTCGCTTGGATTTGAAGATAACTCGTTCGATTCGCATGCAGTTGAAGCAAAATCATGTATATCACAATTATTTGAAGCTAAACCATTTCTTTCGCATTGTTTTGTATCTAAGCCTTCTACTTCGCATTGATTAGAAGCTAAATCATGTGTTCCGCATGGATTTGAAGCTAACTCGATTGTTTCGCCTGCATTTGAAGCTATATCACTTATATTCGCAAGTATTTGAAGGTCAATCATTCGTTTCGCATGGATTTGAAGCTAATCCTTCTACTTCGCATTCATTTGAACCTAAATCATGCGTTTCGCATGGATTTCAAGCTATATCACTTATATTCGCAAGTATTTGAAGTTCAATCATTCGTTTCGCATCGATTCGAAACTTATCCTTCTACTTCGGATTGTTTTGAAGCTAAATCATGTGTTTCGCATGGATTTGTAGCTAAGTCGTTTGATTCGCCTGCATTTGAAGCTATATCACTTATATGGCAAGTGTTTGAAGCTAAATCATTTGTGTCGCATGGGTTTGAAGCTAAGCCTTCTACTTCGGATGGATTTGAAGCTAAATCATGCGTTTCGCTTGGATTTAAAACTAACTTGTTTGTTTCGCATGCAGTTGAAACTAAATCATGTATATCACAAGTATTTGAAGCTGAACCATTTGTTTCGCATGAATATTAAGCTAAACCATGTGTTTCGAATGAATTTGAAGCTAAATCATGTGTTTCGCAGGGATACGAAGCTAACTCGTTTGTTTCGCCTGCATTTGAAGCTAAATCATGTACATGACAAGTATATGCAGCTAAACCATTTGATTCGCATGGATTTGAAACTAAGCCTTCTACTTCGCATTGATTTGAAGCTAAATCATGTGTTTCGCTTGGATTTGAAGATAACTCGTTCGATTCGCATGCAGTTGAAGCTAAATCATGTATATCACAATTATTTGAAGCTTAACCATTTGTTTCGCATGGTTTTGTATCTAAGCCTTCTACTTCGCATTGATTAGAAGATAAATCATGTGTTCCGCATGAATTTGAAGCTAACTCGTTTGTTTCGCACGCAGTTGACGCTAAAATATGTATATCACGATTATTTGAAGCTATTCCATTTGATTCGCATGGATTTGAAACTAAGCCTTCTACTTCGCATTGAGTTGAAGCTAAATCATGTGTTTCGCATGGATTCGAGGCTAACTCGTTTGATTCGCATGCAGTTGAAGCTAAATCATGTTTATCACAAGTATCTGAATCTAAACCATCTGTTTCGCATGAATATTAAGCTGAACCATGTGTTTCTCATGAATTTGAAACTATATCATGTGTTTCGCATGGATTTGAAGCTAAATCATGTGTCTCGCAGGGATTCGAAGCTAACTCGTTTGTTTCGCCTTCATTTGAAGCTAAATCATGTACATGTCAAGTATATGCAGCTAAACCATTTGATTCGCATGGATTAGAAACTAAGCCTTCTACTTCGCATTGATTTGAAGCTAAATCATTTGTTTCGCGTGGATTTGAAGATAACTCGTTCGATTCGCATGCAGTTGAAGCTAAATCATGTATATCACAATTATTTGAAGCTAAACCATTTGTTTCGCATGGTTTTGTATCTAAGCCTTCTACTTCGCATTGATTAGAAGCTAAATCATGTGTTCCGCATGAATTTGAAGCTAACTCGTTTGTTTCGCACGCAGTTGACGCTAAATTATGTATATCACGATTATTTGAAGCTATTCCATTTGTTTCTCTCGTATTTGAAACTAAGCCATCTACTTCGCATTGATTTGAAGCTGAACCATGTGTTTCGCTTGCATTTGAAGCTAACTCGTTTGTTTCGCATAGATTTGAAGCTAAATCATGTGTTTCGCATGGATTTGAAGCTAATCCTTCAACTTCGCATTCATTTGAAGCTATATCACTTATATTCGCAAGTATTTGAAGGTCAATCATTCGTTTCGCATGGATTTGAAGCTAATCCTTCTACTTCGGATTGTTTTGAAGCTAAATCATGTGTTTCGCATGGATTTGTAGCTAACTCGTTTGTTTCGCACGCAGTTGACGCTAAATCCTGTATATCACGATTGTTTGAAGCAGTTCCATTTGATTCGCATGGATTTGAAACGAAGCCTTCTGCTTCGCATTGAGTTGAAGCTAAAACATGCATTTCGCATGTATTTGAAGCTAACTCGTTTTTTTCGCCTGCATTTGGAGCTATATCACTTATATTCGCAAGTATTTGAAGGTCAATCATTCGTTTCGCATGGATTTGAAGCTAATCCTTCTACTTCGCATTCATTTGAAGCTAAATCATGCGTTTCGCACGGATTTGTAGCTAACTCGTTTGATTCGCCTGCATTTCAAGCTATATCACTTATATGGCAAGTGTTTGAAGCTAAATCATTTGTGTCGCATGGGTTTGAATCTAAGCCTTCTACTTCGCATTGATTTGAAGCTAAATCGTGTGATTCGCTTGGATTTGAAGATAACTCGTTCGATTCGCATGCAGTTGAAGCTAAATCATGTATATCACAATTATTTGAAGCTAAACCATTTGTTTCGCATGGATTTGAAACTAAGCGTTCTACTTCGCATTGAGTTGAAGCTAAACCATTTGTTTCGCATGGTTTTGTATCTAAGCCTTCTACTTCGCATTGATTAGAAGCTAAATCGTGTGTTCCGCATGAATTTGAAGCTAACTCGTTTGTTTCGCACGCAGTTGACGCTAAATTATGTATATCACGATTATTTGAAGCTATTCCATTTGTTTCTCACGTATTTGAAACTAAGCCTTCTACTTCGCATTGATTTGAAGCTGAATCATGTGTTTCGCTTGCATTTGAAGCTAACTCGTTTGTTTCGCATAGATTTGAAGCTAAATCATGTGTTTCGCATAGATTTGAAGCTAGCTCGTTTGTTTCGCCTGCATTTGAAGCTACATTACTTCTATTCGAAAGTATTTGATGATAAATCATTCGTTTCGCATGGATTTGAAGCTAATCCTTCAACTTCGCATTCATTTGAAGCTAAATCAAGCGTTTCGCATGGATTTGAAGCTATATCACTTATATTCGCAAGTATTTGAAGGTCAATCATTCGTTTCGCATGGATTTGAAGCTAATCCTTCTACTTCGGATTGTTTTGAAGCTAAATCATGTGTTTCGCATGGATTTGTAGCTAACTCGTTTGTTTCGCACGCAGTTGACGCTAAATCGTGTATATCACGATTATTTGAAGCAATTCCATTTGATTCGCATGGATTTGAAACGAAGCCTTCTGCTTCGCATTGAGTTGAAGCTAAATCATGTGTTTCGCTTGGATTTGAAGATAACTCGTTCGATTCGCATGCAGTTGAAGCTAAATCATGTATATCACAATTATTTGAAGCTAAACCATTTGTTTCGCATTGTTTTGTATCTAAGCCTTCTACTTCGCATTGATTAGAAGCTAAATCATGTGTTCCGCATGGATTTGAAGCTAACTCGATTGTTTCGCCTGCATTTGAAGCTATATCACTTATATTCGCAAGTATTTGAAGGTCAATCATTCGTTTCGCATGGATTTGAAGCTAATCCTTCTACTTCGCATTCATTTGAACCTAAATCATGCGTTTCGCATGGATTTCAAGCTATATCACTTATATTCGCAAGTATTTGAAGTTCAATCATTCGTTTCGCATCGATTCGAAACAAATCCTTCTACTTCGGATTGTTTTGAAGCTAAATCATGTGTTTCGCATGGATTTGTAGCTAAGTCGTTTGATTCGCCTGCATTTGAAGCTATATCACTTATATGGCAAGTGTTTGAAGCTAAATCATTTGTGTCGCATGGGTTTGAAGCTAAGCCTTCTACTTCGGATGGATTTGAAGCTAAATCATGCGTTTCACTTGGATTTAAAACTAACTTGTTTGTTTCGCATGCAGTTGAAACTAAATCATGTATATCACAAGTATTTGAAGCTGAACCATTTGTTTCGCATGAATATTAAGCTAAACCATGTGTTTCGAATGAATTTGAAGCTAAATCATGTGTTTCGCAGGGATTCGAGGCTAACTCGTTTGATTCGCATGCAGTTGAAGCTAAATCATGTTTATCACAAGTATCTGAATCTAAACCATCTGTTTCGCATGAATATTAAGCTGAACCATGTGTTTCTCATGAATTTGAAACTATATCATGTGTTTCGCATGGATTTGAAGCTAAATCATGTGTCTCGCAGGGATTCGAAGCTAACTCGTTTGTTTCGCCTTCATTTGAAGCTAAATCATGTACATGTCAAGTATATGCAGCTAAACCATTTGATTCGCATGGATTAGAAACTATGCCTTCTACTTCGCATTGATTTGAAGCTAAATCATGTGTTTCGCTTGGATTTGAAGATAACTCGTTCGATTCGCATGCAGTTGAAGCTAAATCATGTATATCACAATTATTTGAAGCTAAACCATTTGTTTCGCATGGTTTTGTATCTAAGCCTTCTACTTCGCATTGATTAGAAGCTAAATCATGTGTTCCGCATGAATTTGAAGCTAACTCGTTTGTTTCGCACGCAGTTGACGCTAAATTATGTATATCACGATTATTTGAAGCTATTCCATTTGTTTCTCTCGTATTTGAAACTAAGCCATCTACTTCGCATTGATTTGAAGCTGAATCATGTGTTTCGCTTGCATTTGAAGCTAACTCGTTTGTTTCGCATAGATTTGAAGCTAAATCATGTGTTTCGCATAGATTTGAAGCTAGCTCGTTTGTTTCGCCTGCATTTGAAGCTACATTACTTCTATTCGAAAGTATTTGATGATAAATCATTCGTTTCGCATGGATTTGAAGCTAATCCTTCAACTTCGCATTCATTTGAAGCTAAATCAAGCGTTTCGCATGGATTTGAAGCTATATCACTTATATTCGCAAGTATTTGAAGGTCAATCATTCGTTTCGCATGGATTTGAAGCTAATCCTTCTACTTCGCATTCATTTGAAGCTAAATCATGCGTTTCGCACGGATTTGTAGCTAACTCGTTTGATTCGCCTGCATTTCAAGCTATATCACTTATATGGCAAGTGTTTGAAGCTAAATCATTTGTGTCGCATGGGTTTGAAGCTAAGCCTTCTACTTCGGATGGATTTGAAGCTAAATCATGCGTTTCGCTTGGATTTAAAACTAACTTGTTTGTTTCGCATGCAGTTGAAACTAAATCATGTATATCACAAGTATTTGAAGCTGAACCATTTGTTTCGCATGAATATTAAGCTAAACCATGTGTTTCGAATGAATTTGAAGCTAAATCATGTATTTCGCATGCATTTGAAGCTAACTCGTTTTCTTCGCCTGCATTTGATGCTAAATCATGTATATCACAGGTATTTGAAGCTAAACCATTTGTTTCGCATGGATTCGAAGATAAGCCTTCTACTTCGCATTGATTTGAAGCGAAATCATGTGTATGGCTTGGATTTGAAGCTAAACCTTCTATATCGCATTGATTTGAAGTTAAATCAAGTGTTTCACATGGATTTGAAGCTAACTCGTTTGTTTCGCATGCAGTTGAAACTAAATCATGTATATCACAAGTATTTGAAGCTAAACCATTTGTTCCGCATGGATTCGAAGACAATCCTTCTACTTCGCATTGATTTAAAGCAAAATCATGTGTTTCACATGGATTTGAAGCTAACTCATTTGTTTCGCATGCAGTTGAAGCTGTATCATGTATATCACAGGTATCTGAAGCTAAACATTAGTTTCGCATGGATTCGAAGATAAGCCTTCTACTTCGCATTGATTTGAAGCTAAATCATGTGTTTGGCATGGATTTGCAGCTAACTCGTTTGCTTCGTCTACATTTGAAGCTGTATCACTTATATTCGCAAGCATTTGGAGCTCAATCATTCGTTTCGCATGGGTTTGAAGCTAAGCCTTCTACTTGGCATTGATTTGAAGCAAAATCATGTGTTTGGTATGGATTTGAAGCTAACTCGTTTGTTTCCCATGCAGTCGAAGATAAATCATGTATATCACAGGTATTTGAAGCTAAAACATTTCATTCGCATGGATTCAAAGATCAGCCTTCTGCTTCGCATTGATTTGAAGCTAAATCATGTGTTTAGCATTGATTTGAAGCTAACTCGTTTGTTTCGCATGCAGTTGAAGCTAAATCATGTACATGTCAAGTATATGCAGCTAAACCATTTGATTCGCATGGTTTTGTATCTAAGCCTTCTACTTCGCATTGATTAGAAGCTAAATCATGTGTTCCGCATGAATTTGAAGCTAACTCGTTTGTTTCGCACGCAGTTGACGCTAAATTATGTATATCACGATTATTTGAAGCTATTCCATTTGTTTCTCACGTATTTGAAACTAAGCCTTCTACTTCGCATTGATTTGAAGCTGAATCATGTGTTTCGCTTGCATTTGAAGCTAACTCGTTTGTTTCGCATAGATTTGAAGCTAAATCATGTGTTTCGCATGGATTTGAAGCTAATCCTTCAACTTCGCATTCATTTGAAGCTATATCACTTATATTCGCAAGTATTTGAAGGTCAATCATTCGTTTCGCATGGATTTGAAGCTAATCCTTCTGCTTCGGATTGTTTTGAAGCTAAATCATATGTTTCGCATGGATTTGTAGCTAACTCGTTTGTTTCGCACGCAGTTGACGCTAAATCCTGTATATCACGATTGTTTGAAGCAGTTCCATTTGATTCGCATGGATTTGAAACGAAGCCTTCTGCTTCGCATTGAGTTGAAGCTAAAACATGCATTTCGCATGGATTTGAAGCTAACTCGTTTTTTTCGCCTGCATTTGGAGCTATATCACTTATATTCGCAAGTATTTGAAGGTCAATCATTCGTTTCGCATGGATTTGAAGCTAATCCTTCTACTTCGCATTCATTTGAAGCTAAATCATGCGTTTCGCACGGATTTGTAGCTAACTCGTTTGATTCGCCTGCATTTCAAGCTATATCACTTATATGGCAAGTGTTCGAAGCTAAATCATTTGTGTCGCATGGGTTTGAATCTAAGCCTTCTACTTCGCATTGATTTGAAGCTAAATCATGTGATTCGCTTGGATTTGAAGATAACTCGTTCGATTCGCATGCAGTTGAAGCTAAATCATGTATATCACAATTATTTGAAGCTAAACCATTTGTTTCGCATGGTTTTGTATCTAAGCCTTCTACTTCGCATTGATTAGAAGCTAAATCATGTGTTCCGCATGGATTTGAAGCTAACTCGTTTGTTTCGCACGCAGTTGACGCTAAATTATGTATATCACGATTATTTGAAGCTATTCCATTTGATTCGCATGGATTTGAAACTAAGCGTTCTACTTCGCATTGAGTTGAAGCTAAACCATTTGTTTCGCATGGTTTTGTATCTAAGCCTTCAACTTCGCATTGATTAGAAGCTAAATCGTGTGTTCCGCATGAATTTGAAGCTAACTCGTTTGTTTCGCACGCAGTTGACGCTAAATTATGTATATCACGATTATTTGAAGCTATTCCATTTGTTTCTCACGTATTTGAAACTAAGCCTTCTACTTCGCATTGATTTGAAGCTGAATCATGTGTTTCGCTTGCATTTGAAGCTAACTCGTTTGTTTCGCATAGATTTGAAGCTAAATCATGTGTTTCGCATAGATTTGAAGCTAGCTCGTTTGTTTCGCCTGCATTTGAAGCTACATTACTTCTATTCGAAAGTATTTGATGATAAATCATTCGTTTCGCATGGATTTGAAGCTAATCCTTCAACTTCGCATTCATTTGAAGCTAAATCAAGCGTTTCGCATGGATTTGAAGCTATATCACTTATATTCGCAAGTATTTGAAGGTCAATCATTCGTTTCGCATGGATTTGAAGCTAATCCTTCTACTTCGCATTCATTTGAAGCTAAATCATGCGTTTCGGACGGATTTGTAGCTAACTCGTTTTTATTCGCCTGCATTTCAAGCTATATCACATATATGGCAAGTGTTTGAAGCTAAATCATTTGTGTCGCATGGGTTTGAAGCTAAGCCTTATACTTCGGATGGATTTGAAGCTAAATCATGCGTTTTCGATAGGATTTAAAACTAACTTGTTTGTTTCGCATGCAGTTGAAACTAAATCATGTATATCACAAGTATTTGAAGCTGAACCATTTCTTTCGCATGAATATTAAGCTAAACCATGTGTTTCGAATGAATTTGAAGCTAAATCGTGTGTTTCGCAGGGATTCGAAGCTAACTCGTTTGTTTCGCCTGCATTTGAAGCTAAATCATGTACATGACAAGTATATGCAGCTAAACCATTTGATTCGCAAGGATTTGAAACTAAGCCTTCTACTTCGCATTGATTTGAAGCTAAATCATGTGTTCCGCATGGATTTGAAGCTAACTCGATTGTTTCGCCTGCATTTGAAGCTATATCACTTATATTCGCAAGTATTTGAAGGTCAATCATTCGTTTCGCATGGATTTGAAGCTAATCCTTCTACTTCGCATTCATTTGAACCTAAATCATGCGTTTCGCATGGATTTCAAGCTATATCACTTATATTCGCAAGTATTTGAAGTTCAATCATTCGTTTCGCATCGATTCGAAACTTATCCTTCTACTTCGGATTGTTTTGAAGCTAAATCATGTGTTTCGCATGGATTTGTAGCTAAGTCGTTTGATTCGCCTGCATTTGAAGCTATATCACTTATATGGCAAGTGTTTGAAGCTAAATCATTTGTGTCGCATGGGTTTGAAGCTAAGCCTTCTACTTCGGATGGATTTGAAGCTAAATCATGCGTTTCGCTTGGATTTAAAACTAACTTGTTTGTTTCGCATGCAGTTGAAACTAAATCATGTATATCACAAGTATTTGAAGCTGAACCATTTGTTTCGCATGAATATTAAGCTAAACCATGTGTTTCGAATGAATTTGAAGCTAAATCATGTGTTTCGCAGGGATTCGAGGCTAACTCGTTTGATTCGCATGCAGTTGAAGCTAAATCATGTTTATCACAAGTATCTGAATCTAAACCATCTGTTTCGCATGAATATTAAGCTGAACCATGTGTTTCTCATGAATTTGAAACTATATCATGTGTTTCGCATGGATTTGAAGCTAAATCATGTGTCTCGCAGGGATTCGAAGCTAACTCGTTTGTTTCGCCTTCATTTGAAGCTAAATCATGTACATGTCAAGTATATGCAGCTAAACCATTTGATTCGCATGGATTAGAAACTATGCCTTCTACTTCGCATTGATTTGAAGCTAAATCATGTGTTTCGCTTGGATTTGAAGATAACTCGTTCGATTCGCATGCAGTTGAAGCTAAATCATGTATATCACAATTATTTGAAGCTAAACCATTTGTTTCGCATGGTTTTGTATCTAAGCCTTCTACTTCGCATTGATTAGAAGCTAAATCATGTGTTCCGCATGAATTTGAAGCTAACTCGTTTGTTTCGCACGCAGTTGACGCTAAATTATGTATATCACGATTATTTGAAGCTATTCCATTTGTTTCTCTCGTATTGAAACTAAGCCATCTACTTCGCATTGATTTGAAGCTGAATCATGTGTTTCGCTTGCATTTGAAGCTAACTCGTTTGTTTCGCATAGATTTGAAGCTAAGTCATGTGTTTCGCATGGATTTGAAGCTAACTCGTTTGTTTCGCCTGCATTTGAAGCTACATTACTTCTATTCGAAAGTATTTGATGATAAATCATTCATTTCGCATGGATTTGAAGCTAATCCTACAACTACCATTCATTTGAAGCTAAATCATGCGTTTCGCATGGATTTGAAGCTATATCACTTATATTCGCAAGTATTTGAAGGTCAATCATTCGTTTCGCATGGATTTGAAGCTAATCCTTCTACTTCGGATTGTTTTGAAGCTAAATCATGTGTTTCGCATGGATTTGTAGCTAACTCGTTTGTTTCGCACGCAGTTGACGCTAAATCCTGTATATCACGATTGTTTGAAGCAGTTCCATTTGATTCGCATGGATTTGAAACGAAGCCTTCTGCTTCGCATTGAGTTGAAGCTAAAACATGCATTTCGCATGGATTTGAAGCTAACTCGTTTTTTTAGCCCCTGCATTTGGAGCTATATCACTTATATTCGCAAGTATTTGAAGGTCAATCATTCGTTTCGCATGGATTTGAAGCTAATCCTTCTACTTCGCATTCATTTGAAGCTAAATCATGCGTTTCGCACGGATTTGTAGCTAACTCGTTTGATTCGCCTGCATTTCAAGCTATATCACTTATATGGCAAGTGTTTGAAGCTAAATCATTTGTGTCGCATGGGTTTGAATCTAAGCCTTCTACTTCGCATTGATTTGAAGCTAAATCATGTGATTCGCTTGGATTTGAAGATAACTCGTTCGATTCGCATGCAGTTGAAGCTAAATCATGTATATCACAATTATTTGAAGCTAAACCATTTGTTTCGCATGGTTTTGTATCTAAGCCTTCTACTTCGCATTGATTAGAAGCTAAATCATGTGTTCCGCATGGATTTGAAGCTAACTCGTTTGTTTCGCACGCAGTTGACGCTAAATTATGTATATCACGATTATTTGAAGCTATTCCATTTGATTCGCATGGATTTGAAACTAAGCGTTCTACTTCGCATTGAGTTGAAGCTAAACCATTTGTTTCGCTTGGTTTTGTATCTAAGCCTTCAACTTCGCATTGATTAGAAGCTAAATCGTGTGTTCCGCATGAATTTGAAGCTAACTCGTTTGTTTCGCACGCAGTTGACGCTAAATTATGTATATCACGGTTATTTGAAGCTATTCCATTTGTTTCTCACGTATTTGAAACTAAGCCTTCTACTTCGCATTGATTTGAAGCTGAATCATGTGTTTCGCTTGCTTTTGAAGCTAACTCGTTTGTTTCGCATAGATTTGAAGCTAAATCATGTGTTTCGCATAGATTTGAAGCTAGCTCGTTTGTTTCGCCTGCATTTGAAGCTACATTACTTCTATTCGAAAGTATTTGATGATAAATCATTCGTTTCGCATGGATTTGAAGCTAATCCTTCAACTTCGCATTCATTTGAAGCTAAATCAAGCGTTTCGCATGGATTTGAAGCTATATCACCCATATTCGCAAGTATTTGAAGGTCAATCATTCGTTTCGCATGGATTTGAAGCTAATCCTTCTACTTCGGATTGTTTTGAAGCTAAATCATGTGTTTCGCATGGATTTGTAGCTAACTCGTTTGTTTCGCACGCAGTTGACGCTAAATCGTGTATATCGCGATTATTTGAAGCAATTCCATTTGATTCGCATGGATTTGAAACGAAGCCTTCTGCTTCGCATTGAGTTGAAGCTAAAACATGCATTTCGCATGGATTTGAAGCTAACTCGTTTTTTTCGCCTGCATTTGGAGCTATATCACTTATATCGCAATTATCCGAAAATAAATCATTTGTTTCTCATGTATTTGTAGCTAAGCATTCCACTTCGCATTGATTTGAAGTTAAATCATGTGCTTCCCCTGGATTTGAAGCTAACTCGCTTGTTTCACATGCAGTTGAAGCTAAATCATGTATATCACATGTATTTGATGCTAAACCATATGTTTCTCTTGGATTTGAAGCTAACTCGTATGTTTCGCGTGCAGTTGAAGCTAAATCATGTATTTAACAAGTATTTGAACCCAAACCATTTGTTTCGCATGGATTTGAAGCTGAACCTTCTACATCGCATTGATTTGAGCTAAATCATTTGTTTCGCTTGTATTCGAAGCTAACTCGCTTGCTTCGCATGCAGTGGAAGCTTAATTATGTATATCACAAGTATTTGAAGCTGAACCATTTGTTTCGCATGAATATTAAGCTAAACCATGTGTTTCGAATGAATTTGAAGCTAAATCATGTGTTTCGCAGTGATTCGAAGCTAACTCGTTTGTTTCGCCTGCATTTGAAGCTAAATCATGTACATGACAAGTGTATGCAGCTAAACCATTTGATTCGCATGGATTTGAAACTAAGCCATCTACTTCGCATTGATTTGAAGCTAAATCATGTGTTTCGCTTGGATTTGAAGACAACTCGTTCGATTCGCATGCAGTTGAAGCTAAATCATGTATATCACAATTATTTGAAGCTAAACCATTTGTTTCGCATGGTTTTGTATCTAAGCCTTCTACTTCGCATTGATTAGAAGCAAAATCATGTGTTCCGCATGGATTTGAAGCTAACTCGTTTGTTTCGCCTGCATTTGAAGCTATATCACTTATATTCGCAAGTATTTGAAGGTCAATCATTCGTTTCGCATGGATTTGAAGCTAATCCTTCTACTTCGCATTCATTTGAACCTAAATCATGCGTTTCGCATGGATTTCAAGCTATATCACTTATATTCGCAAGTATTTGAAGTTCAATCATTCGTTTCGCATCGATTCGAAACTAATCCTTCTACTTCGGATTGTTTTGAAGCTAAATCATGTGTTTCGCATGGATTTGTAGCTAAGTCGTTTGATTCGCCTGCATTTCAAGCTATATCACTTATATGGCAAGTGTTTGAAGCTAAATCATTTGTGTCGCATGGGATTGAAGCTAAGCCTTCTACTTCGGATGGATTTGAAGCTAAATCATGCGTTTCGCTTGGATTTAAAACTAACTTGTTTGTTTCGCATGCAGTTGAAACTAAATCATGTATATCACAAGTATTTGAAGCTGAACCATTTGTTTCGCATGAATATTAAGCTAAACCATGTGTTTCGAATGAATTTGAAGCTAAATCATGTGTTTCGCAGGGATTCGAAGCTAACTCGTTTGTTTCGCCTGCATTTGAAGCTAAATCATGTACATGACAAGTATATGCAGCTAAACCATTTGATTCGCATGGATTTGAAACTAAGCCTTCTACTTCGCATTGATTTGAAGCTAAATCATGTGTTTCGCTTGGATTTGAAGATAACTCGTTCGATTCGCATGCAGTTGAAGCTAAATCATGTATATCACAATTATTTGAAGCTTAACCATTTGTTTCGCATGGTTTTGTATCTAAGCCTTCTACTTCGCATTGATTAGAAGATAAATCATGTGTTCCGCATGAATTTGAAGCTAACTCGTTTGTTTCGCACGCAGTTGACGCTAAATTATGTATATCACGATTATTTGAAGCTATTCCATTTGATTCGCATGGATTTGAAACTAAGCCTTCTACTTCGCATTGAGTTGAAGCTAAATCATGTGTTTCGCATGGATTCGTGGCTAACTCGTTTGATTCGCATGCAGTTGAAGCTAAATCATGTTTATCACAAGTATCTGAATCTAAACCATCTGTTTCGCATGAATATTAAGCTGAACCATGTGTTTCTCATGAATTTGAAACTATATCATGTGTTTAGCATGGATTTGAAGCTAAATCATGTGTTTCGCAGGGATTCGAAGCTAACTCGTTTGTTTCGCCTTCATTTGAAGCTAAATCATGTACATGTCAAGTATATGCAGCTAAACCATTTGATTCGCATGGATTTGAAACTAAGCCTTCTACTTCGCATTGATTTGAAGCTAAATCATGTGTTTCGCTTGGATTTGAAGATAACTCGTTCGATTCGCATGCAGTTGAAGCTAAATCATGTATATCACAATTATTTGAAGCTAAACCATTTGTTTCGCATGGTTTTGTATCTAAGCCTTCTACTTCGCATTGATTAGAAGCTAAATCATGTGTTCCGCATGAATTTGAAGCTAACTCGTTTGTTTCGCACGCAGTTGACGCTAAATTATGTATATCACGATTATTTGAAGCTATTCCATTTGTTTCTCTCGTATTTGAACCTAAGCCTTCTACTTCGCATTGATTTGAAGCTGAATCATGTGTTTCGCTTGCATTTGAAGCTAACTCGTTTGTTTTGCATAGATTTGAAGCTAAGTCATGTGTTTCGCATGGATTTGAAGCTAGCTCGTTTGTTTCGCCTGCATTTGAAGCTACATTACTTCTATTCGAAAGTATTTGATGATAAATCATTCGTTTCGCATGGATTTGAAGCTAATCCTTCAACTTCGCATTCATTTGAAGCTAAATCATGCGTTTCGCATGGATTTGAAGCGATCTCGTCTGTTTCGCATGCAGTTGAAGCTAAATCATGTATATCACATGTCTTTGAAGCTAAACCATTTGTTTCGCATGGATTCGAAGATAACCCTTCCACTTCGCATTGATTTGAATCTAAATCATGTGTTTCGGATGGATTTGAAGCTAATTTGTTTGTTTCGCATGCAGTTGATGCTGAATCATGTATATCACAAGCATTTGCAGCTAAACCATTTGTTTCGCATGGATTCGTAGTTAATCCTTCTACTTCGCATCGATTTGGAGCTAAATCATGTTTTTCGCATGGTTTTTGAAGCTAACTCGTTTGTTTCGCATGCTGTTGAAGCTAAATCAAGTATATCACAAGTATTTGAAGCTAAACCGTTTGATTCGCATGGATTTGAAGCTAAGCCTTCTACCTCGCATTGATTTGGAGCTAAATCATGTGTTTCGCATGGATTTAAAGCGATTTCGTCTGTTTCGCATGTAGTTGAAGCTAAATCATGTATATCACAGGTCTTTGAAGTTAAACGAATTGTTTCGCATGGATTTGAAGCTAAGCCTTCTACTTCGCATTGATTTGAAGCTAAATCATGTGTTTCGCTTGTATTTGAAGCTAAGCCGTCTACTTCGCATTGATTTGAAGCTAAATCATGTGTTTCGCATGGAATTGAAGCTAACTCGTTCGTTTCGCCTGCATTTCAAGCTATATCACTTCTATTCACAAGTATGTGAAGCTAAATCGTTCGTTTCGCATGGATTTGACGCTAAGCCTTCAGACTTCGCGTTGATTTGATGCTAAATCACGTGTTTCGCATGGATTTGAGGCTAACTCGTTTGTTTCGCTTGCTGTTGAATGTAAATCATGTATATCACAAGTATTTGAAGCTAAACCATATGTTTCGCATGGATTCGAAGATAAGCCTTCTACTTCGCATTGAATTGAAGCTAAATCATGTGTTTCGCATGGATTTGAAGCTAACACGTTTGTTTCGCATGCTGTTGAAGCCAACTCATGTATATTACAAGTATTTGAAGCTAAACCATCTGTTTCGTGTGGATTCGAAGATCAGCCTTCTACATCGCATTGATTTGGAGCTAAATCATGTCTTTCGCTTGGATTTGAAGCTATACTTCCTACTTCGCATTTATTTGAAGCTAAATCATGTGTGTCGCTTGGATTTGAAGCTAACTCGTTTGTGTCGCATGCAGTTGAAGCTGAATCATGTATATCCCAAGTATTTGAAGATCAACCATTTGATTCGCATGGATTTGAAGATAAGCCTTATACTTCGCATTGATTTGAAGCTAAATCATGTGTTTCGCTTAGATTTCAAGCTAACTCGTTTGTTTCGCATGCAATTGAAGCTGAATGATGTATCAAACAAGTATTTGAAGCTAAACCATTTGTTTCGCATGGATTCGAAGATAACCCTTCTACTTCGAATTGATTTGAAGCTAAATCATGTGTATCGCATGCTGTTGAAGCTAAATCATGTATATCACAGTTATTTGAAGCTAAACCAGTTGATTCGCATGGATTTCCAAATAAGCCATCTACTTCGCATTGATTTGAAGCTAAATCATGTGTTTCGCTTGGATTTCAAGCTAACTCGTTTGTTTCGCATGCAATTGAAGCTAGATCATATATCAAACAAGTATTTGAAGCTAAACCATTTACTTCGCATGGATTCGAAGATCTGCCATCTACCTCGTATTGATTTGAAGCTAAATCATGTGTTTCTCATGGATTTGAAGCTAACTCGTTTGTTTCGCATGATGTTGAAGCTAAATCATGTATATCACAAGTATTTGAAGCTAAACCATTATATTCCCATTGATTTGAAACTCAGCATTCTACTTCGCATTGTTTTGAAGCTAAATCACGTGTTCCGCTTGGATTTTAAGCTAACTCGTTTTTATCACATGCAGTTGAAGTTAAATCATGAATATCACAAGTATTTGAAGCTAAACGAATTGTTTCGCATGGATTTGAAGCTAAGCCTTCTACTTCGCATTGATTTGAAGCTAAATCATGTGTTTCGCATGGAATTGAAGCTAACTCGATCGTTTCGCCTGCATTTCAAGCTATATCACTTCTATTCACAAGTATGTGAAGGTAAATCGTTCGTTTCGCATGGATTTGACGCTAAGCCTTCAGACTTCGCGTTGACTTGATGCTAAATCACGTGTTTCGCATGGATTTGAGGCTAGCTCGTTTGTTTCGCATGCAGTTGAAGCTAAATCATGTATATCACAATTGTTTGAAGCTAATCCATTTGTTTTGCATGGATTCGAAGATAATCCTTCTACATCGCATTGATTTGAAGCTAAATCATGTGTTTCGCATGGATTTGAAGCTAACTCGTTTGTTTCGCATGCAGTTGAAGCTAAATCATGTATATCACAGGTCTTTGAAGCTAAACCATTTGTTTCGCATGGATTCGTATTTAAGCCTTCTACTTCGCATCGATTTGGAGCTAAATCATGTTTTTCGCATGGTTTTTGAAGCTAACTCGTTTGTTTCGCATGCTGTTGAAGCTAAATCAAGTATATCACAAGTATTTGAAGCTAAACCGTTTGATTCGCATGGATTTGAAGCTAAGCCTTCTACCTCGCATTGATTTGTAGCTAAATCATGTGTTTCGCATGGATTTAAAGCTAACTCGTTTGTGTCGCATGCAGTTGAAGCTAAATCATGTATATCACAAGTGTGTGAAGCTAAACCAATTGTTTCGCATGGATTCGAAGATAACCCTTCTACTTCGCATTGATTTGAAGTTAAGTCATGTGCCTCCCCTGGATTTGAAGCTCCCTCGTTTGTCTCTCATGCAGTTGAAGCTAAATCCTGTACATCACAAATATTTGAAGCTAAAACATTTGTTTCGCATGGATTTGAAACCAAGCCTTATCCTTCGCATTGATTTCAAGTTAAATAATGTGTTTCGCTTGGATTTGAAGCGAAGCCATCTAATTCGCTTTGATTTGAATCTAAATCATGTGTTTCGCATGGATTTGAAGCTAACTCGTTTATTTCGCATGCAGTTGAAGCTAAATCATGTATGTCACAAGCATTTGAAGCTAAAACATTTGATTCGCATGGATTTGAAACTCGGCATTCTACTTCGCATTGATTTGAAGCTAAATCATGTGTTCCGTATGGATTTGAAGCTAACTCGTTTGTTTCGCATGCAGTTGAAGCTAAATTATGTATATCACAAGCATTTGAAGCTAAACCATTTGTTTCGCATGGATATGAAACCACGCCTTCTACTTCGCATTGATTTGAGGCTAAATAATTTGTTTCGCTTGGATTTTAATCTAACTCGTTTGTTTCACATGCAGTTGAAGCTAAATCATGAATATCACAGGTCGTTGAAGCTAAACGAATTGTTTCGCATGGATTCGAAGATAACCCTCCTACTTCGCATTGATTTGATGCTAACTCATGTGTTTCGCATGGTTTTGAGGCTAACTCGTTTGTGTCGCATGCAGTTGAAGCTAAATCATGTATATCACAGGTGTTTGACGTTAAACCATTTGTTTCGAATGGATTCGAAGATAACCCTTCTAGTTCGCATTGATTTGAAGCTAAATAATTTGTTTCGCTTGGATTTGAAGCGAACTCCTTTGTTTCGCATGCTGTTAAGTCTAAATAACTTATATCACAAGTATTTGAAGCTAAATCATTTGTTTAGCATGGATATGAAACCACGCCTTCTACTTCGCATTGATTTGAAGCTAAATAATGTGTTTCGCTTGGATCTTAAGCTAACTCGTTTGTTTCGCATGCATTTGAAGCTAAATCATGCACATCACAAATATTTGAAGCTGAACCACTTGTTTCGAACGGGTTTGAAGATAAGCCTTCTACTTTGCATTGATTTGAAGCTAAATCATGTGTTTCGCATGGAGTTGAAGCCAACCCGTTTGTTTAGCTTGCTGTTGAAGCTAATTCATGTATATCACAATTATTTGAAGCTAAACCATTTGTTTCGCATGGTTTTGTATCTAAGCCTTCTACTTCGCATTGATTAGAAGCTAAATCATGTGTTCCGCATGAATTTGAAGCTAACTCGTTTGTTTCGCACGCAGTTGACGCTAAATTATGTATATCACGATTATTTGAAGCTATTCCATTTGTTTCTCTCGTATTTGAACCTAAGCCTTCTACTTCGCATTGATTTGAAGCTGAATCATGTGTTTCGCTTGCATTTGAAGCTAACTCGTTTGTTTTGCATAGATTTGAAGCTAAGTCATGTGTTTCGCATGGATTTGAAGCTAGCTCGTTTGTTTCGCCTGCATTTGAAGCTAGATTACTTCTATTCGAAAGTATTTGATGATAAATCATTCGTTTCGCATGGATTTGAAGCTAATCCTTCAACTTCGCATTCATTTGAAGCTAAATCATGCGTTTCGCATGGATTTGAAGCGATCTCGTCTGTTTCGCATGCAGTTGAAGCTAAATCATGTATATCACATGTCTTTGAAGCTAAACCATTTGTTTCGCATGGATTCGAAGATAACCCTTCCACTTCGCATTGATTTGAATCTAAATCATGTGTTTCGGATGGATTTGAATCTAATTTGTTTGTTTCGCATGCAGTTGATGCTGAATCATGTATATCACAAGTATTTGCAGCTAAACCATTTGTTTCGCATGGATTCGTAGTTAATCCTTCTACTTCGCATCGATTTGGAGCTAAATCATGTTTTTCGCATGGTTTTTGAAGCTAACTCGTTTGTTTCGCATGCTGTTGAAGCTAAATCAAGTATATCACAAGTATTTGAAGCTAAACCGTTTGATTCGCATGGATTTGAAGCTAAGCCTTCTACCTCGCATTGATTTGGAGCTAAATCATGTGTTTCGCATGGATTTAAAGCGATTTCGTCTGTTTCGCATGTAGTTGAAGCTAAATCATGTATATCACAGGTCTTTGAAGCTAAACGAATTGTTTCGCATGGATTTGAATATAAGCCTCCTACTTCGCATTGATTTGATGCTAAATCATGTCTTTCGCATGGATTTGAAGCTAACTCGTTTGTTTCGCATGATGTTGAAGCTAAATCATGTATATCACAAGTATTTGAAGCTAAACCATTTTATTCCCATTGATTTGAAACTCAGCATTCTACTTCGCATTGTTTTGAAGCTAAATCACGTGTTCCGCTTGGATTTTAAGCTAACTCGTTTGTATCACATGCAGTTGAAGTTAAATCATGAATATCACAAGTATTTGAAGTTAAACGAATTGTTTCGCATGGATTTGAAGCTAAGCCTTCTACTTCGCATTGATTTGAAGCTAAATCATGTGTTTCGCTTGTATTTGAAGCTAAGCCGTCTACTTCGCATTGATTTGAAGCTAAATCATGTGTTTCGCATGGAATTGAAGCTAACTCGTTCGTTTCGCCTGCATTTCAAGCTATATCACTTCTATTCACAAGTATGTGAAGCTAAATCGTTCGTTTCGCATGGATTTGACGCTAAGCCTTCAGACTTCGCGTTGATTTGATGCTAAATCACGTGTTTCGCATGGATTTGAGGCTAACTCGTTTGTTTCGCTTGCTGTTGAATGTAAATCATGTATATCACAAGTATTTGAAGCTAAACCATATGTTTCGCATGGATTCGAAGATAAGCCTTCTACTTCGCATTGAATTGAAGCTAAATCATGTGTTTCGCATGGATTTGAAGCTAACACGTTTGTTTCGCATGCTGTTGAAGCCAACTCATGTATATTACAAGTATTTGAAGCTAAACCATCTGTTTCGTGTGGATTCGAAGATCAGCCTTCTACATCGCATTGATTTGGAGCTAAATCATGTCTTTCGCTTGGATTTGAAGCTATACTTCCTACTTCGCATTTATTTGAAGCTAAATCATGTGTGTCGCTTGGATTTGAAGCTAACTCGTTTGTGTCGCATGCAGTTGAAGCTGAATCATGTATATCCCAAGTATTTGAAGATCAACCATTTGATTCGCATGGATTTGAAGATAAGCCTTATACTTCGCATTGATTTGAAGCTAAATCATGTGTTTCGCTTAGATTTCAAGCTAACTCGTTTGTTTCGCATGCAATTGAAGCTGAATGATGTATCAAACAAGTATTTGAAGCTAAACCATTTGTTTCGCATGGATTCGAAGATAACCCTTCTACTTCGAATTGATTCGAAGATAACCCTTCTACTTCGAATTGATTTGAAGCCAAATCATGTGTATCGCATGCTGTTGAAGCTAAATCATGTATATCACAGTTATTTGAAGCTAAACCAGTTGATTCGCATGGATTTCCAAATAAGCCATCTACTTCGCATTGATTTGAAGCTAAATCATGTGTTTCGCTTGGATTTCAAGCTAACTCGTTTGTTTCGCATGCAATTGAAGCTAGATCATATATCAAACAAGTATTTGAAGCTAAACCATTTACTTCGCATGGATTCGAAGATCTGCCATCTACCTCGTATTGATTTGAAGCTAAATCATGTGTTTCTCATGGATTTGAAGCTAACTCGTTTGTTTCGCATGATGTTGAAGCTAAATCATGTATATCACAAGTATTTGAAGCTAAACCATTATATTCCCATTGATTTGAAACTCAGCATTCTACTTCGCATTGTTTTGAAGCTAAATCACGTGTTCCGCTTGGATTTTAAGCTAACTCGTTTTTATCACATGCAGTTGAAGTTAAATCATGAATATCACAAGTATTTGAAGCTAAACGAATTGTTTCGCATGGATTTGACGCTAAGCCTTCAGACTTCGCGTTGACTTGATGCTAAATCACGTGTTTCGCATGGATTTGAGGCTAGCTCGTTTGTTTCGCATGCAGTTGAAGCTAAATCATGTATATCACATGTCTTTGAAGCTAAACCATTTGTTTCGCATGGATTCGAAGATAACCCTTCTACTTCGCATTGATTTGAAGCTAAATCATGTGATTCACATTGATTTGAATCTAATTCATGTGTTTCGCATGTATTTGAAGCTACGCCTTCTACTTTGCATGAATTTGTAACCAAATCATGTGTTTCGCTTGGATTTGAAGCTAACTCCATTATTTCGCATGCAGTTGAAGCAAAATCATGTATATCACAAGTATTTGGATCAGAACCATTTGATTAGCATGGATTCGAAGATCATCCTTCTTCTTCGCATTGGTTTGATGCTAAATCATGTGTTTCGCATGTTTTTGAGGCTAAGTCGTTTGTTTCGCATGCAGTTGAAGCTAAATTATGTATATCACAAGTATTTGAAGCTAAACCATTTGTTTCGCATGGATTTGAAACTACGCCTTCTACTTCGCATTGATTTGAAGCTAAATAATTTGTTTTGCTTGGATTCGTAGTTAATCCTTCTACTTCGCATCGATTTGGAGCTAAATCATGTTTTTCGCATGGTTTTTGAAGCTAACTCGTTTGTTTCGCATGCTGTTGAAGCTAAATCAAGTATATCACAAGTATTTGAAGCTAAACCGTTTGATTCGCATGGATTTGAAGCCAAGCCTTCTACCTCGCATTGATTTGGAGCTAAATCATGTGTTTCGCATGGATTCGAAGAACAGCTTTCTGCTTCGCATTGATTTGCAGCTAAATCATGTGTTTAGCATGGATTTGAAGCTAACTCGTTTGTTTCTCATGCAGTTGAAGCTAAATCATGCATATTACAAGTATTTGGAGCTAAACCATTTGTTTCGCATGGATTTGAAACAACGCCTTCTACTTCGCATTGATTTGATGCTAAATAATTTGTTTCGCTTGGAATTGAAGCTAAGCCTTCTACTTCACGTCGATTTGACGTTAAATCATATTTTTCACTGGATTTGAAGCTAACTCGTTTGCTTCGCATGCTGTTGAAGCTAAATCATGTATATCACAAGTATTTTAATCTGAACCGTTTGTTTCGCATGGATTCGAAGATCAGACTTCTGCTTCGCATTGATTTGAAGCTAAATCATGTGTTTCGCATGGATTTGAAGCTTACTCGTTTGTTTTGCATGCAGTTGAAGCTAAATCATGTATATCACAAGTGTTTGAAGCTAACCCGTTTGATTCGCATGGATTTGATGATAAGCCTTGTACTTCGCATTGATTTGAAGCTAAATCATGTTGTTCGCATGGATTGGAAGCTTACTCGTTTGTTTTGCATGCAGTTGAAGCTAAATCATGTATATCACAAGTAGTTGAATCTAAACCATTTGTTTTGCATGGATTCGAAGATCACCCTCCTTCTTCGCACTGATTTGAAGCTAAATCATGTGTTTAGCATTGATTTGAAGCTGAATCATGTGGTTCGCATGGATTGGAAGCAAACTCATTTGCTTCGCCTGCATTTGAAGCTATACCACTTATATCGCAATTATCTGAAGATTATTGATTTGTTTCTTATTAACTTGAAGCTAAGCCTTCTACTTCGCATTGATTTTAATCTAAATCATGTGTTTCGCATGGATTTGAAGCTAACTCGTTCGTTTCGCATGCAGTCGAAGATAAATCATGTATATCACAGGCATTTGAAGCTAAACCATTTGTTTCGCATGGATTCGAAGATAAGCCTTCTAAATCGCATTGATTTCAAGCTAAATCATATGTTTCGCATAGATTTGAAGCTAACTCGCTAGTTTTGCATGCTGTTGAAGCTTATTCATGTATATCACAAGTATTTGAAGCTAAACCATTTGTTTCGCAAGGATTCGAAGATCAGCCTTCTACTTCGCATTGATTTTAATCTAAATCATGTGTTTCGCATGGATTTGAAGCTAACTCGTTCGTTTCACATGCAGTTGAAGATAAATCATGTATATCACAGGCATTTGAAGCTAAACCATTTGTTTCGCATGGATTCGAAGATAATCGTTTGTATCGCATGCAGTTGAAGCTAAATCATGTATATCACAAGTATTTGAAGCTAAACCATTTGATTCGCACGAATATCTGGCTAAACCATGTGTTTGGAATGAATTTGAAGCTAAATCATGTGTTTCGCATAGATTTGAAGATAACTCATTTGTTGCGCATGCAGTTGAAGCTGAATCATGTATATCCCAAGTATTTGAAGCTCAACCATTTGAATCGCATGGATTTGAAGATAAGCCTTCTACTTCGCATTGATTTTAATCTAAATCATGTGTTTCGCATGGATTTGAAGCTAACTCGTTCGTTTCACATGCAGTTGAAGATAAATCATGTATATCACAGGCATTTGGAGCTAAACCATTTGTTTCGCATGGATTCGAAGATAAGCCTTCTAAATCGCATTGATTTCAAGCTAAATCATATGTTTCGCATAGATTTGAAGCTAACTCGCTAGTTTTGCATGCTGTTGAAGCTTATTCATGTATCTCACAAGTATTTGAAGCTAAACCATTTGTTTCGCAAGGATTCGAAGATCAGCCTTCTACTTCGCATTGATAAGAAGCTAACTCATGTGTATCGCATGGATTTGAAGCTAACTCGTTTGTTTCGCATGCAGTTGAAGATAAATCATGTATATCACAGGTATTTCAAGCTAAACCATTTGATTCGCATGGATTTGAAGATAAGCCTTCTACTTCGCATTGATTTGAAGCTAAATCATGTGTTTCGCTTGGATTTCAAGCTAACTCGTTTGTTTCACATGCAATTGAAGCTAAATCATGTATATCACAATTATTTGAAGCTAAACCATTTGATTCGCATGGATTTCAAAATAAGCTTTCTACTTCGCATTGATTTTAATCTAAATCATCTGTTTCGGATGGATTTAAAGCTATCTCGTTTGTTTCGCATGCAGTTGAAGATAAATCATGTATATCACAGGTATTTGAAGCTAAACCATTTGTTTCGCATGGATTCGATGATCAGCCATCTACCTCGTATTGATTTGAAGCTAAATCATGTGTTTCGCATGGATTTGAAGCTAACTCGTTCGTTTCGCATGCATTTGAAGCTAAATCATGCACATCACAAGTATTTGAAGCTGTATCACTGGTTTCGCATGGATTTGAATATAAGCCTTCTACTTCGCATTGATTTGAAGCTAAATCATGTGTTTCGCATGGATTTGAAGATAACTCGATTGTTTGACATGCAGTTGAATCTATATCACTTATATTCGCAAGTATTTGAAGACAAATAATTCGTTTCGCATGGATTTGAAGCTAAGCCTTCTAATTCGCATTGATTTGAAGCTAAATCATGTGTTTCGCATGGATTTCAAGATAACTCGTCTGTTTCGCATGCAGTTGAAGCTATATTACTTATATTCGCAAGCATTTGAAGCCGAATCATTCGGTTCGCAAGGATTTGAAGCTAAGGCTTCTACTTCGCATTGATTTGATGCTAAATTATGTGTTTTGCATGGATTTGAAGCTAAATTATGTGTTTCGATTGGATTTGACGCTAACTCGTTTGTTTCGCATGCAGTTGAAGCTAAATTACGTATATCACAAGTATTTGAAACTTAATCATTCAGTTCGCATGGATTTGAAGCTAAGCCTTCTACTTCGCATTGATTTGAAGTTAAATCATGTGTTACGCTTGGATTTGAAGCTCACTCGTTTGTTTCGCCTGCATTTGAAGCTTAATCATGTATATCACAAGTATTTGAAGGTAAACCATTTGTTTTGAAGCTAAATCACGTGTTTCACATGGATTTGAAGCTAAGCCTTCTACTTCGCATTGATTCGATGTTAAATCATGTGTCCCCATGGGATTTGAAGCTAACTCGTTTGATTCGCATGCAGTTAAAGCTAAATCATTTTTATCATAAGTATTTGAAACTAAACCATTTGTTTCGCATTGATTTGAAGCTAAGCCTACTACTGCGCATTGATTTGAAGTTAAATCATGTGTTTCTCTTGGATTTGAAGCTAACTCGCTTGATTCGCATGCAGTTGAAGCTAAATCATGTTTATCACAAGTATTTGAACATAAACCATTTGTTTCGCATGGATTTGAAGTTAAGCATTCTACGTCGCACTGATTTGAAGCTAAATCATGTGTTAAGCATGGATTTGAAGCTAACTCGTTTTTTTCGCATGCAGTTGAAGCTGAATTATGTATATCTTAAGTATTTGAAGCTGAACCATTTGTTGCTCATGTATTTGAAGCTTCTACTTCGCATTGATTTGAAGCTAAATCATGTGATTCGCATGGATTTGAACCTCACTCGTTTGTTTCGCCTGCTTTTGAACTAAATCATGTATATCACAAGTATATGAAGCTAAAGCATTTGTTTCGCATGGATTTGAATATAAGCCTTCTACTTCGCATTGATTTGAAGCGAAATCATGTGTTTCGCTTGAATTCAAGCTAACTCGTTTGTTTCGCATGCAATTGAAGCTAAATAATGTATCAAACAAGTATTTGAAGCTAAACCATTTGTTTCGCATGGATTCGAAGATCAGCCATCTACCTCGTATTGATTTAAAGCTAAATCATGTGTTTCGCATGGATTTGAAGCTAACTCGTTTGTATCGCATGCAGTTGAAGCTAAATCATGTATATCACAATTATTTGAAGCTAAACCACTTGATTCGCATGGATTTCAAAATAAGCCTTCTACTTCGCATTGATTTGAAGTTAAATCATATGTTTCGCATGGATTTGAAGCTAATCGTTTGTATCGCATGCAGTTGAAGCTAAATCATGTATATCACAAGTATTCGAAGCTAAACCATTTGATTCGCACGAATATCAGGCTAAACCATGTGTTTGGAATGAATTTGAAGCTAAATCATGTGTTTCGCATAGATTTGAAGCTAACTCATTTGTTGCGCATGCAGTTGAAGCTGAATTATGTATATCCCAAGTATTTGAAGCTCAACCATTTGATTCGCATGGATTTGAAGATAATCCTTCTACTTCGCATTGATTTTAATCTAAATCATGTGTTTCGCATGGATTTGAAGCTAACTCGTTCGTTTCACATGCAGTTGAAGATAAATCATGTATATCACAGGCATTTGGAGCTAAACCATTTGTTTCGCATGGATTCGAAGATAAGCCTTCTAAATCGCATTGATTTCAAGCTAAATCATATGTTTCGCATAGATTTGAAGCTAACTCGCTAGTTTTGCATGCTGTTGAAGCTTATTCATGTATCTCACAAGTATTTGAAGCTAAACCATTTGTTTCGCAAGGATTCGAAGATCAGCCTTCTACTTCGCATTGATAAGAAGCTAACTCATGTGTATCGCATGGATTTGAAGCTAACTCGTTTGTTTCGCATGCAGTTGAAGATAAATCATGTATATCACAGGTATTTCAAGCTAAACCATTTGATTCGCATGGATTTGAAGATAAGCCTTCTACTTCGCATTGATTTGAAGCTAAATCATGTGTTTCGCTTGGATTTCAAGCTAACTCGTTTGTTTCACAAGCAATTGAAGCTAAATCATGTATATCACAATTATTTGAAGCTAAACCATTTGATTCGCATGGATTTCAAAATAAGCTTTCTACTTCGCATTGATTTTAATCTAAATCATCTGTTTCGGATGGATTTAAAGCTATCTCGTTTGTTTCGCATGCAGTTGAAGATAAATCATGTATATCACAGGTATTTGAAGCTAAACCATTTGTTTCGCATGGATTCGAAGATCAGCCATCTACCTCGTATTGATTTGAAGCTAAATCATGTGTTTCGCATGGATTTGAAGCTAACTCGTTCGTTTCGCATGCATTTGAAGCTAAATCATGCACATCACAAGTATTTGAAGCTGTATCACTGGTTTCGCATGGATTTGAATATAAGCCTTCTACTTCGCATTGATTTGAAGCTAAATCATGTGTTTCGCATGGATTTGAAGATAACTCGATTGTTTGACATGCAGTTGAATCTATATCACTTATATTCGCAAGTATTTGAAGACAAATAATTCGTTTCGCATGGATTTGAAGCTAAGCCTTCTAATTCGCATTGATTTGAAGCTAAATCATGTGTTTCGCATGGATTTCAAGATAACTCGTCTGTTTCGCATGCAGTTGAAGCTATATTACTTATATTCGCAAGCATTTGAAGCCGAATCATTCGGTTCGCAAGGATTTGAAGCTAAGGCTTCTACTTCGCATTGATTTGATGCTAAATTATGTCTTTCGCATGGATTTGAAGCTAAATTATGTGTTTCGATTGGATTTGACGCTAACTCGTTTGTTTCGCATGCAGTTGAAGCTAAATTACGTATATCACAAGTATTTGAAACTTAATCATTCAGTTCGCATGGATTTGAAGCTAAGCCTTCTACTTCGCATTGATTTGAAGTTAAATCATGTGTTACGCTTGGATTTGAAGCTCACTCGTTTGTTTCGCCTGCATTTGAAGCTTAATCATGTATATCACAAGTATTTGAAGGTAAACCATTTGTTTTGAAGCTAAATCACGTGTTTCACATGGATTTGAAGCTAAGCCTTCTACTTCGCATTGATTCGATGTTAAATCATGTGTCCCCATGGGATTTGAAGCTAACTCGTTTGATTCGCATGCAGTTAAAGCTAAATCATTTTTATCATAAGTATTTGAAACTAAACCATTTGTTTCGCATTGATTTGAAGCTAAGCCTACTACTGCGCATTGATTTGAAGTTAAATCATGTGTTTCTCTTGGATTTGAAGCTAACTCGCTTGATTCGCATGCAGTTGAAGCTAAATCATGTTTATCACAAGTATTTGAACATAAACCATTTGTTTCGCATGGATTTGAAGTTAAGCATTCTACGTCGCACTGATTTGAAGCTAAATCATGTGTTAAGCATGGATTTGAAGCTAACTCGTTTTTTTCGCATGCAGTTGAAGCTGAATTATGTATATCATAAGTATTTGAAGCTGAACCATTTGTTGCTCATGTATTTGAAGCTTCTACTTCGCATTGATTTGAAGCTAAATCATGTGATTCGCATGGATTTGAACCTCACTCGTTTGTTTCGCCTGCTTTTGAACTAAATCATGTATATCACAAGTATATGAAGCTAAAGCATTTGTTTCGCATGGATTTGAATATAAGCCTTCTACTTCGCATTGATTTGAAGCGAAATCATGTGTTTCGCTTGAATTCAAGCTAACTCGTTTGTTTCGCATGCAATTGAAGCTAAATAATGTATCAAACAAGTATTTGAAGCTAAACCATTTGATTCGCATGGATTTGAAGATAAGCCTTCTACTTCGCATTGATTTGAAGCTAAATCATGTGTTTCGCTTGGATTTCAAGCTAACTCGTTTGTTTCACATGCAATTGAAGCTAAATCATGTATATCACAATTATTTGAAGCTAAACCATTTGATTCGCATGGATTTCAAAATAAGCTTTCTACTTCGCATTGATTTTAATCTAAATCATCTGTTTCGGATGGATTTAAAGCTATCTCGTTTGTTTCGCATGCAGTTGAAGATAAATCATGTATATCACAGGTATTTGAAGCTAAACCATTTGTTTCGCATGGATTCGAAGATCAGCCATCTACCTCGTATTGATTTGAAGCTAAATCATGTGTTTCGCATGGATTTGAAGCTAACTCGTTCGTTTCGCATGCATTTGAAGCTAAATCATGCACATCACAAGTATTTGAAGCTGTATCACTGGTTTCGCATGGATTTGAATATAAGCCTTCTACTTCGCATTGATTTGAAGCTAAATCATGTGTTTCGCATGGATTTGAAGATAACTCGATTGTTTGACATGCAGTTGAATCTATATCACTTATATTCGCAAGTATTTGAAGACAAATAATTCGTTTCGCATGGATTTGAAGCTAAGCCTTCTAATTCGCATTGATTTGAAGCTAAATCATGTGTTTCGCATGGATTTCAAGATAACTCGTCTGTTTCGCATGCAGTTGAAGCTATATTACTTATATTCGCAAGCATTTGAAGCCGAATCATTCGGTTCGCAAGGATTTGAAGCTAAGGCTTCTACTTCGCATTGATTTGATGCTAAATTATGTGTTTCGCATGGATTTGAAGCTAAATTATGTGTTTCGATTGGATTTGACGCTAACTCGTTTGTTTCGCATGCAGTTGAAGCTAAATTACGTATATCACAAGTATTTGAAACTTAATCATTCAGTTCGCATGGATTTGAAGCTAAGCCTTCTACTTCGCATTGATTTGAAGTTAAATCATGTGTTACGCTTTGATTTGAAGCTCACTCGTTTGTTTCGCCTGCATTTGAAGCTTAATCATGTATATCACAAGTATTTGAAGGTAAACCATTTGTTTTGAAGCTAAATCACGTGTTTCACATGGATTTGAAGCTAAGCCTTCTACTTCGCATTGATTCGATGTTAAATCATGTGTCCCCATGGGATTTGAAGCTAACTCGTTTGATTCGCATGCAGTTAAAGCTAAATCATTTTTATCATAAGTATTTGAAACTAAACCATTTGTTTCGCATTGATTTGAAGCTAAGCATACTACTGCGCATTGATTTGAAGTTAAATCATGTGTTTCTCTTGGATTTGAAGCTAACTCGCTTGATTCGCATGCAGTTGAAGCTGAATTATGTATATCATAAGTATTTGAAGCTGAACCATTTGTTGCTCATGCATTTGTAACTAAGCCTACTACTTCGCATTGATTTGAAGCTGAATCATGTGTTTCGCTTGAATTTGAAGCGAACATGTTTGTTTCACATGCAGTTGAAGCTTAATGATGTATATCACAAGTATTTTCAGCTGAACCATTTGCTACGCATGAATATTAAGCTAAGCCATGTGTTACGAATGAATTTGAAGCTAAATCATGTATTTCGCCTGTATTTGATGCTAAATCATGTATATCACAAGTATTTGACGCTAAACCATTTGTTTCGCATGGATTCGAAGATAAGCCTTCTACTTCGTATTGATTTGAAGCGATATCATGTGTATCGCTTGGATTTGAAGCTAAACCTTCTATATCGCATTGATTTGAAGTTAAATCATGTGTTTCGCTTGGATTTGAAGCCAACACGTTTGTTTCGTCTGCATTTGAAGCTATATCACTTATATCGCAAGTGTTTGAAGCTAAATCATTTGTTTCGCATGGATTTGAAGCTAAACCTTCTACATCGCATTGATTTGAGCTAAATCATGTCTTTCGCTTGCATTTGAAGCTAACTCGTTTGTTTCGCCTGCATTTGAAGCTAAATGATGTTTATCACAAGTATTTGAAGCTAAACCATTCGTTTCGCATGGATTTGAAGCTAAGCCTTCTACTTCTCATTGATTTGGTGCTACATTATGTGTTTCGCATGGATTTGAAGCTAAATTATGTGTTTCGATTGGATTTGAAGCTAACTCGTTTGTTTCGCATGCAGTTGAAGCTCAGTCTTGTATATCACAAGTATTTGAAACCTATTCATTCAGTCCGCATGGATTTGAAGCTAAGCCTTCTACTTCGCATTGATTTCAAGCTAAACCATGTGTTTCGCTTGGATTTGAAGCTAACTCGTTTGTTTCGCATGCAGTTGAAGCTAAATCATGTATATCGCAAGTATTTGAAGCTAAACCATTAGTTTCGCATGGATTTGAAGATAAGCCTTATACTTCGCATTGATTTGAAGCTAAATCATGTATTTCGTGTGGATTTGAAGCTAACTCGTTTGTTTCTCCTGCATTTGAAGCAAAATCATGTATATCACACATATTTGAAGCTAATACATTTGTTTCGCATGGATTCGATGATCAGCCTTCTATTTCGCATAGATTTGAAGATAAATCGTGTGTATCGCATGGATTTGAAGCTAACTCGTTTGTTTCGCATGCAGTTGAAGCTAAGTCATGAATATTACAAGTATTGGAAGCTGAACCATATGTTTCGCATGAATATTAAGCATGTACTTCGAATGAATTTGAAGCTAAATCAAGTGTTTCGCTTGGATTTGAAGCTAACTCGTTTGTTTCGCTTGCTGTTGAATATAGATCATGTATATCACAAGTATTTGAAGCTGAACCATTTGTTACGCATGATTATTAAGCTAAATCACGTGTTTCGCACGGATTTGAAACTAACTCGGTTGTTTCGCCTGGATTTGAATCTAAATCATGTATATCACAAATATTTGAAGCTGAACCAATTGTTTCGCATGCATTTGTAACTAAGCCTTCTACTTTGCAATGATTTGAAGCTGAATCATGTGTTACGCTTGAATTTGAAGCGAACATGTTTGTTTCACATGCAGTTAAAGCTTAATGATGTATATCACAAGTATTTTCAGCTGAACCATTTGCTACGCATGAAGATTAAGCTAAGCCATGTGTTACGAATGAATTTGAAGCTAAATCATGTATTTCGCCTGTATTTGATGCTAAATCATGTATATCACAAGTATTTGACGCTAAACCATTTGTTTCGCATGGATTCGAAGATAAGCCTTCTACTTCGTATTGATTTGAAGCGATATCATGTGTATCGCTTGGATTTGAAGCTAAAGCTTCTATATCGCATTGATTTGAAGTTAAATCATGCGTTTCGCTTGGATTTGAAGCTATGCCTTCTACTTCGCATTGATTTGAATCTAAATCATGTGTTTTGCATGGATTTGAAGCTAACTCGTTTGTTTCGCCAGCATTTGAAGCTATATCACTTAGATTCGCAAATATTTGAATGTCAATCATTTGTTTCGCATGCAATTGAATCTAAATCATTTATATCACTAGTATTTGAAGCTAAACCATTTGATTCGCATGGATTTGAATCTAAGCATTCTCCTTCGCATTGATTTGAATCTAAATCACGTGTTTCGCATGGATTTGAAACTAACTCGTTGGTTTCGCATGCAGTTGAAGCTAAATCATGTATATCACAAGTATTTGAATCTAAACCATTTGTTTCGCATGGATTTGAAGCTAAGCCATCTACTTCTCATTGATTTGAACCTAAATCATATGTGTCCTTTGGATTTGAAGCTAACTCGTTTGTTTCGCACGCAGTTGAAGCTATATCACTTATGTTCGCAAGTATTTGAAGCTAAATCATGTGTTTCGCTTGTATTTGAAGCTAACTCGTTTGTTTCGCAAGCAGTTGAAGCTAAATCCTGTATATTACATGTATATGAGGCTAAACCATTTCATTCGCATGGATTTGAAACTAAGCTTTCTACTTCGCATTGATTTGAAGCTAAATCATGTGGTTCGCATGGATTTGAAGCTAACTCGTTTGTTTCGCCTGCATTTGAAGCTAAATCATGTATATCACAAGTATTTGAATCTAAACCATTTGTTTCGCATGGATTTGAAGCCAAGCCTTCTACTTCGCATTGATTCGAAGCTACATTATGTGTTTCGCATGGATTTGAAGCTAAATTATGTGTTTCGATTGGATTTGAAGCGAACATGTTTGTTTCACATGCAGTTGAAGCTTAATCATGTATATCACAAGTATTTTCAGCTGAACCATTTGCTACGCATGAATATTAAGCTAAACCATGTGTTTCGCATGGATTTGAAGCTATGCCTTCTACTTCGCATTGATTGAATCTAAATCATTCGTTCGCATGGATTTGAAGCTAAGCCTTCTACTTCGCATTGAGTTGAGGCTAAATTCTGTGCTTTGCATGGATTTGCAGCAAACTCATTTGTTTCGCATGCAATTGAATCTAAATCATGTATATCACTAGTATTTGAAGCTAAACCATTTGATACGCATGGATTTGAATCTTAGCATTCTCCTTCGCATTGATTTGAAACTAAATCACGTGTTTCGCATGGATTTGAAACTAACTCGTTGGTTTCGCATGCAGTTGAAGCTAAATCATGTATATCACAAGTATTTTCAGCTAAACCATTTGATTCGCATGGATTTGAAACTAAGCCTTCCACTTCCCATTGATTTGAAGCTAAATCATGTGACTCGCATGGATTTGAACCTCACTCGTTCGTTTTAGCTGCATTTGAAACTAAATCATGTATATCACAAGTATTTGAAGCTATACCATTTGTTTCGCATGGATTTGAAGATAATCCTTCTAGTTCGCAATGATATTTAGCTAACTCGATTGTTTCGCTGCACTTGAAGCTATATCACTTATATCGCTATTATCTGAAGATAAATCATTTGTTTCTCGTGTATTTGTAGCCTAAGCCTTCTACATCGCATTGATTTGAAGCTAAATCATGCGTTTCGCATGGATTTTAAGCTAACCCGTTTGTTTTGCCTGCATTTGAAGCTATATCACTTATATCGCAATTATCCGAATATAAATCATTTGTTTCTCATGTATTTGTAGCTAAGCCTTCTACATCGCATTGATTTGAAGCTAAATCATGTGTTTCGCATGCATTTGAAGCTAACTCGATTTTTTTCGCATGCAGTTGAGGTAAATCATGTACATCACAATTATTTGATGCTAAACCACTTGTTTCGCATGAATTTGAACCTAAACCATCTACATCGCATTGATTTGTAGCTAAATCAAGTGTTTCGCTTGTATTTGAAGCTAGTCGTTTGTTTTGCATGCAGTTGAAGCTAAATCATGTATATCACAAGTATTTGAAGCTAAACCATTAGTTTCGCATTTATTCGAAGATAAGCCTTCTACTTCGCATTGATTTGAAGCTATATCATGTGTTTGGCATGGATTTGAAGCTAACTCGTTTGTTTCGCATGCAGTTGAAGATAAATGATGTTTATCACAAGTATTTGAAGCTAAACCATTTGTTTCGTATGGATTCGAAGATAAGCCTTCTACTTCGCATTGATTTAAAGCAAAATCATGTGTTTCGCATGGATTTGAAGCTAACTCGTTAATTTCGCATGCAGTTGAATCTAAATCATGTATATCATAAGTATTTGAAGCTAAAACATTTGATTCGCATAGATTCGAAGATCAGCCTTCTTCTTCGCATTGATTTGAAGCTAAACCATGTGTTTCGCATGGATTTTGAAGCTAACTCGTTTGTTTCGCTTGCATTTGAAGCTAAATCATGTATATCACAAGTATTTGAAGCTAAACCGTTTGTTTCGCCTGGATTCGAAGATAAGCCTTATACTTCGCAATGAATTGAAGCTAATTCATGTGTTTCGCACGGATTTTATGCTAATCCTTCTACTTCGCATTGATTTGAAGCTAAATCATGTGTTTCGAAAGGATTTGTAGTTAACTCGTTTATTTCGTCTGAATTTGAAGCTAATTCATGCATATCACAAGTATTTGAAGCTAAACAATCTGTTTCGTGTGGATTCGGAAATCAGCCTTCTGCTTCGCATTGATTTGAAGCTAAATCATGTGGTTCGCATGGATTTGAAGCTAACTCGTTTGTTTCGCCTGCATTTGAAGCTAAATCATGTATATGACAAGTATTTGAAGCTAAACCATTTGTTTCGCATGGATTCGAAGATAAGCCTTCTACTTCGCATTGATTTGATGCTAAATCATGTGTTTCATTTGGATTTGAGGCTAACTCGTTTGTTTCGCATGCTGTTAAATGTAAATCATGTATATCACAAGTATTTGAAGCTAAACAATTTGTTTCGCATGGATTCGAAGATAAGCCTACTACTTCGCATTGATTTAAAGCAAAATCATGTGTTTCGCATGGATTTGAAGCTAAAAAATCTGTTTCGATATGGATTCTGTGATCAGCCATCTACATCGCATTGATTTGAAGCTAAATCATGTGTTTCGAAAGGATTTGTAGTTAACTCGTTTGTTTCGCCTGAATTTGAAGCTAATTCATGTATATCACAAGTATTTGAAGCTAACCCATTTGTTTCGCTTGGATTCGATGATCAGCCTTCTACTTCACATTCATTTGAAGCTAAATCATGTGTTTCGCATGGTTTTGATGCTGACTCGTTTGTTTCGCCTGCATTTGAAGCTATATCATGTATATCACAAGTGTTTGAAGCTAAACCATTCGTATCGCTGGATTTGAAGCTAAGCCTTCTACTTCGCATTGATTTGAATCTAAATCATGTGTTTCGCTTGGATTTGAAGCTAACTCGTTCGTTATGCATACAGTTGAAGCAAAATCACGCATATCACAAGTATTTGAAGCTAAAGAACTTGATACGCATGGATTTCAAACTAAGCCTTCTACTTCGCATTGATTTGAAGCTAAATCATGTCTATCGTTAGGATTTGAAGCTAACTCGATTGTTTCGCCTGCATTTGAAGCTATATCAGTGATATTCGCAAGTATTTGAAGGTAAATCATTCGTTTCGCTGGATTTGAAACTAAGCCTTCTACATCGCATTGATTTGATTCTAAATCGTGTGTTTCGCTTGGATTTGAAACTAACTCTTTGGTTTTGCTTGAAGTTGAATCTAAATCATGTATATCACAAGTATTTGAAGCTGAACCATTTGTTTCACATACGTTTGAAGCTAAGCCTTCTACTTCACAATGATTGGAAGTTAAATCATGTGTTTCGCATGGATTTGAAGCTAACTCGGTTGTGTCGCTTGCATTTGAAGCTATATCACTTATATTCGCAAGTATTTGAAGCTAAACCATTCGTTTCGCATGGATTTGACGCAAAGCCTTCTGCTTCGCATTGATTTGATACTAAATCATGTGTTTCGAAACGATTTGAAGCTAACTCGATTGTTTCGCCTGCATTTGAATCTAAATCATGTATATCTTAAGTATTTGAAGCTAAACCATTTGTTTCGCATGGATTCGAAGATAAGCCTTCTACTTCGCATTGAATTGAAGCTAAATCATATGTTTCGCATGGATTTGAAGCTGACTCGTTTGTTTCGCTGCATTTGAAGCTATATGATGTATATCACAAGTATTTGAATCTGAACCATTTGATTCCCATGAATAGTACGCTAAACCATGTCTTTTGAATGAATTTGAAGCTAAATCATGTGTTTCGCATGGATTTGAAGCTAACTCGTTTGTTTCGCCTGCATTTGAAGCTATATCATGTATATCAGAAGTATTTGAATCTGAACCATTTGATTCCCATGAATAGTACGCTAAACCATGTCTTTCGAATGAATCTGAAGCTAAATCATGTGTTTTGAATGGATTTGAAGCTAACTCGTTTGTTTCGCATCCATTTGAAGCTAAATCATGTATATCACATATAATTGAAGCTAAACCATTTGTTTCGCATGGATTCGAAGATCAGCCTTCTACTTCGCATTGATTTGAAGCTAAATCATGACTTTCGCCTGGATTTGAAGCTAAATCATGTGTTTTGAATGGATTTTAAGTTTACTCGTTTGCTTCCCAAGCAGTTGAAGCTAAATCATGTATATCATAAGTATTTGAAGCTAAAGAACTTGATACGCATGGATTTCAAACTAAGCCTTCTACTTCGCATTGATTTGAAGCTAAATCATGTCTATCGCTAGGATTTGAAGCTAACTCGATTGTTTCGCCTGCATTTGAAGCTATATCAGTGATATTCGCAAGTATTTGAAGGTAAATCATTCGTTTCGCTGGATTTGAAACTAAGCCTTCTACATCGCATTGATTTGATTCTAAATCGTGTGTTTCGCTTGGATTTGAAACTAACTCGTTGGTTTTTGCATGAAGTTGAATCTAAATCATGTATATCACAAGTATTTGAAGCTGAACCATTTGTTTCACATGCATTTGAAGCTAAGCCTTCTACTTCACAATGATTGGAAGTAAAATCATGTGTTTTGCATGGATTTGAAGCTAACTCGGTTGTATCGCTTGCATTTGAAGTTATATCACTTATATTCGCAAGTATTTGAAGCTAAACCATTCGTTTCGCATTGATTTGACGATAAGCCTTCTGCTTCGCATTGATTTGATACTAAATCATGTGTTTCGAAATGATTTGAAGCTAACTCGTTTCTTTCGCCTACATTTGAATCTAAATCATGTATATCTTAAGTATTTGAAGCTAAACCATTTGTTTCGCATGGATTTGAAACTAAGCCTTCTACTTCGCATTGATTTGAAACTGAATCATGTGTTTCGCTTGTATTTGAAGCTAACTCGTTTGTTTCGCATGCAGTTGAAGCTAAATCATGTATATCACAAGTAGTAGAAGCTAAACCATTTGTTTCGGATGGATTCGACGATCAGCCATCGGCTTCGCATTGATTTTAAGCTAAATCATTTGTTCGCTTGCATTTGAAGCTAACTCGTTTTTTCGCATGCAGTTGAAGCTAAATCATGTATATCATAAGTATTTGTAGCTGAACCTTTTGTTTGGCATGAATATAAAGCTAAACCAAGTGTTTCGAATGAATTTGAAGCTAAATCATGTGTTTTGCATGGATCTGAAGCTAACTCGTTTGTTTTGCATGCAGTTGAAGCTCAATCATGTATATCACAAGTGTTTGAAGCTGAACCATTTGTTTCACATGCATTTGAAGCTAAGCCTTCTACTTCACAATGATTGGAAGTAAAATCATGTGTTTCGCACGGATTTGAAGCTAACTCGGTTGTGTCGCTTGCATTTGAAGTTATATCACTTATATTCGCAAGTATTTGAAGCTAAACCATTCGTTTCGCATGGATTCGAAGGTAAGCCTTCTACTTCGCATTGAATTGAAGATAAATCATGTGTTTCGCATGGATTTGAAGCTGACTCGTTTGTTTCACCTGCATTTGAAGCTACATGATGTATATTACAAGTATTTGAATCTGAACCATTTGATTCCCATGAATACCCATGAATAGTACGCTAAACCGTCTCTTTCGAATGAATTTGAAGCTAAATCATGTGTTTTGAACGGATTTGATGCTAACTCGTTTGTTTCGCATGCATTTGAAGCTAAATCATGCATATCACATATAATTGAAGCTAAACCATCTGTTTCGTGTGGATTCGTAGATAAGCCTTCTACTTTGCATTGATTCGATGTTAAATCATGTGTTTCGCATGGATTTGAAGCTGACTCGTTTGTTTCGCCTGCATTTGAAGCTACATGATGTATATTACAAGTATTTGAATCTGAACCATTTGATTCCCATGAATAGTACGCTAAACCGTGTCTTTCGAATGAATTTGAAGCTAAATCATATGTTTTGAACGGATTTGATGCTAACTCGTTGGTTTTGCATGAAGTTGAATCTAAATCATGTATATCACAAGTATTTGAAGCTAACCCATTTGATTCGCTTGGATTCGATGATCAGCCTTCTACTTCACATTCATTTGAAGCTAAATCATGTGTTTCGCATGGTTTTGATGCTGACTCGTTTGTTTCGCCTGCATTTGAAGCTATATCATGTATATCACAAGTGTTTGAAGCTAAACCATTCGTATCGCTGGATTTGAAGCTAAGCCTTCTACTTCGCATTGATTTGAATCTAAATCATGTGTTTCGCTTGGATTTGAAGCTAACTCGTTCGTTATGCATACAGTTGAAGCAAAATCACGCATATCACAAGTATTTGAAGCTGAACCACTTGATTCGCATGGATTCGAAGATTAGTCTTCTACTTCGCATTGATTTGAAGCTAAATCATGAGTTTCGCCTGGATTTGAAGCTAAATAATGTGTTTTGAATGGATTTGAAGTTAACTCGTTTGCTTCCCAAGCAGTTGAAGCTAGATCATGTATATCATAAGTATTTGAAGCTAAAGAACTTGATACGCATGGATTTCAAACTAAGCCTTCTACTTCGCATTGATTTGAAGGTAAATCATGTCTTTTGCATGGATTTAAAGCTAACTCGTTTGTTTCGCCTGCATTTGAAGCAATATCAGTGATATTCGCAAGTTTTTGAAGCTAAATCATTCGTTTCGCTGGATTTGAAGCTAAGCCTTCTACTTCGCAGTGATTTGATTCTAAATCATGTGTTTCGCTTGGATTTGAAGCTAACTCGTTGGTTTTGCATGAAGTTGAATCTAAATCACGTATATCACAAGTATTTGAAGCTGAACCATTTGTTTCACATACATTTGAAGCTAAGCCTTCTACTTCACATTCATTTGAAGCTAAATCATTTGTTTCGCATGGTTTTGATGCTGACTCGTTTGTTTCGCCTGCATTTGAAGCTATATCATGTATATCACAAGTATTTGAAGCTAAACCATTCGTTTCGCTGGATTTGAAACTAAGCCTTCTACATCGCATTGATTTGATTCTAAATCGTGTGTTTCGCTTGGATTTGAAACTAACTCTTTGGTTTTGCATGAAGTTGAATCTAAATCATGTATATCACAAGTATTTGAAGCTGAACCATTTGTTTCACATACGTTTGAAGCTAAGCCTTCTACTTCACAATGATTGGAAGTTAAATCATGTGTTTCGCATGGATTTGAAGCTAACTCGGTTGTGTCGCTTGCATTTGAAGCTATATAACTTATATTCGCAAGTATTTGAAGCTAAACCATTCGTTTCGCATGGATTTGACGCAAAGCCTTCTGCTTCGCATTGATTTGATACTAAATCATGTGTTTCGAAACGATTTGAAGCTAACTCGATTGTTTCGCCTGCATTTGAATCAAAATCATGTATATCTTAAGTATTTGAAGCTAAACCATTTGTTTCGCATGGATTCGAAGATAAGCCTTCTACTTCGCATTGAATTGAAGCTAAATCATATGTTTCGCATGGATTTGAAGCTGACTCGTTTGTTTCGCCTGCATTTGATGCTATATGATGTATATCACAAGTATTTGAATCTGAACCATTTGATTCCCATGAATAGTACGCTAAACCATGTCTTTTGAATGAATTTGAAGCTAAATCATGTGTTTCGCATGGATTTGAAGCTAACTCGTTTGTTTCGCCTGCATTTGAAGCTATATCATGTATATCAGAAGTATTTGAATCTGAACCATTTGATTCCCATGAATAGTACGCTAAACCATGTCTTTCGAATGAATCTGAAGCTAAATCATGTGTTTTGAATAGATTTGAAGCTAACTCGTTTGTTTCGCATCCATTTGAAGCTAAATCATGTATATCACATATAATTGAAGCTAAACCATTTGTTTCGCATGGATTCGAAGATCAGCCTTCTACTTCGCATTGATTTGAAGCTAAATCATGAGTTTCGCCTGGATTTGAAGCTAAGCCTTCTACTTCGCAGTGATTTGATTCTAAATCGTGTGTTTCGCTTGGATTTGAAACTAACTCGTTTGTTTTGCATGCAGTTGAATCTAAATCATGTATATCACAAGTATTTGAAGCTGAACCATTTGTTTCACATGCATTTGAAGCTAAGCCTTCTACTTCACAATGATTGGAAGTAAAATCATGTGTTTCGCATGGATTTGAAGCTAACTCGGTTGTGTCGCTTGCATTTGAAGTTATATCACTTATATTCGCAAGTATTTGAAGCTAAACCATTCGTTTCGCATTGATTTGACGCTAAGCCTTCTGCTTCGCATTGATTTGATACTAAATCATGTGTTTCGAAAGGATTTGAAGCTAACTCGTTTCTTTCGCCTACATTTGAATCTAAATCATGTATATCTTAAGTATTTGAAGCTAAACCATTTGTTTCGCATGGATTTGAAACTAAGCCTTCTACTTCGCATTGATTTGAAACTGAATCATGTGTTTCGCTTGTATTTGAAGCTAACTCGTTTGTTTCGCATGCAGTTGAAGCTAAATCATGTATATCACAAGTAGTAGAAGCTAAACCATTTGTTTCGCATGGATTCGACGATCAGCCATCGGCTTCGCATTGATTTTAAGCTAAATCATTTGTTCGCTTGCATTTGAAGCTAACTCGTTTTTTTCGCACGCAGTTGAAGCTAAATCATGTATATCATAAGTATTTGTAGCTGAACCTTTTGTTTGGCATGAATATAAAGCTAAACCAAGTGTTTCGAATGAATTTGAAGCTAAATCATGTGTTTTGCATGGATCTGAAGCTAACTCGTTTGTTTTGCATGCAGTTGAAGCTCAATCATGTATATCACAAGTGTTTGAAGCTGAACCATTTGTTTCACATGCATTTGAAGCTAAGCCTTCTACTTCACAATGATTGGAAGTAAAATCATGTGTTTCGCATGGATTTGAAGCTAACTCGGTTGTGTCGCTTGCATTTGAAGTTATATCACTTATATTCGCAAGTATTTGAAGCTAAACCATTCGTTTCGCATTGATTTGACGCTAAGCCTTCTGCTCCGCATTGATTTGAATCTAAATCATGTGTTTCGCATGGATTTGAAGCTTACTCGTTCGTTTCGCCTGCATTTGAAGCAAAATCATGTATATCACAAGTATTTGGTGCTAAAACAATTGATTCGCATGGATTTGAAACTAAGCCTTCTACTTCGCATTGATTTGAAACTGAATCATGTGTTTCGCTTGTATTTGAAGCTAACTCGTTTGTTTCGCATGCAGTTGCAGCTAAATCATATATATCACAAGTAGTAGAAGCTAAACCATTTGTTTCGCATGGATTCGACGATCAGCCATCGGCTTCGCATTGATTTTAAGCTATATCATGTGTTTCGCATCGATTTGAAGCTAACTCGTTTGTTTCGCCTGCATTTGAAGCTAAATCATGTACATCACAAGTATTTGAAGCTAAACCATTTGTTTCGCATGGATTCGAAGGTAAGCCTTCTACTTCGCATTGAATTGAAGATAAATCATGTGTTTCGCATGGATTTGAAGCTGACTCGTTTGTTTCACCTGCATTTGAAGCTACATGATGTATATTACAAGTATTTGAATCTGAACCATTTGATTCCCATGAATAGTACGCTAAACCGTGTCTTTCGAATGAATTTGAAGCTAAATCATATGTTTTGAACGGATTTGATGCTAACTCGTTGGTTTTGCATGAAGTTGAATCTAAATCATGTATATCACAAGTATTTGAAGCTAACCCATTTGTTTCGCTTGGATTCGATGATCAGCCTTCTACTTCACATTCATTTGAAGCTAAATCATGTGTTTCGCATGGTTTTGATGCTGACTCGTTTGTTTCGCCTGCATTTGAAGCTATATCATGTATATCACAAGTGTTTGAAGCTAAACCATTCGTATCGCTGGATTTGAAGCTAAGCCTTCTACTTCGCATTGATTTGAATCTAAATCATGTGTTTCGCTTGGATTTGAAGCTAACTCGTTCGTTATGCATACAGTTGAAGCAAAATCACGCATATCACAAGTATTTGAAGCTGAACCACTTGATTCGCATGGATTCGAAGATTAGTCTTCTACTTCGCATTGATTTGAAGCTAAATCATGAGTTTCGCCTGGATTTGAAGCTAAATAATGTGTTTTGAATGGATTTGAAGTTAACTCGTTTGCTTCCCAAGCAGTTGAAGCTAGATCATGTATATCATAAGTATTTGAAGCTAAAGAACTTGATACGCATGGATTTCAAACTAAGCCTTCTACTTCGCATTGATTTGAAGGTAAATCATGTCTTTTGCATGGATTTAAAGCTAACTCGTTTGTTTCGCCTGCATTTGAAGCAATATCAGTGATATTCGCAAGTTTTTGAAGCTAAATCATTCGTTTCGCTGGATTTGAAGCTAAGCCTTCTACTTCGCAGTGATTTGATTCTAAATCATGTGTTTCGCTTGGATTTGAAGCTAACTCGTTGGTTTTGCATGAAGTTGAATCTAAATCTCGTATATCACAAGTATTTGAAGCTGAACCATTTGTTTCACATACATTTGAAGCTAAGCCTTCTACTTCACATTCATTTGAAGCTAAATCATTTGTTTCGCATGGTTTTGATGCTGACTCGTTTGTTTCGCCTGCATTTGAAGCTATATCATGTATATCACAAGTATTTGAAGCTAAACCATTCGTTTCGCTGGATTTGAAACTAAGCCTTCTACATCGCATTGATTTGATTCTAAATCGTGTGTTTCGCTTGGATTTGAAGCTGACTCGTTTGTTTCGCCTGCATTTGAAGCTATATGATGTATATCACAAGTATTTGAATCTGAACCATTTGATTCCCATGAATAGTACGCTAAACCATGTCTTTTGAATGAATTTGAAGCTAAATCATGTGTTTCGCATGGATTTGAAGCTAACTCGTTTGTTTCGCCTGCATTTGAAGCTATATCATGTATATCAGAAGTATTTGAATCTGAACCATTTGATTCCCATGAATAGTACGCTAAACCATGTCTTTCGAATGAATCTGAAGCTAAATCATGTGTTTTGAATGGATTTGAAGCTAACTCGTTCGTTTCGCATGCAGTTGAAGATAAATCATGTATATCACAGGCATTTGAAGCTAAACCATTTGTTTCGCATGGATTCGAAGATCAGCCTTCTACTTCGCATTGATTTGAAGCTAAATCATGTCTATCGCTAGGATTTGAAGCTAACTCGATTGTTTCGCCTGCATTTGAAGCTATATCAGTGATATTCGCAAGTATTTGAAGGTAAATCATTCGTTTCGCTGGATTTGAAACTAAGGCTTCTACATCGCATTGATTTGATTCTAAATCGTGTGTTTCGCTTGGATTTGAAACTAACTCGTTTGTTTTGCATGCAGTTGAATCTAAATCATGTATATCACAAGTATTTGAAGCTGAACCATTTGTTTCACATGCATTTGAAGCTAAGCCTTCTACTTCACAATGATTGGAAGTAAAATCATGTGTTTCGCATGGATTTGAAGCTAACTCGGTTGTGTCGCTTGCATTTGAAGTTATATCACTTATATTCGCAAGTATTTGAAGCTAAACCATTCGTTTCGCATTGATTTGACGCTAAGCCTTCTGCTTCGCATTGATTTGATACTAAATCATGTGTTTCGAAAGGATTTGAAGCTAACTCGTTTCTTTCGCCTACATTTGAATCTAAATCATGTATATCTTAAGTATTTGAAGCTAAACCATTTGTTTCGCATGGATTTGAAACTAAGCCTTCTACTTCGCATTGATTTGAAACTGAATCATGTGTTTCGCTTGTATTTGAAGCTAACTCGTTTGTTTCGCATGCAGTTGAAGCTAAATCATGTATATCACAAGTAGTAGAAGCTAAACCATTTGTTTCGCATGGATTCGACGATCAGCCATCGGCTTCGCATTGATTTTAAGCTAAATCATTTGTTCGCTTGCATTTGAAGCTAACTCGTTTTTTTCGCATGCAGTTGAAGCTAAATCATGTATATCATAAGTATTTGTAGCTGAACCTTTTGTTTGGCATGAATATAAAGCTAAACCAAGTGTTTCGATTGAATTTGAAGCTAAATCATGTGTTTTGCATGGATCTGAAGCTAACTCGTTTGTTTTGCATGCAGTTGAAGCTCAATCATGTATATCACAAGTGTTTGAAGCTAACCCGTTTGATTCGCATGGATTTGATGATAAACCTTCTACTTCGCATTGATTTGAAGCTAAATCATATGGTTCGCTTGGATTTGAAGCTAACGCGTTTGTTTCGCATGCAGTTGAATCTAAATCATGTTTATCAAAAGTTTTGATGCTAAACCATTTATTTCGCATGAATATTAAGCTAAACCATGTGTTTCGCATGGATTTGAAACTAAGCCTTCTACTTCCAATTGATTTGATGCTAGCCATATGTTTCTCATGTATTTGAAGCTAAGTCCTCTACTTCGCATTGATTTGAATCTAAATCATGTGTTTCGCATGGATTTGAAGCTTACTCGTTCGTTTCGCCTGCATTTGAAGCAAAATCATGTATATCACAAGTATTTGGTGCTAAAACAATTGATTCGCATGGATTTGAAACTAAGCCTTCTACTTCGCATTGATTTGAATCTGAATCATATGTTTCGCTTGTATTTGATGCTAACTCTTTTTTTTCGCATGCAGTTGCAGCTAAATCATATATATCACAAGTAATAGAAGCTAAACCATTTGTTTCGCATGGATTCGACGATCAGCCATCGGCTTCGCATTGATTTTAAGCTATATCATGTGTTTCGCATCGATTTGAAGCTAACTCGTTTGTTTCGCCTGCATTTGAAGCTAAATCATGTACATCACAAGTATTTGAAGCTAAACCATTTGTTTCGCATGGATTCGAAGGTCAGCCTTTTACTTCGCATTGAATTGAAGATAAATCATGTGTTTCGCATGGATTTGAAGCTGACTCGTTTGATTCGCCTGCATTTGAAGCTACATGATGTATATTACAAGTATTTGAATCTGAACCATTTGATTCCCATGAATAGTACGCTAAACCGTGTCTTTCGAATGAATTTGTAGCTAAATCATGTGTTTTGAACGGATTTGATGCTAACTCGTTTGTTTCGCATGCATTTGAAGCTAAATCATGCATATCACATATAATTGAAGCTAAACCATCTGTTTCGTGTGGATTCGTAGGTAAGCCTTCTACTTTGCATTGATTCGATGTTAAATCATGTGTTTCGCATGGATTTGAAGCTAACTCGTTTGTTTCTCTTGCTGTTGAAGCTAAATCAAGTATGTCACAAGAATTTGAATCTAAAGCATTTGTTTCGCATGGATTCGAAGATCAGCCTCCTAATTCGCATTGATTTGAAGGTAAATCATGTGTTTTGAATGGATTTGAAGTTAACTCGTTTGCTTCCCAAGCAGTTGAAGCTAAATCATGTATATCATAAGTATTTGAAGCTAAAGAACTTGATTCGCATGGATTTCAAACTAAGCCTTCTACTTCTCATTGATTTGAAGGTAAATCATGTCTTTTACATGGATTTAAAGCTAACTCGTTTGTTTCGCCAGCATTTGAAGCTATATCAGTGATATTCGCAAGTATTTGAAGGTAAATCATTCGTTTCGCTGGATTTGAAACTAAGCCTTCTACATCGCATTGATTTGATTCTAAATCATGTTTTTCGCTTGGATTTGATGCTGACTCGTTTGTTTCGCATGCAGTTGAAGCTAAATCATGTATATCACAAGTAGTAGAAGCTAAACCATTTGTTTTTGTATGGATTCGACGATCAGCCATCAGCTTCGCATTGATTTTAAGCTATATCATGTGTTTCGCATCTATTTGAAGCTAACTCGTTTGTTTCGCCTGCATTTGAAGCTAAATCATGTATATCACAAGTATTTAAAGCTAAACCATTTGTTCGCATGGATTCGAAGATAAGCTTTCTACTTCGCATTGAATTAAAGCTAAATCATGTGTTTCGCATGGATTTGAAGCTGACTCGTTTGTTTCGCCTGCATTTGAAGCTATATGATTTATATCACAAGTATTTGAATCTGAACCATTTGATTCCCATGAATAGTACGTTAAACCATGTCTTTCGAATGAATTTGAAGCTAAATCATGTGTTTTGAATGGATTTGAAGCTAACTCGTTTGTTTCGCATGCATTTGAAGTTAAATCATGCATATCACATATAATTGAAGCTAAACCATTCGTTTCGCATGGATTCGAAGATCAGCCTTCTACTTCGCATTCATTTGAAGCTAAATCATGCCTATCGCTAGGATTTGAAGCTAACTCGTTTGTTTCGCATACTGTTGAAGCTAAATCATGTATAACACAAGTATTTGAGCCTGAGCCATTTGTTTCGCATCGATTCGAAGATCATCCTCCTAATTCGCATTGATTTGAAGGTAAATCATGTCTTTTGCATGGATTTAAAGCTAACTCGTTTGTTTCACCTGCATTTGAAGCTATATGAGAGATAGTCGCAAGTATTTGAAGCTAAATCATTCGTTTCGCATGGATTTGACGCAAAGCCTTCTGCTTCGCATTGATTTGAAGCTGAATCATGTGTTTCGCTTGTATTTGAAGCTGACTCGTTTGTTTCGCCTGCATTTGAAGCTATATGATGTATATCACAAGTATTTGAATCTGAACCATTTGATTCCTATGAATAGTACGCTAAACCATGACTTTCGAATGAATTTGAAGCTAAATCATGTGTTTTGAATCGATTTGAAGCTAACTCGTTTGTGTCGCTTGTATTTGATGCTAAATCATGCATATCACATATAATTGAAGCTAAACCATCTGTTTCGCATGGATTCGAAGATAAGCCCTCTATTTCGAATTGAATTGAAGCTAAATCATGTATCTCGCATGGACTTGAAGGTAACACGTTTGTTCCGCATGCTGTTGAAGCTAAGTCATGTATAACACAAGTATTTGAAGCCAAACAATCTGTTTCGCATGGATTCGAAGGTAAGCCTTCTACGTCGCATTGATTTGATGCAAAGTCATGTGTTTCGCATGGATTTGAAGCTAAGTCGTTTGTTTCGCCTGCATTTGAAGCTAAATCAAGTATATCACAAGTGTTTGTAGCTAAACCATTCGTTTCGCTGGATTTGAAGCTAAGCCTTCAACTTCGCATTGATTTGAATCTAAATCATGTGTTTCGCTTGGATCTAAAGCTAACTCGTTTGTTTCGCATGCAGTTGAATCTAAATCATGTATAAAACAAGTATTCGTAGCTAAACCATTTGTTTCGCATCTATTTGAAAATAAGCCTTCCACTTCGCATTGATTTGAAGCTAAATCATGTGTTTCGCTAGGATTTGAAGCTAACTCGTTTGTGTCGCATGCTGTTGAAGCTAAATCACGTATATCACAAGTATTTGAATCTAAACCATTTGTTTCGCAAGGATTCGAAGATCAGCCTTCTACTTCCCATTGATAAGAAGCTAAATCATGTGTTTCGCATGGATTTGAAGCTAACTCGTTCGTTTCGCATGCAGTTGTAGCTAAATCATGTATATCACAAGTATTTGAAGCTAAACCATTTGTTTCGCATGGATTCGAAAATCAGACTTCTGCTTCGCACTGATTTGAAGCGGAATCGTGTGTTTCTCCTGTATTTGAAGCTAAGTCGGTAGTTTCGCATGGAGTTGAAACTAAATCATGTATGTCACAAGTATTAGAATCTTAACTTTTTGTTTCGCATGGATTTGAAGCTAAGCCTTCTACTTCGCATTGATTTGAGGCAGAATCATGTGTTTCGCTTGCATTTGTAGCTAACTCGATCGTTTCGCCTGCATTTGAAGCTAAATCATGTATATCACAAGTATTTGAAGCTAAACCGTTTGATTCGCATGGATTTGAAAAATAGCCTTCTACCTCGCATTGATTTGAAGATAAATCATGTGTTTCGCTTGGATTTGAAGCTAACACGTTTGATTCGCCTGCATTTGAAGCTATATCACTTATATCGCAAGTATCTGAAGCTAAATCATTTGTTTCGCATGAATATTAAGCTAAATCATGTGTTTCGTATGAATTTGAATCGAAATCATGTGTTTCGTATGGATTTGAATCTAACTCGTTTGTTTCACATGCAGTTGAAGCTAAATCATGTATATCACAAGTATTTCAAGCTAAACCATTTTATTCCCATGGATTTGAAGCTACGCCTTCTTCTTCGCATTGATTTGATGTTAAATCATATGTTTCGCATGCATTTGAAGCTATCTCGTTTTTTTCGCATGCACTTGACTATAAATCATGTATATCACAAGAATTTGAAGCTAAACCGTTTGATTCGCATGGATTTGAAACTCAGCATTCTACTTCGCATTGATTTGAAGCTAAATCATGTGTTCCGCTTGGATTTTAATTTAACTCGTGTGTATCACATGCAGTTGAACTTAAATCATGTATATCACAAGTAGTTGAAGCTAAACGATTTGTTTCGCATGGAATTGAAGATAAGCCTTCTACTTCGCATTGATTTGAAGCTGAATCATGTGTTTCGTATGGATTTGAAGCTAACTCGTTTGTTTCGCATGCAGTTGAAGCTAAATTATGTATATCACAAGTATTTGAAGCTAAACCATTTGTTTCGCATGGATTTGAAACTACGCCTTCTACCTCGCATTGATTTGAAGATAAATCATGTGTTTCGCTTGGATTTGAGGCTAAGACGTTTGTTTCGCACGCACTTGAAGCTAAATTATGTATATCACAAGTATTTGAAGCTAAACCATTCGTTTCGCAAGGATTTGAAGCTAAGGCTTCTACTTCGCATTGAGTTGAATGCAAATCATGTGTTTCACTTGGATTTGAAGCTAGGCCTTCTACTTCCAATTGATTTGAAGCTAACCATATGTTTCTCATGTATTTGAAGCTAAGCCTTCTACTTCGCATTGATTTGAAGCTAAATCATGTGTTTCGCATGGATTGGAAGCAAACTCATTTGCTTTGCCTGCATTTGAAGCTAAATCATGTATATCACAAGTATTTGAAGCTAAACCATTTGTTTCGCATGGATTCGAAAATCAGACTTCTGCTTCGCACTGATTTGAAGCGGAATCGTGTGTTTCTCCTGTATTTGAAGCTAACTCGGTTGTTTCGCATGGAGTTGAAGCTAAATCATGTATGTCACAAGTATTAGAATCTTAACTTTTTGTTTCGCATGGATTTGAAGCTAAGCCTTCTACTTCGCATTGATTTGAGGCAGAATCATGTGTTTCGCTTGCATTTGAAGCTAACTCGATCGTTTCGCCTGCATTTGAAGCTAAATCATGTATATCACAAGTATTTGAAGCTAAACCATTTGTTTCGCATGGATTTGAAACTACGCCTTCCACTTCGCATTGATTTGAAGCTAAATAATTTGTTTTGCTTGGATTTCAAGATAAGCCTTCTAATTCACGTCGATTGTACGTTAAATCATATTTTTCGCTGGATTTCAAGCTAACTCGTTTGTTTCACATGCGGTTGAAGTTAAATCATGAATATCACAAGTATTTGAAGCTAAACGAATTGTTTCGCATGGATTTGAAGATAAGCCTCCTACTTCGCATTGATTTGATGCTAAATCATGTGTTTCGCATATATTTGAAGCTAACTCGTTTGATTCGCCTGCATTTGAAGCTATATCACTTATATGGCAAGTGTTTGAAGCTAAATCATTTGTGTCGCATGGGTTTGAAGCTAAGCCTTCTACTTCGGATGGATTTGAAGCTAAATCATGCGTTTCGCTTGGATTTAAAACTAACTTGTTTGTTTCGCATGCAGTTGAAACTAAATAATGTATATCACAAGTATTTGAAGCAAAACCATTTGTTTCGCATGAATATTAAGCTGAACCATGTGTTTCGAATGAATTTGAATCGAAATCATGTGTCTCGTATGGATTTTAATCTAACTGGTTTGTTTCGCATGCAGTTGAATCTAAATCATGTATACCACAAGTATTTGAAGCTGAATCGTGTGTTTCGCTTGTATTTGAAACTAACTCGTTAGTTTCGCATGCATTTGAAACTAAATCATGTATGTCACAAGTATCAGAAGCTAAACCATTTGTTTCGCATGGATTCGAAGATCAGACTTCTGCTTCGCATTGATTTGAAGCTAAATCATGTGTTTCGCATGGATTTGAAGCTTACTCATTTGATTTGCATGCAGTTGAAGCTAAATCATGTATATCACAAGTGTTTGAAGCTAACCCGTTTGATTCGCATGGATTTGATGATAATCCTTCTACTTCGCATTGATTTGAAACTAAATCATGTGGTTCGCTTGGATTTGAAGCTAACGCGTTTGTTTCGCATGCAGTTGAATCTAAATCATGTATATCAAAAGTTTTGAAGCTAAACCATTTATTTCGCATGAATATTAAGCTAAACCATGTGTTTCGCATGGATTTGAAACTAAGCCTTCTACTTCGCATTGAGCTGAATCCAAATCATGTTTTTCGCTTGGATTTGAAGCTAAGCCTTCTACTTCCAATTGATTTGAAGCTAACCATATGTTTCTCATGTATTTGAAGCTAAGTCTTCTACTTCGCATTCATTTGAATATAAATCCTGTGTTTCGCATGGATTTGAACCCAACTCGTTTGTCTCGCATGCAGTTGGATCTATATCATTTATATCACAAGTATTTGAAGCCAAATTATTCGTTTCGCATGGATTTGAAGCTAAGCCTCCTACTTCGCATTGATTTGAAGTTAAATCATGTGTTACGCTTGGATTTGAAGCTCACTCGTTTGTTTCGCCTGCATTTGATGATATATCACTTACATCGCAAGTATATGAAACTAAATCATTCGTGTCGCATGGATTTGAAGCTAAGCCTTCTACTTCGCATTGATATGAAGCTAAATCATGAGTATCGCATGGATTCGAGGCTAACTCGTTTGATTCGCATGCAGTTGAAGCTAAATCATGTTTATCACAAGTATCTGAATCTAAACCATCTGTTTCGCATGAATATTAAGCTGAACCATGTGTTTCTCATGAATTTGAAACTATATCATGTGTTTCCCATGGATTTGAAGCTAACTCGATTATTTCGTCTGCATTTGAAGCAAAATCATGTATATCACAAGTATTTAAAGCTGAACCATTTGTTTCTCACGTATTTGAAACTAAGCCTTCTACTTCGCATTGATTTGAAGCTGAATCATGTGTTTCGCTTGGATTTGAAGCTAACTCGTTTGTTTCGCATGGATTTGAAGCTAAATCATGTTTTTCGCATGGATTTGAAGCTACCTCGTTTGTTTCGCCTGCATTTGAAGCTACATTACTTCTATTCGAAAGTATTTGATGATAAATCATTCGTATCGCATGGATTTGAAGCTAACTCGTTTGTTTAGCATGCAGTTGAATCTATATCACCTATATTCGCAAGTATTTGTAGCGAAATAATTCTTTTGCATGGATTTTAAGCTAAGCCTTCTACTACGCATGAATTTGAAGCTAAATCATGTGTTTCGATTGGATTTGAAGCTAACTCGTTTGTTTCCATGCAGTTGAAGCTAAATCATGTATATCACATGTATTTGAAGCTACACCATTTGATTCGAATGGATTTGAAGCTAAGCCTTCTACTTCGCATTGATTTGAATCTAAATCATGTGGTTGCGCATGGATTTGAAGATAACACGTTTGTTTCGCATGCAGTTGAAGCTATATCACATACATTCGCAAGTATTTGAAGCCATATCATTCGGTTCGCATGGATTTGAAGCTATGCCTTCTACTTCGCATTGATTTGAAGTTAAATCATTTGTTTCGCATGGATTTGAAGATAACTTGATTGTTTAGCATGCAGTTGAATCTATATCACTTATATTCGCAAGTATTTGAAGCTAAATAATTCGTTTGGCATTGATTGGAAGCTAAGCCTTCTACTTTGCATTGATTTGAAGTCAAATCATGTGTTACGCTTGGATTTGAAGCTCACTCGTTTGTTTCGCCTGCATTTGAAGATATATCACTTACATCGCAAGTATATGAAGCTAAATCATTCGTTTCGCATGGATTTGAAGCTAAGCCTTCTACTTCGCATTGATTTGAAGCGTAATCATGTGTATCGCTTGGATTTGAAGCTAAACCTTCTATATCGCATTGACTTGAAGTTAAATCAGGTGTTTCGCTTGGATTTGAAGCCAACACGTTTGTTTCGTCTGCATTTGCAGCTATATCACTTATATCGCATGTGTTTCAAGCTAAATCATTTGTTTCGCATGGAGTTGAAGCTAAGCCTTCTACTTCGCATTGATTTGAATCTAAATCATGTGTTTTGCATGGATTTGTAGCTAACTCGTTTGTTTCGCCAGCATTTGAAGCTATATCACTTATATTCGCAAGTAGTTGAATGTCAATTATTCGTTTCGCATGGATTTTTAACCTAAGCCTTCTACTTCGCATTGATTTGAGGCTAAATCATGTGCTTTGCATGGATTTGCAGCTAACTCATTTGTTTCGCAGGCAATTGAATCTAAATCATGTATATCACAAGTATTTGAAGCTAAACCATTTGATTCGAATGGATTTGAAGCTAAGCCTTCTACTTCGCATTGATTTGAAGCTAAATCATGTGTTTCGCTTGGATTTGAATATAACTCGAATGTTTCGCACGCAGTTGACGCTAACTCATCTATATCACAAGTATTTGAAGCAAAATCATTCGGTTCGCATGGATTTGAAGCTAAGCCTTCAACTTCGCATTGATTTGAAGCTAAATCATGTGGTTGCGCATGGATTTGAAGATAACACGTTCGTTTCGCATGCAGTTAAGCTAAATCATGTATATCACAATTATTTGAAGCTACACAATTTGTTTCTCATGGATTTGTATCTAAGCCTTCTACTACGCATTGATTAGAAGCTAAATCATGTGTTCCGCATGGATTTGAAGCTAACTCGAATGTTTCGCACGCAGTTGACGCTAACTCATGTATATCACAAGTATTTGAAGCAAAATCATTCGGTTCGCATGGATTTGAAGCTAAGCCTTCAACTTCGCATTGATTTGAAGCTAAATCATGTGGTTGCGCATGGATTTGAAGATAACACGTTTGTTTCGCATGCAGTTGAAGCTATATCACTTATATTCGCAAGTATTTGAAAACAAATCGTTCGGTTCGCAAGGATTTGAAGCTAAGCCTTCTACTTCGCATTGATTTGAAGCTGAATCATGTGTTTCGCTTGGATTTGAAGATAACTCGTTTGTTTCGCATGGATTTGAAGCTAAATCATGTTTTTCGCATGGATTTGAAGCTAAATCGTTTGTTTCGCCTGCATTTGAAGCTACATTACTTCTATTCGAAAGTATTTGATGATAAATCATTCGTATCGCATGGATTTGAAGCTAACTCGTTTGTTTAGCATGCAGTTGAATCTATATCACCTATATTCGCAAGTATTTGTAGCGAAATAATTCTTTTGCATGGATTTTAAGCTAAGCCTTCTACTACGCATGAACTTGAAGCTAAATCATGTGTTTCGATTGGATTTGAAGCTAACTCGTTTGTTTCCATGCAGTTGAAGCTAAATCATGTATATCACATGTATTTGAAGCTACACCATTTGATTCGAATGGATTTGAAGCTAAGCCTTCTACTTCGCATTGATTTGAATCTAAATCATGTGGTTGCGCATGGATTTGAAGATAACACGTTTGTTTCGCATGCAGTTGAAGCTATATCACATACATTCGCAAGTATTTGAAGCCATATCATTCGGTTCGCATGGATTTGAAGCTATGCCTTCTACTTCGCATTGATTTGAAGTTAAATCATTTGTTTCGCATGGATTTGAAGATAACTTGATTGTTTAGCATGCAGTTGAATCTATATCACTTATATTCGCAAGCATTTGAAGCTAAATAATTCGTTTGGCATTGATTGGAAGCTAAGCCTTCTACTTTGCATTGATTTGAAGTTAAATCAGGTGTTTCGCTTGGATTTGAAGCCAACACGTTTGTTTCGTCTGCATTTGCAGCTATATCACTTATATTCGCAAGTATTTGAAAAAAAATCATTCGGTTCGCAAGGATTTGAAGCTAAGCCTTCTACTTCGCATTGATTTGATGCTAAATCATGTGTTTCGCATGGATTTGAAGATAACTGGATTGTTTAGCATGCAGTTGAATCTATATCACTTATATTCGCAAGTATTTGAAGCCAAATAATTCGTTTGGCATGGATTGGAAGCTAAGCCTTCTACTTCGCATTGATTTGAAGCTAAATCATGTGTTTCGATTGAATTTGAAGCTAACTCGTTTGTTTCCGTGCAGTTGAAGCTAAATCATGTGTATCACATGTATTTGAAGCTACACCATTTGATTCGAATGGATTTGAAGCTAAGCCTTCTACTTCGCATTGATTTGAAGCTAAATCATGTGGTTGCGCATGGATTTGAAGATAACACGTTTGTTTCGCATGCAGTTGAAGCTATATCACTTATATTCGCAAGTATTTGAAGCCAAATCATTCGGTTCGCATGGATTTGAAGCTATGCCTTCTACTTCGCATTGATTTGAAGTTAAATCATGTGTTTCGCATGGATTTGAAGATAACTGGATTGTTTAGCATGCAGTTGAAACTAAATCATGTATATCACAAGTATTTGAAGCTGAACCATTTGTTTCTCATGAATATTAAGCTAAACCATGTGTTTCGAATGAATTTGCAGCTAAATCATGTGTTTCGCAGGGATTCGAACCTAACTCGTTTGTTTCGCCTGCATTTGAAGCTAAATCATGTACATCACAAGTATATGCAGCTAAACCATTTGATTCGCATGGATTTGAAGCTAATCCTGCTACTTCGCTTTGATTTGGAGATGAATGATGTGTTTCGCTTGGACTTGAAGCTAACTCGTTTGTTTCGCATGCAGTTGAAGCTAAATTATGTATGAAACCAGTATTTGAAGCTAAACTAATCGTTTCGCATGGATTTGAAGCTATGCCTTTTACTTCGCATTGATTTGAAGCTAAATCATGTATATCACAAGCATTTGATGCTAAACAATTTGATTCGCATGGATTTGAAGCTAAGCCTTCTACTTCGCATTGATTTGAAGCTAAATCATGTGTTTCGCTCGGATTTGATGCTAACTCGTTTGTTTCGACTGCATTTGAAGTTATATCACTTATATTCGCAAGTATTTGATTCTAAACCATTTGTTTCGCATGGTTTCGAAGATAAGCCTTCTACTTCGCATGGATTTGAAGCTGAATCATGTGTTTCGCTTGGATTTGAATATAACTCGTTCGTTTCGCATGCAGTTAAGCTAAATCATGTATATCACAATTATTTGAAGCTAAACCATTTGTTTCTCATGGATTTGTATCTAAGCCTTCTACTACGCATTGATTAGAAGCTAAATCATGTGTTCCGCATGGATTTGAAGCTAACTCGATTGTTTCGCACGCAGTTGACGCTAAATCATGTATATCACAAGTATTTGAAGCAAAATCATTCGGTTCGCATGGATTTGAAGCTAAGCCTTCAACTTCGCATTGATTTGAAGCTAAATCATGTGGTTGCGCATGGATTTGAAGATAACACGTTTGTTTCGCATGCAGTTGAAGCTATATCACTTATATTCGCAAGTATTTGAAAAAAAATCATTCGGTTCGCAAGGATTTGAAGCTAAGCCTTCTACTTCGCATTGATTTGATGCTAAATCATGTGTTTCGCATGGATTTGAAGATAACTGGATTGTTTGGCATGCAGTTGAATCTATATCACTTATATTCGCAAGTATTTGAAGCCAAATAATTCGTTTGGCATGGATTGGAAGCTAAGCCTTCTACTTCGCATTGATTTGAAGTTAAATCATGTGTTACGCTTGGATTTGAAGCTCACTCGTTTATTTCGCCTGCATTTGAATATATATCACTTACATCGCAAGTATATGAAGCTAAATCATTCGTGTCGCATGGATTTGAAGCTAAGCCTTCTACTTCGCATTGATATGAAGCTAAATCATGTGTATCGCATGGATTCGAGGTTAACTCGTTTGATTCGCATGCAGTTGAAGCTAAATCATGTTTATCATAAGTATCTGAATCTAAACCATCTGTTTCGAATGAATATTAAGCTGAACCATGTGTTTCTCATGAATTTCAAACTATATCATGTGTTTCGCATGGATTTGAAGCGAACTCGTTTATTTAGTCTGCATTTGAAGCAAAATCATGTATATCACAAGTATTTGAAGCTGAACCATTTGTTTCTCACGTATTTGAAACTAAGCCTTCTACTTCGCATTGATTTGAAGCTGAATCATGTCTTTCGCTTGGATTTGAAGCTAACTCGTTTGTTTCGCATGGATTTGAAGCTAAATCATGTGTTTCGCATGGATTTGAAGATAACACGTTTGTTTCGCCTGCATTTGAAGCTACATTACTTCTATTCGAAAGTATTTGATGATAAATCATTCATATCGCATGGATTTGAAGCTAACTCGTTTGTTTAGCATGCAGTTGACTCTATATCACTTATATTCGCAAGTATTTGTAGCGAAATAATTCTTTTCGCATGGATTTTAAGCTAAGCCTTCTACTACGCATGAATTTGAAGCTAAATCATGTGTTTCGCTTGGATTTGAAGCTGACTCGTTTGTTTCGCATGCAGTTGAAGCTAAATCATGTATATCAAAAGTAGTAGAAGCTAAACCATTTGTTTCGCATGGATTCGGCGATCAGCCATCAGCTTCGCATTGATTTTAAGCTATATCATGTGTTTCGCATCGATTTGAAGCTAACTCGTTTGTTTCGCCTGCATTTGAAGCTAAATCATGTATATCACAAGTATTTAAAGCTAAACCATTTGTTCGCATGGATTCGAAGATAAGCCTTCTACTTCGCATTGAATTAAAGCTAAATCATGTGTTTCGCATGGATTTGAAGCTGACTCGTTTGTTTCGCCTGCATTTGAAGCTATATGATGTATATCACAAGTACTTGAATCTGAACCATTTGATTCCCATGAATAGTACGCTAAACCATGTCTTTCGAATGAATTTGAAGCTAAATCATGTGTTTTGAATGGATTTGAAGCTAACTCGTTTGTTTCGCATGCATTTGAAGTTAAATCATGCATATCACATATAATTGAAGCTAAACCATTTGTTTCGCATGGATTCGACGATCAGCCATCAGCTTCGCATTGATTTTAAGCTATATCATGTGTTTCGCATCGATTTGAAGCTAACTCGTTTGTTTCGCCTGCATTTGAAGCTAAATCATGTATATCACAAGTATTTAAAGCTAAACCATTCGTTTCGCATGGATTCGAAGATCAGCCTTCTACTTCGCATTCATTTGAAGCTAAATCATGTGTTTCGCATGGATTTGAAGCTAACTCGTTTGTTTCGCATCCATTTGAAGCTAAATCATGTATATCACATATAATTGAAGCTAAACCATTTGTTTCGGATGGATTTGAAGCTAACTCGTTTGTTTCGCATGCAGTTGAAGCTAAATCATGTACATCACAAGTATTTAAAGCTAAACCATTCGTTTCGCATGGATTCGAAGATCAGCCTTCTACTTCGCATTCATTTGAAGCTAAATCATGTGGTTGCGCATGGATTTGAAGATAACACGTTTGTTTCGCATGCAGTTGAAGCTATATCACTTATATTCGCAAGTATTTGAAAAAAAATCATTCGGTTCGCAAGGATTTGAAGCTAAGCCTTCTACTTCGCATTGATTTGATGCTAAATCATGTGTTTCGCATGGATTTGAAGATAACTGGATTGTTTGGCATGCAGTTGAATCTATATCACTTATATTCGCAAGTATTTGAAGCCAAATAATTCGTTTGGCATGGATTGGAAGCTAAGCCTTCTACTTCGCATTGATTTGAAGTTAAATCATGTGTTACGCTTGGATTTGAAGCTCACTCGCTTATTTCGCCTGCATTTGAATATATATCACTTACATCGCAAGTATATGAAGCTAAATCATTCGTGTCGCATGGATTTGAAGCTAAGCCTTCTACTTCGCATTGATATGAAGCTAAATCATGTGTATCGCATGGATTCGAGGTTAACTCGTTTGATTCGCATGCAGTTGAAGCTAAATCATGTTTATCATAAGTATCTGAATCTAAACCATCTGTTTCGAATGAATATTAAGCTGAACCATGTGTTTCTCATGAATTTCAAACTATATCATGTGTTTCGCATGGATTTGAAGCGAACTCGTTTATTTAGTCTGCATTTGAAGCAAAATCATGTATATCACAAGTATTTGAAGCTGAACCATTTGTTTCTCACGTATTTGAAACTAAGCCTTCTACTTCGCATTGATTTGAAGCTGAATCATGTCTTTCGCTTGGATTTGAAGCTAACTCGTTTGTTTCGCATGGATTTGAAGCTAAATCATGTGTTTCGCATGGATTTGAAGATAACACGTTTGTTTCGCCTGCATTTGAAGCTACATTACTTCTATTCGAAAGTATTTGATGATAAATCATTCATATCGCATGGATTTGAAGCTAACTCGTTTGTTTAGCATGCAGTTGACTCTATATCACTTATATTCGCAAGTATTTGTAGCGAAATAATTCTTTTCGCATGGATTTTAAGCTAAGCCTTCTACTACGCATGAATTTGAAGCTAAATCATGTGTTTCGCTTGGATTTGAAGCTGACTCGTTTGTTTCGCATGCAGTTGAAGCTAAATCATGTATATCAAAAGTAGTAGAAGCTAAACCATTTGTTTCGCATGGATTCGGCGATCAGCCATCAGCTTCGCATTGATTTTAAGCTATATCATGTGTTTCGCATCGATTTGAAGCTAACTCGTTTGTTTCGCCTGCATTTGAAGCTAAATCATGTATATCACAAGTATTTAAAGCTAAACCATTTGTTCGCATGGATTCGAAGATAAGCCTTCTACTTCGCATTGAATTAAAGCTAAATCATGTGTTTCGCATGGATTTGAAGCTGACTCGTTTGTTTCGCCTGCATTTGAAGCTATATGATGTATATCACAAGTACTTGAATCTGAACCATTTGATTCCCATGAATAGTACGCTAAACCATGTCTTTCGAATGAATTTGAAGCTAAATCATGTGTTTTGAATGGATTTGAAGCTAACTCGTTTGTTTCGCATGCATTTGAAGTTAAATCATGCATATCACATATAATTGAAGCTAAACCATTTGTTTCGCATGGATTCGACGATCAGCCATCAGCTTCGCATTGATTTTAAGCTATATCATGTGTTTCGCATCGATTTGAAGCTAACTCGTTTGTTTCGCCTGCATTTGAAGCTAAATCATGTATATCACAAGTATTTAAAGCTAAACCATTCGTTTCGCATGGATTCGAAGATCAGCCTTCTACTTCGCATTCATTTGAAGCTAAATCATGTGTTTCGCATGGATTTGAAGCTAACTCGTTTGTTTCGCATCCATTTGAAGCTAAATCATGTATATCACATATAATTGAAGCTAAACCATTTGTTTCGGATGGATTTGAAGCTAACTCGTTTGTTTCGCATGCAGTTGAAGCTAAATCATGTACATCACAAGTATTTAAAGCTAAACCATTCGTTTCGCATGGATTCGAAGATCAGCCTTCTACTTCGCATTCATTTGAAGCTAAATCATGTGTTTCGCATGTATTTAAAGCTAACTCGTTTGTTTCGCCAGCATTTGAAGCTATATCAGTGATATTCGCAAGTATTTGAAGGTAAATCATTCGTTTCGCATGGATTCGAAGATCAGCCTTCTACTTCGAGATTCATTTGAAGCTAAATCATGTGTTTCGCATGGATTTGAAGCTTACTCGTTTGTTTCGCCTGCATTTGAAGCTATATCATGTATATCAGAAGTATTTGAATCTGAACCACTTGATTCCCATGAATAGTACGCTAAACCATGTCTTTCGAATGAATTTGAATCTAAATCATGTGTTTTGAATGGATTTGGAGCTAACTCGTTTGTTTCGCATGCATTTGAATCTAAATCATGCATATCACATATAATTGAAGCTAAACCATCTGTTTCGTGTGGATTCGAAGGTAAGCCTTCTACTTCGCATTGATTCGATGCTAAATCATGTGTTTCGCATGGATTTGAAGCTAACTCGTTTGTTTCTCTTGCTGTTGAATGTAAATCATGTATATCACAAGTGTTTGAAGTAAAACATTTGTTTCGCATGGATTCGAAGGTAAGCCTTCTACGTCGCATTGATTTGATGCAAAGTCATGTGTTTCGCTTGGATTTGAAGCCAACTCGTTTGTTTCGCATGCAGTTGAAGCAAAATCATGTATAGCACAAGTATTTGAGCCTGAGCCATTTGTTTCGCAAGGATTCGAAGATCAGCCATCGGCTTCGCATTGATTTTAAGCTATATCATGTGTTTCGCATCGATTTGAAGCTAACTCGTTTGTTTCGCCTGCATTTGAAGCTGAATCATGTATGTCACAATTATTTGAAGCTAAACCATCGGTTTCGTGTGGATTCGAAGGTAAGCCTTCTACTTCGCATTGAATTGAAGCTAAATCATGTGTTTCGCATGGATTTGAAACTGACTCGTTTGTTTCGCATGCATTTGAAGCTATATGATGTATATCACAAGTATTCGAATCTGAACCATTTGATTCCCATGAATAGTACGCTAAACCATGTCTTTCGAATGAATTTGAAGCCAAATCATGTGTTTTGAATGGATTTGAAGCTAACTCGTTTGTTTCGCATGCATTTGAAACTAAATCATGCATATCACATATAATTGAAGCTAAACCATCTGTTTCGTGTGGATTCGAAGGTAAGCCTTCTACTTCCAATTGATTTGAGGCAGAATCATGTGTTTCGCTTGTATTTGAAGCTAACTCGTTCGTTTCGCCTGCATTTGAAACTAAATCATGTTTATCACAATTATTTGAAGCTAAACCATTTGTTTCGCATGGATTCGAAGTTCAGACTTCTGCTTCGCATTGATTTGAAGCTGAATCATGTGTTTCGCATGGATTTGAAGCTTACTCGTTTGTTTTGCATGCAGTTGAAGCTAAATCATGTATATCACAAGTATTTGAATCTGAACCATTTGATTCCCATGAATAGTACGCTAAACCATGTCTTTCGAATGAATTTGAAGCTAAATCATGTGTTTTGAATGGATTTGAAGCTAACTCGTTTGTTTCGCATGCATTTGAAGTTAAATCATGCATATCACATATAATTGAAGCTAAACCATTTGTTTCGCATGGATTCGACGATCAGCCATCAGCTTCGCATTGATTTTAAGCTATATCATGTGTTTCGCATCGATTTGAAGCTAACTCGTTTGTTTCGCCAGCATTTGAAGCTATATCAGTGATATTCGCAAGTATTTGAACGTAAATCATTCGTTTCGCTGGATTTGAAACTAAGCCTTCTACATCGCATTGATTTGATTCTAACTCATGCGTTTCGCTTGGATTTGAAGCTGACTCGTTTGTTTCGCATGCAGTTGAAGCTAAATCATGTATATCAAAAGTAGTAGAAGCTAAACCATTTGTTTCGCATGGATTCGACGATCACCCATCAGCTTCGCATTGATTTTAAGCTATATCATGTGTTTCGCATCGATTTGAAGCTAACTCGTTTGTTTCGCCTGCATTTGAAGCTAAATCATGTATATCACAAGTATTTAAAGCTAAACCATTTGTTCGCATGGATTCCAAGATAAGCCTTCTACTTCGCATTGAATTAAAGCTAAATCATGTGTTTCGCTTGTATTTGAAGCTAACTCGTTTTTTTCGCCTGCATTTGAAGCTATATCATGTATATCACAAGTATTTGAATCTGAACCATTTGATTCCCATGAATAGTACGCTAAACAATGTCTTTCGAACGAATTTGAAGCTAAATCATGTGTTTTGAATGGATTTGAAGCTAACTCGTTTGTTTCACCTGCATTTGAAGCTGAATCATGTATATCACATATAATTGAAGCTAAACCATTTGTTTCGCATGGATTCGAAGATAAGCCTTCTACTTCGCATTGATTTGAATCTGAATCATGTGTTTCGCTTAGATTTGAAGATAACTCGTTGGTTTTGCATGCAGTTGATGCAAATCACGCATATCACAAGTATTTGAAGCTAAACCATTTGATTCGCATGGATTCGAAGATCAGCCTCCTACTTCGCATTCATTTGAAGCTAAATCATGTGTTTCGCATGGATTTGAAGCTAACTCGTTTGTTTCGCATGCATTTGAAGCTAAATCATGTATATCACATATAATTGAAGCTAAACCATTTGTTTCGGATGGATTTGAAGCTAACTCCTTTGTTTCGCATGCAGTTGAAGCTAAATCATGTACATCACAAGTATTTGAAGTTAAACCATTTGTTTCGCATGGATTCGAAGATAAGCCTTCTACTTCGCATTGATTTGAATCTGAATCATGTGTTTCGCTTAGATTTGAAGATAACTCGTTGGTTTTGCATGCAGTTGATGCAAAATCACGCATATCACAAGTATTTGAAGCTAAACCATTTGATTCGCATGGATTCGAAGATCAGCCTTCTACTTCGCATTCATTTGAAGCTAAATCATGTGTTTCGCATGGATTTGAAGCTAACTCGTTTGTTTCGCATGCATTTGAAGCTAAATCATGTATATCACATATAATTGAAGCTAAACCATTTGTTTCGGATGGATTTGAAGCTAACTCGTTTGTTTCGCATGCAGTTGAAGCTAAATCATGTACATCACAAGTATTTGAAGTTAAAGCATTTGTTTCGCATGGATTCGAAGATAAGCCTTCTACTTCGCATTGATTTGAATCTGAATCATGTGTTTCGCTTAGATTTGAAGATAACTCGTTGGTTTTGCATGCAGTTGATGCAAAATCACGCATATCACAAGTATTTGAAGCTAAACCATTTGATTCGCATGGATTCGAAGATCAGCCTTCTACTTCGCATTCATTTGAAGCTAAATCATGTGTTTTGAATGGATTTGATGCTAACACGTTTGTTTCGCATGCATTTGAAGTTAAATCATGCATATCACATATAATTGAAGCTAAACCATTTGTTTCGCATGGATTCGAAGATCAGCCTTCTACTTCGCATTCATTTGAAGCTAAATAATGTGTTTCTCATGGATTTGAAGCTGACTCGTTTGTTTCGCCTGCATTTGAAGCTATATCATGTATATCACAAGTATTTGAATCTGAACCAATTGATTCCCATGAATAGTACGCTAAACCATGTCTTTCGAATGAATTTGAAGCTAAATCATGAGTTTCGCATGTTTTTGAATCTAAATCATGTGTTTAGAATGGATTTGAAGTTAACTCGTTTCCTTCCCAAGCAGTTGAAGCTAAATCATGTATATCATAAGTATTTGAAGCTGAAGAACTTGATACGCATGGATTTCAAACTAAGCCTTCTACTTCGCATTGATTTGAAGGTAATCATGTATCTCGCATGTATTTGAAGCTAACACGTTTGTTTCGCATGCTGTTGAAGCTAAATCATGTACATCACAAGTATTTGAAGCTAAACCATTTGTTCGCATGGATTCGAAGATAAGCCTTCTACTTCGCATTGAATTAAAGCTAAATCATGTGTTTCGCATGGATTTGAAGCTGACTCGTTTGTTTCGCCTGCATTTGAAGCTATATGATGTATATCACAAGTATTTGAATCTGAACCATTTGATTCCCATGAATAGTACGCTAAACCATGTCTTTAGAATGAATTTGAAGCTAAATCATGTGTTTTGAATGGATTTGAAGCTAACTCGTTTGTTTCGCATGCATTTGAAGTTAAATCATGCATATCACATATAATTGAAGCTAAACCATTTGTTTGGCATGGATTCGAAGATCAGCCTTCTACTTCGCATTCATTTGAAGCTAAATAATGTGTTTCTCATGGATTTGAAGCTGACTCGTTTGTTTCGCCTGCATTTGAAGCTATATCATGTATATCACAAGTATTTGAATCTGAACCAATTGATTCCCATGAATAGTACGCTAAACCATGTCTTTCGAATGAATTTGAAGCTAAATCATGTGTTCTTTGAATGGATTTGAAGCTAACTCGTTTGTTTCACCTGCATTTGAAGCTAAATCATGTATATCACATATAATTGAAGCTAAACCATTTGTTTCGCATGGATTCGAAGATAAGCCTTCTACTTCGCATTGATTTGAATCTTAATCATGTGTTTCGCTTAGATTTGTAGATAACTCGTTGGTTTTGCATGCTGTTGATGCAAAATCACGCATATCACAAGTATTTGAATCTAAACCATTTGATTCGCATGGATTCGAAGATCAGCCTTCTACATCGCATTGATTTGAAGCTAAATCGTGAGTTTCGCATGGATTTGAAGCTAAATCATGTGTTTTGAATGGATTTGAAGCTAACTCGTTTGTTTCACCTGCATTTGAAGCTAAATCATGTATATCACATATAATTGAAGCTAAACCATTTGTTTCGCATGGATTCGAAGATAAGCCTCCTACTTCGCATTGATTTGAATCTGAATCATGTGTTTCGCTTAGATTTGAAGATACCTCGTTGGTTTTGCATGCAGTTGATGCAAATTCACGCATATCACAAGTATTTGAAGCTAAACCATTTGATTCGCATGGATTCGAAGATCAGCCTTCTACATCGCATTGATTTGAAGCTAAATCATGAGTTTCGCATGGATTTGAAGCTACATCATGTGTTTTGAATGGATTTGAAGTTAACTCGTTTGCTTCCCAAGCAGTTGAAGCTAAATCATGTATATCATAAGTATTTGAAGCTAAAGAACTTGATTCGCATGGATTTCAAACTAAGCCTTCTACTTCGCATTGATTTGAAGGTAAATCATGTCTTTTGCATGAATTTAAAGCTAACTCGTTTGTTCCCCAGCATTTGAAGCTATATCAGTGATATTCGCAAGTATTTGAAGGTAAATCATTCGTTTCGCTGGATTTGAAACTGAGCCTTCTACATCTTATTGATTTGATTCTAAATCATGTGTTTCGCTTGGATTTGAAACTGACTCGTTTGTTCGCATGCAGTTGAAGCTAAATCATGTATATCACAAGTAGTAGAAGCTAAACCATTTGTTTCGCATGGATTCGACGATCAGCCATCAGCTTCGCATTGATTTTAAGCTATATCATGTGTTTCGCATCGATTGAAGCTAACTCGTTTGTTTCTCCTGCATTTGAAGTTAAATCATGTATATCACAAGTATTTAAAGCTGAACCATTTGTTCGCATGGATTCGAAGATAAGCCTTCTACTTCGCATTGAATTAAAGCTAAATCATGTGTTTCGCTTGTATTTGAAGCTAACTCGTTTGTTTCGCCTGCATTTGAAGCTATATCATGTATATCACAAGTATTTGAATCTGAACCAATTGATTCCCATGAATAGTACGCTAAACCATGTCTTTCGAATGAATTTGAAGCTAAATCATGTGTTTTGAATGGATTTGAAGCTAATTCGTTTGTTTCACCTGCATTTGAAGCTAAATCATGTATATCACATATAATTGAAGCTAAACCATTTGTTTCGCATGGATTCGAAGATAAGCCTTCTACTTCGCATTGATTTGAATCTGAATCATGTGTTTCGCTTAGATTTGAAGATAACTCGTTGGTTTTGCATGCAGTTGATGCAAAATCACGCATATCACAAGTATTTGAAGCTAAACCATTTGATTCGCATGGATTCGAAGATCAGCCTTCTACATCGCATTGATTTGAAGCTAAATCATGAGTTTCGCATGGATTTGGAGCTAAATCATGTGTTTTGAATGGATTTGAAGTTAACTCGTTTGCTTCCCAAGCAGTTGAAGCTAAAGCATGTATATCATAAGTATTTGAAGCTAAAGAACTTGATTCGCATGGATTTCAAACTAAGCCTTCTACTTCGCATTGATTTGAAGGTAATCATGTCTTTTGCATGTATTTAAAGCTAACTCGTTTGTTTCGCCAGCATTTCAAGCTATATCAGTGATATTCGCAAGTATTTGAAGGTAAATCATTCGTTTCGCTGGATTTGAAACTAAGGCTTCTACATCGCATTGATTTGATTCTAAATCATGTGTTTCGCATCGATTTGAAGCTGACTCGTTTGTTTCGCCTGCATTTGAAGCTAAATCATGTATATCACAAGTATTTAAAGCTAAACCATTTGTTCGCATGGATTCCAAGATAAGCCTTCTACTTCGCATTGAATTTAAGCTAAATCATGTGTTTCGCTTGTATTTGAAGCTAACTCGTTTTTTTCGCCTGCATTTGAAGCTATTATCATGTATATCACAAGTATTTGAATCTGAACCATTTGATTCCCATGAATAGTACGCTAAACAATGTCTTTCGAACGAATTTGAAGCTAAATCATGTGTTTTGAATGGATTTGAAGCTAACTCGTTTGTTTCACCTGCATTTGAAGCTGAATCATGTATATCACATATAATTGAAGCTAAACCATTTGTTTCGCATGGATTCGAAGTTAAGCCTTCTACTTCGCATTGATTTGGATCTAAATCATGTGTTTCGCTTGGATTTGAAGCTAACTCGTTTGTGTCGCTTGCATTTGAAGCTATATCACTTATATTCGCAAGTATTTGAAGCTAAACCATTCGTTTCGCATGGATTCGAAGATCAGCCTTCTACTTCGCATTCATTTGAAGCTAAATAATGTGTTTCTCATGGATTTGAAGCTGACTCGTTTGTTTCGCCTGCATTTGAAGCTATATCATGTATATCACAAGTATTTGAATCTGAACCAATGATTCCCATGAATAGTACGCTAAACCATGTCTTTCGAATGAATTTGAAGCTAAATCATGTGTCTTGAATGGATTTGAAGCTAACTCGTTTGTTTCACCTGCATTTGAAGCTAAATCATGTATATCACATATAATTGAAGCTAAACCATTTGTTTCGCATGGATTCGAAGATAAGCCTCCTACTTCGCATTGATTTGAATCTGAATCATGTGTTTCGCTTAGATTTGAAGATACCTCGTTGGTTTTGCATGCAGTTGATGCAAAATCACGCATATCACAATTATTTGAAGCTAAACCATTTGATTCGCATGGATTTCAAAATAAGCCTTCTACTTCGCATTGATTTTAATCTAAATCATCTGTTTCGCATGGATTTAAAGCTATCTCGTTTGTTTCGCATGCAGTTGAAGATAAATCATGTATATCACAGGTATTTCAAGCTAAACCATTTGATTCGCATGGATTTGAAGATAAGCCTTCTACTTCGCATTGATTTGAAGCTAAATCATGTGTTTCGCATGGATTTGAAGCTAACTCGTTCGCTTCCCTTGCATTTGAAGCTAAATCGTGCACATCACAATTATTTGAAGCTAAACCATTTGATTCGCATGGATTTGAAGATAAGCCTTCTACTTCGCATTGATTTTAATCTAAATCATCTGTTTCGCATGGATTTAAAGCTATCTCGTTTGTTTCGCATGCAGTTGAAGATAAATCATGTATATCACAGGTATTTCAAGCTAAACCATTTGATTCGCATGGATTTGAAGATAAGCCTTCTACTTCGCATTGATTTGAAGCTGAATCATGTGTTTCGCTTGGATTTGAAACTAACTAGTTTGTTTCGCAATGCAGTTGAAGCTAAATCATGTATATCACAAATATTTGAAGCTGAACCACTTGTTTCGCATGGATTTGATGATCAGCCTTCTACTTCGCATTGATTTTAATCTAAATCATCTGTTTCGCATGGATTTAAAGCTATCTCGTTTGTTTCGCATGCAGTTGAAGATAAATCATGTATATCACAAATTATTTGATGCTAAACCATTTGATTCGCATGGATTTCAAAATAAGCCTTCTACTTCGCATTGAATTGAAGCTAAATCATGTGTTTCGCATGGATTTGAAGCTAACTCGTTTGTTTCGCATGCATTTGAAGCTAAATTATGTACATCACAAGTATTTGAAGCTGAACCACTTGTTTCGCATGGATTTGAAGATAAGCCATCTACTTCGCATTGATTTGAAGCTTAATCATGTGTTTCGCTTGAATTTGAAACTAACTAGTTTGTTTCGCAATGCAGTTGAAGCTAAATCATGTATATCACAGTTATTTGAAGCTAAACCAGTTGATTCGCATGGATTTCAAAATAAGCCTTCTACTTCGCATTGAATTGAAGCTAAATCATGTGTTTCGCATGGATTTGAAGCTAACTCGTTTGTTTCGCATGCATTTGAAGCTAAATCATGTATATCACATTTAATTGAAGCTAAACCATTTGTTTCGGATGGATTTGAAACTAACTCGTTTGTTTCGCATGCAGTTGAAGCTAAATCATGTACATCACAATTATTTGAAGCTAAACCATTTGTTCGCATGGATTCGAAGATAAGCCTTCTACTTCGCATTGAATTAAAGCTAAATCATGTGTTTCGCATGGATTTGAAGCTGACTCGTTTGTTTCGCCTGCATTTGAAGCTATATGATGTATATCACAAGTATTTGAATCTGAACCATTTGATTCCCATGAATAGTACGCTAAACCATGTCTTTAGAATGAATTTGAAGCTAAATCATGTGTTTTGAATGGATTTGAAGCTAACTCGTTTGTTTCGCATGCATTTGAAGTTAAATCATGCATATCACATATAATTGAAGCTAAACCATTTGTTTCGCATGGATTCGAAGATCAGCCTTCTACTTCGCATTCATTTGAAGCTAAATAATGTGTTTCTCATGGATTTGAAGCTGACTCGTTTGTTTCGCCTGCATTTGAAGCTATATCATGTATATCACAAGTATTTGAATCTGAACCAATTGATTCCCATGAATAGTACGCTAAACCATGTCTTTCGAATGAATTTGAAGCTAAATCATGTGTTCTGAATGGATTTGAAGCTAACTCGTTTGTTTCACCTGCATTTGAAGCTAAATCATGTATATCACATATAATTGAAGCTAAACCATTTGTTTCGCATGGATTCGAAGATAAGCCTTCTACTTCGCATTGATTTGAATCTTAATCACGTGTTTCGCTTAGATTTGTAGATAACTCGTTGGTTTTGCATGCAGTTGATGCAAAATCACGCATATCACAAGTATTTGAATCTAAACCATTTGATTCGCATGGATTCGAAGATCAGCCTTCTACATCGCATTGATTTGAAGCTAAATCGTGAGTTTCGCATGGATTTGAAGCTAAATCATGTGTTTTGAATGGATTTGAAGCTAACTCGTTTGTTTCACCTGCATTTGAAGCTAAATCATGTATATCACATATAATTGAAGCTAAACCATTTGTTTCGCATGGATTCGAAGATAAGCCTCCTACTTCGCATTGATTTGAATCTGAATCATGTGTTTCGCTTAGATTTGAAGATACCTCGTTGGTTTTGCATGCAGTTGATGCAAATTCACGCATATCACAAGTATTTGAAGCTAAACCATTTGATTCGCATGGATTCGAAGATCAGCCTTCTACATCGCATTGATTTGAAGCTAAATCATGAGTTTCGCATGGATTTGAAGCTACATCATGTGTTTTGAATGGATTTGAAGTTAACTCGTTTGCTTCCCAAGCAGTTGAAGCTAAATCATGTATATCATAAGTATTTGAAGCTAAAGAACTTGATTCGCATGGATTTCAAACTAAGCCTTCTACTTCGCATTGATTTGAAGGTAAATCATGTCTTTTGCATGAATTTAAAGCTAACTCGTTTGTTCCCCAGCATTTGAAGCTATATCAGTGATATTCGCAAGTATTTGAAGGTAAATCATTCGTTTCGCTGGATTTGAAACTGAGCCTTCTACATCTTATTGATTTGATTCTAAATCATGTGTTTCGCTTGGATTTGAAACTGACTCGTTTGTTTCGCATGCAGTTGAAGCTAAATCATGTATATTACAAGTAGTAGAAGCTAAACCATTTGTTTCGCATGGATTCGACGATCAGCCATCAGCTTCGCATTGATTTTAAGCTATATCATGTGTTTCGCATCGATTTGAAGCTAACTCGTTTGTTTCTCCTGCATTTGAAGTTAAATCATGTATATCACAAGTATTTAAAGCTAAACCATTTGTTCGCATGGATTCGAAGATAAGCCTTCTACTTCGCATTGAATTGAAGCTAAATCATGTGTTTCGCTTGGATTTGAAGCTAACTCGATTGTTTCGCATGCAGTTGAAGCTAAATCATGTATAAAACCAGTATTTGAAGCTAAGCCTTCAACTTCGTGTTGACTTGATGCTAACTCATGTTTTTCGCATGGATTTGAAGCTAACTCGTTCGTTTCGCTTGCATTTGAAACTAAATCATGCACATCACAAGTATTTGAAGCTAAAGCACTTGTTTCGCATGGATTTGAAGATAAGCCTTCTACTTCGCATTGATTTGAAGCTAAATCATGTGTTTCGCTTGAATTTGAAACTAACTAGTTTGTTTCGCAATGCAGTTGAAGCTAAATCATGTATATCACAAATATTTGAAGCTAAACAATTTGTTTCGCAAGGATTCGAAGATCAGCCTTCTACTTCGCATTGATAAGAGGCTAAATCATGTGTTTCGCATGGATTTGAAGCTAACTCGTTCGTTTCGCTTGCATTTGAAGCTAAATCATGCACATCACAAGTATTTGAAGCTGAACCACTTGTTTCGCATGGATTTGAAGATATGCCTTCTACTTCGCATTGATTTGAAGCTAAATCATGTGTGTCGCTCGGATTTGAAGCTGACTCGTTTGTTTCGCATGCAGTTGAAGCTAAATCATGTATATCACAAGTAGTACAAGCTAAACCACTTGTTTCGCATGGATTCGACGATCAGCCATCAGCTTCGCATTGATTTTAAGCTATATCATGTGCTTCGCATCGATTTGAAGCTAACTCGTTTGTTTCGCCTGCATTCGAAGCTAAATCATGTATATCACAAGTATTTAAAGCTAAACCCTTTGTTCGCATGGATTTGATGCTATGCCATCTACTTCGCTTTTATTTGAAACTGAATCATGTGTTTCTCTTGAATTTGAAGCTAACACTTTCGTTTCACATGCAGTTGAAGCTAAATCATGTATGTCACAAGTATTTGAAGCTGAACCATTTGTTTCGCACGAATATCAGGCTAAACAATGTGTTTGGAATGAATTTGAAGCTAAATCATATGCTTCGCATAGATTTGAAGCTAACTCGTTTGTTACGCATGCAGTTGAAGATGAATCATGTATATCCCAAGTATTTGAAGCTCAACCATTTGATTCGAATAGATTTGAAGATAAACCTTCAACTTCGCATTGATTTTAATCTAAATCATCTGTTTCGCTTGGATTTCAAGCTAACTCGTTTGTTTCGCATGCAATTGAAGCTAAATAATGTACCAAACAAGTATTTGAAGCTAAACCATTTGTTTCGCATGGATTCGAAGATCAGCCATCTACCTCGTATTGATTTAAAGCTAAATCATGTGTTTCGCATGGATTTGAAGCTAACTCGTTTGTATCGCATGCAGTTGAAGCTAAATCATGTATATCACAATTATTTGAAGCTAAACCATTTGATTCGCATGGATTTCAAAATAAGCCTTCTACTTCGCATTAATTTAAACTAAATCATCTGTTTCGCATGGATTTAAAGCTATCTCGTTTGTTTCGCATGCAGTTGAAGATAAATCATGTATATCACAGGTATTTCAAGCTAAACCATTTGATTCGCATGGATTTGAAGATAAGCCTTCTACTTCGCATTGATTTGAAGTTAAATCATGTGTTTCGCATGGATTTGAAGCTAACTCGTTCGGTTCCCTTGCATTTGAAGCTAAATCATGCACATCACAATTATTTGAAGTTAAACCATTTGATTCGCATGGATTTGAAGATAAGCCTTCTACTTCGCATTGATTTTAATCTAAATCATCTGTTTCGCATGGATTTAAAGCTATCTCGTTTGTTTCGCATGCAGTTGAAGATAAATCATGTATATCACAGGTATTTCAAGCTAAACCATTTGATTCGCATGGATTTGAAGATAAGCCTTCTACTTCGCATTGATTTGAAGTTAAATCATGTGTTTCGCATGGATTTGAAGCTAACTCGTTCGGTTCCCTTGCATTTGAAGCTAAATCATGCACATCACAATTATTTGAAGTTAAACCATTTGATTCGCATGGATTTGAAGATAAGCCTTCTACTTCGCATTGATTTTAATCTAAATCATCTGTTTCGCATGGATTTAAAGCTATCTCGTTTGTTTCGCATGCAGTTGAAGATAAATCATGTATATCACAGGTATTTCAAGCTAAACCATTTGATTCGCATGGATTTGAAGATAAGCCTTCTACTTCGCATTGATTTGAAGCTGAATCATGTGTTTCGCTTGGATTTGAAACTAACTAGTTATTTTCGCAATGCAGTTGAAGCTAAATCATGTATATCACAAATATTTGAAGCTGAACCACTTGTTTCGCATGGATTTGATGATCAGCCTTCTACTTCGCATTGATTTGAAGCTAAATCATGTGTTTCGCTTGGATTTGAAACTAACTAGTTTGTTTCGCAATGCAGTTGAAGCGAAATCATGTATATCACAATTATTTGAAGCAAAACCATTTGATTCGCATGGATTTCAAAGTAAGCCTTCTACTTCGCATTGATTTCAAGCTAAATCATGTGTTTCGCTTGGATTTCAAGCTAACTCGTTTGTATCGCATGCAGTTGAAGCTAAATCATGTATATCACAAGTATTTGAAGCTAAACCATTTGATACGCATGGATTTGATGCTATGCCATCTACTTCGCTTTTATTTGAAACTGAATGTGTGTTTCTCTTGAATTTGAAGCTAACACGTTCGTTTCACATGCAGTTGATGCTAAATCATGTATATCACAAGTATTTGGAGCTGAACCATTTGTTTCGCACGAATATCACGCTAAACCATGTGTTTGGAATGAATTTGAAGCTAAATCATGTGTTTCGCATAGATTTGAAGCCAACTCGTTTGTTACGCATGCAGTTGAAGCTGAATCATGTATATCCCAAGTATTTGAAGCTCAACCATTTGATTCGCATGGACTTGAAGATAAGCCTTCTACTTCGCATTGATTTGAAGCTAAATCATGTGTTTCGCTTGGATTTGAAACTAACTAGTTTGTTTCGCAATGCAGTTGAAGCTAAATCATGTATATCACAAATTATTTGATGCTAAACCATTTGATTCGCATGGATTTCAAAATAAGCCTTCTACTTCGCATTGAATTGAAGCTAAATCATGTGTTTCGCATGGATTTGAAGCTAACTCGTTTGTTTCGCATGCATTTGAAGCTAAATTATGTACATCACAAGTATTTGAAGCTGAACCACTTGTTTCGCATGGATTTGAAGATAAGCCTTCTACTTCGCATTGATTTGAAGCTAAATCATGTGTTTCGCTTGAATTTGAAACTAACTAGTTTGTTTCGCAATGCAGTTGAAGCCAAATCATGTATATCACAGTTATTTGAAGCTAAACCAGTTGATTCGCATGGATTTCAAAATAAGCCTTCTACTTCGCATTGAATTGAAGCTAAATCATGTGTTTCGCATGGATTTGAAGCTAACTCGATTGTTTCGCATGCAGTTGAAGCTAAATCATGTATAAAACCAGTATTTGAAGCTAAGCCTTCAACTTCGTGTTGACTTGATGCTAACTCATGTTTTTCGCATGGATTTGAAGCTAACTCGTTCGTTTCGCTTGCATTTGAAACTAAATCATGCACATCACAAGTATTTGAAGCTAAAGCACTTGTTTCGCATGGATTTGAAGATAAGCCTTCTACTTCGCATTGATTTGAAGCTAAATCATGTGTTTCGCTTGAATTTGAAACTAACTAGTTTGTTTCGCAATGCAGTTGAAGCTAAATCATGTATATCACAAATATTTGAAGCTAAACAATTTGTTTCGCAAGGATTCGAAGATCAGCCTTCTACTTCGCATTGATAAGAGGCTAAATCATGTGTTTCGCATGGATTTGAAGCTAACTCGTTCGTTTCGCTTGCATTTGAAGCTAAATCATGCACATCACAAGTATTTGAAGCTGAACCACTTGTTTCGCATGGATTTGAAGATATGCCTTCTACTTCGCATTGATTTGAAGCTGAATCATGTGTTTCGCTTGGATTTGAAACTAACTAGTTTGTATCGCATGCAGTTGAAGCTAAATCATGTATATCACGGGTATTTGAAGCTAAACCATTTGATTCGCATGGATTTGATGCTATGCCATCTACTTCGCTTTTATTTGAAACTGAATCATGTGTTTCTCTTGAATTTGAAGCTAACACTTTCGTTTCACATGCAGTTGAAGCTAAATCATGTATGTCACAGGTATTTCAAGCTAAACCATTTGATTCGCATGGATTTGAACATAAGCCTTCTACTTCGCATTGATTTGAAGCTAAATCATGCGTTTCGCATGGATTTGAAGCTAACTCGTTCGTTTCCCTTGCATTTGAAGCTAAATCATGCACATCACAATTATTTGAAGCTAAACCATTTGATTCGCATGGATTTCAAAATAAGCCTTCTACTTCGCATTGATTTTAATCTAAATCATCTGTTTCGCATGGATTTAAATCTATCTCGTTTGTTTCGCTTGCATTTGAAGCTAAATCATGCACATCACAAGTATTTGAAGCTGAACCACTTGTTTCGCATGGATTTGAATATAATCCTTCTACTTCGCATTGGTTTGAAGCTAAATCATGTGTTTCGCATGGATTTGAAGCTAACTCGTTCGTTTCGCTTGCAATTGAAGATAAATCATGTATATCACAATTATTTGAAGCTAAACCATTTGATTCGCATGGATTTCAAAATAAGCCTTCTACTTCGCATTGATTTTAATCTAAATCATCTGTTTCGGATGGATTTAAAGCTATCTCGTTTTTTTCGCATGCAGTTGAAGCTAAATCATGTATATTACAAGTAGTAGAAGCTAAACCATTTGTTTCGCATGGATTCGACGATCAGCCATCAGCTTCGCATTGATTTTAAGCTATATCATGTGTTTCGCATCGATTTGAAGCTAACTCGTTTGTTTCTCCTGCATTTGAAGTTAAATCATGTATATCACAAGTATTTAAAGCTAAACCATTTGTTCGCATGGATTCGAAGATAAGCCTTCTACTTCGCATTGAATTGAAGCTAAATCATGTGTTTCGCTTGGATTTGAAGCTAACTCGATTGTTTCGCATGCAGTTGAAGCTAAATCATGTATAAAACCAGTATTTGAAGCTAAGCCTTCAACTTCGTGTTGACTTGATGCTAACTCATGTTTTTCGCATGGATTTGAAGCTAACTCGTTCGTTTCGCTTGCATTTGAAACTAAATCATGCACATCACAAGTATTTGAAGCTAAAGCACTTGTTTCGCATGGATTTGAAGATAAGCCTTCTACTTCGCATTGATTTGAAGCTAAATCATGTGTTTCGCTTGAATTTGAAACTAACTAGTTTGTTTCGCAATGCAGTTGAAGCTAAATCATGTATATCACAAATATTTGAAGCTAAACAATTTGTTTCGCAAGGATTCGAAGATCAGCCTTCTACTTCGCATTGATAAGAGGCTAAATCATGTGTTTCGCATGGATTTGAAGCTAACTCGTTCGTTTCGCTTGCATTTGAAGCTAAATCATGCACATCACAAGTATTTGAAGCTGAACCACTTGTTTCGCATGGATTTGAAGATATGCCTTCTACTTCGCATTGATTTGAAGCTAAATCATGTGTGTCGCTCGGATTTGAAGCTGACTCGTTTGTTTCGCATGCAGTTGAAGCTAAATCATGTATATCACAAGTAGTACAAGCTAAACCACTTGTTTCGCATGGATTCGACGATCAGCCATCAGCTTCGCATTGATTTTAAGCTATATCATGTGCTTCGCATCGATTTGAAGCTAACTCGTTTGTTTCGCCTGCATTCGAAGCTAAATCATGTATATCACAAGTATTTAAAGCTAAACCCTTTGTTCGCATGGATTTGATGCTATGCCATCTACTTCGCTTTTATTTGAAACTGAATCATGTGTTTCTCTTGAATTTGAAGCTAACACTTTCGTTTCACATGCAGTTGAAGCTAAATCATGTATGTCACAAGTATTTGAAGCTGAACCATTTGTTTCGCACGAATATCAGGCTAAACAATGTGTTTGGAATGAATTTGAAGCTAAATCATATGCTTCGCATAGATTTGAAGCTAACTCGTTTGTTACGCATGCAGTTGAAGATGAATCATGTATATCCCAAGTATTTGAAGCTCAACCATTTGATTCGAATAGATTTGAAGATAAACCTTCAACTTCGCATTGATTTTAATCTAAATCATCTGTTTCGCTTGGATTTCAAGCTAACTCGTTTGTTTCGCATGCAATTGAAGCTAAATAATGTACCAAACAAGTATTTGAAGCTAAACCATTTGTTTCGCATGGATTCGAAGATCAGCCATCTACCTCGTATTGATTTAAAGCTAAATCATGTGTTTCGCATGGATTTGAAGCTAACTCGTTTGTATCGCATGCAGTTGAAGCTAAATCATGTATATCACAATTATTTGAAGCTAAACCATTTGATTCGCATGGATTTCAAAATAAGCCTTCTACTTCGCATTAATTTAAACTAAATCATCTGTTTCGCATGGATTTAAAGCTATCTCGTTTGTTTCGCATGCAGTTGAAGATAAATCATGTATATCACAGGTATTTCAAGCTAAACCATTTGATTCGCATGGATTTGAAGATAAGCCTTCTACTTCGCATTGATTTGAAGTTAAATCATGTGTTTCGCATGGATTTGAAGCTAACTCGTTCGGTTCCCTTGCATTTGAAGCTAAATCATGCACATCACAATTATTTGAAGTTAAACCATTTGATTCGCATGGATTTGAAGATAAGCCTTCTACTTCGCATTGATTTTAATCTAAATCATCTGTTTCGCATGGATTTAAAGCTATCTCGTTTGTTTCGCATGCAGTTGAAGATAAATCATGTATATCACAGGTATTTCAAGCTAAACCATTTGATTCGCATGGATTTGAAGATAAGCCTTCTACTTCGCATTGATTTGAAGTTAAATCATGTGTTTCGCATGGATTTGAAGCTAACTCGTTCGGTTCCCTTGCATTTGAAGCTAAATCATGCACATCACAATTATTTGAAGTTAAACCATTTGATTCGCATGGATTTGAAGATAAGCCTTCTACTTCGCATTGATTTTAATCTAAATCATCTGTTTCGCATGGATTTAAAGCTATCTCGTTTGTTTCGCATGCAGTTGAAGATAAATCATGTATATCACAGGTATTTCAAGCTAAACCATTTGATTCGCATGGATTTGAAGATAAGCCTTCTACTTCGCATTGATTTGAAGCTGAATCATGTGTTTCGCTTGGATTTGAAACTAACTAGTTTGTTTCGCAATGCAGTTGAAGCTAAATCATGTATATCACAAATATTTGAAGCTGAACCACTTGTTTCGCATGGATTTGATGATCAGCCTTCTACTTCGCATTGATTTGAAGCTAAATCATGTGTTTCGCTTGGATTTGAAACTAACTAGTTTGTTTCGCAATGCAGTTGAAGCGAAATCATGTATATCACAATTATTTGAAGCAAAACCATTTGATTCGCATGGATTTCAAAGTAAGCCTTCTACTTCGCATTGATTTCAAGCTAAATCATGTGTTTCGCTTGGATTTCAAGCTAACTCGTTTGTATCGCATGCAGTTGAAGCTAAATCATGTATATCACAAGTATTTGAAGCTAAACCATTTGATACGCATGGATTTGATGCTATGCCATCTACTTCGCTTTTATTTGAAACTGAATGTGTGTTTCTCTTGAATTTGAAGCTAACACGTTCGTTTCACATGCAGTTGATGCTAAATCATGTATATCACAAGTATTTGGAGCTGAACCATTTGTTTCGCACGAATATCACGCTAAACCATGTGTTTGGAATGAATTTGAAGCTAAATCATGTGTTTCGCATAGATTTGAAGCCAACTCGTTTGTTACGCATGCAGTTGAAGCTGAATCATGTATATCCCAAGTATTTGAAGCTCAACCATTTGATTCGCATGGACTTGAAGATAAGCCTTCTACTTCGCATTGATTTGAAGCTAAATCATGTGTTTCGCTTGGATTTGAAACTAACTAGTTTGTTTCGCAATGCAGTTGAAGCTAAATCATGTATATCACAAATTATTTGATGCTAAACCATTTGATTCGCATGGATTTCAAAATAAGCCTTCTACTTCGCATTGAATTGAAGCTAAATCATGTGTTTCGCATGGATTTGAAGCTAACTCGTTTGTTTCGCATGCATTTGAAGCTAAATTATGTACATCACAAGTATTTGAAGCTGAACCACTTGTTTCGCATGGATTTGAAGATAAGCCTTCTACTTCGCATTGATTTGAAGCTAAATCATGTGTTTCGCTTGAATTTGAAACTAACTAGTTTGTTTCGCAATGCAGTTGAAGCCAAATCATGTATATCACAGTTATTTGAAGCTAAACCAGTTGATTCGCATGGATTTCAAAATAAGCCTTCTACTTCGCATTGAATTGAAGCTAAATCATGTGTTTCGCATGGATTTGAAGCTAACTCGATTGTTTCGCATGCAGTTGAAGCTAAATCATGTATAAAACCAGTATTTGAAGCTAAGCCTTCAACTTCGTGTTGACTTGATGCTAACTCATGTTTTTCGCATGGATTTGAAGCTAACTCGTTCGTTTCGCTTGCATTTGAAACTAAATCATGCACATCACAAGTATTTGAAGCTAAAGCACTTGTTTCGCATGGATTTGAAGATAAGCCTTCTACTTCGCATTGATTTGAAGCTAAATCATGTGTTTCGCTTGAATTTGAAACTAACTAGTTTGTTTCGCAATGCAGTTGAAGCTAAATCATGTATATCACAAATATTTGAAGCTAAACAATTTGTTTCGCAAGGATTCGAAGATCAGCCTTCTACTTCGCATTGATAAGAGGCTAAATCATGTGTTTCGCATGGATTTGAAGCTAACTCGTTCGTTTCGCTTGCATTTGAAGCTAAATCATGCACATCACAAGTATTTGAAGCTGAACCACTTGTTTCGCATGGATTTGAAGATATGCCTTCTACTTCGCATTGATTTGAAGCTGAATCATGTGTTTCGCTTGGATTTGAAACTAACTAGTTTGTATCGCATGCAGTTGAAGCTAAATCATGTATATCACGGGTATTTGAAGCTAAACCATTTGATTCGCATGGATTTGATGCTATGCCATCTACTTCGCTTTTATTTGAAACTGAATCATGTGTTTCTCTTGAATTTGAAGCTAACACTTTCGTTTCACATGCAGTTGAAGCTAAATCATGTATGTCACAGGTATTTCAAGCTAAACCATTTGATTCGCATGGATTTGAACATAAGCCTTCTACTTCGCATTGATTTGAAGCTAAATCATGCGTTTCGCATGGATTTGAAGCTAACTCGTTCGTTTCCCTTGCATTTGAAGCTAAATCATGCACATCACAATTATTTGAAGCTAAACCATTTGATTCGCATGGATTTCAAAATAAGCCTTCTACTTCGCATTGATTTTAATCTAAATCATCTGTTTCGCATGGATTTAAATCTATCTCGTTTGTTTCGCTTGCATTTGAAGCTAAATCATGCACATCACAAGTATTTGAAGCTGAACCACTTGTTTCGCATGGATTTGAATATAATCCTTCTACTTCGCATTGGTTTGAAGCTAAATCATGTGTTTCGCATGGATTTGAAGCTAACTCGTTCGTTTCGCTTGCAATTGAAGATAAATCATGTATATCACAATTATTTGAAGCTAAACCATTTGATTCGCATGGATTTCAAAATAAGCCTTCTACTTCGCATTGATTTTAATCTAAATCATCTGTTTCGCATGGATTTAAAGCTATCTCGTTTGTTTCGCATGCAGTTGAAGATAAATCATGTATATCACACGTATTTCAAGCTAAACCATTTGATTCGCATGGATTTGAAGATAAGCCTTCTACTTCGCATTGATTTGAAGCTAAATCATGTGTTTCGCATTGATTTGAAGCTAACTCGTTCGTTTCCCTTGCATTTGAAGCTAAATCATGCACATCACAATTATTTGAAGCTGAACCATTTAATTCGCATGGATTGCAAAATAAGCCTTCTACTTCGCATTGATTTTAATCTAAATCATCTGTTTCGCATGGATTTAAATCTGTCTCGTTTGTTTCGCTAGCATTTGAAGCTAAATCATGCACGTCACAAGTATTTGAAGCTGAACCACTTGTTTCGCATGGATTTCAAAATAAGCCTTCTACTTCGCATTGAATTGAAGCTAAATCATGTGTTTCGCATGGATTTGAAGCTAACTCGTTTGTTTCGCATGCATTTGAAGCTAAATTATGTACATCACAAGTATTTGAAGCTGAACCACTTGTTTCGCATGGATTTGAAGATAAGCCTTCTACTTCGCATTGATTTGAAGCTAAATCATGTGTTTCGCTTGAATTTGAAACTAACTAGTTTGTTTCGCAATGCAGTTGAAGCTAAATCATGTATATCACAGTTATTTGAAGCTAAACCAGTTGATTCGCATGGATTTCAAAATAAGCCTTCTACTTCGCATTGATTTTAATCTAAATCATCTGTTTCGCATGGATTTAAAGCTATCTCGTTTGTTTCGCATGCAGTTGAAGATAAATCATGTATATCACAGGTATTTCAAGCTAAACCATTTGATTCGCATGGATTTGAAGATAAGCCTTCTACTTCGCATTGATTTGAAGCTAAATCATGTGTTTCGCATGGATTTGAAGCTAACTCGTTCGTTTCCCTTGCATTTGAAGATAAATCATGCACATCACAATTATTTGAAGCTGAACCACTTGTTTCGCATGGATTTGAATATAATCCTTCTACTTCGCATTGATTTGAAGCTAAATCATGTGTTTCGCATGGATGTGAATCTAACTCGTTCGTTTCGCTTGCATTTGAAGCTAAATCATGCACATCACAAGTATTTGAAGCTGAACCACTTGTTTCGCATGGATTCGAAGATAAGCCTTCTACTTCGCATTGATTTGATGCTAAATCATGTGTTTCGTTTGGATTTGAGGCTAACTCATTTGTTCCGCATGCTGTTGAATGTAAATCATGTATTTCACAAGTATTTGAAGCTAAACCATTTGTTTCGCATGGATTCGTAGATAACCCTTCTACTTCGCTTTGATTTGAAGCTAAATCAAGTGTTTCACATGGATTTGAAGCTAACTCGTTTGTTTCGCATGCAGTTGAAACTAAATCATGTATATCACAAGTATTTGAAGCTAAACCATTTGTTCCGCATGGATTCGAAGATAATCCTTCTACTTCGCATTGATTTAAAGCAAAATCATGTGTTTCACATGGATTTGAAGCTAACTCGTTTGTTTCGCATGCAGTTGAAGCTATATCATGTATATCACAGGTATCTGAAGCTAAACATTAGTTTCGCATGGATTCGAAGATATGCCTTCTACTTCGCATTGATTTGAAGCTAAATCATGTGTTTGGCATGGATTTGAAGCTAACTCGTTTGCTTCGTCTGCATTTGAAGCTATATCACTTATATTCGCAAGCATTTGGAGCTCAATCATTCGTTTCGCATGGATTTGAAGCTAAGCCTTCTACTTCGCATTTATTTGAAGCTAAATCATGTGGTTGCGCATGGATTTGAAGATAACACGTTTGTTTCGCATGCAGTTGAAGCTATATCACCTATATTCGCAAGTATTTGAAGCCAAATCATTCGGTTCGCATGGATTTGAAGCTATGACTTCTACTTCGCATTGATTTGAAGTTAAATCATGTGTTTCGCATGGATTTGAAGCTAACTCGTTTGTTTAGCATGCAGTTGAATCTATATCACTTATATTCGCAAGCATTTGAAGCTAAATAATTCGTTTGGCATGGATTGGAAGCTAAGCCTTCTACTTTGCATTGATTTGAAGTCAAATCATGTGTTACGCTTGGATTTGAAGCTCACTCGTTTGTTTCGCCTGCATTTGAAGATATATCACTTACATCGCAAGTATATGAAGCTAAATCATTTGATTCGCATGGATTTGAAGCTAAACCTTCTACTTCGCACTGATTTGAAGCTAAACCATTTGTTTCGCATGGATTCGAAGATAAGCCTTCAACCTCGCATTGAATTGAAGCTAAATCATGTGTTTCGTATGGATTTGAATTTAATACGTTTGTTTCGCATGCTGTTGAAGCTAAATCATGTATATTACAAGCATTTGAAGCTAAACCATTTGTTTCGCATGGATTCGAAGATAAGCCTTCTACTTCGCATTGATTTGATGCTAAATCACGTGTTTCGTTTGGATTTGAGGCTAAATCGTTTGTTTAGCATGCTGTTGAATGTAAATAATGTATATCACAAGAATTTGAAGTTAAACCATTTGTTTCGCATGCATTCGAAGATAAGCATTCTACTTCGCATTGATTTAAAGCAAAATCATGTGTTTCGCATGGATTTGAAGCTAAACAATCTGTTTCGAGTGGATTCTGAGATCAGCCTCCTACATCGCATTTATTTGAAGCTAAATCATGTGATTCGCTTGGCTTTGAAGCTAACTCGTCTGTTTCGCATGCAGTTGAAGCTAAATCATGTATATCACAGGTATTTGAAGCTAAACAATTAGTTTCGCATTTATTCGAAGACAAGCCTTCTACTTCGCATTGATTTGAAGCTAAATCATGTGTTTGGCATGGATTTGAAGCTAACTCGTTTGTTTCCCATGCAGTTGAATATAAATCATGTATATCACAGGTATATGAAGCTAAACCATTAGTTTCGCATGGATTCGAAGATAAGCCTTCTACTTCGCATTGATTTGAAGCTGAATCATGTGTTTGGCATGTATTTGAATCTAACTCGTTTATTTCGCATGCAGTTAAAGCTAAATCATGTATATCACAAGTATTTGAAGCTAAAACATTTCATTCGCATGGATTCGATGATCAGCCTTCTGCTTCGCATTGATTTGAAGCTAAATCATGTGTTTAGCATTGATTTGAAGCTAACTCGTTTGTTTCGCATGCAGTTGAAACTAAATCATGTATATCACAATCATTTGAAGCTAAACCATTTGATTCGCATGGATTCGAAGATAAGCCTTCTACTTCGCATTGATTTGATGCTAAATCATGTGTTTCGTTTGGATTTGAGGCTAACTCATTTGTTCCGCATGCTGTTGAATGTAAATCATGTATTTCACAAGTATTTGAAGCTAAACCATTTGTTTCGCATGGATTCGTAGATAACCCTTCTACTTCGCTTTGATTTGAAGCTAAATCAAGTGTTTCACATGGATTTGAAGCTAACTCGTTTGTTTCGCATGCAGTTGAAACTAAATCATGTATATCACAAGTATTTGAAGCTAAACCATTTGTTCCGCATGGGTTCGAAGATAATCCTTCTACTTCGCATTGATTTAAAGCAAAATCATGTGTTTCACATGGATTTGAAGCTAACTCGTTTGTTTCGCATGCAGTTGAAGCTATATCATGTATATCACAGGTATCTGAAGCTAAACATTAGTTTCGCATGGATTCGAAGATATGCCTTCTACTTCGCATTGATTTGAAGCTAAATCATGTGTTTGGCATGGATTTGAAGCTAACTCGTTTGCTTCGTCTGCATTTGAAGCTATATCACTTATATTCGCAAGCATTTGGAGCTCAATCATTCGTTTCGCATGGATTTGAAGCTAACCCTTCTACTTCGCATTTATTTGAAGCTAAATCATGTGGTTGCGCATGGATTTGAAGATAACACGTTTGTTTCGCATGCAGTTGAAGCTATATCACCTATATTCGCAAGTATTTGAAGCCAAATCATTCGGTTCGCATGGATTTGAAGCTATGACTTCTACTTCGCATTGATTTGAAGTTAAATCATGTGTTTCGCATGGATTTGAAGCTAACTCGTTTGTTTAGCATGCAGTTGAATCTATATCACTTATATTCGCAAGCATTTGAAGCTAAATAATTCGTTTGGCATGGATTGGAAGCTAAGTCTTCTACTTTGCATTGATTTGAAGTCAAATCATGTGTTACGCTTGGATTTGAAGCTCACTCGTTTGTTTCGCCTGCATTTGAAGATATATCACTTACATCGCAAGTATATGAAGCTAAATCATTCGTGTCGCATGGATTTGAAGCTAAGCCTTCTACTTCGCATTGATTTGAAACTATATCATGTGTTTCGCATGGATTTGAAGCTAACTCGTTTATTTCGTCTGCATTTGAAGCAAAATCATGTATATCACAAGTATTTGAAGCTGAACCATTTGTTTCTCACGTATTTGAAACTGAGCCTTCTACATCGCATTGATTTGAAGCTGAATCATGTGTTTCGCTTGCATTTGAAGCAAACTCGTTTGTTTCGCATAGATTTGAAGCTAAATCATCTGTTTCGCATGGATTTGAAGCTACCTCGTTTGTTTCGCCTGCATTTGAAGCTACATTACTTCTATTCGAAAGTATTTGATGATAAATCATTCGTTTCGCATGGATTTGAAGCTAATCCTTCAACTTCGCATTCATTTGAAGCTAAATCATGCGTTTCGCATGGATTTGTAGCTATATCACTTATGTTCGCAAGTATTTGAAGGTCAATCATTCGTTTCGCATGGATTTGAAGCTAATCCTTCTACTTCGGATTGTTTTGAAGCTAAATCATGTGTTTCGCATGGATTTGTAGCTAACTCGTTTGTTTCGCACGCAGTTGACGCTATATCGTGTATATCACGATTATTTGAAGCTATTCCATTTGATTCGCATGGATTTGAAACGAAGCCTTCTGCTTCGCATTGAGTTGAAGCTAAAACATGCATTTCGCATGGATTTGAAGCTAACTCGTTTTTTTCGCATGCAGCTGAAGCTAAATCGTGTATATCACAAGTATTTACAGCTAAACCATTTGATTCGCATGGATTTGAAACTAAACCTTCCACTTCCCATTGATTTGAAGCTAAATCATGTGACTCGCATGGATTTGAACCTCACTCGTTCGTTTCGCCTGCATTTGAAACTAAATCATGTATATCACAAGTATTTGAAGCTATACCATTTGTTTCGCCTGGATTTGAAGATAAACCTTCTACTTCGCATTGATATGAAGCTAACTCGATTGTTTCGCCTGCACTTGAAGCTATATCACTTATATCGCTATTATCTGAAGGTAAATCATTTGTTTCTCATGTATTTGTAGCTAAGCCTTCTACATCGCATTGATTTGAAGCTAAATCATGCGTTTCGCATGGATTTTAAGCTAACCCGTTTGTTTTGCCTGCATTTCAAGCTATATCAATTATATCGCAATTATCCGAAAATAAATCATTTGTTTCTTATGTATTTGTAGCTAAGCATTCTACTTCGCATTGATTTGAAGTTAAATCATGTGCTTCCCCTGGATTTGAAGCTAACTCGCTTGTTTCACATGCAGTTGAAGCTAAATCATGTATTTAACAAGTATTTGAACCCAAACCATTTGTTTCGCATGGATTTGAAGCAGAATCATGTGTTTCGCTTGAATTTGAAGCGAACATGTTTGTTTCACATGCAGTTGAAGCTAAATCATGTATATCACAACTATTTGCAGCTGAACCATTTGATTCGGAGCTAAGCCTTCTATTTCGCCTTGATTTGGACCTAAAGCATGTGATCCGCATGGATTTAAAGCTAACTCGTTTGTTTCGCCTGCATTTGAATCTAAATCATGTATATCACAAATATTTGAAGCTGAACCATTTGTTTCGCATGCATTTGTAACTAAGCCTTCTACTTCGCATTCATTTGAAGCTAAATCAAGCGTTTCGCATGGATTTGAAGCTATATCACTTATATTCGCAAGTATTTGAAGGTCAATCATTCGTTTCGCATGGATTCGAAACTAATCCTTCTACTTCGGATTGTTTTGAAGCTAAATCATGTGTTTCGCATGGATTTGTAGCTAAGTCGTTTGATTCGCCTGCATTTGAAGCTATATCACTTATATGGCAAGTGTTTGAAGCTAAATCATTTGTGTCGCATGGGTTTGAAGCTAAGCCTTCTACTTCGGATGGATTTGAAGCTAAATCATGCGTTTCGCTTGGATATAAAACTAACTTGTTTGTTTCGCATGCAGTTGAAACTAAATCATGTATATCACAAGTATTTGAAGCTGAACCATTTGTTTCGCATGAATATTAAGCTAAACCGTGTGTTTCGAATGAATTTGAAGCTAAATCATGTGTTTCGCAGGGATTCGAAGCTAACTCGTTTGTTTCGCCTGCATTTGAAGCTAAATCATGTACATGACAAGTATATGCAGCTAAACCATTTGATTCGAATGGATTTGAAACTAAGCCTTCTACTTCGCATTGATTTGAAGCTAAATCATGTGTTTCGCTTGGATTTGAAGATAACTCGTTCGATTCGCATGCAGTTGAAGCTAAATCATGTATATCACAATTATTTGAAGCTTAACCATTTGTTTCGCATGGTTTTGTATCTAAGCCTTCTACTTCGCATTGATTAGAAGATAAATCTCGTGTTCCGCATGAATTTGAAGCTAACTCGTTTGTTTCGCACGCAGTTGACGCTAAATTATGTATATCACGATTATTTGAAGCTATTCCATTTGATTCGCATGGATTTGAAACTAAGCCTTCTACTTCGCATTGAGATGAAGCTAAATCATGTGTTTCGCATGGATTCGAGGCTAACTCGTTTGATTCGCATGCAGTTGAAGCTAAATCATGTTTATCACAAGTATCTGAATCTAAACCATCTGTTTCGCATGAATATTAAGCTGAACCATGTGTTACTCATGAATTTGAAACTATATCATGTGTTTCGCATGGATTTGAAGCTAAATCATGTGTCTCGCAGGGATTCGAAGCTAACTCGTTTGTTTCGCCTTCATTTGAAGCTAAATCATGTACATGTCAAGTATATGCAGCTAAACCATTTGATTCGCATGGATTAGAAACTAAGCCTTCTACTTCGCATTGATTTGAAGCTAAATCATGTGTTTCGCTTGGATTTGAAGATAACTCGTTCGATTCGCATGCAGTTGAAGCTAAATCATGTATATCACAATTATTTGAAGCTAAACCATTTGTTTCGCATGGTTTTGTATCTAAGCCTTCTACTTCGCATTGATTAGAAGCTAAATCATGTGTTCCGCATGAATTTGAAGCTAACTCGTTTGTTTCGCACGCAGTTGACGCTAAATTATGTATATCACGATTATTTGAAGCTATTCCATTTGTTTCTCTCGTATTTGAAACTAAGCCATCTACTTCGCATTGATTTGAAGCTGAATCATGTGTTTCGCTTGCATTTGAAGCTAACTCGTTTGTTTCGCATAGATTTGAAGCTAAGTCATGTGTTTCGCATGTATTTGAAGCTAGCTCGTTTGTTTCGCCTGCATTTGAAGCTACATTACTTCTATTCGAAAGTATTTTATGATAAATCATTCGTTTCGCATGGATTTGAAGCTAATCCTTCAACTTCGCATTCATTTGAAGCTAAATCATGCGTTTCGCATGGATTTGAAGCTATATCACTTATATTCGCAAGTATTTGAAGGTCAATCATTCGTTTCGCATGGATTTGAAGCTAATCCTTCTACTTCGGATTGTTTTGAAGCTAAATCATGTGTTTCGCATGGATTTGTAGCAAACTCGTTTGTTTCGCACGCAGTTGACGCTAAATCGTGTATATCGCGATTATTTGAAGCAATTCCATTTGATTCGCATGGATTTGAAACGAAGCCTTCTGCTTCGCATTGAGTTGAAGCTAAAACATGCATTTCGCATGGATTTGAAGCTAACTCGTTTTTTTCGCCTGCATTTGGAGCTATATCACTTATATTCGCAAGTATTTGAAGGTCAATCATTCGTTTCGCATGGATTTGAAGCTAATCCTTCTACTTCGCATTCATTTGAAGCTAAATCATGCGTTTCGCACGGATTTGTAGCTAACTCGTTTGATTCGCCTGCATTTCAAGCTATATCACTTATATGGCAAGTGTTTGAAGCTAAATCATTTGTGTCGCATTGGTTTGAAGCTAAGCCTTATAACTTCGGATGGATTTGAAGCTAAATCATGCGTTTCGCTTGGATTTAAAACTAACTTGTTTGTTTCGCATGCAGTTGAAACTAAATCATGTATATCACAAGTATTTGAAGCTGAACCATTTGTTTCGCATGAATATTAAGCTAAACCATGTGTTTCGAATGAATTTGAAGCTAAATCATGTGTTTCACAGGGATTCGAAGCTAACTCGTTTGTTTCGCCTGCATTTGAAGCTAAATCATGTATATCACAAATATTTGAAGCTGAACCATTTGTTTCGCATGCATTTGTAACTAAGCCTTCTACTTCGCATAGATTTGAAGCTAAATCATGTGTTTCGCATGGATTTGAAGCTAATCCTTCAACTTCGCATTCATTTGAAGCTATATCACTTATATTCGCAAGTATTTGAAGGTCAATCATTCGTTTCGCATGGATTTGAAGCTAATCCTTCTACTTCGGATTGTTTTGAAGCTAAATCATGTGTTTCGCATGGATTTGTAGCTAACTCGTTTGTTTCGCACGCAGTTGACGCTAAATCCTGTATATCACGATTATTTGAAGCAATTCCATTTGATTCGCATGGATTTGAAACGAAGCCTTCTGCTTCGCATTGAGTTGAAGCTAAAACATGCATTTCGCATGGATTTGAAGCTAACTCGTTTTTTTCGCCTGCATTTGGAGCTATATCACTTATATTCGCAAGTATTTGAAGGTCAATCATTCGTTTCGCATGGATTTGAAGCTAATCCTTCTACTTCGCATTCATTTGAAGCTAAATCATGCGTTTCGCACGGATTTGTAGCTATCTCGTTTGATTCGCCTGCATTTCAAGCTATATCACTTATATGGCAAGTGTTTGAAGCTAAATCATTTGTGTCGCATGGGTTTGAATCTAAGCCTTCTACGTCGCATTGATTTGAAGCTAAATCATGTGATTCGCTTGGATTTGAAGATAACTCGTTCGATTCGCATGCAGTTGAAGCTAAATCGTGTATATAACAATTATTTGAAGCTAAACCATTTGTTTCGCATGGTTTTGTATCTAAGCCTTCTACTTCGCATTGATTAGAAGCTAAATCGTGTGTTCCGCATGAATTTGAAGCTAACTCGTTTGTTTCGCACGCAGTTGACGCTAAATTATGTATATCACGATTATTTGAAGCCATTCCATTTGTTTCTCACGTATTTGAAACTAAGCCTTCTACTTCGCATTGATTTGAAGCTAAATCATGTGTTTCGCTTGGATTTGAAGATAACTCGTTCGATTCGCATGCAGTTGAAGCTAAATCATGTATATCACAATTATTTGAAGCTTAACCATTTGTTTCGCATGGTTTTGTATCTAAGCCTTCTACTTCGCATTGATTAGAAGATAAATCATGTGTTCCGCATGAATTCGAGGCTAACTCGTTTTATTCGCATGCAGTTGAAGCTAAATCATGTTTATCACAAGTATCTGAATCTAAACCATCTGTTTCGCATGAATATTAAGCTGAACCATGTGTTTCTCATGAATTTGAAACTATATCATGTGTTTCGCATGGATTTGAAGCTAAATCATGTGTTTCGCAGGGATTCGAAGCTAACTCGTTTGTTTCGCCTTCATTTGAAGCTAAATCATGTACATGTCAAGTATATGCAGCTAAACCATTTGATTCGCATGGATTAGAAACTAATCCTTCTACTTCGCATTGATTTGAAGCTAAATCATGTGTTTCGCTTGGATTTGAAGATAACTCGTTCGATTCGCATGCAGTTGAAGCTAAATCGTGTATATCACAATTATTTGAAGCTAAACCATTTGTTTCGCATGGTTTTGTATCTAAGCCTTCTACTTCGCATTGATTAGAAGCTAAATCATGTGTTCCGCATGAATTTGAAGCTAACTCGTTTGTTTCGCACGCAGTTGACGCTAAATTATGTATATCACGATTATTTGAAGCTATTCCATTTGTTTCTCTCGTATTTGAAACTAAGCCATCTACTTCGCATTGATTTGAAGCTGAATCATGTGTTTCGCTTGCATTTGAAGCTAACTCGTTTGTTTCGCATAGATTTGAAGCTAAGTCATGTGTTTCGCATGGATTTGAAGCTAGCTCGTTTGTTTCGCCTGCATTTGAAGCTACATTACTTCTATTCGAAAGTATTTTATGATAAATCATTCGTTTCGCATGGATTTGAAGCTAATCCTTCAACTTCGCATTCATTTGAAGCTAAATCATGCGTTTCGCATGGATTTGAAGCTATATCACTTATATTCGCAAGTATTTGAAGGTCAATCATTCGTTTCGCATGGATTTGAAGCTAATCCTTCTACTTCGGATTGTTTTGAAGCTAAATCATGTGTTTCGCATGGATTTGTAGCTAACTCGTTTGTTTCGCACGCAGTTCACGCTAAATCGTGTATATCGCGATTATTTGAAGCAATTCCATTTGATTCGCATGGATTAGAAACGAAGCCTTCTGCTTCGCATTGAGTTGAAGCTAAAACATGCATTTCGCATGGATTTGAAGCTAACTCGTTTTTTTCGCCTGCATTTGGAGCTATATCACTTATATTCGCAAGTATTTGAAGGTCAATCATTCGTTTCGCATGGATTTGAAGCTAATCCTTCTACTTCGCATTCATTTGAAGCTAAATCATGCGTTTCGCACGGATTTGTAGCTAACTCGTTTGATTCGCCTGCATTTCAAGCTATATCACTTATATGGCAAGTGTTTGAAGCTAATTCATTTGTGTCGCATGGGTTTGAAGCTAAGCCTTCTACTTCGGATGGATTTGAAGCTAAATCATGCGTTTCGCTTGGATTTAAAACTAACTTGTTTGTTTCGCATGCAGTTGAAACTAAATCATGTATATCACAAGTATTTGAAGCTGAACCATTTGTTTCGCATGAATATTAAGCTAAACCATGTGTTTCGAATGAATTTGAAGCTAAATCATGTGTTTCACAGGGATTCGAAGCTAACTCGTTTGTTTCGCCTGCATTTGAAGCTAAATCATGTATATCACAAATATTTGAAGCTGAACCATTTGTTTCGCATGCATTTGTAACTAAGCCTTCTACTTCGCATAGATTTGAAGCTAAATCATGTGTTTCGCATGGATTTGAAGCTAATCCTTCAACTTCGCATTCATTTGAAGCTATATCACTTATATTCGCAAGTATTTGAAGGTCAATCATTCGTTTCGCATGGATTTGAAGCTAATCCTTCTACTTCGGATTGTTTTGAAGCTAAATCATGTGTTTCGCATGGATTTGTAGCTAACTCGTTTGTTTCGCACGCAGTTGACGCTAAATCCTGTATATCACGATTATTTGAAGCAATTCCATTTGATTCGCATGGATTTGAAACGAAGCCTTCTGCTTCGCATTGAGTTGAAGCTAAAACATGCATTTCGCATGGATTTGAAGCTAACTCGTTTTTTTCGCCTGCATTTGGAGCTATATCACTTATATTCGCAAGTATTTGAAGGTCAATCATCCGTTTCGCATGGATTTGAAGCTAATCCTTCTACTTCGCATTCATTTGAAGCTAAATCATGTGTTTCACAGGGATTCGAAGCTAACTCGTTTGTTTCGCCTGCATTTGAAGCTAAATCATGTATATCACAAATATTTGAAGCTGAACCATTTGTTTCGCATGCATTTGTAACTAAGCCTTCTACTTCGCATAGATTTGAAGCTAAATCATGTGTTTCGCATGGATTTGAAGCTAATCCTTCAACTTCGCATTCATTTGAAGCTATATCACTTATATTCGCAAGTATTTGAAGGTCAATCATTCGTTTCGCATGGATTTGAAGCTAATCCTTCTACTTCGGATTGTTTTGAAGCTAAATCATGTGTTTCGCATGGATTTGTAGCTAACTCGTTTGTTTCGCACGCAGTTGACGCTAAATCGTGTATATCACGATTATTTGAAGCAATTCCATTTGATTCGCACGGATTTGAAACGAAGCCTTCTGCTTCGCATTGAGTTGATGCTAAAACATGCATTTCGCATGGATTTGAAGCTAACTCGTTTTTTTCGCCTGCATTTGGAGCTATATCACTTATATTCGCAAGTATTTGAAGGTCAATCATTCGTTTCGCATGGATTTGAAGCTAATCCTTCTACTTCGGATTGTTTTGAAGCTAAATCATGTGTTTCGCATGGATTTGTAGCTAACTCGTTTGTTTCGCACGCAGTTGACGCTAAATCGTGTATATCGCGATTATTTGAAGCAATTCCATTTGATTCGCATGGATTTGAAACGAAGCCTTCTGCTTCGCATTGAGTTGAAGCTAAAACATGCATTTCGCTTGTATTTGAAGCTAACTCGTTTGTTTCGCATAGATTTGAACCTAAATCATGCGTTTCGCATGGATTTCAAGCTATATCACTTATATTCGCAAGTATTTGAATTTCAATCATTCGTTTCGCATCGAATCGAAACTAATCCTTCTACTTCGGATTGTTTTGAAGCTAAATCATGTGTTTCGCATGGTATTGTAGCTAAGTCGTTTGATTCGCCTGCATTTGAAGCTATATCACTTATATGGCAAGTGTTTGAAGCTAAATCATTTGTGTCGCATGGGTTTGAAGCTAAGCCTTCTACTTCGGATGGATTTGAAGCTAAATCATGCGTTTCGCTTGGATTTAAAACTAACTAGTTTGTTTCGCATGCAGTTGAAACTAAATCATGTATATCACAAGTATTTGAAGCTGAACCATTTGTTTCGCATGAATATTAAGCTAAACCATGTGTTTCGAATGAATTTGAAGCTAAATCATGTGTTTCGCAGGGATTCGAAGCTAACTCGTTTGTTTCGCCTGCATTTGAAGCTAAATCATGTACATGTCAAGTATATGCAGCTAAACCATTTGATTCGCATGGATTTGAAACTAAGCCTTCTACTTCGCATTGATTTGAAGCTAAATCATGTGTTTCGCTTGGATTTGAAGATAACACGTTCGATTCGCATGCAGTTGAATCTAAATCATGTATATCACAATTATTTGAAGCTAAACCATTTGTTTCGCATGGTTTTGTATCTAAGCCTTCTACTTCGCATTGATTAGAAGCTAAATCATGTGTTCCGCATGAATTTGAAGCTAACTCGTTTGTTTCGCACGCAGTTGACGCTAAATTATGTATATCACGATTATTTGAAGCTATTCCATTTGTTTCTCTCGTATTTGAAACTAAGTCTTCTACTTCGCATTGATTTGAAGCTGAATCATGTGTTTCGCTTGCATTTGAAGCTAACTCGTTTGTTTCGCATAGATTTGAAGCTAAGTCATGTGTTTCGCATGGATTTGAAGCTAGCTCGTTTGTTTCGCCTGCATTTGAAGCTACATTACTTCTATTCGAAAGTATTTGATGATAAATCATTCGTTTCGCATGGATTTGAAGCTAATCCTTCAACTTCGCATTCATTTGAAGCTAAATCATGCGTTTCGCATGGATTTGAAGCTATATCACTTATATTCGCAAGTATTTGAAGGTCAATCATTCGTTTCGCATGGATTTGAAGCTAATCCTTCTACTTCGGATTGTTTTGAAGCTAAATCATGTGTTTCGCATGGATTTGAAGCTATCTCGTTTGTTTCGCCTGCATTTGAAGCTAAATCATGTATATCACAAGTATTTGAAGCAAAACCATTTGTTTCGCATGAATATTAAGCTAAACCATGTGTTTCGAATGAATTTGAAGCTAAATCATGTGTTTCGCATGGATGTGAAACTAACTCGTTTGTATCGCATGCAGTTGAAGCTAAATCATGTATATCACAATTATTTGAAGCTAAACCATTTGATTCGCATGGATTTCAAAATAAGCCTTCTACTTCGCATTGATTTGAAGCTTAACCATTTGTTTCGCATGGTTTTGTATCTAAGCCTTCTACTTCGCATTGATTAGAAGATAAATCATGTGTTCCGCATGAATTTGAAGCTAACTCGTTTGTTTCGCACGCAGTTGACGCTAAATTATGTATATCACGATTATTAGAAGCTATTCCATTTGATTCGCATGGATTTGAAACTAAGCCTTCTACTTCGCATTGAGTTGAAGCTAAATCATGTGTTTCGCATGGATTCGAGGCTAACTCGTTTGATTCGCATGCAGTTGAAGCTAAATCATGTTTATCACAAGTATCTGAATCTAAACCATCTGTTTCGCATGAATATTAAGCAGAACCATGTGTTTCTCATGAATTTGAAACTATATCATGTGTTTCGCATGGATTTGAAGCTAAATCATGTGTTTCGCATGGATTTGAAGCTAGCTCGTTTGTTTCGCCTGCATTTGAAGCTACATTACTTCTATTCGAAAGTATTTGATGATAAATCATTCATTTCGCATGGATTTGAAGCTAATCCTTCAACTTCGCATTCATTTGAAGCTAAATCATGCGTTTCGCATGGATTTGAAGCTATATCACTTATATTCGCAAGTATTTGAGGGTCAATCATTCGATTCGCATGGATTTGAAGCTAATCCTTCTACTTCGGATTGTTTTGAAGCTAAATCATGTGTTTCGCATGGATTTGTAGCTAACTCGTTTGTTTCGCACGCAGTTGACGCTAAATCGTGTATATCGCGATTATTTGAAGCAATTCCATTTGATTCGCATGGATTTGAAACGAAGCCTTCTGCTTCGCATTGAGTTGAAGCTAAAACATGCATTTCGCATGGATTTGAAGCTAACTCGTTTTTTTCGCCTGCATTTGGAGCTGTATCACTTATATTCGCAAGTATTTGAAGGTGAATCATTCGTTTCGCATGGATTTGAAGCTAATCCTTCTACTTCGCATTCATTTGAAGCTAAATCATGCGTTTCGCACGGATTTGTAGCTAACTCGTTTGATTCGCCTGCATTTCAAGCTATATCACTTATATGGCAAGTGTTTGAAGCTAAATCATTTGTGTCGCATGGGTTTGAAGCTAAGCCTTCTACTTCGGATGGATTAGAAGCTAAATCATGCGTTTCGCTTGGATTTAAAACTAACTTGTTTGTTTCGCATGCAGTTGAAACTAAATCATGTATATCACAAGTATTTGAAGCTGAACCATTTGTTTCGCATGGATTTCAAAATAAGCCTTCTACTTCGCATTGATTTGAAGCTAAATCATGTGTTTCGCATGGATTTGAAGCTAACTCGTTTGTTTCGCATGCAGCTGAAGCTAGATCGTGTATATCACAAGTATTTCAAGCTATACCATTTGTTTCGCCTGGATTTGAAGATAAACCTTCTACTTCGCATTGATATGAAGCTAACTCGATTGTTTCGCCTGCACTTGAAGCTATATCACTTATATCGCTATTATCTGAAGATAAATCATTTGTTTCTCATGTATTTGTAGCTAAGCCTTCTACATCGCATTGATTTGAAGCTAAATCAATCGTTTCGCATGGATTTTAAGCTAACCCGTTTGTTTTGCCTGCATTTCAAGCTATATCACTTATATCGCAATTATCCGAAAATAAATCATTTGTTTCTCATGTATTTGTAGCTAAGCATTCTACTTCGCATTGATTTGAAGTTAAATCACGTGCTTCCCCTGGATTTGAAGCTAACTCGCTTGTTTCACATGCAGTTGAAGCTAAATCATGTATATCACATGTATTTGATGCTAAACCATATGTTTCTCTTGGATTTGAAGCTAACTCGTATGTTTCGCGTGCAGTTGAAGCTAAATCATGTATTTAACAAGTATTTGAACCCAAACCATTTGTTTCGCATGGATTTGAAGCTAAACCTTCTACATCGCATTGATTTGAGCTAAATCATTTGTTTCGCTTGTATTCGAAGCTAACTCGCTTGCTTCGCATGCAGTGGAAGCTAAATTATGTATATCACAAGTATTTGAAGCTGAATCATGTGTTTGGCATGTATTTGTATCTAACTCGTTTATTTCGCATGCAGTTGAAGCTAAATCATGTATATCACAAGTATTTGAAGCTAAAACATTTCATTCGCATGGATTCGATGATCAGCCTTCTGCTTCGCATTGATTTGAAGCTAAATCATGTGTTTAGCATTGATTTGAAGCTAACTCGTTTTTTTCGCATGCATTTGAAGCTAAATCATGTATATCACAAGTATTTGAAGCTGAATCACTTGATTCGGAGCTAAGCCTTCTATTTCGCCTTGATTTGGAACTAAAGCATGTGATCCGTATGGATTTAAAGCTAACTCGTTTGTTTCGCCTGCATTTGAATCTAAATCATGTATATCACAAATATTTGAAGCTGAACCATTTGTTTCGCATGCATTTGTAACTAAGCCTTCTACTTCGCATTGATTTGAAGCTGAATCATGTGTTTCGCTTGAATTTGAGGCGAACATGTTTGTTTCACATGCAGTTGAAGCTTAATCATGTACATAACAAGTATTTGCAGCTGAACTATTTGCTACGCATGAATATTAAGCTAAACCATGTGTTACGAATGAAATTGAAGCTAAATCACGTATTTCGCATGCATTTGAAGCTAACTCGTTTTTTGCGCCTGCATTTGATGCTAAATCATGTATATCACAGGTATTTGAAGCTAAACCATTTGTTTCGCGTGGATTCGAAGATAAGCCTTCTACTTCGCATTGATTTGAAGCGAAATCATGTGTATCGCTTGGATTTGAAACTAAACCTTCTATAACGCATTAATTTGAAGTTAAATCATGTGTTTCGCTTGGATTTGAAGCCCACACGTTTGTTTCGTCTGCATTTGAAGCTATATCACTTATATCGCAAGTGTTTGAAGCTAAATCATTTGTTTCGCATGGATTTGAAGATAAACCTTCTACATCGCATTGATTTGAGCTAAATCATGTGCTTCGCTTGCATTTGAAGCTACCTCGCTTGCACCGCATGCAGTGGAAGCTAAATTATGTATATCACAAGTATTTGAAGCTAATCCATTTGTTTCGCGTGGATTCGAAGATCAGCCTTCTACTTCGCATTGATTTGAAGTTAAATCATATATTTCGCATGGATTTGAAGCTAATCGTTTGTATCGCATGCAGTTGAAGCTTAATCATGTATATCCCAAGTATTTGAAGCTCAACCATTTGATTCGCATGGATTTGAAGATCAGACTTCTGCTTCGCACTGATTTGAAGCGGCATCGTGTGTTTCGCTGTATTTGAAGCTAACTCGTTGGTTTCGCATGCAATTGAAGCTAAATCATGTATATCACAAGTATTTGAAGCTGAACCTTTTGTTTCGCATGGATTTGAAGCTAAGCCTTCTACTTCGTATTGATTTGAAGCTGAATCATGTGTTTCGCATGCATTTGAAGCTAATCGTTTGTATCGCATGGAGTTGAAGCTAAATCATGTATATCACAATTATTTGAAGCTAAACCATTTGTTTCGCATGGTTTTGTATCTAAGCCTTCTACTTCGCATTGATTAGAAGCTAAATCATGTGTTCCGCATGAATTTGAAGCTAACTCGTTTGTTTCGCACGCAGTTGACGCTAAATTATGTATATCACGATTATTTGAAGCTATTCCATTTGTTTCTCTCGTATTTGAAACTAAGTCTTCTACTTCGCATTGATTTGAAGCTGAATCATGTGTTTCGCTTGCATTTGAAGCTAACTCGTTTGTTTCGCATAGATTTGAAGCTAAGTCATGTGTTTCGCATGGATTTGAAGCTAGCTCGTTTGTTTCGCCTGCATTTGAAGCTACATTACTTCTATTCGAAAGTATTTGATGATAAATCATTCGTTTCGCATGGATTTGAAGCTAATCCTTCAATTTCGCATTCATTTGAAGCTAAATCATGCGTTTCGCATGGATTTGAAGCTATATCACTTATATTCGCAAGTATTTGAAGGTCAATCATTCGTTTCGCATGGATTTGAAGCTAATCCTTCTACTTCGGATTGTTTTGAAGCTAAATCATGTGTTTCGCATGGATTTGAAGCTATCTCGTTTGTTTCGCCTGCATTTGAAGCTAAATCATGTATATCACAAGTATTTGAAGCAAAACCATTTGTTTCGCATGAATATTAAGCTAAACCATGTGTTTCGAATGAATTTGAAGCTAAATCATGTGTTTCGCATGGATGTGAAACTAACTCGTTTGTATCGCATGCAGTTGAAGCTAAATCATGTATATCACAATTATTTGAAGCTAAACCATTTGATTCGCATGGATTTCAAAATAAGCCTTCTACTTCGCATTGATGTGAAGCTAAATCATGTGTTTCGCAGGGATTCGAAGCTAACTCGTTTGTTTCGCCTGCATTTGAAGCTAAATCATGTACATGACAAGTATATGCAGCTAAACCATTTGATTCGCATGGATTTGAAACTAAGCCTTCTACTTCGCATTGATTTGAAGCTAAATCATGTGTTTCGCTTGGATTTGAAGATAACTCGTTCGATTCGCATGCAGTTGAAGCTAAATCATGTATATCACAATTATTTGAAGCTTAACCATTTGTTTCGCATGGTTTTGTATCTAAGCCTTCTACTTCGCATTGATTAGAAGATAAATCATGTGTTCCGCATGAATTTGAAGCTAACTCGTTTGTTTCGCATGCAGCTGAAGCTAGATCGTGTATATCACAAGTATTTCCAGCTAAACCATTTGATTCGCATGGATTTGAAACTAAGCCTTCCACTTCCCATTGATTTGAAGCTAAATCATGTGACTCGCATGGATTTGAACCTCACTCGTTCGTTTCGCCTGCATTTGAAACTAAATCATGTATATCACAAGTATTTCAAGCTATACCATTTGTTTCGCCTGGATTTGAAGATAAACCTTCTACTTCGCATTGATATGAAGCTAACTCGATTGTTTCGCCTGCACTTGAAGCTATATCACTTATATCGCTATTATCTGAAGATAAATCATTTGTTTCTCATGTATTTGTAGCTAAGCCTTCTACATCGCATTGATTTGAAGCTAAATCAATCGTTTCGCATGGATTTTAAGCTAACCCGTTTGTTTTGCCTGCATTTCAAGCTATATCACTTATATCGCAATTATCCGAAAATAAATCATTTGTTTCTCATGTATTTGTAGCTAAGCATTCTACTTCGCATTGATTTGAAGTTAAATCACGTGCTTCCCCTGGATTTGAAGCTAACTCGCTTGTTTCACATGCAGTTGAAGCTAAATCATGTATATCACATGTATTTGATGCTAAACCATATGTTTCTCTTGGATTTGAAGCTCACTCGTATGTTTCGCGTGCAGTTGAAGCTAAATCATGTATTTAACAAGTATTTGAACCCAAACCATTTGTTTCGCATGGATTTGAAGCTAAACCTTCTACATCGCATTGATTTGAGCTAAATCATTTGTTTCGCTTGTATTCGAAGCTAACTCGCTTGCTTCGCATGCAGTGGAAGCTAAATTATGTATATCACAAGTATTTGAAGCTGAATCATGTGTTTGGCATGTATTTGTATCTAACTCGTTTATTTCGCATGCAGTTGAAGCTAAATCATGTATATCACAAGCATTTGAAGCTAAAACATTTCATTCGCATGGATTCGATGATCAGCCTTCTGCTTCGCATTGATTTGAAGCTAAATCATGTGTTTAGCATTGATTTGAAGCTAACTCGTTTTTTTCGCATGCATTTGAAGCTAAATCATGTATATCACAAGTATTTGAAGCTGAACCACTTGATTCGGAGCTAAGCCTTCTATTTCGCCTTGATTTGGAACTAAAGCATGTGATCCGTATGGATTTAAAGCTAACTCGTTTGTTTCGCCTGCATTTGAATCTAAATCATGTATATCACAAATATTTGAAGCTGAACCATTTGTTTCGCATGCATTTGTAACTAAGCCTTCTACTTCGCATTGATTTGATGCTGAATCATGTGTTTCGCTTGAATTTGAGGCAAACATGTTTGTTTCACATGCAGTTGAAGCTTAATCATGTACATAACAAGTATTTGCAGCTGAACTATTTGCTACGCATGAATATTAAGCTAAACCATGTGTTACGAATGAATTTGAAGCTAAATCATGTATTTCGCATGCATTTGAAGCTAACTCGTTTTCTGCGCCTGCATTTGATGCTAAATCATGTATATCACAGGTATTTGAAGCTAAACCATTTGTTTCGCGTGGATTCGAAGATAAGCCTTCTACTTCGCATTGATTTGAAGCGAAATCATGTGTATCGCTTGGATTTGAAACTAAACCTTCTATAACGCATTAATTTGATGTTAAATCATGTGTTTCGCTTGGATTTGAAGCCCACACGTTTGTTTCGTCTGCATTTGAAGCTATATCACTTATATCGCAAGTGTTTGAAGCTAAATCATTTGTTTCGCATGGATTTGAAGCTAAACCTTCTACATCGCATTGATTTGAGCTAAATCATGTGCTTCGCTTGCATTTGAAGCTACCTCGCTTGCACCGCATGCAGTGGAAGCTAAATTATGTATATCACAAGTATTTGAAGCTAATCCATTTGTTTCGCGTGGATTCGAAGATCAGCCTTCTACTTCGCATTGATTTGAAGTTAAATCATATGTTTCGCATGGATTTGAAGCTAATCGTTTGTATCGCATGCAGTTGAAGCTTAATCATGTATATCCCAAGTATTTGAAGCTCAACCATTTGATTCGCATGGATTTGAAGATCAGACTTCTGCTTCGCACTGATTTGACGCGGCATCGTGTGTTTCGCTGTATTTGAAGCTAACTCGTTGGTTTCGCATGCAATTGAAGCTAAATCATGTATATCACAAGTATTTGAAGCTGAACCTTTTGTTTCGCATGGATTTGAAGCTAAGCCTTCTACTTCGTATTGATTTGAAGCTGAATCATGTGTTTCGCATGCATTTGAAGCTAATCGTTTGTATCGCATGGAGTTGAATCTAAATCATGTATATCACAAGTATTTGAAGCTAAACCATTTGATTCGCATGGATTTCAAAATAAGCCTTCTACTTGGCATTGATTTGAAGCTAAATCATGTGTTTCTCTTGAATTTGAAGCTAACACTTTCGTTTCACATGCAGTTGAAGCTAAATCATGTATGTCACAAGTATTTGAAGCTGAACCATTTGTTTCGCACGAATATCAGGCTAAACAATGTGTTTGGAATGAATTTGAAGCTAAATCATGTGTTTCGCATAGATTCGAAGCTAACTCGTTTGTTACGCATGCAGTTGAAGCTGAATCATGTATATCCCAAGTATATGAAGCTCATCCATTTGATTCGCATGGATTTCAAAATAAGCCTTCTACTTCGCATTGATTTGAAGCTAAATCATGTGTTTCGCATGGATTTGAAGCTAACTCGTTTGTTTCTCATGCAGCTGAAGCTAAATCGTGTATATGACAAGTATTTACAGCTAAACCATTTGATTCGCATGGATTCGAAGATCAGCCATCTACCTCGTATTGATTTAAAGCTAAATCATGTGTTTCGCATGGATTTGAAGCTAACTCGTTTGTATCGCATGCAGTTGAAGCTAAATTATGTATATCACAATTATTTGAAGCTAAACCATTTGATTCGCATGGATTTCAAAATAAGCCTTCTACTTGGCATTGATTTGAAGCTAAATCATGTGTTTCGCATGGATTTGAAGCTAACTCGTTTGTTTCGCATGCAGCTGAAGCTAAATCGTGTATATCACACGTATTTACAGCTAAACCATTTGATTCGCATGGATTCGAAGATCAGCCATCTACCTCGTATTGATTTAAAGCTAAATCATGTGTTTCGCATGGATTTGAAGCTAACTCGTTTGTATCGCATGCAGTTGAAGCTAAATCATGTATATCACAATTATTTGAAGCTAAACCATTTGATTCGCATGGATTTCAAAATAAGCCTTCTACTTCGCATGGATTTGAAGCAGAATCATGTGTTTCGCTTGAATTTGAAGCGAACATGTTTGCTTCACATGCAGTTGAAGCTAAATCATGTATATCACAACTATTTGCAGCTGAACCATTTGCTACGCATGAATATTAGGCTAAACCATGTGTTACGAATGAATTTGAAGCTAAATCATGTATTTCGCATGCATTTGAAGCTAACTCGTTTTCTTCGCCTGCATTTGATGATAATTCATGTATATCACAGGTATTTGAAGCTAAACCATTTGTTTCGCGTGGTTTCGAAGATAAGCCTTCTACTTCGCATTGATTTGAAGCGAAATCATGTGTATCGCTTGGATTTGAAACTAAACCTACTATAACGCATTAATTTGAAGTTAAATCATGTGTTTCGCTTGGATTTGAAGCCAACACGTTTGTTTCGTCTGCATTTGAAGCTATATCACTTATATCGCAAGTGTTTGAAGCTAAATCATTTGTTTCGCATGGATTTGAAGCTAAACCTTCTACATCGCATTGATTTGAGCTAAATCATGTGCTTCGCTTGCATTTGAAGCTACCTCGCTTGCACCGCATGCAGTGGAAGCTAAATTATGTATATCACAAGTATTTGAAGCTAATCCATTTGTTTCGCGTGGATTCGAAGATCAGCCTTCTACTTCGCATTGATTTGAAGTTAAATCATATGTTTCGCATGGATTTGAAGCTAATCGTTTGTATCGCATGGAGTTGAAGCTAAATCATGTATATCACAAGTATTTGAAGCTAAACCATTTGATTCGCATGGATTTCAAAATAAGCCTTCTACTTGGCATTGATTTGAAGCTAAATCATGTGTTTCTCTTGAATTTGAAGCTAACACTTTCGTTTCACATGCAGTTGAAGCTAAATCATGTATGTCACAAGTATTTGAAGCTGAACCATTTGTTTCGCACGAATATCAGGCTAAACAATGTGTTTGGAATGAATTTGAAGCTAAATCATGTGTTTCGCATAGATTCGAAGCTAACTCGTTTGTTACGCATGCAGTTGAAGCTGAATCATGTATATCCCAAGTATATGAAGCTCATCCATTTGATTCGCATGGATTTCAAAATAAGCCTTCTACTTCGCATTGATTTGAAGCTAAATCATGTGTTTCGCATGGATTTGAAGCTAACTCGTTTGTTTCTCATGCAGCTGAAGCTAAATCGTGTATATGACAAGTATTTACAGCTAAACCATTTGATTCGCATGGATTCGAAGATCAGCCATCTACCTCGTATTGATTTAAAGCTAAATCATGTGTTTCGCATGGATTTGAAGCTAACTCGTTTGTATCGCATGCAGTTGAAGCTAAATTATGTATATCACAATTATTTGAAGCTAAACCATTTGATTCGCATGGATTTCAAAATAAGCCTTCTACTTGGCATTGATTTGAAGCTAAATCACGTGTTTCGCATGGATTTGAAGCTAACTCGTTTGTATCGCATGCAGTTGAAGCTAAATCATGTATATCACAATTATTTGAAGCTAAACCATTTGATTCGCATGGATTTCAAAATAAGCCTTCTACTTCGCATTGATTTGAAGCTAAATCATGTGTTTCGCATGGATTTGAAGCTAACTCGTTTGTTTCGCATGCAGCTGAAGCTAGATCGTGTATATCACAAGTATTTCCAGCTAAACCATTTGATTCGCATGGATTTGAAACTAAGCCTTCCACTTCCCATTGATTTGAAGCTAAATCATGTGACTCGCATGGATTTGAACCTCACTCGTTCGTTTCGCCTGCATTTGAAACTAAATCATGTATATCACAAGTATTTCAAGCTATACCATTTGTTTTGCCTGGATTTGAAGATAAACCTTCTACTTCGCATTGATATGAAGCTAACTCGATTGTTTCGCCTGCACTTGAAGCTATATCACTTATATCGCTATTATCTGAAGATAAATCATTTGTTTCTCATGTATTTGTAGCTAAGCCTTCTACATCGCATTGATTTGAAGCTAAATCAATCGTTTCGCATGGATTTTATGCTAACCCGTTTGTTTTGTCTGCATTTCAAGCTATATCACTTATATCGCAATTATCCGAAAATAAATCATTTGTTTCTCATGTATTTGTAGCTAAGCATTCTACTTCGCATTGATTTGAAGTTAAATCACGTGCTTCCCCTGGATTTGAAGCTAACTCGCTTGTTTCACATGCAGTTGAAGCTAAATCATGTATATCACATGTATTTGATGCTAAACCATATGTTTCTCTTGGATTTGAAGCTAACTCGTATGTTTCGCGTGCAGTTGAAGCTAAATCATGTATTTAACAAGTATTTGAACCCAAACCATTTGTTTCGCATGGATTTGAAGCTAAACCTTCTACATCGCATTGATTTGAGCTAAATCATTTGTTTCGCTTGTATTCGAAGCTAACTCGCTTGCTTCGCATGCAGTGGAAGCTAAATTATGTATATCACAAGTATTTGAAGCTGAATCATGTGTTTGGCATGTATTTGTATCTAACTCGTTTATTTCGCATGCAGTTGAAGCTAAATCATGTATATCACAAGCATTTGAAGCTAAAACATTTCATTCGCATGGATTCGATGATCAGCCTTCTGCTTCGCATTGATTTGAAGCTAAATCATGTGTTTAGCATTGATTTGAAGCTAACTCGTTTTTTTCGCATGCATTTGAAGCTAAATCATGTATATCACAAGTATTTGAAGCTGAACCACTTGATTCGGAGCTAAGCCTTCTATTTCGCCTTGATTTGGAACTAAAGCATGTGATCCGTATGGATTTAAAGCTAACTCGTTTGTTTCGCCTGCATTTGAATCTAAATCATGTATATCACAAATATTTGAAGCTGAACCATTTGTTTCGCATGCATTTGTAACTAAGCCTTCTACTTCGCATTGATTTGAAGCTGAATCATGTGTTTCGCTTGAATTTGAGGCAAACATGTTTGTTTCACATGCAGTTGAAGCTTAATCATGTACATAACAAGTATTTGCAGCTGAACTATTTGCTACGCATGAATATTAAGCTAAACCATGTGTTACGAATGAATTTGAAGCTAAATCATGTATTTCGCATGCATTTGAAGCTAACTCGTTTTCTGCGCCTGCATTTGATGCTAAATCATGTATATCACAGGTATTTGAAGCTAAACCATTTGTTTCGCGTGGATTCGAAGATAAGCCTTCTACTTCGCATTGATTTGAAGCGAAATCATGTGTATCGCTTGGATTTGAAACTAAACCTTCTATAACGCATTAATTTGAAGTTAAATCATGTGTTTCGCTTGGATTTGAAGCCCACACGTTTGTTTCGTCTGCATTTGAAGCTATATCACTTATATCGCAAGTGTTTGAAGCTAAATCATTTGTTTCGCATGGATTTGAAGCTAAACCTTCTACATCGCATTGATTTGAGCTAAATCATGTGCTTCGCTTGCATTTGAAGCTACCTCGCTTGCACCGCATGCAGTGGAAGCTAAATTATGTATATCACAAGTATTTGAAGCTAATCCATTTGTTTCGCGTGGATTCGAAGATCAGCCTTCTACTTCGCATTGATTTGAAGTTAAATCATATGTTTCGCATGGATTTGAAGCTAATCGTTTGTATCGCATGCAGTTGAAGCTTAATCATGTATATCCCAAGTATTTGAAGCTCAACCATTTGATTCGCATGGATTTGAAGATCAGACTTCTGCTTCGCACTGATTTGAAGCGGCATCGTGTGTTTCGCTGTATTTAAAGCTAACTCGTTGGTTTCGCATGCAATTGAAGCTAAATCATGTATATCACAAGTATTTGAAGCTGAACCTTTTGTTTCGCATGGATTTGAAGCTAAGCCTTCTACTTCGTATTGATTTGAAGCTGAATCATGTGTTTCGCATGCATTTGAAGCTAATCGTTTGTATCGCATGGAGTTGAAGCTAAATCATGTATATCACAAGTATTTGAAGCTAAACCATTTGATTCGCATGGATTTCAAAATAAGCCTTCTACTTGGCATTGATTTGAAGCTAAATCATGTGTTTCTCTTGAATTTGAAGCTAACACTTTCGTTTCACATGCAGTTGAAGCTAAATCATGTATGTCACAAGTATTTGAAGCTGAACCATTTGTTTCGCACGAATATCAGGCTAAACAATGTGTTTGGAATGAATTTGAAGCTAAATCATGTGTTTCGCATAGATTCGAAGCTAACTCGTTTGTTACGCATGCAGTTGAAGCTGAATCATGTATATCCCAAGTATATGAAGCTCATCCATTTGATTCGCATGGATTTCAAAATAAGCCTTCTACTTCGCATTGATTTGAAGCTAAATCATGTGTTTCGCATGGATTTGAAGCTAACTCGTTTGTTTCTCATGCAGCTGAAGCTAAATCGTGTATATGACAAGTATTTACAGCTAAACCATTTGATTCGCATGGATTCGAAGATCAGCCATCTACCTCGTATTGATTTAAAGCTAAATCATGTGTTTCGCATGGATTTGAAGCTAACTCGTTTGTATCGCATGCAGTTGAAGCTAAATTATGTATATCACAATTATTTGAAGCTAAACCATTTGATTCGCATGGATTTCAAAATAAGCCTTCTACTTGGCATTGATTTGAAGCTAAATCATGTGTTTCGCATGGATTTGAAGCTAACTCGTTTGTTTCGCATGCAGCTGAAGCTAAATCGTGTATATCACACGTATTTACAGCTAAACCATTTGATTCGCATGGATTCGAAGATCAGCCATCTACCTCGTATTGATTTAAAGCTAAATCATGTGTTTCGCATGGATTTGAAGCTAACTCGTTTGTATCGCCTGCAGTTGAAGCTAAATCATGTATATCACAATTATTTGAAGCTAAACCATTTGATTCGCATGGATTTCAAAATAAGCCTTCTACTTCGCATGGATTTGAAGCAGAATCATGTGTTTCGCTTGAATTTGAAGCGAACATGTTTGCTTCACATGCAGTTGAAGCTAAATCATGTATATCACAACTATTTGCAGCTGAACCATTTGCTACGCATGAATATTAGGCTAAACCATGTGTTACGAATGAATTTGAAGCTAAATCATGTATTTCGCATGCATTTGAAGCTAACTCGTTTTCTTCGCCTGCATTTGATGATAAATCATGTATATCACAGGTATTTGAAGCTAAACCATTTGTTTCGCGTGGTTTCGAAGATAAGCCTTCTACTTCGCATTGATTTGAAGCGAAATCATGTGTATCGCTTGGATTTGAAACTAAACCTTCTATAACGCATTAATTTGAAGTTAAATCATGTGTTTCGTTTGGATTTGAAGCCAACACGTTTGTTTCGTCTGCATTTGAAGCTATATCACTTATATCGCAAGTGTTTGAAGCTAAATCATTTGTTTCGCATGGATTTGAAGCTAAACCTTCTACATCGCATTGATTTGAGCTAAATCATGTGCTTCGCTTGCATTTGAAGCTACCTCGCTTGCACCGCATGCAGTGGAAGCTAAATTATGTATATCACAAGTATTTGAAGCTAATCCATTTGTTTCGCGTGGATTCGAAGATCAGCCTTCTACTTCGCATTGATTTGAAGTTAAATCATATGTTTCGCATGGATTTGAAGCTAATCGTTTGTATCGCATGGAGTTGAAGCTAAATCATGTATATCACAAGTATTTGAAGGTAAACCATTTGATTCGCATGGATTTCAAAATAAGCCTTCTAGTTGGCATTGATTTGAAGCTAAATCATGTGTTTCTCTTGAATTTGAAGCTAACACTTTCGTTTCACATGCAGTTGAAGCTAAATCATGTATGTCACAAGTATTTGAAGCTGAACCATTTGTTTCGCACGAATATCAGGCTAAACAATGTGTTTGGAATGAAGTTGAAGCTAAATCATGTGTTTCGCATAGATTCGAAGCTAACTCGTTTGTTACGCATGCAGTTGAAGCTGAATCATGTATATCCCAAGTATATGAAGCTCATCCATTTGATTCGCATGGATTTCAAAATAAGCCTTCTACTTCGCATTGATTTGAAGCTAAATCATGTGTTTCGCATGGATTTGAAGCTAACTCGTTTGTTTCTCATGCAGCTGAAGCTAAATCGTGTATATGACAAGTATTTACAGCTAAACCATTTGATTCGCATGGATTCGAAGATCAGCCATCTACCTCGTATTGATTTAAAGCTAAATCATGTGTTTCGCATGGATTTGAAGCTAACTCGTTTGTATCGCATGCAGTTGAAGCTAAATTATGTATATCACAATTATTTGAAGCTAAACCATTTGATTCGCATGGATTTCAAAATAAGCCTTCTACTTGGCATTGATTTGAAGCTAAATCATGTGTTTCGCATGGATTTGAAGCTAACTCGTTTGTTTCGCATGCAGCTGAAGCTAAATCGTGTATATCACACGTATTTACAGCTAAACTATTTGATTCGCATGGATTCGAAGATCAGCCATCTACCTCGTATTGATTTAAAGCTAAATCATGTGTTTCGCATGGATTTGAAGCTAACTCGTTTGTATCGCATGCAGTTGAAGCTAAATCATGTATATCACAATTATTTGAAGCTAAACCATTTGATTCGCATGGATTTCAAAATAAGCCTTCTACTTCGCATTGATTTGAAGCTAAATCATGTGTTTCGCATGGATTTGAAGCTAACTCGTTTGTTTCGCATGCAGCTGAAGCTAGATCGTGTATATCACAAGTATTTCCAGCTAAACCATTTGATTCGCATGGATTTGAAACTAAGCCTTCCACTTCCCATTGATTTGAAGCTAAATCATGTGACTCGCATGGATTTGAACCTCACTCGTTCGTTTCGCCTGCATTTGAAACTAAATCATGTATATCACAAGTATTTCAAGCTATACCATTTGTTTTGCCTGGATTTGAAGATAAACCTTCTACTTCGCATTGATATGAAGCTAACTCGATTGTTTCGCCTGCACTTGAAGCTATATCACTTATATCGCTATTATCTGAAGATAAATCATTTGTTTCTCATGTATTTGTAGCTAAGCCTTCTACATCGCATTGATTTGAAGTTAAATCATGTGCTTCCCCTGGATTTGAAGCTAACTCGCTTGTTTCACATGCAGTTGAAGCTAAATCATGTATATCACATGTATTTGATGCTAAACCATATGTTTCTCTTGGATTTGAAGCTAACTCGTATGTTTCGCGTGCAGTTGAAGCTAAATCATGTATATCACAATTATTTGAAGCTAAACCATTTGAGTCGCATGGATTTCAAAATAAGCCTTCTACTTCGCATTGATTTGAAGCTAAATCATGTGTTTCGCATGGATTTGAAGCCAACACGTTTGTTTCGTCTGCATTTGAAGCTATATCACTTATATCGCAAGTGTTTGAAGCTAAATCATTTGTTTCGCATGGATTTGAAGCTAAACCTTCTACATCGCATTGATTTGAGCTAAATCATGTGCTTCGCTTGCATTTGAAGCTACCTCGCTTGCACCGCATGCAGTGGAAGCTAAATTATGTATATCACAAGTATTTGAAGCTAATCCATTTGTTTCGCGTGGATTCGAAGATCAGCCTTCTACTTCGCATTGATTTGAAGTTAAATCATATGTTTCGCATGGATTTGAAGCTAATCGTTTGTATCGCATGGAGTTGAAGCTAAATCATGTATATCACAAGTATTTGAAGCTAAACCATTTGATTCGCATGGATTTCAAAATAAGCCTTCTACTTGGCATTGATTTGAAGCTAAATCATGTGTTTCTCTTGAATTTGAAGCTAACACTTTCGTTTCACATGCAGTTGAAGCTAAATCATGTATGTCACAAGTATTTGAAGCTGAACCATTTGTTTCGCACGAATATCAGGCTAAACAATGTGTTTGGAATGAATTTGAAGCTAAATCATGTGTTTCGCATAGATTCGAAGCTAACTCGTTTGTTACGCATGCAGTTGAAGCTGAATCATGTATATCCCAAGTATATGAAGCTCATCCATTTGATTCGCATGGATTTCAAAATAAGCCTTCTACTTCGCATTGATTTGAAGCTAAATCATGTGTTTCGCATGGATTTGAAGCTAACTCGTTTGTTTCTCATGCAGCTGAAGCTAAATCGTGTATATGACAAGTATTTACAGCTAAACCATTTGATTCGCATGGATTCGAAGATCAGCCATCTACCTCGTATTGATTTAAAGCTAAATCATGTGTTTCGCATGGATTTGAAGCTAACTCGTTTGTATCGCATGCAGTTGAAGCTAAATTATGTATATCACAATTATTTGAAGCTAAACCATTTGATTCGCATCGATTTCAAAATAAGCCTTCTACTTGGCATTGATTTGAAGCTAAATCATGTGTTTCGCATGGATTTGAAGCTAACTCGTTTGTTTCGCATGCAGCTGAAGCTAAATCGTGTATATCACACGTATTTACAGCTAAACTATTTGATTCGCATGGATTCGAAGATCAGCCATCTACCTCGTATTGATTTAAAGCTAAATCACGTGTTTCGCATGGATTTGAAGCTAACTCGTTTGTATCGCATGCAGTTGAAGCTAAATCATGTATATCACAATTATTTGAAGCTAAACCATTTGTTTCGCATGGTTTTGTATCTAAGCCTTCTACTTCGCATTGATTAGAAGCTAAATCATGTGTTCCGCATGGATTTGTAGCTAACTCGTTTGTTTCGCACGCAGTTGACGCTAAATCGTGTATATCGCGATTATTTGAAGCAATTCCATTTGATTCGCATGGATTTGAAACGAAGCCTTCTGCTTCGCATTGAGTTGAAGCTAAAACATGCATTTCGCATGGATTTGAAGCTAACTCGTTTTTTTCGCCTGCATTTGGAGCTATATCACTTATATTCGCAAGTATTTGAAGGTCAATCATTCGTTTCGCATGGATTTGAAGCTAATCCTTCTACTTCGCATTCATTTGAAGCTAAATCATGCGTTTCGCACGGATTTGTAGCTAACTCGTTTTTATTCGCCTGCATTTCAAGCTATATCACTTATATGGCAAGTGTTTGAAGCTAAATCATTTGTGTCGCATGGGTTTGAAGCTAAGCCTTCTACTTCGCATTGATTTGAAGCTAAATCATGTGTTTCGCTTGGATTTGAAAATAACTCGTTCGATTCGCATGCAGTTGAAGCTAAATCATGTATATCACAATTATTTGAAGCTAAACCATTTGTTTCGCATTGTTTTGTATCTAAGCCTTCTACTTCGCATTGATTAGAAGCTAAATCATGTGTTCCGCATGGATTTGAAGCTAACTCGTTTGTTTCGCCAGCATTTGAAGCTATATCACTTATATTCGCAAGTATTTGAAGGTCAATCATTCGTTTCGCATGGATTTGAAGCTAATCCTTCTACTTCGCATTCATTTGAACCTAAATCATGCGTTTCGCATGGATTTCAAGCTATATCACTTATATTCGCAAGTATTTGAAGTTCAATCATTCGTTTCGCATCGATTCGAAACTAATCCTTCTACTTCGGATTGTTTTGAAGCTAAATCATGTGTTTCGCATGGATTTGTAACTAAGTCGTTTGATTCGCCTGCATTTGAAGCTATATCACTTATATGGCAAGTGTTTGAAGCTAAATCATTTGTGTCGCATGGTTTTGAAGCTAAGCCTTCTACTTCGGATGGATTTGAAGCTAAATCATGCGTTTCGCTTGGATTTAAAACTAACTTGTTTGTTTCGCATGCAGTTGAAACTAAATCACGTATATCACAAGTATTTGAAGCTGAACCATTTGTTTCGGATGAATATTAAGCTAAACCATGTGTTTCGAATGAATTTGAAGCTAAATCATGTGTTTCGCAGGGATTCGAAGCTAACTCGTTTGTTTCGCCTGCATTTGAAGCTAAATCATGTACATGACAAGTATATGCAGCTAAACCATTTGATTCGCATGGATTTGAAATTAAGCCTTCTACTTCGCATTGATTTGAAGCTAAATCATGTGTTTCGCTTGGATTTGAAGATAACTCGTTCGATTCGCATGCAGTTGAAGCTAAATCATGTATATCACGATTATTTGAAGCTATTCCATTTGATTCGCATGGATTTGAAACTAAGCCTTCTACTTCGCATTGAGTTGAAGCTAAATCATGTGTTTCGCATGGATTCGAGGCTAACTCGTTTGATTCGCATGCAGTTGAAGCTAAATCATGTTTATCACAAGTATCGGAATCTAAACCATCTGTTTCGCATGAATATTAAGCTGAACCATGTGTTTCTCATGAATTTGAAACTATATCATGTGTTTCGCATGGATTTGAAGCTAAATCATGTGTTTCGCAGGGATTCGAAGCTAACTCGTTTGTTTCGCCTTCATTTGAAGCTAAATCATGTACATGTCAAGTATATGCCGCTAAACCATTTGATTCGTAAGGATTTGAAACTAAGCCTTCTACATCGCATTGATTTGAAGCTAAATCAATCGTTTCGCATGGATTTTATGCTAACCCGTTTGTTTTGTCTGCATTTCAAGCTATATCACTTATATCGCAATTATCCGAAAATAAATCATTTGTTTCTCATGTATTTGTAGCTAAGCATTCTACTTCGCATTGATTTGAAGTTAAATCACGTGCTTCCCCTGGATTTGAAGCTAACTCGCTTGTTTCACATGCAGTTGAAGCTAAATCATGTATATCACATGTATTTGATGCTAAACCATATGTTTCTCTTGGATTTGAAGCTAACTCGTATGTTTCGCGTGCAGTTGAAGCTAAATCATGTATTTAACAAGTATTTGAACCCAAACCATTTGTTTCGCATGGATTTGAAGCTAAACCTTCTACATCGCATTGATTTGAGCTAAATCATTTGTTTCGCTTGTATTCGAAGCTAACTCGCTTGCTTCGCATGCAGTGGAAGCTAAATTATGTATATCACAAGTATTTGAAGCTGAATCATGTGTTTGGCATGTATTTGTATCTAACTCGTTTATTTCGCATGCAGTTGAAGCTAAATCATGTATATCACAAGCATTTGAAGCTAAAACATTTCATTCGCATGGATTCGATGATCAGCCTTCTGCTTCGCATTGATTTGAAGCTAAATCATGTGTTTAGCATTGATTTGAAGCTAACTCGTTTTTTTCGCATGCATTTGAAGCTAAATCATGTATATCACAAGTATTTGAAGCTGAACCACTTGATTCGGAGCTAAGCCTTCTATTTCGCCTTGATTTGGAACTAAAGCATGTGATCCGTATGGATTTAAAGCTAACTCGTTTGTTTCGCCTGCATTTGAATCTAAATCATGTATATCACAAATATTTGAAGCTGAACCATTTGTTTCGCATGCATTTGTAACTAAGCCTTCTACTTCGCATTGATTTGAAGCTGAATCATGTGTTTCGCTTGAATTTGAGGCAAACATGTTTGTTTCACATGCAGTTGAAGCTTAATCATGTACATAACAAGTATTTGCAGCTGAACTATTTGCTACGCATGAATATTAAGCTAAACCATGTGTTACGAATGAATTTGAAGCTAAATCATGTATTTCGCATGCATTTGAAGCTAACTCGTTTTCTGCGCCTGCATTTGATGCTAAATCATGTATATCACAGGTATTTGAAGCTAAACCATTTGTTTCGCGTGGATTCGAAGATAAGCCTTCTACTTCGCATTGATTTGAAGCGAAATCATGTGTATCGCTTGGATTTGAAACTAAACCTTCTATAACGCATTAATTTGAAGTTAAATCATGTGTTTCGCTTGGATTTGAAGCCCACACGTTTGTTTCGTCTGCATTTGAAGCTATATCACTTATATCGCAAGTGTTTGAAGCTAAATCATTTGTTTCGCATGGATTTGAAGCTAAACCTTCTACATCGCATTGATTTGAGCTAAATCATGTGCTTCGCTTGCATTTGAAGCTACCTCGCTTGCACCGCATGCAGTGGAAGCTAAATTATGTATATCACAAGTATTTGAAGCTAATCCATTTGTTTCGCGTGGATTCGAAGATCAGCCTTCTACTTCGCATTGATTTGAAGTTAAATCATATGTTTCGCATGGATTTGAAGCTAATCGTTTGTATCGCATGCAGTTGAAGCTTAATCATGTATATCCCAAGTATTTGAAGCTCAACCATTTGATTCGCATGGATTTGAAGATCAGACTTCTGCTTCGCACTGATTTGAAGCGGCATCGTGTGTTTCGCTGTATTTAAAGCTAACTCGTTGGTTTCGCATGCAATTGAAGCTAAATCATGTATATCACAAGTATTTGAAGCTGAACCTTTTGTTTCGCATGGATTTGAAGCTAAGCCTTCTACTTCGTATTGATTTGAAGCTGAATCATGTGTTTCGCATGCATTTGAAGCTAATCGTTTGTATCGCATGGAGTTGAAGCTAAATCATGTATATCACAAGTATTTGAAGCTAAACCATTTGATTCGCATGGATTTCAAAATAAGCCTTCTACTTGGCATTGATTTGAAGCTAAATCATGTGTTTCTCTTGAATTTGAAGCTAACACTTTCGTTTCACATGCAGTTGAAGCTAAATCATGTATGTCACAAGTATTTGAAGCTGAACCATTTGTTTCGCACGAATATCAGGCTAAACAATGTGTTTGGAATGAATTTGAAGCTAAATCATGTGTTTCGCATAGATTCGAAGCTAACTCGTTTGTTACGCATGCAGTTGAAGCTGAATCATGTATATCCCAAGTATATGAAGCTCATCCATTTGATTCGCATGGATTTCAAAATAAGCCTTCTACTTCGCATTGATTTGAAGCTAAATCATGTGTTTCGCATGGATTTGAAGCTAACTCGTTTGTTTCTCATGCAGCTGAAGCTAAATCGTGTATATGACAAGTATTTACAGCTAAACCATTTGATTCGCATGGATTCGAAGATCAGCCATCTACCTCGTATTGATTTAAAGCTAAATCATGTGTTTCGCATGGATTTGAAGCTAACTCGTTTGTATCGCATGCAGTTGAAGCTAAATTATGTATATCACAATTATTTGAAGCTAAACCATTTGATTCGCATGGATTTCAAAATAAGCCTTCTACTTGGCATTGATTTGAAGCTAAATCATGTGTTTCGCATGGATTTGAAGCTAACTCGTTTGTTTCGCATGCAGCTGAAGCTAAATCGTGTATATCACACGTATTTACAGCTAAACCATTTGATTCGCATGGATTCGAAGATCAGCCATCTACCTCGTATTGATTTAAAGCTAAATCATGTGTTTCGCATGGATTTGAAGCTAACTCGTTTGTATCGCATGCAGTTGAAGCTAAATCATGTATATCACAATTATTTGAAGCTAAACCATTTGATTCGCATGGATTTCAAAATAAGCCTTCTACTTCGCATGGATTTGAAGCAGAATCATGTGTTTCGCTTGAATTTGAAGCGAACATGTTTGCTTCACATGCAGTTGAAGCTAAATCATGTATATCACAACTATTTGCAGCTGAACCATTTGCTACGCATGAATATTAGGCTAAACCATGTGTTACGAATGAATTTGAAGCTAAATCATGTATTTCGCATGCATTTGAAGCTAACTCGTTTTCTTCGCCTGCATTTGATGATAAATCATGTATATCACAGGTATTTGAAGCTAAACCATTTGTTTCGCGTGGTTTCGAAGATAAGCCTTCTACTTCGCATTGATTTGAAGCGAAATCATGTGTATCGCTTGGATTTGAAACTAAACCTTCTATAACGCATTAATTTGAAGTTAAATCATGTGTTTCGCTTGGATTTGAAGCCAACACGTTTGTTTCGTCTGCATTTGAAGCTATATCACTTATATCGCAAGTGTTTGAAGCTAAATCATTTGTTTCGCATGGATTTGAAGCTAAACCTTCTACATCGCATTGATTTGAGCTAAATCATGTGCTTCGCTTGCATTTGAAGCTACCTCGCTTGCACCGCATGCAGTGGAAGCTAAATTATGTATATCACAAGTATTTGAAGCTAATCCATTTGTTTCGCGTGGATTCGAAGATCAGCCTTCTACTTCGCATTGATTTGAAGTTAAATCATATGTTTCGCATGGATTTGAAGCTAATCGTTTGTATCGCATGGAGTTGAAGCTAAATCATGTATATCACAAGTATTTGAAGGTAAACCATTTGATTCGCATGGATTTCAAAATAAGCCTTCTAGTTGGCATTGATTTGAAGCTAAATCATGTGTTTCTCTTGAATTTGAAGCTAACACTTTCGTTTCACATGCAGTTGAAGCTAAATCATGTATGTCACAAGTATTTGAAGCTGAACCATTTGTTTCGCACGAATATCAGGCTAAACAATGTGTTTGGAATGAAGTTGAAGCTAAATCATGTGTTTCGCATAGATTCGAAGCTAACTCGTTTGTTACGCATGCAGTTGAAGCTGAATCATGTATATCCCAAGTATATGAAGCTCATCCATTTGATTCGCATGGATTTCAAAATAAGCCTTCTACTTCGCATTGATTTGAAGCTAAATCATGTGTTTCGCATGGATTTGAAGCTAACTCGTTTGTTTCTCATGCAGCTGAAGCTAAATCGTGTATATGACAAGTATTTACAGCTAAACCATTTGATTCGCATGGATTCGAAGATCAGCCATCTACCTCGTATTGATTTAAAGCTAAATCATGTGTTTCGCATGGATTTGAAGCTAACTCGTTTGTATCGCATGCAGTTGAAGCTAAATTATGTATATCACAATTATTTGAAGCTAAACCATTTGATTCGCATGGATTTCAAAATAAGCCTTCTACTTGGCATTGATTTGAAGCTAAATCATGTGTTTCGCATGGATTTGAAGCTAACTCGTTTGTTTCGCATGCAGCTGAAGCTAAATCGTGTATATCACACGTATTTACAGCTAAACTATTTGATTCGCATGGATTCGAAGATCAGCCATCTACCTCGTATTGATTTAAAGCTAAATCATGTGTTTCGCATGGATTTGAAGCTAACTCGTTTGTATCGCATGCAGTTGAAGCTAAATCATGTATATCACAATTATTTGAAGCTAAACCATTTGATTCGCATGGATTTCAAAATAAGCCTTCTACTTCGCATTGATTTGAAGCTAAATCATGTGTTTCGCATGGATTTGAAGCTAACTCGTTTGTTTCGCATGCAGCTGAAGCTAGATCGTGTATATCACAAGTATTTCCAGCTAAACCATTTGATTCGCATGGATTTGAAACTAAGCCTTCCACTTCCCATTGATTTGAAGCTAAATCATGTGACTCGCATGGATTTGAACCTCACTCGTTCGTTTCGCCTGCATTTGAAACTAAATCATGTATATCACAAGTATTTCAAGCTATACCATTTGTTTCGCCTGGATTTGAAGATAAACCTTCTACTTCGCATTGATATGAAGCTAACTCGATTGTTTCGCCTGCACTTGAAGCTATATCACTTATATCGCTATTATCTGAAGATAAATCATTTGTTTCTCATGTATTTGTAGCTAAGCCTTCTACATCGCATTGATTTGAAGTTAAATCATGTGCTTCCCCTGGATTTGAAGCTAACTCGCTTGTTTCACATGCAGTTGAAGCTAAATCATGTATATCACATGTATTTGATGCTAAACCATATGTTTCTCTTGGATTTGAAGCTAACTCGTATGTTTCGCGTGCAGTTGAAGCTAAATCATGTATATCACAATTATTTGAAGCTAAACCATTTGAGTCGCATGGATTTCAAAATAAGCCTTCTACTTCGCATTGATTTGAAGCTAAATCATGTGTTTCGCATGGATTTGAAGCCAACACGTTTGTTTCGTCTGCATTTGAAGCTATATCACTTATATCGCAAGTGTTTGAAGCTAAATCATTTGTTTCGCATGGATTTGAAGCTAAACCTTCTACATCGCATTGATTTGAGCTAAATCATGTGCTTCGCTTGCATTTGAAGCTACCTCGCTTGCACCGCATGCAGTGGAAGCTAAATTATGTATATCACAAGTATTTGAAGCTAATCCATTTGTTTCGCGTGGATTCGAAGATCAGCCTTCTACTTCGCATTGATTTGAAGTTAAATCATATGTTTCGCATGGATTTGAAGCTAATCGTTTGTATCGCATGGAGTTGAAGCTAAATCATGTATATCACAAGTATTTGAAGCTAAACCATTTGATTCGCATGGATTTCAAAATAAGCCTTCTACTTGGCATTGATTTGAAGCTAAATCATGTGTTTCTCTTGAATTTGAAGCTAACACTTTCGTTTCACATGCAGTTGAAGCTAAATCATGTATGTCACAAGTATTTGAAGCTGAACCATTTGTTTCGCACGAATATCAGGCTAAACAATGTGTTTGGAATGAATTTGAAGCTAAATCATGTGTTTCGCATAGATTCGAAGCTAACTCGTTTGTTACGCATGCAGTTGAAGCTGAATCATGTATATCCCAAGTATATGAAGCTCATCCATTTGATTCGCATGGATTTCAAAATAAGCCTTCTACTTCGCATTGATTTGAAGCTAAATCATGTGTTTCGCATGGATTTGAAGCTAACTCGTTTGTTTCTCATGCAGCTGAAGCTAAATCGTGTATATGACAAGTATTTACAGCTAAACCATTTGATTCGCATGGATTCGAAGATCAGCCATCTACCTCGTATTGATTTAAAGCTAAATCATGTGTTTCGCATGGATTTGAAGCTAACTCGTTTGTATCGCATGCAGTTGAAGCTAAATTATGTATATCACAATTATTTGAAGCTAAACCATTTGATTCGCATCGATTTCAAAATAAGCCTTCTACTTGGCATTGATTTGAAGCTAAATCATGTGTTTCGCATGGATTTGAAGCTAACTCGTTTGTTTCGCATGCAGCTGAAGCTAAATCGTGTATATCACACGTATTTACAGCTAAACTATTTGATTCGCATGGATTCGAAGATCAGCCATCTACCTCGTATTGATTTAAAGCTAAATCACGTGTTTCGCATGGATTTGAAGCTAACTCGTTTGTATCGCATGCAGTTGAAGCTAAATCATGTATATCACAATTATTTGAAGCTAAACCATTTGTTTCGCATGGTTTTGTATCTAAGCCTTCTACTTCGCATTGATTAGAAGCTAAATCATGTGTTCCGCATGGATTTGTAGCTAACTCGTTTGTTTCGCACGCAGTTGACGCTAAATCGTGTATATCGCGATTATTTGAAGCAATTCCATTTGATTCGCATGGATTTGAAACGAAGCCTTCTGCTTCGCATTGAGTTGAAGCTAAAACATGCATTTCGCATGGATTTGAAGCTAACTCGTTTTTTTCGCCTGCATTTGGAGCTATATCACTTATATTCGCAAGTATTTGAAGGTCAATCATTCGTTTCGCATGGATTTGAAGCTAATCCTTCTACTTCGCATTCATTTGAAGCTAAATCATGCGTTTCGCACGGATTTGTAGCTAACTCGTTTTTATTCGCCTGCATTTCAAGCTATATCACTTATATGGCAAGTGTTTGAAGCTAAATCATTTGTGTCGCATGGGTTTGAAGCTAAGCCTTCTACTTCGCATTGATTTGAAGCTAAATCATGTGTTTCGCTTGGATTTGAAAATAACTCGTTCGATTCGCATGCAGTTGAAGCTAAATCATGTATATCACAATTATTTGAAGCTAAACCATTTGTTTCGCATTGTTTTGTATCTAAGCCTTCTACTTCGCATTGATTAGAAGCTAAATCATGTGTTCCGCATGGATTTGAAGCTAACTCGTTTGTTTCGCCTGCATTTGAAGCTATATCACTTATATTCGCAAGTATTTGAAGGTCAATCATTCGTTTCGCATGGATTTGAAGCTAATCCTTCTACTTCGCATTCATTTGAACCTAAATCATGCGTTTCGCATGGATTTCAAGCTATATCACTTATATTCGCAAGTATTTGAAGTTCAATCATTCGTTTCGCATCGATTCGAAACTAATCCTTCTACTTCGGATTGTTTTGAAGCTAAATCATGTGTTTCGCATGGATTTGTAACTAAGTCGTTTGATTCGCCTGCATTTGAAGCTATATCACTTATATGGCAAGTGTTTGAAGCTAAATCATTTGTGTCGCATGGTTTTGAAGCTAAGCCTTCTACTTCGGATGGATTTGAAGCTAAATCATGCGTTTCGCTTGGATTTAAAACTAACTTGTTTGTTTCGCATGCAGTTGAAACTAAATCACGTATATCACAAGTATTTGAAGCTGAACCATTTGTTTCGCATGAATATTAAGCTAAACCATGTGTTTCGAATGAATTTGAAGCTAAATCATGTGTTTCGCAGGGATTCGAAGCTAACTCGTTTGTTTCGCCTGCATTTGAAGCTAAATCATGTACATGACAAGTATATGCAGCTAAACCATTTGATTCGCATGGATTTGAAATTAAGCCTTCTACTTCGCATTGATTTGAAGCTAAATCATGTGTTTCGCTTGGATTTGAAGATAACTCGTTCGATTCGCATGCAGTTGAAGCTAAATCATGTATATCACGATTATTTGAAGCTATTCCATTTGATTCGCATGGATTTGAAACTAAGCCTTCTACTTCGCATTGAGTTGAAGCTAAATCATGTGTTTCGCATGGATTCGAGGCTAACTCGTTTGATTCGCATGCAGTTGAAGCTAAATCATGTTTATCACAAGTATCGGAATCTAAACCATCTGTTTCGCATGAATATTAAGCTGAACCATGTGTTTCTCATGAATTTGAAACTATATCATGTGTTTCGCATGGATTTGATGCTAAATCATGTGTTTCGCAGGGATTCGAAGCTAACTCGTTTGTTTCGCCTTCATTTGAAGCTAAATCATGTACATGTCAAGTATATGCCGCTAAACCATTTGATTCGTAAGGATTTGAAACTAAGCCTTCTACTTCGCATTGATTTGAAGCTAAATCATGTGTTTCGCTTGGATTTGAAGATAACTCGTTCGATTCGCATGCAGTTGAATCTAAATCATGTATATCACAATTATTTGAAGCTAAACAATTTGTTTCGCATGGTTTTGTATCTAAGCCTTCTACTTCGCATTGATTAGAAGCTAAATCATGTGTTCCGCATGAATTTGAAGCTAACTCGTATGTTTCGCACGCAGTTGACGCTAAATTATGTATATCACGATTATTTGAAGCTATTCCATTTGTTTCTCTCGTATTTGAAACTAAGCCTTCTACTTCGCATTGATTTGAAGCTGAATCATGTGTTTCGCTTGCATTTGAAGCTAACTCGTTTGTTTCGCCTGCATTTGAAGCTAAATCATGTATATCACAAGTATTTGAAGCAAAACCATTTGTTTCGCATGAATATTAAGCTAAACCATGTGTTTCGAATGAATTTGAAGCTAAATCATGTGTTTCGCATGGATGTGAAACTAACTCGTTTGTATCGCATGCAGTTGAAGCTAAATCATGTATATCACAATTATTTGAAGCTAAACCATTTGATTCGCATGGATTTGAAACTAAGCCTTCCACTTCCCATTGATTTGAAGCTAAATCATGTGACTCGCATGGATTTGAACCTCACTCGTTCGTTTCGCCTGCATTTGAAACTAAATCATGTATATCACAAGTATTTGAAGCTATATCATTTGTTTCGCCTGGATTTGAAGCTAAATCATGTGTTTCGCATGGATTTGAAGCTAGCTCGTTTGTTTCGCCTGCATTTGAAGCTACATTACTTCTATTCGAAAGTATTTGATGATAAATCATTCGTTTCGCATGGATTTGAAGCTAATCCTTCAACTTCGCATTCATTTGAAGCTAAATCATGCGTTTCGCATGGATTTGAAGCTATATCACTTATATTCGCAAGTATTTGAAGGTCAATAATTCGTTTCGCATGGATTTGAAGCTAATCCTTCTTCTTCGGATTGTTTTGAAGCTAAATCATGTGTTTCGCATGGATTTGTAGCTAACTCGTTTGTTTCGCACGCAGTTGACGCTAAATCGTGTATATCGCGATTATTTGAAGCAATTCCATTTGATTCGCATGGATTTGAAACGAAGCCTTCTGCTTCGCATTGAGTTGAAGCTAAAACATGCATTTCGCATGGATTTGAAGCTAACTCGTTTTTTTCGCCTGCATTTGGAGCTATATCACTTATATTCGCAACTATTTGAAGGTCAATCATTCGTTTCGCATGGATTTGAAGCTAATCCTTCTACTTCGCATTCATTTGAAGCTAAATCATGCGTTTCGCACGGATTTGTAGCTAACTCGTTTGATTCGCACTGCATTACAAGCTATATCACTTATATGGCAAGTGTTTGAAGCTAAATCATTTGTGTCGCATGGGTTTGAAGCTAAGCCTTCTACTTCGGATGGATTTGAAGCTAAATCATGCGTTTCGCTTGGATTTAAAACTAACTTGTTTGTTTCGCATGCAGTTGAAACTAAATCATGTATATCACAAGTATTTGAAGCTGAACCATTTGTTTCGCATGAATATTAAGCTAAACCATGTGTTTCGAATGAATTTGAAGCTAAATCATGTGTTTCACAGGGATTCGAAGCTAACTCGTTTATTTCGCCTGCATTTGAAGCTAAATCATGTACATGACAAGTATATGCAGCTAAACCATTTGATTCGCATGGATTTGAAACTAAGCCTTCTACTTCGCATTGATTTGAAGCTAAATCATGTGTTTCGCTTGGATTTGAAGCTATCTCGTTTGTTTCGCCTGCATTTGAAGCTAAATCATGTATATCACAAGTATTTGAAGCAAAACCATTTGTTTCGCATGAATATTAAGCTAAACCATGTGTTTCGAATGAATTTGAAGCTAAATCATGTGTTTCGCATGGATGTGAAACTAACTCGTTTGTTTCGCCTGCATTTGAAGCTAAATCACGTATATCACAAGTATGTGAAGCTAAACCATTTGTTTCGCATGGATTTGAAACTAAGCCTCCTACTTCGCATTGATTTGAAGCTGAATCATGTGTTTCGCTTGTATTTGAATCTAACTCGTTTGTTTCGCATGCAGTTGAAACTAAATCATGTATATCACAAGTATTTGAAGCTAAACCATTTGTTTCGAATGGATTTGAAGCCAAGCCTTCCACTTCGCATTTATTTGAAGCAAAATAATGTGTTCCGCATGGATTTCAATATAAGTCGTTTGTTTCGCATGCAGTTGAAGCTAAATCATGTATATCACAAGGTAGAGTTCAAGTCTCACGTTGTGCCGGTCAGAAAGATACCGAGGTCTCCACCACCCACCGAACGGCGACGTTCGTTGTCACTGACGGACATGGCTTCCCAGACGCAGGTGCAGGAAGACTTTGATGTTGCTTTTCACTCGGAAAGTGAGATGCGACCGACTTCTGAAGCGGCACATACGCAGAAAAGGAAGAGGCTAGACAGCATGTCTGATCTCAGCGAGGACGACACAGCTGTAGTTGAAACTAATCTGTTGGCTGACGTCACTATCCAATTGAGAAAACTTATAGCCTGCACCAAGGCGGTACAGTCGTTTTGTAGGTCACAGGACAGCGTAAACCCCAATTTATCACTACTGGTGAGCTCGTTGGGCAAGGAAACGAACTCTTTAAAATGTTCACGAAGGAGGTCCTTACCAAAGGAAGACTCGAAACACGCGAGGAGGTCGGTAATACGACCCGCGCCTCTTTAATCGACGATGGCTCCACTCGTCCTCCTCTCCCCAAAGCATATAGGACTATGGGTACGCAAACCGCAGACCCGGAAGCGGTGGATCGTGGGGAGGTCGCAAGATGGGCGCGAAAGGAACTCAACTTTGATGAGCTCCACAAGCTCATTCGATTCCTTTGCTCACTGAAAAGTTGATGATAACGCAAGCCCGATGAAAGACACGATTGACATCGCCTGCTTCACACCGGCGGATCTACGTACCACAGACGGAACTACTCGCAGAATCCTTCAGAAGATGGCATGTCTCGACGATATCCTTGTCCAGGAGGCCCGCAAGGGAGAGGTCGCCCACCTCCAGACCACTACCTCTATTCCAAGCAAAAGCGGCGGTATGACAAGGAAATCCAGGACCCACTTCTTTCTTATCCATAAGGATAATGAGAAGGACACTATCGACTTGCACGTGGTATACGAGTGCCTCAGGAAAATGGCGCACCTAAGTACGGATACTTCGGCTGGAAAAGTAATCACGTTGATTTGCCCCGACGAAGTAAGTATAAATATTAGCAGGAAACTTGTTGAATTGATCTTCTCACAGAGCAACTTGATGATCCACCTCCGCTCAAGTAAGGGAGGGGGACCAGACATAAAAATGATCAAAAGCTCTGACGGCACTGGTAAGCCCGCGACGGAAACCATTACCATATCCAGTAACGGACAAACATACGCTGACATGCTGCGTTCTGTTAAAAAGAACGTCGACGTTAACCGAGAGGGGATTGACATCGCTTACGTCAAAGCGAACCTGAAAGGAGACCTAGTTATCTCTGTCAAGGGTGACCGAGGGAAGGTAACAGGACTCTCCGCACTAATTAATAAAAAGATTGCCGGAGTTAAAGCGAAAATATCAACCCGCAATACAAAAACTCTCCACCTTAAGGGTTTAGACGGGGATGTTACGACCGAGGACATATCGAGTACACTATACAAGATGCTGGGCTCGACCTTGGATCCTCAGGAAGTTCAGGTGAAAGCCCTTCGTCCTGGGTACGCGGGTAGCCAAAATCCTACCGTCATCACTTCCACTGAAAACGCGGAAAGACTCCTAAAGGTGAAACGCTTCAGGGTTGGATGGGGCCTCTGTCGTGTGGTTGAACGGGTAGAGGTCACACAATGTTACAGGTGCCGCGAATACGGTCATCGCAGCTCAACATGTAAAAATACGGACAGGTCTAAGAGCTGCCGCAGGTGCGGTGACCTTAGACACATGGAGAAATCCTGCACTAATGCGGAAAAATGCCTTAATTGCAGTATGCAGGGCCACAGGGACGGGACTCTCAAGTGCCCTGCATACTGCAAGGCACTCAACGAAGCCCGCGAGAAACGCAACAATGACAAAGGGGTTAAAGCCAAACCACCAACTGACGGCTCCATGAACGACGCAAAAAAACCGAAGACGAATAAATTGACGAACTCGGGCAGGACACCGAAACAACCTAAGGGAGGTAAATTTAGTACCGACTCAAGCTCACCTATAGTGAGCCTTGATTGTAAAGACGCATCGACAGCCCTGAGAGAGGCCGATGCTGATAAACAGACGACTAACCCCACTCCAAGGGCAAACAAGGATAAGGACGCAAGGGTGACGCTGGTCCCCAGAAGTACCTCCGATATATTTAGCGAGGATTTCTCCAGGGTACTCTTACCCTCCGGAGGCGAGACGCTAATACAAGCACCCGAAAAGGGCTACGACGATAAGGGCTAACTCCTTTGTCCATTACTTTTGGACCCTTCATTATTGTTAACAAGTTCACTGTTCACATGCAAGGGAAACATAATAAGAAGGCGTCTAAGGACACTCACCTAAACTTATTACAAATCAACCTGCACAATTGTAGATTAGCGCACGACCTGCTCCAACAAAATGCAATCGACCTTGACATCGACGTGGTTTTGATTTCTGAACCATGGCGGATACTAGACCATTGGTTCGGGGCCAGGGATGGCAGAGCGGTCACTGCTAGGGCGACTGAGAGGTTTTCGTCTATCCAACGTCTGGCCAGCATAGACGGATGCGTGGTGATACAGCTCAACGATATAACAGTTGTTAGCTGCTACTACACGCCGAACATGCGATTGGACAATTTTATGACGCACTTGCATAACCTTGAACATCTGATAAGCACCCTGGATCGCGAACACCTGATCGTGGCAGGTGACTTCAATTCAAAATCACCAGCCTGGGGGTCGGCCAAGTCGGATGCACGGGGCACCGCCACCCTCGAAATGGCAAACCGTGTCCGGATTTGCCCGGTGGTCAGTGAAGGGAAGTTCACGTTTGAGAGGAATGTTCACCACTCTCTGATCGACATCATGTTCTGCGGCTACGCCATGCTCCGGAAGCTGGTGTCAAGCGTCATATTTAACACGGAAACAGCCTCGGATCACCGTTATGTTAGACACGTATTCTCCGGTGAAAACATCTTCCACAAAAAAGCGCCTAGGCCTGGAGTGGTTGATGTGGATAAATTCCTGGCGCTATACAGCAGGGCTACGGCATTGGTCTCTCCTTTCCTTATGGAGACGGCTATTTAGCTTCAAATGCATGCGAAAGAAACGAGTTAACTTCAAATCCAAGCGAATCACATGATTTAGCTTCACATCAATGCGAAGTATGATTAAAATACTTGTGATATACATTTTTCTACGGGACCCTGAGGTCCTGATTTATGATATCCCGAAAGGGATGGGCAAGGAGGAAATTGCCTCCAGTCTTTGGAGGCAAAACCTCTCTGAGGCGTCCCAGAAGGATGTGCCTTCGGGTGTTCGGGTCAGTCGCATGGCTGGCAAGACCCCGGAGACAGCCAACTGGGTAGTGGCCGTCAGTCCGTAGATTCGTCGGCGGCTGGCGCAGAGAGGGGACCGGGTGTACCTCGGGTGGAGTCCCTGTCGTGTGCGGGACTTCATACAGGTCACCCGATGCTATAAGTGCCAGTGCTTCGGGCACACGGCGAAGCGCTGCAAATTCAAAGAGGATGTCTGCGGACATTGTGCCGAAAAAGGGCACGGTTATGCGCTCTGTAGCAGGAAGAGCAAGCCCCCGGTTTGCTCCAACTGTGAAGACAGAGGGCGACCATTCGAACATAAGTCGCGAGACCCAGCCTGCGCCTCCTATCAGGAAGCGCTGGTTTTGGAGATGTCTCGCATTAGACAAGAATAATTTGAACTTGAATGGATAGTACAAACGACCGGCGACGCTCGAGAGTCATACGGGTCATGCAGCATAACATGCAGCGAGCCCGAAACGTGACCGACGAAGTCTGGACTGAGATGCATAGGCGAGGGGTAGATGTGTTGCTTGCACAAGAGCCATATAGCTGGCGGGGTACCGTGCCCGGGCTAGGCTTGAGAACGAGGCTGATCACGGCAGGCGATCCGGTGATGGCTGCAATAGCGGTCAGAAACCCGGATCTAACCGTGGTCAAAGTCTCTAACTTGTGCGACACGCATTTGACCTGTGCCAGCATCTCGGGTTCGTTTGGGAGCTTCTTCCTGATCAGCCAGTACTTTCAATGGGCCGATGACGTTGAATCGGGTCTGGCGCGGTTGGAGAGAGCTCTTTCCGCACTAAGGCATAACCGAGTCATTATCTCTGCCGACGTTAACGCAAAATCAGCCCAGTGGGGCAGTGCGGAGACGGACGTGAGAGGCCGTAAACTTGAAGAGTTTATCGTGAGCCATGGCTTGGTTGTCTTGAACGAGGCTGGAAACGCTCCGACGTTTTCCAGCCCTAGTGGACAGTCTTACATCGACGTCACACTATCGACACCTGACATTTGCGACAAGGTGCGAGGTTGGAAGGTCCGCGAGGACCTGACGACCAGCGACCACCGAGTCATAGAGTTCACTTTGAGTTTTTGCGCCGAGGACGGTGCTGCCGAAATTTGTAGTAGCGACAGCAGCACCAACCGGAACGGATTATTACCAAGGTTCCGACTCCGAAGCGCGAAATGGCCAGAGTTCGACAAGGCGCTGCAGGAAAGTAAGAGGAGTATATCCCCCAATCCATTGAATAATAAGTCGAACATCTAGCACAGGAGATCGAAAGAATGATCGTCCAAGCGTGCGACTCCTCGATGCCAACCAAGCAGTTGCATTCAAAATCCGTCCCATGGTGGACGGCCAACCTGACGAGGCAGAAGAGGCGAGTCTATAAACTTAGACGAGCCTCGCAGAACGCGGCATGTTCAGAGGAGCAGAAGGCGGCCAAGAGGACCGAGTATCTCAAACAGAGAAAGGCCTACAAAGCCGCCATTAAAGCTGCTCGGTCGCACAGCTGGCGTGCATTCGTGACCGAGCAGGGAAACAAAGAACCCTGGGGCCTCATTTATAAGATCACGAGGCAGAAGATGACAGCCAGCATGGTCATCTCGAATATTAACCTTAACACTACCCAGGGTTATACTACAGACTGGGACTCCACCGCTTCCGCGCTGCTGGAGGGGTTAATTCCGGACGATAGCCCCACGAATTACTCCCCGGATCATGCGCGAGTCAGGAGGGAAGCTGCCATCGAGCCGGAGAGTGAGGACGCCAGTCCCTTCACCCTCTCGGAGCTCAGATCGGCGGTCAACCGACTGAAGAGCGGCAAGTGTCCAGGCCTAGACCGAATTGAGCCGGAGGTTCTAAAACGCTCGTTTAATACGATCTCACGCGAGCTCCTCCTACTCTGCAACGGATGCCTGGCACACGGAGTCTTTCCCGCGGAATGGAAAGTCGGGTCCATCATCTCCATCCTTAAAGGACCCGAGAAACCTGAAACGGAGATAAAGTCCTACAGACCTATATGCTTGTTTCGGTCGTAGGCAAAGTCTTAGAGAAGCTAATCGCTACGCGATTAGCTAGTTCGTTTTTGCACCCCGACTACGCCTCCGATCGGCAATACGGATTCAGGCCGCATCGATCCACGACTGATGTCGTGGTAAAGATGAGGGAGCTTGCGTCCGGTCGAGAGGAAAAGTACGTCGTGGGTCTGCTCTTCGACATAGCCGCAGCCTTTGATAACGTCTGGTGGCCAAGCATACTCAACGCGTTGAGGAAGCGAGGCTGCCCAAAAAACCTATTTAGATTGGTGGTCGACTACTTCGACGGCCGCGTGGTGACTATGGTGTCTGATCGCGGTGCAGTGCGGAAGAAAGTCACTATGGGCTGCCCACAGGGATCAATTCTTGGTCCGAGCTTGGTCGCTTGCGAGCCCATCGCCTATGCAGACGACCTTCTTCTCTTGATCTTTGCGAACAGCAGGAAGGGTCTAGAAAGCAATGGCCAATTGGTTGCGGACACCATTTCTCGCTGGTGCGATCAGCAGAAATTGTCGCTGTCTGCGACCAAGACTGAGATGATATTCTTGAAAGGCTCTCTCGACAGAGAGAGAGGCCACCTGTGATAAAAGTAGGAGGTCGGAATATTGCCGTCAAGGACTATGTGCGTTACCACATAGTGCGTGCATTTTGACTCTGGACTGGGTATCCATTCCCACGTCGAGTATTTGAATGCTAAGTCCTTGCGAACGTTTAATGCGCTAGCAAGGATTGCTAAGTCGAACTGGGGATTGGGATATCGGACGATGCGTACTTTGTACTGCGGCTTGTTTGTCCCAATCGTCACGTATGCTGCCGCGGGCTGGGCAGACCGCCTTACCTCTGGGACGAGTAAATTGTTCACCAGGGCGCAGAGGCGTGTTCTGCTTGGCTGCGTCAAAGCCTACAGGACAGTCTCCACTGATGCGATCCCCGTGATCGCCGGGGAGATACCTGTGGACTTGGCGATAGCGGAGTTCAGCTGCGTGTACAAAGCCAGGAAGAAACTCGGGTTCCAACATGGAACCTATCAAGTGAGTCAGGCCGAATTGGCTGACGAAGTCGTCACCGAAGCCCAAGTTCGCAGAAGGCTGAGGGAGGCGACTTTAGAGATGTGGCAGCAGAGATGGTCGTCCTCGACGAAGGGTAGGGAAACCTTCCAATACTTCGGCGAGGTATCAGACCGACTCTCAGCGAGCTGGATCAGAGTCGACCATGATGTAGCGCAGTTCTTGAGCGGACACGGAGACTTCCGTGCGAGGCTCAAGACGTTCGCCCTGGTCGACGATGAGTTGTGCGAATGTGGGGAGGAGGAAACTCCAAACCACGTCCTCTACGATTGTCAGCGTTACGTAGAGGACAGGGAACACCTACGCCAGGCGGCGATTCGAGAAGGATTTCAGTGGCCGATCGACAAAGCCAGCCTGGTGTCAGAGCAGCTCTTTAAGGAGTTCCAGAAATTCGCACGATCCGTAAGAACGAAAAAGAGACGAACATAGAACGAAACTGAATACGGAGCGTGGACTCGTCCAGCTCCGTCGATGTACGGCATGCTGGGCGAACCCCTCGGGGTTCGTCCCCTCGGGCCAGGCTGAAGCCCCTCTTGCGGAGATAAAAGATTTTAACACTACTCCGTAAGAGTGCGTGGATTGGATTGGACTCGAGGTGGCAGTGGGAGTAGCACGCTGTCTTCCCCTGATACGATAGTGAACGAGGGTAGAGCCCGAACATCAGGCATAAGTCGCAAGAGCGGCCGGTATGGTCCACCAAGGACTTAGGTACGGCCCGTCTCTCAGAGACCACAGTTATTACGACAAACACTAACTGCAGCCTATTAGGCTTCGCCGACGACGCTGCACTCGTCATATCTGCCAGGGATATTGAGGCAGCCAGAAACAAGGCTACCGCCGCCTTGAAATCAGTCAAGACTTGGTTTGACCAAAATCATTTAGAACTTGCGGAGGAAAAATGAGAGGTCCTTCACCTCACAAGCAGGAAGACCAAGCGGTCCATCGACCTGAGGATTGGTAATAATACTCTTAAGGCATGAACAGCTACACGCTACCTTGGTGTGGTCATTGAGGCCAATCAAGTGTTTCAGAAGCACATACTTAATGCCTGTGAAAAGGCCACTAAGTATGCAGGAATGTTGTGCAGAATACTGCCCAACATCGGGGGTGGCGGTTATTGGGCACGTTCCTTATATTACCGCGTAGTGGAGTCAGTATGCATGTATGCGGCTCCAATATGGGCTCCTGCGGTCAATATGTCCAACAACAGAAAGCACCTCAACGCTGCGCAAAAGACGAACCTGGCGAGGGTGGTTAGAGCATATCGTACCACCCCGCTCGACGCCTTGTGCGTCCTTGCGGGTTTTCCCCCTTTCGACTTGGTGGCAAACGAAAGGAGGCGCATCTACGTGAAAACAACGGATCTGGACAGGAGGGCACCCGACTACAAGCGCCGGATGCACCTGATCAGGAAGGAAGAGCGTGACCGGACGTTGTCCGAATGGCAGAAGAGATGGGATTTGGCACCCCATGGCCGGAGGACTCACTCTCTAATCCCGAAGATTGCGGACTGGATCGGGTGGGGCCCTCCCCTGCTCGACTTTCGACTGGCGCAGGTGCTGACTGGACATGGTTGCTTCTCAAGCTTCCTTAAGCGTATTGTGAAGATAGACCAGTCCAGATGCCTGCTCTGCGGGGTGGACGATGACACCATTGAGCACGCTATTATGATGTGCCGGGCCTTTGACGACGAACGAGCCACATTGGTGAAAGAAATTGGAGTGCTTTCATTTGACATGGTATTACTTATACTGAAAGACTCGAGCAAAAGGACATCTTTTAAAAAGTTTATTGACGACTGCCTCAAGAGGAAGGAGGCTGCCCTCAACGACCTCCAGAGGAAGGAGAGACCGAATTTCACAGCCAGGACCAGGACTCAAATGTAAGGTGGTTCTAAGAAACGTAAATCCACCCGCCACCCTCACGAAGCAATGCTCTAGGGCGGATACCATCGAGGGGGGATCCTACATCATGGCTGAAGGGAGGTTAAGGTTTTAGTGGGTATGCCGATAGCACTACCCTCGGACAGCCCCAGACAGTGTGCGTAAAGCATTTCCCCCTCCACGGGAAAAAAAACGTATATCACAAGTATTTTAATCATACTTCGCATTGATGTGAAGCTAAATCATGTGATTCGCATGAATTTGAAGTTAACTCGTTTCTTTCGCATGCATTTGAAGCTAAATCATGTATATCATAAGTATTTGAAGCTAAAGAACTTTATTCGCATGGGTTTCAAACTAAGCCTTCTACATCGCATTGATTTGAAGGTAAATCATGACTTTTGCATGGATTTAAAGCTAACACGTTTGTTTCACCTGCATTTGAAGCTATATCAGTGATATTCGCCAGCATTTGAAGCTAAATCATTCGTTTCGCTGGATTTGAAGCTAAGCCTTCTACTTCGCATTGATTTGATTCTAAATCATGTGTTTCGCTTGGATTTGAAGCTAACTCGTTGGTTTTGCATGAAGTTGAATCTAAATCATGTATATCACAAGTATTTGAAGCTGAACCATTTGTTTCACATACATTTGAAGCTAAGCCTTCTACTTCACAATGATTGGAAGTTAAATCATGTGTTTCGCATGGATTTGAAGCTAACTCGTTTGTTTCTCTTGCTGTTGAATGTAAATCATGTATATCACAAGTGTTTGAAGCTGAACCATTCGTTTCGCTGGATTTGAAGCTAAGCCTTCTACTTCGCATTGATTTGAATCTAAAGCATGTGTTTCGCTTGGATTTGAAGCTAACTCGTTCGTTATGCATACAGTTGAAGCAAAATCACGCATATCACAAGTATTTGAAGCTGAATCATTTGATTCGCATGGATTCGAAGATCAGCCTTCTACTTCACATTGATTTGAAGCTAAATAATGAGTTTAGCCTGGATTTGAAGCTAAATCATGTGTTTTGAATGGAATTGAAGTTAACTCGTTTGCTTCCCAAGCTGTTGAAGCTAAATCATGTATATCATAAGTATTTGAAGCTAAAGAACTTGATACGCATGGATTTCAAACTAAGCCTTCTACTTCGCATTGATTTGAAGGTAAATCATGTCTTTTGCATGGATTTAAAGCTAACTCGTTTGTTTCGCCTGCATTTGAAGCAATATCAGTGATATTCGCAAGTATTTGAAGCTAAATCATTCGTTTCGCTGGATTTGAAGCTAAGCCTTCTACTTCGCAGTGATTTGATTCTAAATCATGTGTTTCGCTTGGATTTGAAGCTAACTCGTAGGTTTTGCATGAAGTTGAATCTAAATCACGTATATCACAAGTATTTGAAGCTGAACCATTTGTTTCACATACATTTGAAGCTAAGCCTTCTACTTCACAATGATTGGAAGTTAAATCATGTGTTTCGCATGGATTTGAAGCTATCTCGTTTGTGTCGCTTGCATTTGAAGCTATATCACTTATATTCGCAAGTATTTGAAGCTAAACCATTCGTTTCGCATGGATTTGACGCTAAGCCTTCTACTTCGCATTGATTTGAAGCTAAATCATGTCTATCGCTAGGATTTGAAGCTAACTCGATTGTTTCGCCTGCATTTGAAGCTATATCAGTGATATTCGCAAGTATTTGAAGGTAAATCATTCGTTTCGCTGGATTTGAAACTAAGCCTTCTACATCGCATTGATTTGATTCTAAATCGTGTGTTTCGCTTGGATTTGAAACTAACTCGTTGGTTTTGCATGAAGTTGAATCTAAATCATGTATATCACAACTATTTGAAGCTGAACCATTTGTTTCACATACGTTTGAAGCTAAGCCTTCTACTTCACAATGATTGGAAGTTAAATCATGTGTTTCGCATGGATTTGAAGCTAACTCGGTTGTGTCGCTTGCATTTGAAGCTATATTACTTATATTCGCAAGTATTTGAAGCTAAACCATTCGTTTCGCATGGATTTGACGCAAAGCCTTCTGCTTCGCATTTATTTGATACTAAATCATGTGTTTCGAAACGATTTGAAGCTAACTCGATTGTTTCGCCTGCATTTGAATCTAAATCATGTATATCTTAAGTATTAGAAGCTAAACCATTTGTTTCGCATGGATTCGAAGATAAGCCTTCTACTTCGCATTGAATTGAAGCTAAATCATATGTTTCGCATGGATTTGAAGCTGACTCGTTTGTTTCGCCTGCATTTGAAGCTATATGATGTATATCACAAGTATTTGAATCTGAACCATTTGATTCCCATGAATAGTACGCTAAACCATGTCTTTTGAATGAATTTGAAGCTAAATCATGTGTTTCGTATGGATTTGAAGCTAACTCGTTTGTTTCGCCTGCATTTGAAGCTATATCATGTATATCAGAAGTATTTGAATCTGAACCATTTGATTCCCATGAATAGTACGCTAAACCATGTCTTTCGAATGAATCTGAAGATAAATCATGTGTTTTGAATGGATTTGAAGCTAACTCGTTTGTTTCGCATCCATTTGAAGCTAAATCATGTATATCACATATAATTGAAGCTAAACCATTTGTTTCGCATGGATTCGAAGATCAGCCTTCTACTTCGCATTGATTTGAAGCTAAATCATGAGTTTCGCCTGGATTTGAAGCTAAATCATGTGTTTTGAATGGATTTGAAGTTTACTCGTTTGCTTCTACTGTAAGCAGTTGAAGCTAAATCATGTATATCATAAGTATTTGAAGCTAAAGAACTTGATACGCATGGATTTCAAACTAAGCCTTCTACTTCGCATTGATTTGAAGCTAAATCATGTCTATCGCTAGGATTTGAAGCTAACTCGATTGTTTCGCCTGCATTTGAAGCTATATCAGTGATATTCGCAAGTATTTGAAGGTAAATCATTCGTTTCGCTGGATTTGAAACTAAGCCTTCTACATCGCATTGATTTGATTCTAAATCGTGTGTTTCGCTTGGATTTGAAACTAACTCGTTGGTTTTGCATAAAGTTGAATCTAAATCATGTATATCACAAGTATTTGAAGATAAACCATTTGTTTCGCAAGGATTCGAAGATCAGACTTCTACTTCGCATTGATAAGAAGCTAAATCATGTGTTTCGCATGGATTTGAAACTAACTAGTTTGTTTCGCAATGCAGTTGAAGCTAAATCATGTATATCACAATTATTTGAAGCTAAACCATTTGATTCGCATGGATTTCAAAATAAGCCTTCTACTTCGCATTGATTTGAAGCTAAATCATCTGTTTCGCATGGATTTAAAGCTATCTCGTTTGTTTCGCATGCAGTTGAAGATAAATCATGTATATCAAAGGTATTTCAAGCTAAACCATTTGATTCGCATGGATTTGAAGATAAGTATTCTACTTCGCATTGATTTGAAGCTAAATCATGTGTTTCGCATGGATTTGAAGCTAACTCGTTCGTTTCCCTTGCATTTGAAGCTAAATCATGCACATCACAATTATTTGAAGCTAAACCACTTGTTTCGCATGGATTTGAAGATAAGCCTTCTACTTTGCATTGATTTGAAGCTAAATCATGTGTTTCGCTTTGATTTGAAACTAACTAGTTTGTTTCGTAATGCAGTTGAAACTAAATCATGTATATCACAATTATTTGAAGCTAAACCATTTGATTCGCATGGATTTCAAAATAAGCCTTCTACTTCGCATTGATTTTAATCTAAATCATCTGTTTCGCATGGATTTAAAGCTATCTCGTTTGTTTCGCATGCAGTTGAAGATAAATCATGTATATCACAGGTATTTGAAGCTAAACCATTTGTTTCGCATGGATTCGAAGATAAGCCTTCTAAATCGCATTGATTTCAAGCTAAATCATGTGTTTCGCATGGATTTGAAGCTAACTCGCTAGTTTTGCATGCTGTTGAAGCTTATTCATGTACATCACAAGTATTTGAAGCTAAACCATTTGTTTCGCAAGGATTCGAAGATCAGCCTTCTACTTCGCATTGATCAGAAGCTAAATCATGTGTTTCGCATGGATTTGAAGCTAACTCGTTTGTTTCGCATGCAGTTGAAGATAAATCATGTATATCACAGGTATTTCAAGCTAAACCATTTGATTCGCATGGATTTGAAGATAAGCCTTCTACTTCGCATTGATAAGAAGAAAAATCATGTGTTTCGCATGGATTTGAAGCTAACTCGTTCGTTTCGCTTGCATTTGAAGCTAAATCATGCACATCACAAGTATTTGAAGCTACACCATTTGTTTCGCATGGATTCGAAGATAAGCCTTCTAAATCGCATTGATTTCAAGCTAAATCATGTGTTTCGCAAGGATTTCAAGCTAACTCGTCTGTTTCGCATGCAATTGAAGCTAAATCATGTATATCACAATTATTTGAAGCTAAACCATTTGATTCGCATGGATTTCAAAATAAGCTTTCTACTTCGCATTGATTTTAATCTAAATCATCTGTTTCGGATGGATTTAAAGCTATCTCGTTTGTTTCGCATGCAGTTCAATATAAATCATGTATATCACAGGTATTTGAAGCTAAACCATTTGATTCGCATGGATTTGATGCTATGCCTTCTACTTCGCTTTTATTTGAAACTGAATCATGTGTTTCTCTTGAATTTGAAGCTAACACGTTCGTTTCACATGCAGTTGAAGCTAAATCATGTATGTCACAAGTATTTGAAGCTGAACCATTTGTTTCGCACGAATATCAGGCTAAACCATGTGTTTGGAATGAATTTGGAGCTAAATCATGTGTTTCGCATAGATTTGAAGCTAACTCATTTGTTACGCATGCAGTTGAAGCTGAATCATGTATATCCCAAGCATTTGAAGCTCAACCATTTGTTTCGCAAGGATACGAAGATCAGCCTTCTACTTCGCATTGATAAGAAGCAAAATCATGTGTTTCGCATGGATTTGAAGCTAACTCGTTCGTTTCGTTTGCATTTGAAGCTAAATCATGCACATCACAAGTATTTGAAGCTGAACCACTTGTTTCGCATGGATTTGAAGATAAGCCTTCTACTTCGCATTGATTTGAAGCTAAATCGTGTGTTTCGCTTGGATTTCAAGCTAACTCGTTTGTTTCGCATGCATATGAAGCTAAATCATGTATATGACAATTATTTGAAGCTAAACCATTTGATTCGCATGGATTTCAAAATAAGCCTTCTACTTCGCATTGATTTTAATCTAAATCATCTGTTTCGGATAGATTTAAAGCTATCGCGTTTGTTTCGCATGCAGTTGAAGATAAATCATGTATATCACAAGTATTTGAAGCTAATCCATTTGTTTCGCGTGGATTCGAAGATCAGCCTTCTACTTCGCATTGATTTGAAGTTAAATCATATGTTTCGCATGGATTTGAAGCTAATCGTTTGTATCGCATGCAGTTGAAGCTAAATCATGTATATCACAAGTATTTGAAGCTAAACCATTTGATTCGCATGGATTTGATGCTATGCCATCTACTTCGCTTTTATTTGAAACTGAATCATGTGTTTCTCTTGAATTTGAAGCTAACACTTTCGTTTCACATGCAGTTGAAGCTAAATCATGTATGTCACAAGTATTTGAAGCTGAACCATTTGTTTCGCACGAATATCAGGCTAAACAATGTGTTTGGAATGAATTTGAAGCTAAATAATGTGTTTCGCATGGATTTGAAGCTAACTCGTTTGCTTCCCAAGCAGTTGAAGCTAAATCATGTATAACATAAGTATTTGAAGCTAATGAACTTGATCCGCATGGATTTCAAACTAAGCCTTCTACTTCGCATGGATTTGAAGCTAACTCGTTTGTTTCGCATGCATTTGAAGCTAAATTGTGTACATCACAAGTATTTGAAGCTGAACCACTTGTTTCGCATGGATTTGAAGATAAGCTTTCGACTTCGCATTGATTTGAAGCTAAATCATGTGTTTCGCTTGGATTTGAAACTAACTAGTTTGTTTCGCAATGCAGTTGAAGCTAAATTATGTATATCACAATTAATTGAAGCTAAACCATTTGATTCGCATGGATTTCAGAATAAGCCTTTAACTTCGCATTGATTTGAAGCTAAATTATGTGTTTCGCTTGGTTTTCAAGCTAACTCGTTTGTTTCGCACGCACTTGAATCTAAATCAAGTATATCACAAGTATTTGAAGCTAAACCGTTTGATTCGCATGGACTTGAAGCTACGCCTTCTACTTCGCATTGATTTGAAGATAAATCATGTGTGTCGCTTGGATTTGAAGATCAGCCTTCTACTTCGCATTGATTTGAAGCTAAATAATGTGTTTCGCTTGGATTTTAAGCTAACTCGTTTGTTTCACATGCAGTTGAAGTTAAATCATGAATATCACAAGTATTTGAAGCTAAACGAATTGTTCCGCATGGATTTGAAGATAAGCCTCCTACTTCGCATTGATTTGATGCTAAATCATGTGTTTCGCATGGATTTGAAGCTAACTCGTTTGTTTCGCATGATGTTGAAGCTAAATCATGTATATCACAAGTAGTTGAAGCTAAACCATTTTATTCCCATGGATTTGAAGCTATGCCTTCTACTTCACATTGATTTGATATTAAATCATATGTTTCGCATGGTTTTTGAAGCTAACTCGATTGTTTCGCACGCAGTTGAAGCTAAATCATTTATATCACAAGTGTTTGAAGCTAAACCATTTGTTTCGCATGGATTCGAAGATAACCCATCTACTTCGCATTGATTTGAAGCTAAATCATGTGTTTCGCATGGATTTGAAGCTAACTCGTTTGTTTCGCATGCTGTTGAAGCTAAATCATGTACATCACAAGTATTTGAAGCTAAACCGTTTGATTCGCATGGATTTGAAGCTAAGCCTTCTACCTCGCATTGATTTGAAGATAAATTATGTGTGTCGCTTGGATTTTAAGCTAACTCGTTTGTTTCACATGCAGTTGAAGTTAAATCATGAATATCACAAGTATTTGAAGCTAAACGAATTGTTCCGCATGGATTTGAAGATAAGCCTCCTACTTCGCATTGATTTGATGCTAAATCATGTGTTTCGCATGGATTTGAAGCTAACTCGTTTGTTTCGCATGATGTTGAAGCTAAATCATGTATATCACAAGTAGTTGAAGCTAAACCATTTTATTCCCATGGATTTGAAGCTATGCCTTCTACTTCACATTGATTTGATATTAAATCATATGTTTCGCATGGTTTTTGAAGCTAACTCGATTGTTTCGCACGCAGTTGAAGCTAAATCATTTATATCACAAGTGTTTGAAGCTAAACCATTTGTTTCGCATGGATTCGAAGATAACCCATCTACTTCGCATTGATTTGAAGCTAAATCATGTGTTTCGCATGGATTTGAAGCTAACTCGTTTGTTTCGCATGCTGTTGAAGCTAAATCATGTACATCACAAGTATTTGAAGCTAAACCGTTTGATTCGCATGGATTTGAAGCTAAGCCTTCTACCTCGCATTGATTTGAAGATAAATTATGTGTGTCGCTTGGATTTGAAGCTCAGCCTTCTACTTCGCATTGATTTGAAGCTAAATAATGTGTTTCGCTTGGATTTTAAGCTAACTCGTTTGTTTCACATGCAGTTGAAGTTAAATCATGAATATCACAAGTATTTGAACGTAATCGAATTGTTTCGCATGGATTTGAAGATAAGCCTCCTACTTCGCATTTATTTGTTGCTAAATCATGTGCTTCGCATGGATTTGAATCTGAACCATTTGTTTCGCTTGGATTTGAAGCTAAGCCTTCTACTTCGCATTGATTTGAAGCTAAATCATGTGTTTCGCATGGATTTGAAGCTAACTCGTTTGTTTCGCCTGTATTTCAAGCTATATCACTTCTATTCAGAAGCATGTGAAGCTAAATCGTTCGTTTCACATGGATTTGACGCTAATCCTTCAACTTCGCGTTGACTTGATGCTAAATCACGTGTTTCGCATGGATTTGTGGCTAGCTCGTTTGTTTCGCATGCATTTGAAGCTAAATCATGTATATCACAAGTATTTGAAGCTAAACCATTTTATTCCCATGGATTCGAAGATAAGCCTTCTACTTCGCATTGATTTGAAGCTAAATCATCTGTTTCGCTTGGATTTGAAGCTAACTCGTTTGTTTCGCACGCACTTGAATCTAAATCAAGTATATCACAAGTATTTGAAGCTAAACCGTTTTATTCGCATGGACTTGAAGCTACGCCTTCTACTTCGCATTGATTTGAAGATAAATCATGTGTGTCGCTTGGATTTGAAGCTCAGCCTTTTACTTCGCATTGATTTGAAGCTAAATAATGTGTTTCGCTTGGATTTTAAGCTAACTCGTTTGTTTCACATGCAGTTGAAGTTAAATCATGAATATCACAAGTATTTGAAGCTAAACGAATTGTTTCTTATGGATTTGAAGATAAGCCTCCTACTTCGCATTGATTTGATGCTAAATCATGTGTTTCGCATGGATTTGAAGCTAACTCGTTTGTTTCGCATGATGTTGAAGCTAAATCATGTATATCACAAGTATTTGAAGCTAAAAAATTTTATTCCCATGGATTTGAAGCTATGCCTTCTACTTCGCATTGATTTGATATTAAATCATGTTTTTCGCATGGTTTTTGAAGCTAACTCGTTTGTTTCGCACGCAGTTGCAGCTAAATCATTTATATCGCAAGTGTTTGAAGCTAAACCATTTGTTTCGCATGGATTTGAAGATAACCCATCTACTTCGCATTGATTTGAAGCTAAATCATGTGTTTCGCATGGATTTGAAGCTAACTCGTTTGTTTCGCATGCTGTTGAAGCTAAATCATGTATATCACAAGTATTTGAAGCTAAACCATTTTATTCCCATGGATTTGAAGCTATGCCTTCTACTTCGCATTGTGTTGATATTAAATCATATGTTTCGCATGGTTTTTGAAGCTAACTCGTTTGTTTCGCACGCAGTTGAAGCTAAATCATTTATATCACAAGTGTTTGAAGCTAAACCATTTGTTTCGCATGGATTCGAAGATAACCCATCTACTTCGCATTGATTTGAAGCTAAATCATGTGTTTCGTATGGATTTGAAGCTAACTCGTTTGTTTCGCATGCTGTTGAAGCTAAATCATGTACATCACAAGTATTTGCATCTAAACCGTTTGATTCGCATGGATTTGAAGATAAGCCTCCTACTTCGCATTGATTTGATGCTAAATCATGTGTTTCGCATGGATTTGAAGCTAACTCGTTTGTTTCGCATGCTGTTGAAGCTAAATCATGTATATCACAAGTATTTGAAGCTAAGCCATTTGATTCGCATGGATTTGAAGCTATGCCTTCTACCTCGCATTGATTTGAAGATAAATCATGTGTTTCGCTTGGATTTGAAGCTAACTCGTTTGTTTCGCACGCACTTGAATCTAAATCAAGTATATCACAAGTATTTGAAGCTAAACCGTTTTATTCGCATGGACTTGAAGCTACGCCTTCTACATCGCATTGATTTGAAGATAAATTATGTGTGTCGCTTGGATTTGAAGCTCAGCCTTCTACTTCGCATTGATTTGAAGCTAAATAATGTGTTTCGCTTGGATTTTAAGCTAACTCGTTTGTTTCACATGCAGTTGAAGTTAAATCATGAATATCACAAGTATTTGAAGCTAATCGAATTGTTTCGCATGGATTTGAAGATAAGCCTCCTACTTCGCATTTATTTGTTGCTAAATCATGTGCTTCGCATGGATTTGAATCTGAACCATTTGTTTCGCTTGGATTTGAAGCTAAGCCTTCTACTTCGCATTGATTTGAAGCTAAATCATGTGTTTCGCATGGATTTGAAGCTAACTCGTTTGTTTCGCCTGCATTTCAAGCTATATCACTTCTATTCAGAAGCATGTGAAGCTAAATCGTTCGTTTCACATGGATTTGACGCTAATCCTTCAACTTCGCGTTGACTTGATGCTAAATCACGTGTTTCGCATGGATTTGAGGCTAGGTCGTTTGTTTCGCATGCATTTGAAGCTAAATCATGTATATCACAAGTATTTGAAGCTAAACCATTTGTTTCGCATGGATTCGAAGATAAGCCTTCTACTTCGCATTGATTTGAAGCTAAATCATCTGTTTCGCTTGGATTTGAAGCTAACTCGTTTGTTTCGCACGCACTTGAATCTAAATCAAGTATATCACTAGTATTTGAAGCTAAACCGTTTTATTCGCATGGACTTGAATCTACGCCTTCTACTTCGCATTGATTTGAAGATAAATCATGTGTGTCGCTTGGATTTGAATCTCAGCCTTTTACTTCGCATTGATTTGAAGCTAAATAATGTGTTTCGCTTGGATTTTAAGCTAACTCGTTTGTTTCACATGCAGTTGAAGTTAAATCATGAATATCACAAGTATTTGAAGCTAAACGAATTGTTTCTTATGGATTTGAAGATAAGCCTCCTACTTCGCATTGATTTGAAGCTAAATCATGTGTTTCGCATGCATTTGAAGCTAACTCGTTTGTTTCGCATGCTGTTGAAGCTAAATCATGTACATCACAAGTATTTGAATCTAAACCGTTTGATTCGCATGGATTTGAAGCTAAACCTTCTACCTCGCATTGATTTGAAGATAAATCATGTGTTTCGCTTGGATTTGAAGCTAACTCGTTTGTTTCGCACGCACTTGAATCTAAATCAAGTATATCACAAGTATTTGAAGCTAAACCGTTTGATTCGCATGGACTTGAAGCTACGCCTTCTACTTCGCATTGATTTGAAGATAAATCATGTGTGTCGCATGGATTTGAAGCTCAGCCTTCTACTTCGCATTGATTTGAAGCTAAATCACGTGTTTCGCATGGATTTGAGGCTAGCTCGTTTGTTTCGCATGCAGTTGAAGCTAAATCATGTATATCACAATTGTTTGAAGCCAAACCATTTGTTTTGCATGGATACGAAGATAATCCTTCTACTTCGCATTGATTTGAAGATAAATCATGTGTGTCGCTTGGATTTGAAGATCAGCCTTCTACTTCGCATTGATTTGAAGCTGAATAATGTGTTTCGCTTGGATTTTAAGCTAACTCGTTTGTTTCACATGCAGTTGAAGTTAAATCATGAATATCACAAGTATTTGAAGCTAAACGAATTGTTCCGCATGGATTTGAAGATAAGCCTCCTACTTCGCATTGATTTGATGCTAAATCATGTGTTTCGCATGGATTTGAAGCTAACTCGTTTGTTTCGCATGATGTTGAAGCTAAATCATGTATATCACAAGTATTTGAAGCTAAACCATTTTATTCCCATGGTTGAAGCTATGCCTTCTACTTCGCATTGATTTGATATTAAATCATATGTTTCGCCATGGATTTGAAGCTAACTCGTTTGTTTCGCATGCAGTTGATGCTGAATCATGTATGTCACAAGTATTTGCAGCTAAACCATTTGTTTCGCATGGATTTGAAGCTAACTCGTTTGTTTCTCTTGTTGTTGAATATAAATCATGTATATCACAAGTGTTTGAAGCTAAAACATTTGTTACGTATGGATTCGAAGGTAAGCCTTCTACTTCGCATTGATTTGATGCTAATTAATGTGTTTCGCATGGATTTGAAGCTAACTCGTTTGTTTCGCTTGCTGTTGAAGCTAAATCAAGTAGGTCACAAGTATTTGAAGCTAAACCATTTGTTTCGCATGGTTTCGAAGATCAGCCTTCTACTTCGCATTGATTTGAAGCTAAATCATGTGTTTCGCTTGGATTTCAATCTAACTCGTTTGTTTCGAATGCAATTGAAGCTAAATCATATATCAAATAAGTATTTGCAGCTAAACCATTTGTTTCGCAAAGAATATTAAGCTAAACCTCGTGTTTCGAATTAATTTGATGCTAAATCATGTATTACGCATGTATTTGAAGCTAACTCGTTTTCTTCGCCTGCATTTGATTATAAATCATGTATATCACAGGTATTTGAAGCTACACCATTTGTTTCGCATGGAATTCGAAGATAAGCCTTCTACTTCGCATTGATTTGAAGCTAAATCATGTGTTTCGCTTGGATTTGAAACTAACTAGTTTGTTTCGCAATGCAGTTGAAGCTAAATCATGTATATCACAAGTATGGAGTTGAAGATAAGCATTCTACTTCGCATTGATTTGATGCTGAATTATGTGATTCGCTTTCATTTGAAGCTAACACGTTTGTTTCGCATCCAGTTGAAGCTAAATCATGTATATCACAAGTATTTGAAGCTGAACCATTTGATTCGCATGGATTTGACGCTAAGCCTTCTACTTCGCATTGATTTGAATCTAAATCTTGTGATTCGCATTGATTTGAATATAATTCATGTGTTTCGCATGGATTTGAATCTAAGCTTGCTACTTCGCATTGATTTGATGCTAAATCATGTGTTTCGCATGGATTTGAAGCTAACTCGTTTGTTTCGCATGATGTTGAAGCTAAATCATGTATATCACAAGTATCTGGGGTTGAACCACTTGTTTCGCATGGATTTGAAGATAAGCCTCCTACTTCGCATTGATTTGATGCTAAATCATGTGTTTCGCTTGGATTTTAAGCTAACACGTTTGTTTCACATGCAGTTGAAGTTAAATCATGAATATCACAAGTATTTGAAGCTAAACGAATTGTTTCGCATGGATTTGAAGATAAGCCTCCTACTTCGCATTGTTTTGATGCTAAATCATGTGTTTCGCATGGATTTGAAGCTAACTCGTGTGTTTCGCATGATGTTGAAGCTAAATCATGTGTATCACAAGTATTTGAAGCTAAAAAATTTTATTCCCATGGATTTGAAGCTATGCCTTCTACTTCGCATTGAGTTGATATTAAATCATATGTTTCGCATGGTTTTTGAAGCTAACTCGTTTGTTTCGCACGCAGTTGAAGCTAAATCATTTATATCACAAGTGTTTGAAGCTAAACCATTTGTTTCGCATGGATTTGAAGATAACCCATCTACTTCGCATTGATTTGAAGCTAAATCATGTGTTTCGCATGGATTTGAAGCTAACTCGTTTGTTTCGCATGATGTTGAATCTAAATCATGTATATCACAAGTATTTGAAGCTAAACCATTTTATTCCCATGGATTTGAAGCTATGCCTTCTACTTCGCATTGAGTTGATATTAAATCATATGTTTCGCATGGTTTTTGAAGCTAACTCGTTTGTTTCGCACGCAGTTGAAGCTAAATCATTTATATCACAAGTGTTTGAAGCTAAACCATTTGTTTCGCATGGATTCGAAGATAACCCATCTACTTCGCATTGATTTGAAGCTAAATCATGTGTTTCGCATGGATTTGAAGCTAACTCGTTTGTTTCGCATGCTGTTGAAGCTAAATCATGTACATCACAAGTATTTGAATCTAAACCGTTTGATTCGCATGGATTTGAAGCTAAGCCTTCTACCTCGCATTGATTTGAAGATAAATCATGTGTTTCGCTTGGATTTGAAGCTAACTCGTTTGTTTCGCACGCACTTGAATCTAAATCAAGTATATCACAAGTATTTGAAGCTAAACCGTTTTATTCGCATGGACTTGAAGCTACGCCTTCTACTTCGCATTGATTTGAAGATAAATTATGTGTGTCGCTTGGATTTGAAGCTCAGCCGTCTACTTCGCATTGATTTGAAGCTAAATAATGTGTTTCGCTTGGATTTTAAGCTAACTCGTTTGTTTCACATGCAGTTGAAGTTAAATCATGAATATCACAAGTATTTGAAGCTAATCGAATTGTTTCGCATGGATTTGAAGATAAGCCTCCTACTTCGCATTTATTTGTTGCTAAATCATGTGCTTCGCATGGATTTGAATCTGAACCATTTGTTTCGCTTGGATTTGAAGCTAAGCCTTCTACTTCGCATTGTTTTGAAGCTAAATCATGTGTTTCGCATGGATTTGAAGCTGACTCGTTTGTTTCGCCTGCATTTCAAGCTATATCACTTCTATTCAGAAGCATGTGAAGCTAAATCGTTCGTTTCACATGGATTTGACGCTAAACCTTCAACTTCGCGTTGACTTGATGCTAAATCACGTGTTTCGCATGGATTTGAGGCTAGCTCGTTTGTTTCGCATGCATTTGAAGCTAAATTATGTATATCACAAGTATTTGAAGCTAAACCATTTGTTCGCATGGGTTCGAAGATAAGCCTTCTACTTCGCATTGATTTGAAGCTAAATCATCTGTTTCGCTTGGATTTGAAGCTAACTCGTTGTGTTTCGCACGCACTTGAATCTAAATCAAGTATATCACAAGTATTTGAAGCTAAACCGTTTTATTCGCATGGACTTGAAGCTACGCCTTCTACTTCGCATTGATTTGAAGATAAATCATGTGTGTCGCTTGGATTTGAAGCTCAGCCTTTTACTTCGCATTGATTTGAAGCTAAATAATGTGTTTCGCTTGGATTTTAAGCTAACTCGTTTGTTTCACATGCAGTTGAAGTTAAATCATGAATATCACAAGTATTTGAAGCTAAACGAATTGTTTCGCATGGATTTGAAGATAAGCCACCTACTTCGCATTGATTTGATGCTAAATCATGTGTTTCGCTTGGATTTTAAGCTAACTCGTTTGTTTCACATGCAGTTGAAGTTAAATCATGAATATCACAAGTATTTGAAGCTAAACGAATTGTTTCGCATGGATTTGAAGATAAGCCTCCTACTTCGCATTGATTTGATGCTAAATCATGTGTTTCGCATGGATTTGAAGCTAACTCGTGTGTTTCGCATGATGTTGAAGCTAAATCATGTGTATCACAAGTATTTGAAGCTAAAAAATTTTATTCCCATGGATTTGAAGCTATGCCTTCTACTTCGCATTGAGTTGATATTAAATCATATGTTTCGCATGGTTTTAGAAGCTAACTCGTTTGTTTCGCACGCAGTTGACGCTAAATCATTTATATCACAAGTGTTTGAAGCTAAACCATTTGTTTCGCATGGATTTGAAGATAACCCATCAACTTCGCATTGATTTGAAGCTAAATCATGTGTTTCGCATGGATTTGAAGCTAACTCGTTTGTTTCGCATGATGTTGAATCTAAATCATGTATATCACAAGTATTTGAAGCTAAACCATTTTATTCCCATGGATTTGAAGCTATGCCTTCTACTTCGCATTGAGTTGATATTAAATCATATGTTTCGCATGGTTTTTGAAGCTAACTCGTTTGTTTCGCACGCAGTTGAAGCTAAATCATTTATATCACAAGTGTTTGAAGCTAAACCATTTGTTTCGCATGGATTCGAAGATAACCCATCTACTTCGCATTGATTTGAAGCTAAATCATGTGTTTCGCATGGATTTGAAGCTAACTCGTTTGTTTCGCATGCTGTTGAAGCTAAATCATGTACATCACAAGTATTTGAATCTAAACCGTTTGATTCGCATGGATTTGAAGCTAAGCCTTCTACCTCGCATTGATTTGAAGATAAATCATGTGTTTCGCTTGGATTTGAAGCTAACTCGTTTGTTTCGCACGCACTTGAATCTAAATCAAGTATATCACAAGTATTTGAAGCTAAACCGTTTTATTCGCATGGACTTGAAGCTACGCCTTCTACTTCGCATTGATTTGAAGATAAATTATGTGTGTCGCTTGGATTTGAAGCTCAGCCGTCTACTTCGCATTGATTTGAAGCTAAATAATGTGTTTCGCTTGGATTTTAAGCTAACTCGTTTGTTTCACATGCAGTTGAAGTTAAATCATGAATATCACAAGTATTTGAAGCTAATCGAATTGTTTCGCATGGATTTGAAGATAAGCCTCCTACTTCGCATTTATTTGTTGCCAAATCATGTGCTTCGCATGGATTTGAATCTGAACCATTTGTTTCGCTTGGATTTGAAGCTAAGCCTTCTACTTCGCATTGTTTTGAAGCTAAATCATGTGTTTCGCATGGATTTGAAGCTGACTCGTTTGTTTCGCCTGCATTTCAAGCTATATCACTTCTATTCAGAAGCATGTGAAGCTAAATCGTTCGTTTCACATGGATTTGACGCTAATCCTTCAACTTCGCGTTGACTTGATGCTAAATCACGTGTTTCGCTTGGATTTTAAGCTAACTCGTTTGTTTCACATGCAGTTGAAGTTAAATCATGAATATCACAAGTATTTGAAGCTAAACGAATTGTTTCGCATGGATTTGAAGATAAGCCTCCTACTTCGCATTGATTTGATGCTAAATCATGTGTTTCGCTTGGATTTTAAGCTAACTCGTTTGTTTCACATGCAGTTGAAGTTAAATCATGAATATCACAAGTATTTGAAGCTAAACGAATTGTTTCGCATGGATTTGAAGATAAGCCTCCTACTTCGCATTGATTTGATGCTAAATCATGTGTTTCGCATGGATTTGAAGCTAACTCGTGTGTTTCGCATGATGTTGAAGCTAAATCATGTGTATCACAAGTATTTGAAGCTAAAAAATTTTATTCCCATGGATTTGAAGCTATGCCTTCTACTTCGCATTGAGTTGATATTAAATCATATGTTTCGCATGGTTTTAGAAGCTAACTCGTTTGTTTCGCACGCAGTTGAAGCTAAATCATTTATATCACAAGTGTTTGAAGCTAAACCATTTGTTTCGCATGGATTTGAAGATAACCCATCTACTTCGCATTGATTTGAAGCTAAATCATGTGTTTCGCATGGATTTGAAGCTAACTCGTTTGTTTCGCATGATGTTGAATCTAAATCATGTATATCACAAGTATTTGAAGCTAAACCATTTTATTCCCATGGATTTGAAGCTATGCCTTCTACTTCGCATTGAGTTGATATTAAATCATATGTTTCGCATGGTTTTTGAAGCTAACTCGTTTGTTTCGCACGCAGTTGAAGCTAAATCATTTATATCACAAGTGTTTGAAGCTAAACCATTTGTTTCGCATGGATGCGAAGATAACCCATCTACTTCGCATTGATTTGAAGCTAAATCATGTGTTTCGCATGGATTTGAAGCTAACTCGTTTGTTTCGCATGCTGTTGAAGCTAAATCATGTACATCACAAGTATTTGAATCTAAACCGTTTGATTCGCATGGACTTGAAGCTACGCCTTCTACTTCGCATTGATTTGAAGATAAATCATGTGTTTCGCATGGATTTGAAGCTAACTCGTTTGTTTCGCATGATGTTGAAGCTAAATCATGTGTATCACAAGTATTTGAAGCTAAAAAATTTTATTCCCATGGATTTGAAGCTATGCCTTCTACTTCGCATTGAGTTGATATTAAATCATATGTTTCGCATGGTTTTAGAAGCTAACTCGTTTGTTTCGCACGCAGTTGAAGCTAAATCATTTATATCACAAGTGTTTGAAGCTAAACCATTTGTTTCGCATGGATTTGAAGATAACCCATCTACTTCGCATTGATTTGAAGCTAAATCATGTGTTTCGCATGGATTTGAAGCTAACTCGTTTGTTTCGCATGATGTTGAATCTAAATCATGTATATCACAAGTATTTGAAGCTAAACCATTTTATTCCCATGGATTTGAAGCTATGCCTTCTACTTCGCATTGAGTTGATATTAAATCATATGTTTCGCATGGTTTTTGAAGCTAACTCGTTTGTTTCGCACGCAGTTGAAGCTAAATCATTTATATCACAAGTGTTTGAAGCTAAACCATTTGTTTCGCATGGATGCGAAGACAACCCATCTACTTCGCATTGATTTGAAGCTAAATCATGTGTTTCGCATGGATTTGAAGCTAACTCGTTTGTTTCGCATGCTGTTGAAGCTAAATCATGTACATCACAAGTATTTGAATCTAAACCGTTTGATTCGCATGGACTTGAAGCTACGCCTTCTACTTCGCATTGATTTGAAGATAAATCATGTGTTTCGCATGGATTTGAAGCTAACTCGTTTGTTTCGCATGATGTTGAAGCTAAATCATGTATATCACAAGTATTTGAAGTTAAACCATTTTATTCCCATGGATTTGAAGCTATGCCTTCTACTTCGCATTGATTTGATATTAAATCATATGTTTCGCATGGATTTGAAGCTAACTCGTTTGTTTCGCATGCAGTTGGAGTTAAATCATGAATATCACAAGTATTTGAAGCTAAACGAATTGTTTCGCATGGATTTGAAGATAAGCCTCCTACCTCGCATTGATTTGATGCTAAATCATGTGTTCCGCTAGGATTTGAAGCGAACTCGTTTGTTTAGCCTGCATTTGAAGCTGAAACATGTATATCCCAAGTATTTGAAGCTAAACCATTTGTTTCGCATAGATTCCAATATAAGCCTTCTACTTCGCATCGATTTGAAGCTAAATCATGTGTTTCGCATGGTTTTTGAAGCTAACTCGTTTGTTTCGCACGCAGTTGAAGCCAAATCATTTATATCACAAGTGTTTGAAGCTAAACCATTTGTTTCGCATGGATTCGAAAATAACCCATCTACTTCGCATTGATTTGAAGCTAAATCATGTGTTTCGCATGGATTTGAAGCTAACTCGTTTGTTTCGCATGCTGTTGAAGCTAAATCATGTACATCACAAGTATTTGAATCTAAACCGTTTGATTCGCATGGATTTGAAGCTAAGCCTTCTACCTCGCATTGATTTGAAGATAAATCATGTGTTTCGCTTGGATTTGAAGCTAACTCGTTTGTTTCGCACGCACTTGAATCTAAATCAAGTATATCACAAGTATTTGAAGCTAAACCGTTTTATTCGCATGGACTTGAAGCTACGCCTTCTACTTCGCATTGATTTGAAGATAAATTATGTGTGTCGCTTGGATTTGAAGCTCAGCCTTCTACTTCGCATTGATTTGAAGCTAAATAATGTGTTTCGCTTGGATTTTAAGCTAACTCGTTTGTTTCACATGCAGTTGAAGTTAAATCATGAATATCACAAGTATTTGAAGCTAATCGAATTGTTTCGCATGGATTTGAAGATAAGCCTCCTACTTCGCATTTATTTGTTGCTAAATCATGTGCTTCGCATGGATTTGAATCTGAACCATTTGTTTCGCTTGGATTCGAAGATAAGCCTTCTACTTCGCATTGATTTGAAGCTAAATCATCTGTTTCGCTTGGATTTTAAGCTAACTCGTTTGTTTCGCACGCACTTGAATCTAAATCAAGTATATCACAAGTATTTGAAGCTAAACCGTTTTATTCGCATGGACTTGAATCTACGCCTTCTACTTCGCATTGATTTGAAGATAAATCATGTGTGTCGCTTGGATTTGAAGCTCAGCCTTTTACTTCGCATTGATTTGAAGCTAAATAATGTGTTTCGCTTGGATTTTAAGCTAACTCGTTTGTTTCACATGCAGTTGAAGTTAAATCATGAATATCACAAGTATTTGAAGCTAAACGAATTGTTTCGCATGGATTTGAAGATAAGCCTCCTACTTCGCATTGATTTGATGCTAAATCATGTGTTTCGCATGGATTTGAAGCTAACTCGTTTGTTTCGCATGATGTTGAAGCTAAATCATGTGTATCACAAGTATTTGAAGCTAAAAAATTTTGTTCCCATGGATTTGAAGCTATGCCTTCTACGTCGCATTGATTTGATATTAAATCATGTTTTTCGCATGGTTTTTGAAGCTAACTCGTTTGTTTCGCACGCAGTTGCAGCTAAATCATTTATATCACAAGTGGTTGAAGCTAAACCATTTGTTTCGCATCGATTTGAAGATAACCCATCTACTTCGCATTGATTTGAAGCTAAATCATGTGTTTCGCATGGATTTGAAGCTAACTCGTTTGTTTCGCCTGCATTTCAAGCTATATCACTTCTATTCAGAAGCATGTGAAGCTAAATCGTTCGTTTCACATGGATTTGACGCTAATCCTTCAACTTCGCGTTGACTTGATGCTAAATCACGTGTTTCGCATGGATTTGAGGCTAGCTCGTTTGTTTCGCATGCATTTGAAGCTAAATCATGTATATCACAAGTATTTGAAGCTAAACCATTTGTTTCGCATGGATTCGAAGATAAGCCTTCTACTTCGCATTGATTTGAAGCTAAATCATCAGTTTCGCTTGGATTTGAAGCTAACTCGTTTGTTTCGCACGCACTTGAATCTAAATCAAGTATATCACAAGTATTTGAAGCTAAACCGTTTTATTCGCATGGACTTGAAGCTACGCCTTCTACTTCGCATTGATTTGAAGATAAATCATGTGTGTCGCTTGGATTTGAAGCTCAGCCTTTTACTTCGCATTGATTTGAAGCTAAATAATGTGTTTCGCTTGGATTTTAAGCTAACTCGTTTGTTTCACATGCAGTTGAAGTTAAATCATGAATATCACAAGTATTTGAAGCTAAACGAATTGTTTCGCATGGATTTGAAGATAAGCCTCCTACTTCGCATTGATTTGATGCTAAATCATGTGTTTCGCATGGATTTGAAGCTAACTCGTGTGTTTCGCATGATGTTGAAGCTAAATCATGTGTATCACAAGTATTTGAAGCTAAAAAATTTTATTCCCATGGATTTGAAGCTATGCCTTCTACTTCGCATTGAGTTGATATTAAATCATATGTTTCGCATGGTTTTTGAAGCTAACTCGTTTGTTTCGCACGCAGTTGAAGCTAAATCATTTATATCACAAGTGTTTGAAGCTAAACCATTTGTTTCGCATGGATTTGAAGATAACCCATCTACTTCGCATTGATTTGAAGCTAAATCATGTGTTTCGCATGGATTTGAAGCTAACTCGTTTGTTTCGCATGATGTTGAATCTAAATCATGTATATCACAAGTATTTGAAGCTAAACCATTTTATTCCCATGGATTTGAAGCTATGCCTTCTACTTCGCATTGAGTTGATATTAAATCATATGTTTCGCATGTTTTTGAAGCTAACTCGTTTGTTTCGCACGCAGTTGAAGCTAAATCATTTATATCACAAGTGTTTGAAGCTAAACCATTTGTTTCGCATGGATTCGAAGATAACCCATCTACTTCGCATTGATTTGAAGCTAAATCATGTGTTTCGTATGGATTTGAAGCTAACTCGTTTGTTTCGCATGCTGTTGAAGCTAAATCATGTACATCACAAGTATTTGAATCTAAACCGTTTGATTCGCATGGATTTGAAGCTAAGCCTTCTACCTCGCATTGATTTGAAGATAAATCATGTGTTTCGCTTGGATTTGAAGCTAACTCGTTTGTTTCGCACGCACTTGAATCTAAATCAAGTATATCACAAGTATTTGAAGCTAAACCGTTTTATTCGCATGGACTTGAAGCTACGCCTTCTACTTCGCATTGATTTGAAGATAAATCATGTGTGTCGCTTGGATTTGAAGCTCAGCCTTTTACTTCGCATTGATTTGAAGCTAAATAATGTGTTTCGCTTGGATTTTAAGCTAACTCGTTTGTTTCACATGCAGTTGAAGTTAAATCATGAATATCACAAGTATTTGAAGCTAAACGAATTGTTTCGCATGGATTTGAAGATAAGCCTCCTACTTCGCATTGATTTGATGCTAAATCATGTGTTTCGCATGGATTTGAAGCTAACTCGTTTGTTTCGCATGATGTTGAAGCTAAATCATGTGTATCACAAGTATCTGAAGCTAAAAAATTTTATTCCCATGGATTTGAAGCTATGCCTTCTACGTCGCATTGATTTGATATTAAATCATGTTTTTCGCATGGTTTTTGAAGCTAACTCGTTTGTTTCGCACGCAGTTGCAGCTAAATCAGTTATATCACAAGTGTTTGAAGCTAAACCATTTGTTTCGCATGGATTTGAAGATAACCCATCTACTTCGCATTGATTTGAAGCTAAATCATGTGTTTCGCATGGATTTGAAGCTAACTCGTTTGTTTCGCATGCTGTTGAAGCTAAATCATGTATATCACAAGTATTTGAAGCTAAACCATTTTATTCCCATGGATTTGAAGCTATGCCTTCTACTTCGCATTGAGTTGATATTAAATCATATGTTTCGCATGGTTTTTGAAGCTAACTCGTTTGTTTCGCACGCAGTTGAAGCTAAATCATTTATATCACAAGTGTTTGAAGCTAAACCATTTGTTTCGCATGGATTCGAAGATAACCCATCTACTTCGCATTGATTTGAAGCTAAATCATGTGTTTCGCATGGATTTGAAGCTAACTCGTTTGTTTCGCATGCTGTTGAAGCTAAATCATGTACATCACAAGTATTTGAATCTAAACCGTTTGATTCGCATGGATTTGAAGCTAAGCCTTCTACCTCGCATTGATTTGAAGATAAATTATGTGTTTCGCTTGGATTTGAAGCTAACTCGTTCGTTTCGCACGCACTTGAATCTAAATCAAGTATATCACAAGTATTTGAAGCTAAATCGTTTGATTCGCATGGACTTGAAGCTACGCCTTCTACTTCGCATTGATTTGAAGATAAATCATGTGTGTCGCATGGATTTGAAGCTCAGCCTTCTACTTCGCATTGATTTGAAGCTAAATCACGTGTTTCGCATGGATTTGAGGCTAGCTCGTTTGTTTCGCATGCAGTTGAAGCTAAATCATGTATATCACAATTGTTTGAAGCCAAACCATTTGTTTTGCATGGATACGAAGATAATCCTTCTACTTCGCATTGATTTGAAGCTAAATCATGTGTTTCGCTTGGATTTGAAGCTAACTCGTTTGTTTCGCACGCACTTGAATCTAAATCAAGTATATCACAAGTATTTGAAGCTAAACCGTTTGATTCGCATGGACTTGAAGCTACGCCTTCTACTTCGCGTTGATTTGAAGATAAATCATGTGTGTCGCTTGGATTTGAAGATCAGCATTCTACTTCGCATTGATTTGAAGCTAAATAATGTGTTACGCTTGGATTTTAAGCTAACTCGTTTGTTTCACATGCAGTTGAAGTTAAATCATGAATATCACAAGTATTTGAAGCTAAACGAATTGTTCCGCATGGATTTGAAGATAAGCCTCCTACTTCGCATTGATTTGATGCTAAATCATGTGTTTCGCTTGGATTTGAAGCTAACTCGTTTGTTTCGCATGATGTTGAAGCTAAATCATGTATATCACAAGTATTTGAAGCTAAACCATTTTATTCCCATGGATTTGAAGCTATGCCTTCTACTTCACATTGATTTGATATTAAATCATATGTTTCGCATGGTTTTTGAAGCTAACTCGATTGTTTCGCACTCAGTTGAAGCTAAATCATTTATATCACAAGTGTTTGAAGCTAAACCATTTGTTTCGCATGGATTCGAAGATAACCCATCTACTTCGCATTGATTTGAAGCTAAATCATGTGTTCCGCATGGATTTGAAGCTAACTCGTTTGTTTCGCATGCTGTTGAAGCTAAATCATGTATATCACAAGTATTTGAAGCTAAACCGTTTGATTCGCATGGATTTGAAGCTAAGCCTTCTACCTCGCATTGATTTGAAGATAAATCATGTGTTTCGCTTGGATTTGAAGCTAACTCGTTTGTTTCGCACGCACTTGAATCTAAATCAAGTATATCACAAGTATTTGAAGCTAAACCGTTTTATTCGCATGGACTTGAAGCTACGCCTTCTACTTCGCATTGATTTGAAGATAAATCATGTGTGTCGCTTGGATTTGAAGCTCAGCCTTCTACTTCGCATTGATTTGAAGCTAAATAATGTGTTTCGCTTGGATTTTAAGCTAACTCGTTTGTTTCGCATGCAGTTGAAGTTAAATCATGAATATCACAAGTATTTGAAGCTAATCGAATTGTTTCGCATGGATTTGAAGATAAGCCTCCTACTTCGCATTTATTTGTTGCTAAACCATGTGTTTCGCATGGATTTGAAGCTAACTCGTTTGTTTCGCATGATGTTGAAGCTAAATCATGTATATCACAATTATTTGAAGCTAAACCATTTTATTCCCTTGAATTTGAAGCTATGCCTTCTACTTCGCATTGATTTGATATTAAATCATATGTTTCGCATGGATTTGAAGCTAACGCGTTTGTTTCGCATGCAGTTGATGCTGAATCATGTATGTCACAAGTATTTGCAGCTAAACCAATTGTTTCGCATGGATTCGTAGTTCAGCCTTCTACTTCGCATCGATTTGGAACTAAATCATGTTTTTCGCATGGTTTTTGAAGCTAACTCGTTTGTTTCGCACGCAGTTGAAGCCAAATCATTTATATCACAAGTGTTTGAAGCTAAACCATTTGTTTCGCATGGATTCGAAGATAACCCATCTACTTCGCATTGATTTGAAGCTAAATCATGTGTTTCGCATGGATTTGAAGCTAACTCGTTTGTTTCGCATGCTGTTGAAGCTAAATCATGTATATCACAAGTATTTGAAGCTAAACCGTTTGATTCGCATGGATTTGAAGCTAAGCCTTCTACCCCGCATTGATTTGAAGATAAATCATGTGTTTCGCATGGATTTGAAGCTAACTCGTTTGTTTCGCACGCACTTGAATCTAAATCAAGTATATCACAAGTATTTGAAGCTAAACCGTTTGATTCGCATGGATTTGAATATAAGCCTCCTACTTCGCATTGATTTGATGCTAAATCATGTGTTTCGCATGGATTTGAAGCTAACTCGTTTGTTTCGCACGCAGTTGAAGCCAAATCATTTATATCACAAGTGTTTGAAGCTAAACCATTTGTTTCGCATGGATTCGAAGATAACCCATCTACTTCGCATTGATTTGAAGCTAAATCATGTGTTTCGCATGGATTTGAAGCTAACTCGTTTGTTTCGCATGCTGTTGAAGCTAAATCATGTATATCACAAGTATTTGAAGCTAAACCGTTTGATTCGCATGGATTTGAAACTAATCCCTCTACTTCGCATTAATTTGAAGCTGAATCATGTGTTTCGCTTGAATTTGAAGCTAACTTGTTTGTTTCGCATGCAGTTGAAACTAAATCATATATATCACACGTTTTTGAATCTAAACAATCTGTTTCGTGTGGATTCGGAGATCAGCCTTCTTCTTCGCATTGATTTGAAGCGAAATCATATGTTTCGCTTGGATTTGGAGCTAACTCGTTTGTTTCGCATGCAGTTGAAGCTAAATCATGTACATCACAAGTATTTGAAGCGAAACCATCTTATTCGTGTGGATTCGAAGGTAAGCCTTCTACTTCGCATTGATTTGAAGCTAAATCATGTTTTTCGCATGTTTTTTGAAGCTAACTCGTTTGTTTCGCATGCTATTGAAGCTAAATCATGGATATCACAAGTGTTTGAAGCTAAACCATTTGTTTTGCATGGATTCGAAGATCATCCTTCTTCTTCGCATTAATTGAATCTAAATCATGTGTTTCGCTTGGATTTGAAGCAAACTCGTTGGTTTTGCATGCAGTTGAAGCAAAATCACGCATATCACAAGTATTTGAAGCTAAACCATTTGATTCGCATGGATTCGAAGATCAGCCTTCTACTTCGCATTGATTTGAAGCTAAATCATGAGTTTCGCATGGATTTGAAGCTAAATCATGTGTTTTGAATAGATTTGAAGCTAACTCGTTTGTTTCGCATGCTGTTGAAGCTAAATCATGAATATCACAAGTATTTGAAGATAAACCTTTTGATTGGTATCGATTTGAAGCTAGGACTTCTACTTCGCATTGATTTGAAGATAAATCATGTGTTTCGCTTGGATTTGAAGCTAACTCGTTTGTGTCGCATGCAGTTGAATATTAATCATGTATATCACAAGTATTTGAAGCTAAACCATTTGATTCGCATGGATTCGAAGATCAGCCTCCTAATTCGCATTGATTTGAAGGTAAATCATGTCTTTTGCATGGATTTAAAGCTAACTCGTTTGTTTCACCTGCATTTGAAGCAATATCAGAGATATTCACAAGTATTTGAAGCTAAATCATTCGTTTCGCTGGATTTGAAGCTAAGCCTTCTACTTCGCATTGATTTGAATCTAAATCATGTGTTTCGCTTGGATTTGAAGCTCAGCCTTCTACTTCGCATTGATTTGAAGCTAAATAATGTGTTTCGCTTGGATTTTAAGCTAACTCGTTTGTTTCACATGCAGTTGAAGTTAAATCATGAATATCACAAGTATTTGAATCTAATCGAATTGTTTCGCATGGATTTGAAGATAAGCCTCCTACTTCGCATTTATTTGTTGCTAAATCATGTGCTTCGCATGGATTTGAATCTGAACCATTTGTTTCGCTTGGATTTGAAGCTAAGCCTTCTACTTCGCATTGATTTGAAGCTAAATCATGTGTTTCGCATGGTTTTGAAGCTAACTCGTTTGTTTCGCCGGCATTTCAAGCTATATCACTTCTATTCAGAAGCATGTGAAGCTAAATCGTTCGTTTCACATGGATTTGACGCTAATCCTTCAACTTCGCGTTGACTTGATGCTAAATCACGTGTTTCGCATGGATTTGAGGCTAGCTCGTTTGTTTCGCATGCATTTGAATCTAAATCATGTATATCACAAGTATTTGAAGCTAAACCATATGTTTCGCATGGATTCGAAGATAAGCCTTCTACTTCGCATTGATTTGAAGCTAAATCATGTGTTTCGCTTGGATTTGAAGCTAACTCGTTTGTTTCGCACGCACTTGAATCTAAATCAAGTATATCACAAGTATTTGAAGCTAAACCGTTTTATTCGCATGGACTTGAAGCTACGCCTTCTACTTCGCATTGATTTGAAGATAAATCATGTGTTTCGCATGGATTTGAAGCTAACTCGTTTGTTTCGCATGATGTTGAAGCTAAATCATGTATATCACAAGTATTTGAAGCTAAACCATTTTATTCCCATGGATTTGAAGCTATGCCTTCTACTTCGCATTGATTTGAAATTAAATCATATGTTTCGCATGGATTTGAAGCTAACTCGTTTGTTTCGCATGCAGTTGGAGTTAAATCGTGAATATCACAAGTATTTGAAGCTAAACGAATTGTTTCGCATGGATTTGAAGATAAGCCTCCTACCTCGCATTGATTTGATGCTAAATCATGTGTTCCGCTAGGATTTGAAGCGAACTCGTTTGTTTAGCCTGCATTTGAAGCTGAAACATGTATATCCCAAGTATTTGAAGCTAAACCATTTGTTTCGCATAGATTCCAATATAAGCCTTCTACTTCGCATCGATTTGAAGCTAAATCATGTGTTTCGCATGGTTTTTGAAGCTAACTCGTTTGTTTCGCACGCAGTTGAAGCCAAATCATTTATATCACAAGTGTTTGAAGCTAAACCATTTGTTTCGCATGGATTCGAAGATAACCCATCTACTTCGCATTGATTTGAAGCTAAATCATGTGTTTCGCATGGATTTGAAGCTAACTCGTTTGTTTCGCATGCTGTTGAAGCTAAATCATGTATATCACAAGTATTTGAATCTAAACCGTTTGATTCGCATGGATTTGAAGATAAGCCTTCTACTTCGCATTGATTTGGAGCTAAATCATGTGTTTCGCTTGGATTTGAAGCTAACTCGTTTGTTTCGCACGCACTTGAATCTAAATCAAGTATAAATCATGTGTGTCGCTTGGATTTGAAGCTCAGCCTCCTACTTCGCATTGATTTGAAGCTAAATAATGTGTTTCGCTTGGATTTTAAGCTAACTCGTTTGTTTCACATGCGGTTGAAGTTAAATCATGAATATCACAAGTATTTGAAGCTAAACGAATTGTTTCGCATGGATTTGAAGATAAGCCTCCTACTTCGCATTGATTTGATGCTAAATCATGTGTTTCGCATGGATTTGAAGCTAACTCGTTTGTTTCGCATGATGTTGAAGCTAAATCATGTATATCACAAGTATTTGAAGCTAAACCGTTTGATTCGCATGGATTTGAAGCTAAGCCTTCTACCTCGCATTTATTTGAAGATAAATCATGTGTTTCGCTTGGATTTTAAGCTAACTCGTTTGTTTCACATGCAGTTGAAGTTAAATCATGAATATCACAAGTATTTGAAGCTAAACGAATTGTTTCGCATGGATTTGAAGATAAGCCTCCTACTTCGCATTGATTTGATGCTAAATCATGTGTTTCGCATGGATTTGAAGCTAACTCGTTTGTTTCGCATGATGTTGAAGCTAAATCATGTATATCACAAGTATTTGAAGCTAAACCATTTTATTCCCATGGATTTGAAGCTATGCCTTCTACTTCGCATTGATTTGATATTAAATCATATGTTTCGCATGGATTTGAAGCTAACTCGTTTGTTTCGCATGCAGTCGAAGCTAAATCATGTATATGATAAGTATTTGAAGCTGACCCATTTGTTTGGCATGAATATTAAGCTGAACCATGTGTTTCGAATGAAGTTGAAGGTAAGTCATATGTTTCGAAAGGATGTGAAGCTAACTCGTTTGTTTCGCCTGCATTTGAAGCTAAATCATGTATATCTTAAGTATTTGAAGCTAAACCATTTGATTCGCATGGATTTGAAACTAATCCTTCTACTTCGCATTAATTTGAAGCTGAATCATGTGTTTCGCTTGGATTTGAAGCTCAGCCTTCTACTTCGCATTGATTTGAAGCTAAATAATGTGTTTCGCTTGGATTTTAAGCTAACTCGTTTGTTTCACATGCAGTTGAAGTTAAATCATGAATATCACAAGTATTTGAAGCTAAAACATTTTATTCCCATGGATTTGAAGCTATGCCTTCTACTTCGCATTGATTTGATATTAAATCATATGTTTCGCATGGATTTGAAGCTAACTCGTTTGTTTCGCATGCAGTTGGAGTTAAATCGTGAATATCACAAGTATTTGAAGCTAAACGAATTGTTTCGCATGGATTTGAAGATAAGCCTCCTACCTCGCATTGATTTGATGCTAAATCATGTGTTCCGCTAGGATTTGAAGCGAACTCGTTTGTTTAGCCTGCATTTGAAGCTGAAACATGTATATCCCAAGTATTTGAAGCTAAACCATTTGTTTCGCATAGATTCCAATATAAGCCTTCTACTTCGCATCGATTTGAAGCTAAATCATGTGTTTCGCATGGTTTTTGAAGCTAACTCGTTTGTTTCGCACGCAGTTGAAGCCAAATCATTTATATCACAAGTGTTTGAAGCTAAACCATTTGTTTCGCATGGATTCGAAGATAACCCATCTACTTCGCATTGATTTGAAGCTAAATCATGTGTTTCGCATGGATTTGAAGCTAACTCGTTTGTTTCGCATGCTGTTGAAGCTAAATCATGTATATCACAAGTATTTGAATCTAAACCGTTTGATTCGCATGGATTTGAAGATAAGCCTTCTACTTCGCATTGATTTGGAGCTAAATCATGTGTTTCGCTTGGATTTGAAGCTAACTCGTTTGTTTCGCACGCACTTGAATCTAAATCAAGTATAAATCATGTGTGTCGCTTGGATTTGAAGCTCAGCCTCCTACTTCGCATTGATTTGAAGCTAAATAATGTGTTTCGCTTGGATTTTAAGCTAACTCGTTTGTTTCACATGCGGTTGAAGTTAAATCATGAATATCACAAGTATTTGAAGCTAAACGAATTGTTTCGCATGGATTTGAAGATAAGCCTCCTACTTCGCATTGATTTGATGCTAAATCATGTGTTTCGCATGGATTTGAAGCTAACTCGTTTGTTTCGCATGATGTTGAAGCTAAATCATGTATATCACAAGTATTTGAAGCTAAACCGTTTGATTCGCATGGATTTGAAGCTAAGCCTTCTACCTCGCATTTATTTGAAGATAAATCATGTGTTTCGCTTGGATTTTAAGCTAACTCGTTTGTTTCACATGCAGTTGAAGTTAAATCATGAATATCACAAGTATTTGAAGCTAAACGAATTGTTTCGCATGGATTTGAAGATAAGCCTCCTACTTCGCATTGATTTGATGCTAAATCATGTGTTTCGCATGGATTTGAAGCTAACTCGTTTGTTTCGCATGATGTTGAAGCTAAATCATGTATATCACAAGTATTTGAAGCTAAACCATTTTATTCCCATGGATTTGAAGCTATGCCTTCTACTTCGCATTGATTTGATATTAAATCATATGTTTCGCATGGATTTGAAGCTAACTCGTTTGTTTCGCATGCAGTCGAAGCTAAATCATGTATATGATAAGTATTTGAAGCTGACCCATTTGTTTGGCATGAATATTAAGCTGAACCATGTGTTTCGAATGAAGTTGAAGGTAAGTCATATGTTTCGAAAGGATGTGAAGCTAACTCGTTTGTTTCGCCTGCATTTGAAGCTAAATCATGTATATCTTAAGTATTTGAAGCTAAACCATTTGATTCGCATGGATTTGAAACTAATCCTTCTACTTCGCATTAATTTGAAGCTGAATCATGTGTTTCGCTTGGATTTGAAGCTCAGCCTTCTACTTCGCATTGATTTGAAGCTAAATAATGTGTTTCGCTTGGATTTTAAGCTAACTCGTTTGTTTCACATGCAGTTGAAGTTAAATCATGAATATCACAAGTATTTGAAGCTAATCGAATTGTTTCGCATGGATTTGAAGATAAGCCTCCTACTTCGCATTTATTTGTTGTTAAATCATGTGTTTCGCATGGATTTGAAGCTAACTCGTTTGTTTCGCATGATGTTGAAGCTAAATCATGTATATCACAATTATTTGAAGCTAAACCATTTTATTCCCATGGATTTGAAGCTATGCCTTCTACTTCGCATTGATTTGATATTAAATCATATGTTTCGCATGGATTTGAAGCTAACTCGTTTGTTTCGCATGCAGTTGATGCTGAATCATGTATGTCACAAGTATTTGCAGCTAAACCATTTGTTTCGCATGGATTCGTAGTTCAGCCTTCTACTTCGCATCGATTTGGAACTAAATCATGTTTTTCGCATGGTTTTTGAAGCTAACTCGTTTGTTTCGCACGCAGTTGAAGCCAAATCATTTATATCACAAGTGTTTGAAGCTAAACCATTCGTTTCGCATGGATTCGAAGATAACCCATCTACTTCGCATTGATTTGAAGCTAAATCACGTGTTTCGCATGGATTTGAGGCCAGCTCGTTTGTTTCGCATGCAGTTGAAGCTAAATCATGTATATCACAATTGTTTGAAGCCAAACCATTTGTTTAGCATGGATACGAAGATAATCCTTCTACCTCGCATTGATTTGAAGCTAAATAATGTGTTTCGCTTGGATTTTAAGCTAACTCGTTTGTTTCACATGCAGTTGAAGTTAAATCATGAATATCACAAGTATTTGAAGCTAAACGAATTGTTTCGCATGGATTTGAAGATAAGCCTCCTACTTCGCATTGATTTGATGCTAAATCATGTGTTTCGCATGGATTTGAAGCTAACTCGTTTGTTTCGCATGATGTTGAAGCTAAATCATGTATATCACAAGTATTTGAAGCTAAACCATTTTATTCCCATGGATTTGAAGCTATGCCTTCTACTTCGCATTGATTTGATATTAAATCATATGTTTCGCATGGATTTGAAGCTAACTCGTTTGTTTCGCATGCTGTTGAAGCTAAATCATGTATATCACAAGTATTTGAAGCTAAACCGTTTGATTCGCATGGATTTGAAGCTAAGCCTTCTACCTCGCATTGATTTGAAGATAAATCATGTGTTTCGCATGGATTTGAAGCTAACTCGTTTGTTTCGCATGATGTTGAAGCTAAATCATGTATATCTCAAGTATTTGAAGCTAAACCATTTTATTCCCATGGATTTGAAGCTATGCCTCCTACTTCGCATTGATTTGATATTAAATCATATGTTTCGCATGGATTTGAAGCTAACTCGTTTGTTTCGCATGCAGTCGAAGCTAAATCATGTATATCATAAGTATTTGAAGCTGACACATTTGTTTGGCATGAATATTAAGCTAAACCATGTGTTTCGAATGAAGTTGAAGGTAAATCATATGTTTCGAAAGGATGTGAAGCTAACTCGTTTGTTTCGCCTGCATTTGAAGCTAAATCATGTATATCTTAAGTATTTGAAGCTAAACCATTTGATTCGCATGGATTCGAAGATCAGCCTTCTACTTCGCATTGATTTGAAGCTAAATCATGAGTTTCGCATGGATTTGAAGCTAAATCATGTGTTTTGAATAGATTTGAAGCTAACTCGTTTGTTTCGCATGCTGTTGAAGCTAAATCATGTATATCACAAGTATTTGAAGCTAAACCATTTGATTCGCATGGATTCGAAGATCAGCCTCCTAATTCGCATTGATTTGAAGGTAAATCATGTCTTTTGCATGGATTTAAAGCTAACTCGTTTGTTTCACCTGCATTTGAAGCAATATCAGAGATATTCACAAGTATTTGAAGCTAAATCATTCGTTTCGCTGGATTTGAAGCTAAGCCTTCTACTTCGCATTGATTTGAATCTAAATCATGTGTTTCGCTTGGATTTGAAGCTCAGCCTTCTACTTCGCATTGATTTGAAGCTAAATAATGTGTTTCGCTTGGATTTTAAGCTAACTCGTTTGTTTCACATGCAGTTGAAGTTAAATCATGAATATCACAAGTATTTGAATCTAATCGAATTGTTTCGCATGGATTTGAAGATAAGCCTCCTACTTCGCATTTATTTGTTGCTAAATCATGTGCTTCGCATGGATTTGAATCTGAACCATTTGTTTCGCTTGGATTTGAAGCTAAGCCTTCTACTTCGCATTGATTTGAAGCTAAATCATGTGTTTCGCATGGTTTTGAAGCTAACTCGTTTGTTTCGCCGGCATTTCAAGCTATATCACTTCTATTCAGAAGCATGTGAAGCTAAATCGTTCGTTTCACATGGATTTGACGCTAATCCTTCAACTTCGCGTTGACTTGATGCTAAATCACGTGTTTCGCATGGATTTGAGGCTAGCTCTTTTGTTTCGCATGCATTTGAATCTAAATCATGTATATCACAAGTATTTGAAGCTAAACCATATGTTTCGCATGGATTCGAAGATAAGCCTTCTACTTCGCATTGATTTGAAGCTAAATCATGTGTTTCGCTTGGATTTGAAGCTAACTCGTTTGTTTCGCACGCACTTGAATCTAAATCAAGTATATCACAAGTATTTGAAGCTAAACCGTTTTATTCGCATGGACTTGAAGCTACGCCTTCTACTTCGCATTGATTTGAAGATAAATCATGTGTTTCGCATGGATTTGAAGCTAACTCGTTTGTTTCGCATGATGTTGAAGCTAAATCATGTATATCACAAGTATTTGAAGCTAAACCATTTTATTCCCATGGATTTGAAGCTATGCCTTCTACTTCGCATTGATTTGATATTAAATCATATGTTTCGCATGGATTTGAAGCTAACTCGTTTGTTTCGCATGCAGTTGGAGTTAAATCGTGAATATCACAAGTATTTGAAGCTAAACGAATTGTTTCGCATGGATTTGAAGATAAGCCTCCTACCTCGCATTGATTTGATGCTAAATCATGTGTTCCGCTAGGATTTGAAGCGAACTCGTTTGTTTAGCCTGCATTTGAAGCTGAAACATGTATATCCCAAGTATTTGAAGCTAAACCATTTGTTTCGCATAGATTCCAATATAAGCCTTCTACTTCGCATCGATTTGAAGCTAAATCATGTGTTTCGCATGGTTTTTGAAGCTAACTCGTTTGTTTCGCACGCAGTTGAAGCCAAATCATTTATATCACAAGTGTTTGAAGCTAAACCATTTGTTTCGCATGGATTCGAAGATAACCCATCTACTTCGCATTGATTTGAAGCTAAATCATGTGTTTCGCATGGATTTGAAGCTAACTCGTTTGTTTCGCATGCTGTTGAAGCTAAATCATGTATATCACAAGTATTTGAATCTAAACCGTTTGATTCGCATGGATTTGAAGATAAGCCTTCTACTTCGCATTGATTTGGAGCTAAATCATGTGTTTCGCTTGGATTTGAAGCTAACTCGTTTGTTTCGCACGCACTTGAATCTAAATCAAGTATAAATCATGTGTGTCGCTTGGATTTGAAGCTCAGCCTCCTACTTCGCATTGATTTGAAGCTAAATAATGTGTTTCGCTTGGATTTTAAGCTAACTCGTTTGTTTCACATGCGGTTGAAGTTAAATCATGAATATCACAAGTATTTGAAGCTAAACGAATTGTTTCGCATGGATTTGAAGATAAGCCTCCTACTTCGCATTGATTTGATGCTAAATCATGTGTTTCGCATGGATTTGAAGCTAACTCGTTTGTTTCGCATGATGTTGAAGCTAAATCATGTATATCACAAGTATTTGAAGCTGAACCGTTTGATTCGCATGGATTTGAAGCTAAGCCTTCTACCTCGCATTTATTTGAAGATAAATCATGTGTTTCGCTTGGATTTTAAGCTAACTCGTTTGTTTCACATGCAGTTGAAGTTAAATCATGAATATCACAAGTATTTGAAGCTAAACGAATTGTTTCGCATGGATTTGAAGATAAGCCTCCTACTTCGCATTGATTTGATGCTAAACCATGTGTTTCGCATGGATTTGAAGCTAACTCGTTTGTTTCGCATGATGTTGAAGCTAAATCATGTATATCACAAGTATTTGAAGCTAAACCATTTTATTCCCATGGATTTGAAGCTATGCCTTCTACTTCGCATTGATTTGATATTAAATCATATGTTTCGCATGGATTTGAAGCTAACTCGTTTGTTTCGCATGCAGTCGAAGCTAAATCATGTATATGATAAGTATTTGAAGCTGACCCATTTGTTTGGCATGAATATTAAGCTGAACCATGTGTTTCGAATGAAGTTGAAGGTAAGTCATATGTTTCGAAAGGATGTGAAGCTAACTCGTTTGTTTCGCCTGCATTTGAAGCTAAATCATGTATATCTTAAGTATTTGAAGCTAAACCATTTGATTCGCATGGATTTGAAACTAATCCTTCTACTTCGCATTAATTTGAAGCTGAATCATGTGTTTCGCTTGGATTTGAAGCTCAGCCTTCTACTTCGCATTGATTTGAAGCTAAATAATGTGTTTCGCTTGGATTTTAAGCTAACTCGTTTGTTTCACATGCAGTTGAAGTTAAATCATGAATATCACAAGTATTTGAAGCTAATCGAATTGTTTCGCATGGATTTGAAGATAAGCCTCCTACTTCGCATTTATTTGTTGTTAAATCATGTGTTTCGCATGGATTTGAAGCTAACTCGTTTGTTTCGCATGATGTTGAAGCTAAATCATGTATATCACAATTATTTGAAGCTAAACCATTTTATTCCCATGGATTTGAAGCTATGCCTTCTACTTCGCATTGATTTGATATTAAATCATATGTTTCGCATGGATTTGAAGCTAACTCGTTTGTTTCGCATGCAGTTGATGCTGAATCATGTATGTCACAAGTATTTGCAGCTAAACCATTTGGTTCGCATGGATTCGTAGTTCAGCCTTCTACTTCGCATCGATTTGGAACTAAATCATGTTTTTCGCATGGTTTTTGAAGCTAACTCGTTTGTTTCGCACGCAGTTGAAGCCAAATCATTTATATCACAAGTGTTTGAAGCTAAACCATTCGTTTCGCATGGATTCGAAGATAACCCATCTACTTCGCATTGATTTGAAGCTAAATCACGTGTTTCGCATGGATTTGAGGCCAGCTCGTTTGTTTCGCATGCAGTTGAAGCTAAATCATGTATATCACAATTGTTTGAAGCCAAACCATTTGTTTAGCATGGATACGAAGATAATCCTTCTACCTCGCATTGATTTGAAGCTAAATAATGTGTTTCGCTTGGATTTTAAGCTAACTCGTTTGTTTCACATGCAGTTGAAGTTAAATCATGAATATCACAAGTATTTGAAGCTAAACGAATTGTTTCGCATGGATTTGAAGATAAGCCTCCTACTTCGCATTGATTTGATGCTAAATCATGTGTTTCGCATGGATTTGAAGCTAACTCGTTTGTTTCGCATGATGTTGAAGCTAAATCATGTATATCACAAGTATTTGAAGCTAAACCATTTTATTCCCATGGATTTGAAGCTATGCCTTCTACTTCGCATTGATTTGATATTAAATCATATGTTTCGCATGGATTTGAAGCTAACTCGTTTGTTTCGCATGCTGTTGAAGCTAAATCATGTATATCACAAGTATTTGAATCTAAACCGTTTGATTCGCATGGATTTGAAGCTAAGCCTTCTACCTCGCATTGATTTGAAGATAAATCATGTGTTTCGCATGGATTTGAAGCTAACTCGTTTGTTTCGCATGATGTTGAAGCTAAATCATGTATATCACAAGTATTTGAAGCTAAACCATTTTATTCCCATGGATTTGAAGCTATGCCTCCTACTTCGCATTGATTTGATATTAAATCATATGTTTCGCATGGATTTGAAGCTAACTCGTTTGTTTCGCATGCAGTCGAAGCTAAATCATGTATATCATAAGTATTTGAAGCTGACACATTTGTTTGGCATGAATATTAAGCTAAACCATGTGTTTCGAATGAAGTTGAAGGTAAATCATATGTTTCGAAAGGATGTGAAGCTAACTCGTTTGTTTCGCCTGCATTTGAAGCTAAATCATGTATATCTTAAGTATTTGAAGCTAAACCATTTGATTCGCATGGATTTGAAACTAATCCTTCTACTTCGCATTAATTTGAAGCTGAATCATGTGTTTCGCTTGGATTTGAAGCTCAGCCTTCTACTTCGCATTGATTTGAAGCTAAATAATGTGTTTCGCTTCCATTTTAAGCTAACTCGTTTGTTTCACATGCAGTTGAAGTTAAATCATGAATATCACAAGTATTTGAAGCTAATCGAATTGTTTCGCATGGATTTGAAGATAAGCCTACTACTTCGCATTTATTTGTTGCTAAATCATGTGTTTCGCATGGATTTGAAGCTAACTCGTTTGTTTCGCATGATGTTGAAGCTAAATCATGTATATCACAATTATTTGAAGCTAAACCATTTTATTCCCATGGATTTGAAGCTATGCCTTCTACTTCGCATTGATTTGATATTAAATCATATGTTTCGCATGGATTTGAAGCTAACTCGTTTGTTTCGCATGCAGTTGATGCTGAATCATGTATGTCACAAGTATTTGCAGCTAAACCATTTGTTTCGCATGGATTCGTAGTTCAGCCTTCTACTTCGCATCGATTTGGAACTAAATCATGTTTTTCGCATGGTTTTTGAAGCTAACTCGTTTGTTTCGCACGCAGTTGAAGCCAAATCATTTATATCACAAGTGTTTGAAGCTAAACCATTCGTTTCGCATGGATTCGAAGATAACCCATCTACTTCGCATTGATTTGAAGCTAAATCACGTGTTTCGCATGGATTTGATGCTGACTCGTTTGTTTCGCCTGCATTTGAAGCTAAATCATGTATATCACATATAATTGAAGCTAAACCATCTGTTTCGTGTGGATTCGAAGTTCAGACTTCTGCTTCGCATTGATTTGAAGCTAAATAATGTGTTTCGCATGGATTTGAAGCTTATTCGTTTGTTTTGCATGCAGTTGAAGCTAAATCATGTATATCACAAGTATTTGAATCTGAACCATTTGATTCCCTTGAATAGTACGCTAAACCATGTCTTTCGAATGAATTTGAAGCTAAATCATGTGTTTTGAATGGATTTGAAGCTAACTCGTTTGTTTCGCATCCATTTGAAGCTACATCATGTATATCACATATAATTGAAGCTAAACCATCTGTTTCGTGTGGATTCGAAGGTAAGCCTTCTACTTCGCATTGAATTGAAGTTAAATCATGTGTTTCGCATGTATTTGAAACTGACTCGTTTGTTTCGCCTGCATTTGAAGCTATATCATGTATATCACAAGTATTTGAATCTGAACCATTTGATTCCCATGAATAGTACGCTAAACCATGTCTTTCGAATGAATTTGAAGCTAAATCATGTGTTTTGAATGGATTTGAAGCTAATTCGGTTGTTTCGCATGCATTTGAAGCTAAATCATGTATATCACATATAATTGAAGCTAAACCATTTGATTCGCATGGATTCGAAGATAGGCCTTCTACTTCGCATTGATTTGAAGCTAAATCATGTCTATCGCTAGGATTTGAAGCTAACTCGTTTGTTTCTCATACTGTTGAAGCTAAATCATGTATAACACAAGTATTTGAGCCTGAGCCATTTGTTTCTCATGGATTCGAAGATCAGCCTCCTAATTCGCATTGATTTGAAGGTAAATCATGTCTTTTGCATGGATTTAAAGCTAACTCGTTTGTTTCACCTGCATTTGAAGCAATATCAGAGATATTCACAAGTATTTGAAGCTAAATCATTCGTTTCGCTGGATTTGAAGCTAAGCCTTCTACTTCGCATTGATTTGAATCTAAATCATGTGTTTCGCTTGGATTTGAAGCTCAGCCTTCTACTTCGCATTGATTTGAAGCTAAATAATGTGTTTCGCTTGGATTTTAAGCTAACTCGTTTGTTTCACATGCAGTTGAAGTTAAATCATGAATATCACAAGTATTTGAAGCTAATCGAATTGTTTCGCATGGATTTGAATATAAGCCTCCTACTTCGCATTGATTTTATGCTAAATCATGTGTTTCGCATGGATTTGAAGCTAACTCGTTTGTTTCGCATGATGTTGAAGCTAAATCATGTATATCACAAGTATTTGAAGCTAAACCATTTTATTCCCATGGATTTGAAGCTATGCCTTCTACTTCGCATTGATTTGATGTTAAATCATATGTTTCGCATGGATTTGAAGCTACCTCGTTTGTTTCGCATGCAGTCGAAGCTAAATCATGTATATCATAAGTATTTGAAGCTGACCCATTTGTTTGGCTTGAATATTAAGCTGAACCATGTGTTTCGAATGAAGTTGAAGGTAAATCATATGTTTCGAAAGGATGTGAAGCTAACTCGTTTGTTCCGCCTGCATTTGAAGCTAAATCATGTATATCTTAAGTATTTGAAGCTAAACCATTTGATTCGCATGGATTTGAAACTAATCCTTCTACTTCGCATTAATTTGAAGCTGAATCATGTGTTTCGCTTGGATTTGAAGCTCAGCCTTCTACTTCGCATTGATTTGAAGCTAAATAATGTGTTTCGCTTGGATTTTAAGCTAACTCGTTTGTTTCACATGCAGTTGAAGTTAAATCATGAATATCACAAGTATTTGAAGCTAATCGAATTGTTTCGCATGGATTTGAAGATAAGCCTCCTACTTCGCATTTATTTGTTGCTAAATCATGTGTTTCGCATGGATTTGAAGCTAACTCGTTTGTTTCGCATGATGTTGAAGCTAAATCATGTATATCACAATTATTTGAAGCTAAACCATTTTATTCCCATGGATTTGAAGCTATGCCTTCTACTTCGCATTGATTTGATATTAAATCATATGTTTCGCATGGATTTGAAGCTAACTCGTTTGTTTCGCATGCAGTTGATGCTGAATCATGTATGTCACAAGTACTTGCAGCTAAACCATTTGTTTCGCATGGATTCGTAGTTCAGCCTACTACTTCGCATCGATTTGGAACTAAATCATGTTTTTCGCATGGTTTTTGAAGCTAACTCGTTTGTTTCGCACGCAGTTGAAGCCAAATCATTTATATCACAAGTGTTTGAAGCTAAACCATTCGTTTCGCATGGATTCGAAGATAACCCATCTACTTCGCATTGATTTGAAGCTAAATCACGTGTTTCGCATGGATTTGAGGCCAGCTCGTTTGTTTCGCATGCAGTTGAAGCTAAATCATGTATATCACAATTGTTTGAAGCCAAACCATTTGTTTAGCATGGATACGAAGATAATCCTTCTACCTCGCATTGATTTGAAGCTAAATAATGTGTTTCGCTTGGATTTTAAGCTAACTCGTTTGTTTCACATGCAGTTGAAGTTAAATCATGAATATCACAAGTATTTGAAGCTAATCGAATTGTTTCGCATGGATTTGAAGATAAGCCTCCTACTTCGCATTTATTTGTTGCTAAATCATGTGTTTCGCATGGATTTGAAGCTAACTCGTTTGTTTCGCATGATGTTGAAGCTAAATCATGTATATCACAATTATTTGAAGCTAAACCATTTTATTCCCATGGATTTGAAGCTATGCCTTCTACTTCGCATTGATTTGATATTAAATCATATGTTTCGCATGGATTTGAAGCTAACTCGTTTGTTTCGCATGCAGTTGATGCTGAATCATGTATGTCACAAGTATTTGCAGCTAAACCATTTGTTTCGCATGGATTCGTAGTTCAGCCTTCTACTTCGCATCGATTTGGAACTAAATCATGTTTTTCGCATGGTTTTTGAAGCTAACTCGTTTGTTTCGCACGCAGTTGAAGCCAAATCATTTATATCACAAGTGTTTGAAGCTAAACCATTCGTTTCGCATGGATTCGAAGATAACCCATCTACTTCGCATTGATTTGAAGCTAAATCACGTGTTTCGCATGGATTTGAGGCCAGCTCGTTTGTTTCGCATGCAGTTGAAGCTAAATCATGTATATCACAATTGTTTGAAGCCAAACCATTTGTTTAGCATGGATACGAAGATAATCCTTCTACCTCGCATTGATTTGAAGCTAAATAATGTGTTTCGCTTGTATTTTAAGCTAACTCGTTTGTTTCACATGCAGTTGAAGTTAAATCATGAATATCACAAGTATTTGAAGCTAAACGAATTGTTTCGCATGGATTTGAAGATAAGCCTCCTACTTCGCATTGATTTGATGCTAAATCATGTGTTTCGCATGGATTTGAAGCTAACTCGTTTGTTTCGCATGATGTTGAAGCTAAATCATGTACATCACAAGTATTTGAAGCTAAACCATTTTATTCCCATGGATTTGAAGCTATGCCTTCTACTTCGCATTGATTTGATATTAAATCATATGTTTCGCATGGATTTGACGCTAACTCGTTTGTTTCGCATGCTGTTGAAGCTAAATCATGTATATCACAAGTATTTGAAGCTAAACCGTTTGATTCGCATGGATTTGAAGCTAAGCCTTCTACCTCGCATTGATTTGAAGATAAATCATGTGTTTCGCATGGATTTGAAGCTAACTCGTTTGTTTCGCATGATGTTGAAGCTAAATCATGTATATCACAAGTATTTGAAGCTAAACCATTTGATTCGCATGGATTTGAAACTAATCCTTCTACTTCGCATTAATTTGAAGCTGAATCATGTGTTTCGCTTGGATTTGAAGCTCAGCCTTCTACTTCGCATTGATTTGAAGCTAAATAATGTGTTTCGCTTCCATTTTAAGCTAACTCGTTTGTTTCACATGCAGTTGAAGTTAAATCATGAACATCACAAGTATTTGAAGCTAATCGAATTGTTTCGCATGGATTTGAAGATAAGCCTACTACTTCGCATTTATTTGTTGCTAAATCATGTGTTTCGCATGGATTTGAAGCTAACTCGTTTGTTTCGCATGATGTTGAAGCTAAATCATGTATATCACAATTATTTGAAGCTAAACCATTTTATTCCCATGGATTTGAAGCTATGCCTTCTACTTCGCATTGATTTGATATTAAATCATATGTTACGCATGGATTTGAAGCTAACTCGTTTGTTTCGCATGCAGTTGATGCTGAATCATGTATGTCACAAGTATTTGCAGCTAAACCATTTGTTTCGCATGGATTCGTAGTTCAGCCTTCTACTTCGCATCGATTTGGAACTAAATCATGTTTTTCGCATGGTTTTTGAAGCTAACTCGTTTGTTTCGCACGCAGTTGAAGCCAAATCATTTATATCACAAGTGTTTGAAGCTAAACCATTCGTTTCGCATGGATTCGAAGATAACCCATCTACTTCGCATTGATTTGAAGCTAAATCACGTGTTTCGCATGGATTTGATGCTGACTCGTTTGTTTCGCCTGCATTTGAAGCTAAATCATGTATATCACATATAATTGAAGCTAAACCATCTGTTTCGTGTGGATTCGAAGTTCAGACTTCTGCTTCGCATTGATTTGAAGCTAAATAATGTGTTTCGCATGGAATTGAAGCTTATTCGTTTGTTTTGCATGCAGTTGACGCTAAATCATGTATATCACAAGTATTTGAATCTGAACCATTTGATTCCCTTGAATAGTACGCTAAACCATGTCTTTCGAATGAATTTGAAGCTAAATCATGTGTTTTGAATGGATTTGAAGCTAACTCGTTTGTTTCGCATCCATTTGAAGCTACATCATGTATATCACATATAATTGAAGCTAAACCATCTGTTTCGTGTGGATTCGAAGGTAAGCCTTCTACTTCGCATTGAATTGAAGCTAAATCATGTGTTTCGCATGTATTTGAAACTGACTCGTTTGTTTCGCCTGCATTTGAAGCTATATCATGTATATCACAAGTATTTGAATCTGAACCATTTGATTCCCATGAATAGTACGCTAAACCATGTCTTTCGAATGAATTTGAAGCTAAATCATGTGTTTTGAATGGATTTGAAGCTAATTCGGTTGTTTCGCATGCATTTGAAGCTAAATCATGTATATCACATATAATTGAAGCTAAACCATTTGATTCGCATGGATTCGAAGATAAGCCTTCTACTTCGCATTGATTTGAAGCTAAATCATGTCTATCGCTAGGATTTGAAGCTAACTCGTTTGTTTCTCATACTGTTGAAGCTAAATCATGTATAACACAAGTATTTGAGCCTGAGCCATTTGTTTCGCATGGATTCGAAGATCAGTCTCCTAATTCGCATTGATTTGAAGGTAAATCCTGTCTTTTGCATGGATTTAAAGCTAACTCGTTTGTTTCACCTGCATTTGAAGCAATATCAGAGATATTCACAAGTATTTGAAGCTAAATCATTCGTTTCGCTGGATTTGAAGCTAAGCCTTCTACTTCGCATTGATTTGAATCTAAATCATGTGTTTCGCTTGGATTTGAAGCTCAGCCTTCTACTTCGCATTGATTTGAAGCTAAATAATGTGTTTCGCTTGGATTTTAAGCTAACTCGTTTGTTTCACATGCAGTTGAAGTTAAATCATGAATATCTCAAGTATTTGAAGCTAATCGAATTGTTTCGCATGGATTTGAAGATAAGCCTCCTACTTCGCATTTATTTGTTGCTAAATCATGTGCTTCGCATGGATTTGAATCTGAACCATTTGTTTCGCTTGGATTTGAAGCTAAGCCATCTACTTCGCATTGATTTGAAGCTAAATCATGTGTTTCGCATGGTTTGGAAGCTAACTCGTTTGTTTCGCCGGCATTTCAAGCTATATCACTTCTATTCAGAAGCATGTGAAGCTAAATCGTTCGTTTCACATGGATTTGACGCTAATCCTTCAACTTCGCGTTGACTTGATGCTAAATGACGTGTTTCGCATGGATTTGAGGCTAGCTCGTTTGTTTCGCATGCATTTGAAGCTAAATCATGTATATCACAAGTATTTGAAGCTAAACCATTTGTTTCGCATGGATTCGAAGATAATCCTTCTACTTCGCATTGATTTGAAGCTAAATCATGTGTTTCGCTTGGATTTGAAGCTAACTCGTTTGTTTCGCACGCACTTGAATCTAAATCAAGTATATCACAAGTATTTGAAGCTAAACCGTTTGATTCGCATGGACTTGAAGCTACGCCTTCTACTTCGCATTGATTTGAAGATAAATCATGTGTGTCGCTTGGATTTGAAGCTCAGCCTCCTACTTCGCATTGATTTGAAGCTAAATAATGTGTTTCGCTTGGATTTTAAGCTAACTCGTTTGTTTCACATGCAGTTGAAGTTAAATCATGAATATCACAAGTATTTGAAGCTAAACGAATTGTTTCGCATGGATTTGAAGATAAGCCTCCTACTTCGCATTGATTTGATGCTAAATCATGTGTTTCGCATGGATTTGAAGCTAACTCGTTTGTTTCGCATGATGTTGAAGCTAAATCATGTATATCACAAGTATTTGAAGCTAAACCATTTTATTCCCATGGATTTGAAGCTATGCCTTCTACTTCGCATTGATTTGATATTAAATCATATGTTTCGCATGGATTTGAAGCTAACTCGTTTGTTTCGCATGCTGTTGAAGCTAAATCATGTATATCACAAGTATTTGAAGCTAAACCGTTTGATTCGCATCGATTTGAAGCTAAGCCTTCTACCTCGCATTGATTTGATATTAAATCATATGTTTCGCATGGATTTGAAGCTAACTCGTTTGTTTCGCATACAGTTGATGCTGAATCATGTATGTCACAAGTATTTGCAGCTAAACCATTTGTTTCGAATGGATTCGTAGTTCAGCCTTCTACTTCGCATCGATTTGGAACTAAATCATGTTTTTCGCATGGTTTTTGAAGCTAACTCGTTTGTTTCGCACGCAGTTGAAGCCAAATCATTTATATCACAAGTGTTTGAAGCTAAACCATTTGTTTCGCATGGATTCGAAGATAACCCATCTACTTCGCATTGATTTGAAGCTAAATCATGTGTTTCGCATGGATTTGAAGCTAACTCGTTTGTTTCGCATGCTGTTGAAGCTAAATCATGTATATCACAAGTATTTGAATCTAAACCGTTTGATTCGCATGGATTTGAAGCTAAGCCTTCTACCCCGCATTGATTTGAAGATAAATCATGTGTTTCGCTTGGACTTGAAGCTAACTCGTTTGTGTCGCTTGCAGTTGAAGCTATATCACTTATATTCGCAAGTATTTGTAGCTAAACCATTCGTTTCGCATGGATTCGAAGATCAGCCTTCTACTTCGGATTCATTTGAAGCTAAATCATGTGTTTCGCATGGATTTGAAGCTTACTCGTTTGTTTCGCCTGCATTTGAAGCTATATCATGTATATCAGAAGTATTTGAATCTGAACCACTTGATTCCCATGAATAGTACGCTAAACCATGTCTTTCGAATGAATTTGAATCTAAATCATGTGTTTTGAATGGATTTGGAGCTAACTCGTTTGTTTCGCATGCATTTGAATCTAAATCATGCATATCACATATAATTGAAGCTAAACCATCTGTTTCGTGTGGATTCGAAGGTAAGCCTTCTACGTCGCATTGATTTGATGCAAAGTCATCTGTTTCGCTTGGATTTGAAGCCAACTCGTTTGTTTCGCATGCAGTTGAAGCAAAATCATGTATAGCACAAGTATTTGAGCCTGAGCCATTTGTTTCGCAAGGATTCGAAGATCAGCCGTCGGCTTCGCATTGATTTTAAGCTATATCATGTGTTTCGCATGGTTTTTGAAGCTAACTCGTTTGTTTCGCATGCATTTGAAACTAAATCATGCATATCACATATAATTGAAGCTAAACCATCTGTTTCGTGTGGATTCGAAGGTAAGCCTTCTACTTCGAATTGATTTGAGGCAGAATCATGTGTTTCGCTTGTATTTGAAGCAAACTCGTTCGTTTCGCCTGCATTTGAAACTAAATCATGTTTATCACAATTATTTGAAGCTAAACCATTTGTTTCGCATGGATTCGAAGTTCAGACTTCTGCTTCGCATTGATTTGAAGCTAAATAATGTGTTTCGCATGGATTTGAAGCTTACTCGTTTGTTTTGCATGCAGTTGAAGCTAAATCATGTATATCACAAGTATTTGAATCTGAACCATTTGATTCCCTTGAATAGTACGCTAAACCATGTCTTTCGAATGAATTTGAAGCTAAATCATGTGTTTTGAATGGATTTGAAGCTAACTCGTTTGTTTCGCATCCATTTGAAGCTACATCATGTATATCACATATAATTGAAGCTAAACCATCTGTTTCGTGTGGATTCGAAGGTAAGCCTTCTACTTCGCATTGATTTGAGCTAAGTCATTTTTTTCGCTTGCATTTGAAGCTAACTCGCATGCTTCGCATGCAGTGGAAGCTAAATTATGTATATCACAAGTATTTGAAGCTAAACCATTTGCTTCGCATGAATATTAAGTTAAATCACGTGTTTCGCACGGCTTTGAAGCTAACTCGTTTGTGTCGCTTGCATTTGAAGCTATATCACTTATATTCGCAAGTATTTGTAGCTAAACCATTCGTTTCGCATGGATTCGAAGATCAGCCTTCTACTTCGGATTCATTTGAAGCTAAATCATGTGTTTCGCATGGATTAGAAGCTTACTCGTTTGTTTCGCCTGCATTTGAAGCTATATCATGTATATCAGAAGTATTTGAATCTGAACCACTTGATTCCCATGAATAGTACGCTAAACCATGTCTTTCGAATGAATTTGAATCTAAATCATGTGTTTTGAATGGATTTGGAGCTAACTCGTTTGTTTCGCATGCATTTGAATCTAAATCATGCATATCACATATAATTGAAGCTAAACCATCTGTTTCGTGTGGATTCGAAGGTAAGCCTTCTACGTCGCATTGATTTGATGCAAAGTCATGTGTTTCGCTTGGATTTGAAGCTATATCATGTATATCACAAGTATTTGAATCTGAACCACTTGATTCCCATGAATAGTACGCTAAACCATGTCTTTCGAATGAATTTGAATCTAAATCATGTGTTTTGAATGGATTTGGAGCTAACTCGTTTGTTTCGCATGCATTTGAATCTAAATCATGCATATCACATATAATTGAAGCTAAACCATCTGTTTCGTGTGGATTCGAAGATAAGCCTTCTACTTCGCATTGATTTGAAGCTAAATCATGTCTATCGCTAGGATTTGAAGCTAACTCGTTTGTTTCTCATACTGTTGAAGCTAAATCATGTATAACACAAGTATTTGAGCCTGAGCCATTTGTTTCGCATGGATTCGAAGATCAGCCTCCTAATTCGCATTGATTTGAAGGTGAATCCTGTCTTTTGCATGGATTTAAAGCTAACTCGTTTGTTTCACCTGCATTTGAAGCAATATCAGAGATATTCACAAGTATTTGAAGCTAAATCATTCGTTTCGCTGGATTTGAAGCTAAGCCTTCTACTTCGCATTGATTTGAATCTAAATCATGTGTTTCGCTTGGATTTGAAGCTCAGCCTTCTACTTCGCATTGATTTGAAGCTAAATAATGTGTTTCGCTTGGATTTTAAGCTAACTCGTTTGTTTCACATGCAGTTGAAGTTAAATCATGAATATCACAAGTATTTGAAGCTAATCGAATTGTTTCGCATGGATTTGAATATAAGCCTCCTACTTCGCATTGATTTTATGCTAAATCATGTGTTTCGCATGGATTTGAAGCTAACTCGTTTGTTTCGCATGATGTTGAAGCTAAATCATGTATATCACAAGTATTTGAAGCTAAACCATTTTATTCCCATGGATTTGAAGCTATGCCTTCTACTTCGCATTGATTTGATGTTAAATCATATGTTTCGCATGGATTTGAAGCTACCTCGTATGTTTCGCATGCACTTGAATATAAATCAAGTATATCACAAGTATTTGAAGCTAAATCATCTGTTTCGTGTGGATTCGAAGATCAGCCTTCTACTTCTCATTGATTTGAAGCTAAATCATGTGTTTCGCTTGTATTGGAAGCTAACTCGTTTTTTTCGCATGCAGTCGAAGCTAAATCGTGTATATCATAAGTATTTGAAGCTGACCCATTTGTTTGGCATGAATATTAAGCTAAACCATGTGTTTCGAATGAAGTTGAAGGTAAATCATATGTTTCGAAAGGATGTGAAGCTAACTCGTTTGTTTCGCCTGCATTTGAAGCTAAATCATGTATATCTTAAGTATTTGAAGCTAAACCATTTGATTCGCATGGATTTGAAACTAATCCTTCTACTTCGCATTAATTTGAAGCTGAATCATGTGTTTCGCTTGTATTTGCAGCTAACTCGTTTTTTTCGCATGCAGTCGAAGCTAAATCATGTATATCACACGTTTTTGAATCTAAACAATCTGTTTCGTGTGGATTCGGAGATCAGCCTTCTTCTTCGCATTGATTTGAAGCGAAATCATATGTTTCGCTTGGATTTGGAGCTAACTCGTTTGTTTCGCATGCAGTTGAAGCTAAATCGTGTACATCACAAGTATTTGAAGCGAAACCATCTTATTCGTGTGGATTCGAAGGTAAGCCTTGTACTTCGCATTGATTTGAAGCTAAATCATGTTTTTCGCATGGTTTTTGAAGCTAACTCGTTTGTTTCGCATGCTATTGAAGCTAAATCATGGATATCACAAGTGTTTGAAGCTAAACCATTCGTTTCGCTTGGATTCGAAGATCAGCCTTCTACTTCGCATTCGTTTGAAGTTAAATCATGTGTTTCGCATGGATTTGAAGCTAACTCGTTTGTGTCGCTTGCATTTGAAGCTATATCACTTATATTCGCAAGTATTTGTAGCTAATCCATTCGTTTCGCATGGATTCGAAGATCAGCCTTCTACTTCGGATTCATTTGAAGCTAAATCATGTGTTTCGCATGGATTTGAAGCTTACTCGTTTGTTTCGCCTGCATTTGAAGCTATATCATGTATATCAGAAGTATTTGAATCTGAACCACTTGATTCCCATGAATAGTACGCTAAACCATGTCTTTCGAATGAATTTGAATCTAAATCATGTGTTTTGAATGGATTTGGAGCTAACTCGTTTGTTTCGCATGCATTTGAATCTAAATCATGCATATCACATATAATTGAAGCTAAACCATCTGTTTCGTTGTGGATTCGAAGGTAAGCCTTCTACGTCGCATTGATTTGATGCAAAGTCATCTGTTTCGCTTGGATATGAAGCCAACTCGTTTGTTTCGCATGCAGTTGAAGCAAAATCATGTATAGCACAAGTATTTGAGCCTGAGCCATTTGTTTCGCAAGGATTCGAAGATCAGCCATCGGCTTCGCATTGATTTTAAGCTATAGCATGTGTTTCGCATGGTTTTTGAAGCTAACTCGTTTGTTTCGCATGCATTTGAAACTAAATCATGCATATCACATATAATTGAAGCTAAACCATCTGTTTCGTGTGGATTCGAAGGTAAGCCTTCTACTTCGAATTGATTTGAGGCAGAATCATGTGTTTCGCTTGTATTTGAAGCAAACTCGTTCGTTTCGCCTGCATTTGAAACTAAATCATGTTTATCACAATTATTTGAAGCTAAACCATTTGTTTCGCATGGATTCGAAGTTCAGACTTCTGCTTCGCATTGATTTGAAGCTAAATAATGTGTTTCGCATGGATTTGAAGCTTACTCGTTTGTTTTGCATGCAGTTGAAGCTAAATCATGTATATCACAAGTATTTGAATCTGAACCATTTGATTCCCTTGAATAGTACGCTAAACCATGTCTTTCGAATGAATTTGAAGCTAAATCATGTGTTTTGAATGGATTTGAAGCTAACTCGTTTGTTTCTCATCCATTTGAAGCTACATCATGTATATCACATATAATTGAAGCTAAACCATCTGTTTCGTGTGGATTCGAAGGTAAGCCTTCTACTTCGCATTGATTTGAGCTAAGTCATTTTTTTCGCTTGCATTTGAAGCTAACTCGCATGCTTCGCATGCAGTGGAAGCTAAATTATGTATATCACAAGTATTTGAAGCTAAACCATTTGCTTCGCATGAATATTAAGTTAAATCACGTGTTTCGCACGGATTTGAAGCTAACTCGTTTGTGTCGCTTGCATTTGAAGCTATATCACTTATATTCGCAAGTATTTGTAGCTAAACCATTCGTTTCGCATGGATTCGAAGATCAGCCTTCTACTTCGGATTCATTTGAAGCTAAATCATGTGTTTCGCATGGATTTGAAGCTTACTCGTTTGTTTCGCCTGCATTTGAAGCTATATCATGTATATCAGAAGTATTTGAATCTGAACCACTTGATTCCCATGAATAGTACGCTATACCATGTCTTTCGAATGAATTTGAATCTAAATCATGTGTTTTGAATGGATTTGGAGCTAACTCGTTTGTTTCGCATGCATTTGAATCTAAATCATGCATATCACATATAATTGAAGCTAAACCATCTGTTTCGTGTGGATTCGAAGGTAAGCCTTCTACGTCGCATTGATTTGATGCAAAGTCATGTGTTTCGCTTGGATTTGAAGCTATATCATGTATATCACAAGTATTTGAATCTGAACCACTTGATTCCCATGAATAGTACGCTAAACCATGTCTTTCGAATGAATTTGAATCTAAATCATGTGTTTTGAATGGATTTGGAGCTAACTCGTATGTTTCGCATGTATTTGAATCTAAATCATGCATATCACATATAATTGAAGCTAAACCATCTGTTTCGTGTGGATTCGAAGATAAGCCTTCTACTTCGCATTGATTTGAAGCTAAATCATGTCTATCGCTAGGATTTGAAGCTAACTCGTTTGTTTCTCATACTGTTGAAGCTAAATCATGTATAACACAAGTATTTGAGCCAGAGCCATTTGTTTCGCATGGATTCGAAGATCAGCCTCCTAATTCGCATTGATTTGAAGGTAAATCCTGTCTTTTGCATGGATTTAAAGCTAACTCGTTTGTTTCACCTGCATTTGAAGCAATATCAGAGATATTCACAAGTATTTGAAGCTAAATCATTCGTTTCGCTTGATTTGAAGCTAAGCCTTCTACTTCGCATTGATTTGAATCTAAATCATGTGTTTCGCTTGGATTTGAAGCTCAGCCTTCTACTTCGCATTGATTTGAAGCTAAATAATGTGTTTCGCTTGGATTTTAAGCTAACTCGTTTGTTTCACATGCAGTTGAAGTTAAATCATGAATATCTCAAGTATTTGAAGCTAATCGAATTGTTTCGCATGGATTTGAAGATAAGCCTCCTACTTCGCATTTATTTGTTGCTAAATCATGTGCTTCGCATGGATTTGAATCTGAACCATTTGTTTCGCTTGGATTTGAAGCTAAGCCTTCTACTTCGCATTGATTTGAAGCTAAATCATGTGTTTCGCATGGTTTGGAAGCTAACTCGTTTGTTTGGCCGGCATTTCAAGCTATATCACTTCTATTCAGAAGCATGTGAAGCTAAATCGTTCGTTTCACATGGATTTGACGCTAATCCTTCAACTTCGCGTTGACTTGATGCTAAATCACGTGTCTCGCATGGATTTGAGGCTAGCTCGTTTGTTTCGCATGCATTTGAAGCTAAATCATGTATATCAAAAGTATTTGAAGCTAAACCATTTGTTTCGCATGGATTCGAAGATAATCCTTCTACTTCGCATTGATTTGAAGCTAAATCATGTGTTTCGCTTGGATTTGAAGCTAACTCGTTTGTTTCGCACGCACTTGAATCTAAATCAAGTATATCACAAGTATTTGAAGCTAAACCGTTTGATTCGCATGGACTTGAAGCTACGCCTTCTACTTCGCATTGATTTGAAGATAAATCATGTGCGTCGCTTGGATTTGAAGCTCAGCCTCCTACTTCGCATTGATTTGAAGCTAAATAATGTGTTTCGCTTGGATTTTAAGCTAACTCGTTTGTTCACATGCAGTTGAAGTTAAATCATGAATATCACAAGTATTTGAAGCTAAACGAATTGTTTCGCATGGATTTGAAGATAAGCCTCCTACTTCGCATTGATTTGATGCTAAATCATGTGTTTCGCATGGATTTGAAGCTAACTCGTTTGTTTCGCATGATGTTGAAGCTAAATCATGTATATCACAAGTATTTGAAGCTAAACCATTTTATTCCCATGGATTTGAAGCTATGCCTTCTACTTCGCATTGATTTGATATTAAATCATATGTTTCGCATGGATTTGAAGCTAACTCGTTTGTTTCGCATGCTGTTGAAGCTAAATCATGTATATCACAAGTATTTGAAGCTAAACCGTTTGATTCGCATGGATTTGAAGCTAAGCCTTCTACCTCGCATTGATTTGAAGATAAATCATGTGTTTCGCATGGATTGAAGCTAACTCGTTTGTTTCGCATGATGTTGAAGCTAAATCATGTATATCACAAGTATTTGAAGCTAAACCATTTTATTCCCATGGATTTGAAGCTATGCCTCCTACTTCGCATTGATTTGATATTAAATCATATGTTTCGCATGGATTTGAAGCTAACTCGTTTGTTTCGCATGCAGTCGAAGCTAAATCATGTATATCATAAGCATTTGAAGCTGACCCATTTGTTTGGCATGAATATTAAGCTGAACCATGTGTTTCGAATGAAGTTGAAGGTAAATCATATGTTTCGAAAGGATGTGAAGCTAACTCGTTTGTTTCGCCTGCATTTGAAGCTAAATCATGTATATCTTAAGTATTTGAAGCTAAACCATTTGATTCGCATGGATTTGAAACTAATCCTTCTACTTCGCATTAATTGGAAGCTGAATCATGTGTTTCGCTTGGATTTGAAGCTCAGCCTTCTACTTCGCATTGATTTGAAGCTAAATAATGTGTTTCGCTTGGATTTTAAGCTAACTCGTTTGTTTCACATGCAGTTGAAGTTAAATCATGAATATCACAAGTATTTGAAGCTAATCGAATTGTTTCGCATGGATTTGAAGATAAGCCTCCTACTTCGCATTTATTTGTTGCTAAATCATGTGTTTCGCATGGATTTGAAGCTAACTCGTTTGTTTCGCATGATGTTGAAGCTAAATCATGTATATCACAATTATTTGAAGCTAAACCATTTATTCCCATGGATTTGAAGCTATGCCTACTACTTCGCATTGATTTGATATTAAATCATATGTTTCGCATGGATTTGAAGCTAACTCGTTTGTTTCGCATGCAGTTGATGCTGAATCATGTATGTCACAAGTATTTGCAGCTAAACCATTTGTTTCGAATGGATTCGTAGTTCAGCCTTCTACTTCGCATCGATTTGGAACTAAATCATGTTTTTCGCATGGTTTTTGAAGCTAACTCGTTTGTTTCGCAAGCAGTTGCAACTCAGTCATGTGTATCACAAGTATTTGAAACTAAACCATTTGTTTCGCATGGATTCGAAGATAAACCTTCTACTTCGCTTTGATTTGAAGCTAAATCATGTGTATCGCATGGATTTGAAACTTACTCGTTTGTTTCACATGCAGTTGAAGCTGAATCATGTATATCCTAAGTATTTGAAGCTCAACCATTTGATTCGCATGGATTTGAAGATAAGCCTTCTACTTCGCATTGATTTGAAGGTAAAATCATGTCTTTTGCATGGATTTAAAGCTAACTCGTTTGTGTCGCCTGCATATTGAAGCTATATCACTTATAATCGCAAGTATTTGAAGCTAAACCATTCGTTTCGCATGGATTTGACGCTAAGCCTTCTGCTTCGCATTGATTTGATTCTAAGTCATGTGTTTCGCATGGATTTGAAGATAACTCGTTTGTGTCGCCTGCATTTGAAGTTATATCACCTATATTCGCAAGTATTTGAAGCTAAACCATTCGTTTCGCATGGATTTGAAGCTAAGCCTTCTGCTTCGCATTCATTTGAAGCGAAATTATGTGTTTCGCTTGTATTTGCAGCTAACTGTTTGGTTTCGCATGCAGTTGAAGCTAAATCATGTATATCACAAGTATTTGAAGCTAAACCATTTGATACGCATGGATTTGATGCTATGCCATCTACTTCGCTTTTATTTGAAACTGAATCATGTGTTTCTCTTGAATTTGAAGCTAATACGTTCGTTTCACATGCAGTTGAAGCTAAATCATGTGTATCACAAGTATTTGGTGCTGAACCATTTGTTTCGCACGAATATCTCTCTAAACAAGTGTTTGGACTGAATTTAAAGCTAAATCATGTGTTTCGCATAGATTTGAAGCTAACTCGTTTGTTACGCATGTAGTTGAAGCTGAATCATGTATATCCTAAGTATTTGAAGCTCAACCATTTGATTCACATGGATTTGAAGATAAGCCTTCTACTTCGCATGATTTGAAGCTAAATCATGTGTTTCGCATGGATTCGAAGCTAACTCGTTTGTTTCGCATGCATTTGAAGCTAAATTGTGTACATCACAAGTATTTGAAGCTGAACCACTTGTTTCGCATGGACTTGAAGATAAGCCTTCTACTTCGCATTTATTTGAAGCTAAATCATGTGTTTCACTTGAATTCGAAGCTAACACGTTTGTTTCACATGCAGTTGAAGCTAAATCATGTATATCATAAGTATTTGAAGCTGAACCATTTGTTTCGCAATGAATATTAAGCTAAACCACGTGTTTCGAATGAATTTGAAGCTAAATCATGTATTTCGCATGGATTTGAAGCTAACTCGTTTTCTTCGCCTGTATTTGATGCTAAATCATGTATATCACAATTATTTGAAGCTAAACCATTTGATTCGCATGGATTTCAAAATAAGTCTTCTACTTCGCTTTGATTTGAAGCTAGATCATGTGTTACGCTTGGATTTCAAGCTAACTCGTTTGTTTCACATGCAATTGCAGCTGAATGATGTATCAAACAAGTATTTGAAGCTAAACCATTTGTTTCGCATGGATTCGAAGATCAGCATCTACTTCGCATTGATTTGTAACTAAAACCTGTGTTTCGCACAGATTTGAAGCTAAGCATTCCACTTCGCATTGACTTGGAGCTAAATCATGTATATCACAAGAATTTGAAGCTAAACCAATTGTTTCGCGTGGATTCGAAGATCAGCCTTCTACTTCGCATTGATTTTAAGTTAAATCATATGTTTCGCATGGATTTGAAGCTAATCGTTTGTATCGCATGCAGTTGAAGCAAAATCATGTATATCATAAGTATTTGAAGCTACACCATTTGATTCACATGGATTTGAAGCTAAATCATATATATCAAAAGTATTAGAAGCTAAACCATTTGATTCGGATGGATTTGAATCTAAGCCTTCTACTTCGCATTGATTTCAAAGTAAATCATGTGTTTCGATTGAACTTGAAGTTAACAAGTTTGTTTCACATGCAATTGATGCTAAATCATGTATATCACAATCACTTGAAGCTGAACCATTTGTTTCGAATGAATATTATGCTAAACCATGTGTTTCGAATGAACTTGAAGCTAAATCGTGTGTTTCGCATGGATTTGAAGCTAACTCGTTAGTTTTGCATGCTGTTGAAGCTAAATCATGTATATCACAAGTATTTGAAGCTAAACCGATTGTTTCGAAGGTATTCGAAGATCAGCCTTCTACTTCGCATTGATTTGAAGCTAAATCATGTATTTCGAATTGGAGTTGAAGCTAACTCGTTTGTTTCGTATGCTGTTGAATCTAAATCATGTATATCGCAAGAATCTGAAGCTAAACCATTTGATTCGCATGGATTTGAAGATTAGCCTTCTACTTCGCGTTGATAAGAAGCTAAATCATGTGTTTCGCATGGATTCGAAGCTAACTCGTTCGTTTCACTTGCATTTGAAGCTAAATTGTGTACATCACAAGTATTTGGAGCTGAACCGCTTGTTTCGCATGGATTTGAAGATAAGCCTTCTACTTCGCATTGATTTGAAGCTAAATCATGTGTTTCGCTTGGATTTGAAACTAACTAGTTTGTTTCGCCTGCATTTCAAGCTATATCAATAATATTCACAAGTTTGTGAAGCTAAATGATTCGTTTCGCATGGACTTGAAGCTAAGCCTTCAACGTCGCGTTGACTTGATACTATATCATGTTTTTCGCTTGGATTTGAAGCATACTCGTTTGTTTCGCATGCAGTTGAATCTAAATCATGAATATCACAAGTATTTGAAGCTAAACGAATTATTTCGCATGGATTTGAAGATAAGCCTCCTACTTCGCATTGATTTGATGCTAAATCATGTGTTTCGCATGGATTTGGAGCTAACTCGTTTGTTTCCCATGATGTTGAAGCTAAATCATGTATATCACAAGTATTTGAAGCTAAACCATTTTATTCCCATGGATTTGAGCTATGCCTTCTACTTCGCATTGATTTGAAGTTAAATAATTTGTTTCGCTTTCATTTGAAGCTAAACCTTCTACTTCGCATTGATTTGAAGCTAAATCATGTGTTTCGCATAAATTTGAAGCTAACTCGTTTGTTTCGCCTGCATTTCAAGCTATATCACTTCTATTGACAAGTATGTGAAGCTAAATCGTTCGTTTCGCATGGATTTGACGCTAATCCTTCAACTTCGCGTTGACTTGTTGCTAAATCACGTGTTTCGCATGGATTTGAGGCTAGCTCGTTTGTTTCGCATGCAGTTGAAGCTAAATCATGTATATCACAATTGTTTGAAGCTAAATTCTTTTGCATGGATACGAAGATAATCCTTCTACTTCGCATTGATTTGAAGCTAAATCATGTGTTTCGCATGGATTTGAAGCTTACTCGTTTGTTTTGCATGCAGTTGAAGCTAAATCATGTATATCACAAGTATTTGAAGATGACCCGTTTGATTCGCATGGATTTGATGATAAGCCTTCTACTTCGCATTGGTTTGAAGCTAAATCATGTGGTTCGCTTGGATTTGAAGCTAATGCGTTTGTTACGCATGCAGTTGAATCTAAATCATGTATATCAAAAGTTTTTAAGCTAAACCATTTATTTCGCATGAATGTTAAGCTAAACCATGTGTTTCGCATGGATTTGAAGCTAAGTCTTCTACTTCGCATTGATTTGAATCTAAATCATGTGTTTCGCATAGATTTGAAGCTAACTCGTTTGTTTCGCCTGCATTTGAAGCTAAATCATATATGTGACAAGTATTTGAAGCTAAACGATTTGTTTCGCATGGATTCGAAGATCAGACTTCTGCTTCGCATTGATTTGAAGCTAAATCATGTATATCACAATTATTTGAAGCTAAACCATTTGTTTCGCATGGATTCGATGATCAGACTTCTACTTCGCATCGATTTGAAGCTAAATCATGCGTTTCTCATAGATTTGAAGCTAACTCGTTTGTTTCGCATGCAGTAGTAGCTGAATCATGTATATCACAAGTATTTGAAGCTAAACCATTTGTTTCGCATGGATTCGAATATCAGACTTCTGCTTCGCATTGATTTGAAACTAAATCATGTGTTTCGCATGGATTTGAAGCTTACTCGTTTGTTTTGCATGCAGTTGAAGCTAAATCATGTATATCACAAGGGTTTGAAGCTAAGCCGTTTGATTCGCATGGATTCGAAGATCAGCCTTCTACTTCGCATTCATTTGAATATAAATCCTGTGTTTCGCATGGATTTGAACCCAACTCGTTTGTCTCGCATGCAGTTAAGTCTAAATCATTTATATCACAAGTATTTGAATCTAAACCATTTGATTCACATGAATAGTACGCTAAACCATGTCTTTCGATAGAATTTGAATCTAAATCATGCGTTTCGCATGGATTTGAAGCTATCTCGTTTGTTTCGCATGCTGTTAAGGCTAAATCATGAATATCACAAGTATTTGAAGCTGAACCATTTGTATCGCTTGGATTTGAAGCTAACTCGTTTGTTTCGCATGCAGCTGAAGCTATATCATGTATATCACAAGTATTTGAAGCTGAACCATTTGTTTCTCGAGAACACTCTGCTAAATCATGTGTTTCGCTTGGATTTGAAGCTAACTTGTTTGTTTCGCATGCTGTTGAAGCTAAATCAAGTATAACAGAAGTATTTGAGCCTGAGCCATTTGTTTCGCATGGATTCGAAGATCAGCCTCCTACTTCGGGTTTATTTGAAGCTAAATCATGTGTTTCGCATGGATTTGAAGCTAAGGCTTCTACATCACATTGAGTTGAATCCAAGTCATGTGTTTCGCTTGGATTTGAAGCTAAGCCTTCTACTTCCAATTGATTTGAAGCTAACCATATGTTTCTCATGTATTTGAAGCTAAGTCTTCTACTTCGCATTGATTTGAATCTAAATCATGTGTTTCGCTTGGATTTGAAGCTAAGCCTTCTATTTCGCATTGATTTTAGGCAGAATCATGTGTTTCGCTTGTATTTGAAGCTAACTCGTTCGTTTTGCCTGCATTTGAAGCTAAATCATGTATATCACAATTATTTGAAGCTAAACCATTTGTTTCGCATGGATTCGATGATCAGACTTCTACTTCGCATCGATTTGAAGCTAAATCATGCGTTTCTCATAGATTTGAAGCTAACTCGTTTGTTTCGCATGCAGTAGTAGCTGAATCATGTATATCACAAGTATTTGAAGCTAAACCATTTGTTTCGCATGGATTCGAATATCAGACTTCTGCTTCGCATTGATTTGAAACTAAATCATGTGTTTCGCATGGATTTGAAGCTTACTCGTTTGTTTTGCATGCAGTTGAAGCTAAATCATGTATATCACAAGGGTTTGAAGCTAAGCCGTTTGATTCGCATGGATTCGAAGATCAGCCTTCTACTTCGCATTCATTTGAATATAAATCCTGTGTTTCGCATGGATTTGAACCCAACTCGTTTGTCTCGCATGCAGTTAAGTCTAAATCATTTATATCACAAGTATTTGAATCTAAACCATTTGATTCACATGAATAGTACGCTAAACCATGTCTTTCGATAGAATTTGAATCTAAATCATGCGTTTCGCATGGATTTGAAGCTATCTCGTTTGTTTCGCATGCTGTTAAGGCTAAATCATGAATATCACAAGTATTTGAAGCTGAACCATTTGTATCGCTTGGATTTGAAGCTAACTCGTTTGTTTCGCATGCAGCTGAAGCTATATCATGTATATCACAAGTATTTGAAGCTGAACCATTTGTTTCTCGAGAACACTCTGCTAAATCATGTGTTTCGCTTGGATTTGAAGCTAACTTGTTTGTTTCGCATGCTGTTGAAGCTAAATCAAGTATAACAGAAGTATTTGAGCCTGAGCCATTTGTTTCGCATGGATTCGAAGATCAGCCTCCTACTTCGGGGTTATTTGAAGCTAAATCATGTGTTTCGCATGGATTTGAAGCTAAGGCTTCTACATCACATTGAGTTGAATCCAAGTCATGTGTTTCGCTTGGATTTGAAGCTAAGCCTTCTACTTCCAATTGATTTGAAGCTAACCATATGTTTCTCATGTATTTGAAGCTAAGTCTTCTACTTCGCATTGATTTGAATCTAAATCATGTGTTTCGCTTGGATTTGAAGCTAAGCCTTCTATTTCGCATTGATTTTAGGCAGAATCATGTGTTTCGCTTGTATTTGAAGCTAACTCGTTCGTTTTGCCTGCATTTGAAGCTAAATCATGTATATCACAATTATTTGAAGCTAAACCATTTGTTTCGCATGGATTCGATGATCAGACTTCTACTTCGCATCGATTTGAAGCTAAATCATGCGTTTCTCATAGATTTGAAGCTAACTCGTTTGTTTCGCATGCAGTAGTAGCTGAATCATGTATATCACAAGTATTTGAAGCTAAACCATTTGTTTCGCATGGATTCGAATATCAGACTTCTGCTTCGCATTGATTTGAAACTAAATCATGTGTTTCGCATGGATTTGAAGCTTACTCGTTTGTTTTGCATGCAGTTGAAGCTAAATCATGTATATCACAAGGGTTTGAAGCTAAGCCGTTTGATTCGCATGGATTCGAAGATCAGCCTTCTACTTCGCATTCATTTGAATATAAATCCTGTGTTTCGCATGGATTTGAACCCAACTCGTTTGTCTCGCATGCAGTTAAGTCTAAATCATTTATATCACAAGTATTTGAATCTAAACCATTTGATTCACATGAATAGTACGCTAAACCATGTCTTTCGATAGAATTTGAATCTAAATCATGCGTTTCGCATGGATTTGAAGCTATCTCGTTTGTTTCGCATGCTGTTAAGGCTAAATCCTGAATATCACAAGTATTTGAAGCTGAACCATTTGTATCGCTTGGATTTGAAGCTAACTCGTTTGTTTCGCATGCAGCTGAAGCTATATCATGTATATCACAAGTATTTGAAGCTGAACCATTTGTTTCTCGAGAACACTCTGCTAAATCATGTGTTTCGCTTGGATTTGAAGCTAACTTGTTTGTTTCGCATGCTGTTGAAGCTAAATCAAGTATAACAGAAGTATTTGAGCCTGAGCCATTTGTTTCGCATGGATTCGAAGATCAGCCTCCTACTTCGGGTTTATTTGAAGCTAAATCATGTGTTTCGCATGGATTTGAAGCTAAGGCTTCTACATCACATTCAGTTGAATCCAAGTCATGTGTTTCGCTTGGATTTGAAGCTAAGCCTTCTACTTCCAATTGATTTGAAGCTAACCATATGTTTCTCATGTATTTGAAGCTAAGTCTTCTACTTCGCATTGATTTGAATCTAAATCATGTGTTTCGCTTGGATTTGAAGCTAAGCCTTCTATTTCGCATTGATTTTAGGCAGCATCATGTGTTTCGCTTGTATTTGAAGCTAACTCGTTCGTTTTGCCTGCATTTGAAGCTAAATCATGTATATCACAATTATTTGAAGCTAAACCATTTGTTTCGCATGGATTCGATGATCAGACTTCTACTTCGCATCGATTTGAAGCTAAATCATGCGTTTCTCATAGATTTGAAGCTAACTCGTTTGTTTCGCATGCAGTAGTAGCTGAATCATGTATATCACAAGTATTTGAAGCTAAACCATTTGTTTCGCATGGATTCGAATATCAGACTTCTGCTTCGCATTGATTTGAAACTAAATCATGTGTTTCGCATGGATTTGAAGCTTACTCGTTTGTTTTGCATGCAGTTGAAGCTAAATCATGTATATCACAAGGGTTTGAAGCTAAGCCGTTTGATTCGCATGGATTCGAAGATCAGCCTTCTACTTCGCATTCATTTGAATATAAATCATGTGTTTCGCATGGATTTGAAGCTAAGGCTTCTACATCACATTGAGTTGAATCCAAGTCATGTGTTTTGCTTGGATTTGAAGCTAAGCCTTCTACTTCCAATTGATTTGAAGCTAACCATATGTTTCTCATGTATTTGAAGCTAAGTCTTCTACTTCGCATTGATTTGAATCTAAATCATGTGTTTCGCTTGGATTTGAAGCTAAGCCTTCTATTTCGCATTGATTTTAGGCAGAATCATGTGTTTCGCTTGTATTTGAAGCTAACTCGTTCGTTTTGCCTGCATTTGAAGCTAAATCATGTATATCACAAGTATTAGGTGCTAAACCAATTGTTTCGCATGGATTCGAATATCAGACTTCTGCTTCGCATTGATTTGAAACTAAATCATGTGTTTCGCATGGATTTGAAGCTTACTCGTTTGTTTTGCATGCAGTTGAAGCTAAATCATGTATATCACAAGGGTTTCAAGCTAAGCCGTTTGATTCGCATGGATTCGAAGATCAGCCTTCTACTTCGCATTAATTTGAATATAAATCCTGTGTTTCGCATGGATTTGAACCCAACTCGTTTGTCTCGCATGCAGTTAAATCTAAACCATTTATATCACAAGTATTTTAAGCCAAATCATTCGTTTCGCATGGATTTGAAGCTAAGCCTTCTACTTCGCATTGAGCTGAACCCAAATCATGTGTTTCGCTTGGATTTGAAGCCAAGCCTTCTACTTCCAATTGATTTGAAGCTAACCATATGTTTCTCATGTATTTGAAGTTAAGTCTTCTACTTCGCATTGATTTGATTCTAAATCATGTGTTTCGCTTGGATCAAAAGCTAACTCGTTTGTTTCGCATGCAGTTGAATCTAAATCATGTATAACACAAGTATTTGAAGCTAAACCATTTGTTTTGCATGGATTCGAAGATCAGACTTCTGCTTCGCACTGATTTGAAGCGGAATTGTGTGTTTCGCTTGTATTTGAATCTAACTCGTTAGTTTCGCATGCATTTGAAACTAAATCATGTATGTCACAAGTATTAGAATCTTAACTTTTTGTTTGGCATGGATTTGAAGCTAAGCCTTCTATTTCGCATTGATTTGATGCAGAATCATGTGTTTCGCTTGTATTTGAAGCTTACTCGTTCGTTTCGCCTGCATTTGAAGCAAAATCATGTATATCACAAGTATTAGGTGCTAAACCAATTGTTTCGCATGGATTCGAAGATCAGACTTCTGCTTCGCATTGATTTGAAGCTAAATCATGTGTTTCGCATGGATTTGAAGCTTACTCGTTTGTTTTGCATGCAGTTGAAGCTAAATCATGTATATCACAAGTGTTTGAAGATGACCCGTTTGATTCGCATGGATTTGATGATAAGCCTTCTACTTCGCATTGGTTTGAAGCTAAATCATGTGGTTCGCTTGGATTTGAAGCTAATGCGTTTGTTACGCATGCAGTTGAATCTAAATCATGTATATCAAAAGTTTTTAAGCTAAACCATTTATTTCGCATGAATGTTAAGCTAAACCATGTGTTTCGCATGGATTTGAAGCTAAGTCTTCTACTTCGCATTGATTTGAATCTAAATCATGTGTTTCGCATAGATTTGAAGCTAACTCGTTTGTTTCGCCTGCATTTGAAGCTAAATCATATATGTGACAAGTATTTGAAGCTAAACGATTTGTTTCGCATGGATTCGAAGATCAGACTTCTGCTTCGCATTGATTTGAAGCTAAATCATGTGTTTCGCATGGATTTGAAGCTAACTCGTTAGTTTTGAATCCTGTTGAAGCTAAATCATGTATATCACAAGTATTTGAAGCTAAACCATTTGTTTCGCAAGGATTCGAAGATCAGCCTTCTACTTCGCATTGATAAGAAGCAAAATCATGTGTTTCGCATGGATTTGAAGCTAACTCGTTTTTTTCGCCTGCAGTTGAAGCTAAATCATGAATATCACAAGTATTTGATGCTAAACCATTTGATTCACATGGATTTGAAGCTAACCCTTCTACTTCGCATTGATTTGGAGCTAAATCATTTGTTTCGCATGGATTTAAAGCTAACTTGTTTGTTTCGCATGCAGTTGAAGCTAAATCATGTATATCACAGGTGTTTGACGTTAAACCATTTGTTTCGCATGGATTCGAAGATAACCCTTCTACTTCGCATTGATTTGAAGCTAAACCATTTGCTTCGCATGGATTCAAAGATCAGTCTTGTACTTCGCATTGATTTGAAGCTAAATCACGTGTTTCGCTTGGATTTGAAGCGAACTCGTTTGTTTCGCATGCTGTTAAGGCTAAATCATTTATATCACAAGTATTTGAAGCTAAACCATTTGTTTCGCATGGGTTTGAAGCTACGCCTTCTACTTCGTATTGATTTGAAGCTAAATAATTTGTTTCGCTTGGATTTGAAGAGAACTCGTTTGATTCGCATGCAGTTAAGGCTAAATCATTTATATCACAAGTATTTGAAGCTAAACCATTTGTTTAGCATGGATTCGAAGATCATCCTTCTACTTCGCATTGATTTGAAGCTAAATCATGCACACCACAAGTATTTGAAGCTGAACCACTTGTTTCGCATGGATTTGAAGATAAGCCTTCTACTTCGCATTGATTTGAAGTTAAATCATTTGTTTCGCATGGATTTGTAGCAATCTCGTTTATATCGCATGCAGTTGAAGCTAAATCATGTATATCACAAGTATTTGAAGCTAATACATTTGATTTACATGGATTTGAAACTAAGTCTTCTACTTCGCATTGAGTTAAGCTAAATCATGTGTTACGCTTGGATTTTAAGCTAACTCGTTTGTATCACATGCAGTTGAAGTTAAATCATGTACATCACAAGTATTTGAAGCTAAACCATTTCATTCCCATGGATTTGAAGCTAAGCCTTCTACTTCGCATTAATTTGGAGCTAAATCATGTGTTTCGCATGGATTTGAAGCTAACTCGTCCGTTTCGCTTGCATTTGAAGCTAAATCATGCACATCACAATTATTTGAAGCTAAAACATTTGATTCGCATGGATTTCAAAATAAGCCTTCTACTTCGCATTGATTTGAACCTAAATCATGTATTTCGCTTGGATTTGAAACTAACTAGTTTGTTTCGTAATGCAGTTGAAGCTAAATCATGTATATCACAATTATTTGAAGCTAAACCATTTGATTCGCATGGATTTCAAAATTAGCCTTCTACTTCGCATTGATTTTAATCTAAATCATCTGTTTCGCATGGATTTAAAGCTATCTCGTTTGTTTCGCATGCTGTTGAAGCTAAATCATGTATATCACAAGTGTTTGAAGATGACCCGTTTGATTCGCATGGATTTGATGATAAGCCTTCTACTTCGCATTGATTTGAAGCTAAATCATGTGGTTCGCTTGGATTTGAAGCTAATGCGTTTGTTACGCATGCAGTTGAATCTAAATCATGTATATCAAAAGTTTTTAAGCTAAACCATTTATTTCGCATGAATGTTAAGCTAAACCATGTGTTTCGCATGGATTTGAAGCTAAGTCTTCTACTTCGCATTGATTTGAATCTAAATCATGTGTTTCGCATAGATTTGAAGCTAACTCGTTTGTTTCGCCTGCATTTGAAGCTAAATCATATATGTGACAAGTATTTGAAGCTAAACGATTTGATTCGCATGGATTCGATGATCAGACTTCTGCTTCGCATTGATTTGAAGCAAAATCATGTGTTTCGCATGGATTTGAAGCTAACTCGTTTTTTTCGCCTGCAGTTGAAGCTAAATCATGTATATCACAAGTATTTGATGCTAGACCATTTGATTCACATGGATTTGAAGCTAAGCCTTCTACTTCGCATTGATTTGGAGCTAAATCATTTGTTTCGCATGGATTTAAAGCTAACTTGTTTGTTTCGCATGCAGTTGAAGCTAAATCATGTATATCACAGGTGTTTGACGTTAAACCATTTGTTTCGCATGGATTCGAAGATAACCCTTCTACTTCGCATTGATTTGAAGCTAAACCATTTGCTTCGCATGGATTCAAAGATCAGTCTTGTACTTCGCATTGATTTGAAGCTAAATCACGTGTTTCGCTTGGATTTGAAGCGAACTCGTTTGTTTCGCATGCTGTTAAGGCTAAATCATTTATATCACAAGTATTTGAAGCTAAACCATTTGTTTCGCATGGGTTTGAAGCTACGCCTTCTACTTCGTATTGATTTGAAGCTAAATAATTTGTTTCGCTTGGATTTGAAGAGAACTCGTTTGTTTCGCATGCAGTTAAGGCTAAATCATTTATATCACAAGTATTTGAAGCTAAACCATTTGTTTAGCATGGATTCGAAGATCAGCCTTCTACTTCGCATTGATTTGAAGCTAAATAATGTGTTTCGCTTGGATTTTAAGCTAACTAGTTTGTTTCGCATGGAGTTCAAGCTAAGTCAAGTATGTCACAAGTACTTGAAGCTAAACCATTTGTTTCGCATGGATTCGAAGATCAGCCTTCTGCTACGCATTGATTTGAAGCTAAATCATGTGTTTCGCATGGATTTGAAGCTAACTCGATGTTTCGCATCCATTTGAAGCTAAATCATGCACATCACAAGTATTTGAAGCTGTACCACTTGTTTCGCATGGATTTGAAGACAAGCCTTCTACTTCGCATTGATTTGAAGCTAAATAATCTGTTTCGCTTGGATTTTAAGCTAACTCGTTTATTTCACATGCAGTTGAAGTTAAATCATGTATATCACATGTATTTGAAGCTATAACATTTGATTTACATGGATTTGAATCTAAGCCTTCTACTTCGCATTGAGTTAAGCTAAATCATGTGTTACGCTTGGATTTTTAGCTAACTCGTTTGTATCACATGCAGTTGAAGTCAAATCATGTACATCACAAGTATTTGAAGCTAAACCATTTCATTCCCATGGACTTGAAGCTAAGCCTTCTACTTCGCATTAATTTGGAGCTAAATCATGTGTTTCGCACGTATTTGAAGCTAAATCATGTGTTTCGCATGCAGTTGAAGCTAAATCACGTATATCACAAGTATTTGAAGCTGTACCATTTGTTTCGCATGGATTCGATGATAAGCCTTCTACTTCGCATTGAATTGAAGCTAAATCATGTATTTCGCATGGATTTGAAGCTAACACGTTTGTTTGTCATGCTGTTGAAGCTAAATCATGTATATCACAAGCATTTGAAGGAAAACAATCTGTTTCGTGTGGATTCGGAGATCAGCCTGCTACTTCGCTTTGATTTGAAGCTAAATCATATGTTTCGCTTGGATTTGAAGCTAACTCGTTTTTTTCGCATGCAGTTGAAGCATTGTATATCACAAGTATTTGAAGCTGAACCAATTGTTTCGCATGGATTCGAAGATCTGCCTTCTACTTCGCATTGATTTGAAGCTAAATCATGTGTTTCGCATGGATTTGAAGCTAACTCGTTTGTTTCGCATGCATTTGAAGCTAAATCATGCACATCACAAGTATTTGAAGCTGAACCACCTGTTTCGCATGGAATCGAAAATCTGCTTTGTACTTCGCGTTGATTTGATGCTAAACCATTTGTTTCGCATGGATTCGAAGAACTGCCTTCTACTTCGCATTGATTTGAAGCTAAATCATGTGTTTCGCATGGATTTGAATCTATCTCGTTTGTTTCGCATGCTGTTGAATCTAAATCATGTATATCACAAGTATTTGAAGATAAACCATTTGTTTCGCAAGGATTCGAAGATCAGCCTTTTACTTCGCATTGATAAGAAGCTAAATCATGTGTTTCGCATGGATTTGAAGCTAACTCGTTCGTTTCTCTTGCATTTGAAGCTAAATCATGCACATCACAAGTATTTGAAGCTGAACCACTTGTTTCGCATGGATTTGAAGACAAGCCTTCTACTTCGCATTGATTTGAAGCTAAATCACGTGTTTCGCTTGGATTTGAAGCTAAGTCTTCTACTTCGCATTGATTTGAATCTAAATCATGTGTTTCGCATAGATTTGAAGCTAACTCGTTTGTTTCGCCTGCATTTGAAGCTAAATCATATATGTGACAAGTATTTGAAGCTAAACGATTTGTTTCGCATGGATTCGAAGATCAGACTTCTGCTTCGCATTGATTTGAAGCTAAATCATGTGTTTCGCATGGATTTGAAGCTAACTCGTTAGTTTTGCATGCTGTTGAAGCTAAATCATGTATATCACAAGTATTTGAAGCTAAACCATTTGTTTCGCAAGGATTCGAAGATCAGCCTTCTACTTCGCATTGATAAGAAGCAAAATCATGTGTTTCGCATGGATTTGAAGCTAACTCGTTTTTTTCGCCTGCAGTTGAAGCTAAATCATGTATATCACAAGTATTTGATGCTAAACCATTTGATTCACATGGATTTGAAGCTAAGCCTTCTACTTCGCATTGATTTGGAGCTAAATCATTTGTTTCGCATGGATTTAAAGCTAACTTGTTTGTTTCGCTTGCAGTTGAAGCTAAATCATGTATATCACAGGTGTTTGACGTTAAACCATTTGTTTCGCATGGATTCGAAGATAACCCTTCTACTTCGCATTGATTTGAAGCTAAACCATTTGCTTCGCATGGATTCAAAGATCAGTCTTGTACTTCGCATTGATTTGAAGCTAAATCACGTGTTTCGCTTGGATTTGAAGCGAACTCGTTTGTTTCGCATGCTGTTAAGGCTAAATCATTTATATCACAAGTATTTGAAGCTAAACCATTTGTTTCGCATGGGTTTGAAGCTACGCCTTCTACTTCGTATTGATTTGAAGCTAAATAATTTGTTTCGCTTGGATTTGAAGAGAACTCGTTTGATTCGCATGCAGTTAAGGCTAAATCATTTATATCACAAGTATTTGAAGCTAAACCATTTGTTTCGCATGGGTTTGAAGCTACGCCTTCTACTTCGTATTGATTTGAAGCTAAATAATTTGTTTCGCTTGTATTTGAATCTAACTCGTTAGTTTCGCATGCATTTGAAACTAAATCATGTATGTCACAAGTATTAGAATCTTAACTTTTTGTTTGGCATGGATTTGAAGCTAAGCCTTCTATTTCGCATTGATTTGATGCAGAATCATGTGTTTCGCTTGTATTTGAAGCTTACTCGTTCGTTTCGCCTGCATTTGAAGCAAAATCATGTATATCACAAGTATTAGGTGCTAAACCAATTGTTTCGCATGGAATCGAAGATCAGACTTCTGCTTCGCATTGATTTGAAGCTAAATCATGTGTTTCGCATGGATTTGAAGCTTACTCGTTTGTTTTGCATGCAGTTGAAGCTAAATCATGTATATCACAAGTGTTTGAAGATGACCCGTTTGATTCGCGTGGATTTGATGATAAGCCTTCTACTTCGCATTGATGAGAAGCAAAATCATGTGTTTCGCATGGATTTGAAGCTAACTCGTTTTTTTCGCCTGCAGTTGAAGCTAAATCATGTATATCACAAGTATTTGAAGCTAAGCCATTTGATTCACATGGATTTGAAGCTAAGCCTTCTACTTCGCATTGATTTGGAGCTAAATCATTTGTTTCGCATGGATTTAAAGCTAACTTGTTTGTTTCGCATGCAGTTGAAGCTAAATCATGTATATCACAGGTGTTTGACGTTAAACCATTTGTTTCGCATGGATTCGAAGATAACCCTTCTACTTCGCATTGATTTGAAGCTAAACCATTTGCTTCGCATGGATTCAAAGATCAGTCTTGTACTTCGCATTGATTTGAAGCTAAATCACGTGTTTCGCTTGGATTTGAAGCGAACTCGTTTGTTTCGCATGCTGTTAAGGCTAAATCATTTATATCACAAGCATTTGAAGCTAAACCATTTGTTTCGCATGGGTTTGAAGCTACGCCTTCTACTTCGTATTGATTTGAAGCTAAATAATTTGTTTCGCTTGGATTTGAAGAGAACTCGTTTGTTTCGCATGCAGTTAAGGCTAAATCATTTATATCACAAGTATTTGAAGCTAAACCATTTGTTTAGCATGGATTCGAAGATCAGCCTTCTACTTCGCATTGATTTGAAGCTAAATAATGTGTTTCGCTTGGATTTTAAGCTAACTAGTTTGCTTCGCATGGAGTTCAAGCTAAGTCAAGTGTGTCACAAGTACTTGAAGCTAAACCATTTGTTTCGCATGGATTCGAAGATCAGCCTTCTGCTACGCATTGATTTGAAGCTAAATCATGTGTTTCGCATGGATTTGAAGCTAACTCGATGTTTCGCATCCATTTGAAGCTAAATCATGCACATCACAAGTATTTGAAGCTGTACCACTTGTTTCGCATGGATTTGAAGACAAGCCTTCTACTTCGCATTGATTTGAAGCTAAATAATCTGTTTCGCTTGGATTTTAAGCTAACTCGTTTATTTCACATGCAGTTGAAGTTAAATCATGTATATCAGATGTATTTGAAGCTATAACATTTGATTTACATGGATTTGAAACTAAGCCTTCTACTTCGCATTGAGTTAAGCTAAATCATGTGTTACGCTTGGATTTTTAGCTATCTCGTTTGTATCACATGCAGTTGAAGTCAAATCATGTACATCACAAGTATTTGAAGCTAAACCATTTCATTCCCATGGATTTGAAGCTAAGCCTTCTACTTCGCATTAATTTGGAGCTAAATCATGTGTTTCGCACGGATTTGAAGCTAAATCATGTGTTTCGCATGCAGTTGAAGCTAAATCACGTATATCACAAGTATTTGAAGCTGTACCATTTGTTTCGCATGGATTCGAAGATCAGACTTCTGCTTCGCATTGATTTGAAGCTAAATCATGTGTTTCGCATGGATTTGAAGCTAACTCGTTAGTTTTGCATGCTGTTGAAGCTAAATCATGTATATCACAAGTATTTGAAGCTAAACCATTTGTTTCGCAAGGATTCGAAGATCAGCCTTCTACTTCGCATTGATAAGAAGCAAAATCATGTGTTTCGCATGGATTTGAAGCTAACTCGTTTTTTTCGCCTGCAGTTGAAGCTAAATCATGTATATCACAAGTATTTGATGCTAAACCATTTGATTCACATGGATTTGAAGCTAAGCCTTCTACTTCGCATTGATTTGGAGCTAAATCATTTGTTTCGCATGGATTTAAAGCTAACTTGTTTGTTTCGCTTGCAGTTGAAGCTAAATCATGTATATCACAGGTGTTTGACGTTAAACCATTTGTTTCGCATGGATTCGAAGATAACCCTTCTACTTCGCATTGATTTGAAGCTAAACCATTTGCTTCGCATGGATTCAAAGATCAGTCTTGTACTTCGCATTGATTTGAAGCTAAATCACGTGTTTCGCTTGGATTTGAAGCGAACTCGTTTGTTTCGCATGCTGTTAAGGCTAAATCATTTATATCACAAGTATTTGAAGCTAAACCATTTGTTTCGCATGGGTTTGAAGCTACGCCTTCTACTTCGTATTGATTTGAAGCTAAATAATTTGTTTCGCTTGGATTTGAAGAGAACTCGTTTGATTCGCATGCAGTTAAGGCTAAATCATTTATATCACAAGTATTTGAAGCTAAACCATTTGTTTCGCATGGGTTTGAAGCTACGCCTTCTACTTCGTATTGATTTGAAGCTAAATAATTTGTTTCGCTTGTATTTGAATCTAACTCGTTAGTTTCGCATGCATTTGAAACTAAATCATGTATGTCACAAGTATTAGAATCTTAACTTTTTGTTTGGCATGGATTTGAAGCTAAGCCTTCTATTTCGCATTGATTTGATGCAGAATCATGTGTTTCGCTTGTATTTGAAGCTTACTCGTTCGTTTCGCCTGCATTTGAAGCAAAATCATGTATATCACAAGTATTAGGTGCTAAACCAATTGTTTCGCATGGAATCGAAGATCAGACTTCTGCTTCGCATTGATTTGAAGCTAAATCATGTGTTTCGCATGGATTTGAAGCTTACTCGTTTGTTTTGCATGCAGTTGAAGCTAAATCATGTATATCACAAGTGTTTGAAGATGACCCGTTTGATTCGCGTGGATTTGATGATAAGCCTTCTACTTCGCATTGATGAGAAGCAAAATCATGTGTTTCGCATGGATTTGAAGCTAACTCGTTTTTTTCGCCTGCAGTTGAAGCTAAATCATGTATATCACAAGTATTTGAAGCTAAGCCATTTGATTCACATGGATTTGAAGCTAAGCCTTCTACTTCGCATTGATTTGGAGCTAAATCATTTGTTTCGCATGGATTTAAAGCTAACTTGTTTGTTTCGCATGCAGTTGAAGCTAAATCATGTATATCACAGGTGTTTGACGTTAAACCATTTGTTTCGCATGGATTCGAAGATAACCCTTCTACTTCGCATTGATTTGAAGCTAAACCATTTGCTTCGCATGGATTCAAAGATCAGTCTTGTACTTCGCATTGATTTGAAGCTAAATCACGTGTTTCGCTTGGATTTGAAGCGAACTCGTTTGTTTCGCATGCTGTTAAGGCTAAATCATTTATATCACAAGCATTTGAAGCTAAACCATTTGTTTCGCATGGGTTTGAAGCTACGCCTTCTACTTCGTATTGATTTGAAGCTAAATAATTTGTTTCGCTTGGATTTGAAGAGAACTCGTTTGTTTCGCATGCAGTTAAGGCTAAATCATTTATATCACAAGTATTTGAAGCTAAACCATTTGTTTAGCATGGATTCGAAGATCAGCCTTCTACTTCGCATTGATTTGAAGCTAAATAATGTGTTTCGCTTGGATTTTAAGCTAACTAGTTTGCTTCGCATGGAGTTCAAGCTAAGTCAAGTGTGTCACAAGTACTTGAAGCTAAACCATTTGTTTCGCATGGATTCGAAGATCAGCCTTCTGCTACGCATTGATTTGAAGCTAAATCATGTGTTTCGCATGGAATTGAAGCTAACTCGATGTTTCGCATCCATTTGAAGCTAAATCATGCACATCACAAGTATTTGAAGCTGTACCACTTGTTTCGCATGGATTTGAAGACAAGCCTTCTACTTCGCATTGATTTGAAGCTAAATAATCTGTTTCGCTTGGATTTTAAGCTAACTCGTTTATTTCACATGCAGTTGAAGTTAAATCATGTATATCAGATGTATTTGAAGCTATAACATTTGATTTACATGGATTTGAAACTAAGCCTTCTACTTCGCATTGAGTTAAGCTAAATCATGTGTTACGCTTGGATTTTTAGCTATCTCGTTTGTATCACATGCAGTTGAAGTCAAATCATGTACATCACAAGTATTTGAAGCTAAACCATTTCATTCCCATGGATTTGAAGCTAAGCCTTCTACTTCGCATTAATTTGGAGCTAAATCATGTGTTTCGCACGGATTTGAAGCTAAATCATGTGTTTCGCATGCAGTTGAAGCTAAATCACGTATATCACAAGTATTTGAAGCTGTACCATTTGTTTCGCATGGATTCGATGATAAGCCTTCTACTTCGCATTGAATTGAAGCTAAATCATGTATTTCGCATGGATTTGAAGCTAACACGTTTGTTTGTCATGCTGTTGAAGCTAAATCATGTATTTCACAAGCATTTGAAGGAAAACAATCTGTTTCGTGTGGATTCGGTGATCAGCCTGCTACTTCGCATTGATTTGAAGCTAAATCATGTGTTTCGCATGGATTTGAAGCTAACTCGTTTGTTTCGCATGCATTTGAAGCTAAATCATGCACATCACAAGTATTTGAAGCTGAACCACCTGTTTCGCATGGATTCGAAGATCTGCTTTGTACTTCGCGTTGATTTGATGCTAAACCATTTGTTTCGCATGGATTCGAAGAACTGCCTTCTACTTCGCATTAATTTGAATATAAATCCTGTGTTTCGCATGGATTTGAACCCAACTCGTTTGTCTCGCATGCAGTTAAATCTAAACCATTTATATCACAAGTATTTGAAGCCAAATCATTCGTTTCGCATGGATTTGAAGCTAAGCCTTCTACTTCGCATTGAGCTGAACCCAAATCATGTGTTTCGCTTGGATTTGAAGCCAAGCCTTCTACTTCCAATTGATTTGAAGCTAACCATATGTTTCTCATGTATTTGAAGTTAAGTCTTCTACTTCGCATTGATTTGATTCTAAATCATGTGTTTCGCTTCGATCAAAAGCTAACTCGTTTGTTTCGCATGCAGTTGAATCTAAATCATGTATAACACAAGTATTTGAAGCTGAACCACTTGTTTCGCATGCATTTGAAGATAAACCTTCTACTTCGCATTGATTTGAAGCTACATCATGTGTTTGGCTTGGATTTGAGACTAACTAGTTTGTTTCGCAATGCAGTTGAAGCTAAATCATATATGTTACAATTATTTGAAGCTAAACCATTTGATTCGCATGGATTTCAAAATAAGCCTTCTACTTCGCATTGATTTGAAGCTAGATCATGTGTTTCGCTTGGATTTCAAGCTAACTCGTGTGTTTCACATGCTATTGAAGCTGAAAGATGTATCAAACAAGTATTTGAAGCTAAACCATTTGTTTCGCATGGATTCGAAGATCAGCCATCTACCTCGTATTGATTTGAAGCTAAATCATGTGTTTCGCATGCAGTTGAAGCTAACTCGTTTGTTTGGCATGCTGTTGAAGCTAAATCATGCATATCACAAGTATTTGAAGCTAAACCAATTGTTTCGCATGGATTTGAAGATCAGCCTTCTACTTCGCATTGATTTGTAACTAAATCCTGTGATTCGCACGGATTTGAAGCTAAGCCTTCCACTTCGCATTGATTTGGAGCTAAATCATGTATATCACAAGAATTTGAAGCTAAACCAATTGTTTTGCATGGATTTGAAGATCAGCCTTCTACTTCGCATTGATTTTAAGTTAAATCATATGTTTCGCATGGATTTGAAGCTAATCGTTTGTATCGCATGCAGTTGAAGCAAAATCATGTATATCAAAAGTATTTGAAGCTACACCATTTGATTCACATGGATTTGAAGCTAAATCATATATATCAAAAGTATTAGAAGCTAAACCATTTGATTCGGATGGATTTGAATCTAAGCCTTCTACTTCGCATTGATTTGAATCTAAATCATGTGTCTCGCTTGGATTTGAAACTAACTAGTTTGTTTCGCAATGCAGTTGAAGCCAAATCATGTATATCACAATTATTTGAAGCTAAACTATTTGATTCGCATGGATTTCAAAATAAGCCTTCTACTTCGAATTGATTTTAATCTAAATCATCTGTTTCGCATGGATTTAAAGATATCTCGTTTGTTTCGCATGCAGTTGAAGATAAATCATGTATATCACAGGTATTTGAAGCTAAACCATTTGATTCGCATGGATTTGAAGATAAGCCTTCTACTTCGCATTGATTTGAAGCTAAATCATGTGTTTCGCATGGAGTTGAAGCTAACTCGTTTGTTTCGCATGCTGTTGAATCTAAATCATGTATATCGCACGAATCTGAAGCTAAACCATTTGATTCGCATGGATTTGAAGATATGCCTTCTACTTCGCATTGACTTGAAGCTAAATCATGTGTTTCGCATGGATTTGAAGCTAACTCGTTAGTTTTGCATGCTGTTGAAGCTAAATCATGTATCAAACAAGTATTTGAAGCTAAACCATTTGTTTCGCACGGATTCAAAGATCAGCCATCTACCTCGTATTGATTTGAAGCTAAATCATGTGTTTCGCATGTATTTGAAGCTAACTCATTTGTTTCGCATTCTGTTGAAGCTAAATCATGTGTATCACAAGAATTTGAAGCTAAACCATTTGTTTCACATGGATTCGAAGAAAAGCCTTCTACTTCGCACTGATTTGAAGCTAAATTATGCGTTTCGCATGGTTTTGAAGCTAACTCGTTGGTTTCGTATGCAGTTGACGCTAAATCATGTATATCAAAGGCTTTGAAGCTAAACCATTTGATTCCCATGGATTTGAAGCTAAGCCTCCTTCTTCGCATTGATTTGGAGCTAAATCATGTGTTTCGCATGGATTTGAAGCTAACTCGTTAGTTTTGCATGCTGTTGAAGCTAAATCATGTATATCCCAAGTATTTGAAGCTGAACCATTTGTTTCGCATACAGTTGAAGCTAAATCATGTATATCACTAGTATTTGAAGCTGAACCATTTGTTTCGCATGAATATTAGGCTAAACCATGTGTTTGGGATGAATTTGAAGCTAAATCATGCGTTTCGCTTAGATTTGAAGCTAACTCGTTAGTTTTGCATGCTGTTGAAGCTAAATCATGTATATCACAAGTATTTGAATCTGAAGCATTTGATTCGCATGGATTTGAAACTAAGCCTTCTACTTCGCATTGATTTGAATCTAAATCATGTGTTTCGCTTGGATTTGAAACTAACTAGTTTGTTTCGCAATGCAGTTGAAGCTAAATCATGTATATCACAATTATTTGAAGCTAAACCATTTGATTCGCATGGATTTCAAAATAAGCCTTCTACTTCGAATTGATTTTAATTTAAATCATCTGTTTCGCATGGATTTAAAGATATCTCGTTTGTTTCGCATGCAGTTGAAGATAAATCATGTATATCACAGGTATTTGAAGCTAAACCATTTGATTCGCATGGATTTGAATATATGCCTTCTACTTCGCATTGATTTGAAGCTAAATCATGTGTTTCGCATGGATTTGAAGCTAACTCGTTAGTTTTGCATGCTGTTGAAGATAAATCATGTATCAAACGAGTATTTGAAGCTAAACCATTTGTTTCGCATGGATTCGAAGATCAGCCATCTACCTCGTATTGATTTGAAGCTAAATCATGTGTTTCGCATTCTGTTGAAGCTAAATCATGTATATCAGAAGAATTTGAAGCTAAACCAATTGTTTCGCATGGATTTGAAGATCAGCCTTCTACTTCGCATTGATTTTAAGCTAAATCATGTGTTGCGCATGGAGTTGAAGCTAACTCGTTTGTTTCGCATGCTGTTGAATCGAAATCGTGTATATCGCAAGAATTTGAAGCTAACTCGTTTGTTTCATATGCTGTTGAAGCTAAATCATGTATAAAACAAGTACATGAATCTAAACTATTCGTCTCGGATGGATTTGAAACTAAGCCTTCTGCTTCGCAATGATTTGGAGCTAAATCATGTCTATCGCTTGGATTTGAAGCTAAACTTCCTACTTCGCTTTGATTTGAAGCTAAATCATGTGTTTCGCATGGATTTGAAGCTACCTCAATTGTTTCGCATGCAGTTGAAGCCATATCATGTATATCACAAGTATTTGGGGCTAATCCAATTGACTCGCATGAATTTGAAGCTAAATCATGTGGTTCGCTTGGATTTGAAGCCAACTCGTTTATTTCGCATGCAGTGGAAGCTAAATCATGTACATCACAAGTATTTGAAGCTAAACCATTTGTTTCGCATGGATTCGAAGCTATGCCTTATACTTCGCATTGATTTGAAGCTAAATCATGTGTATCGCATGGATTTGAAGCTTACTCGTTTGTTTCGCATGCTGTTGAATCTAAATCATGTATATCCCAAGTATTTGAAGCTAAACCATTTGTTTTGCAAGGATTCGAAAATAAGCCTTCTACTTCGCGTTGACATGATGCTAAATCATATTTTTCGCTTGGATTTGAAGCTAACTCGTTTGTTTCGCATGCTGTTGAAGCTAAGTCATGTATAGCACAAGTATTTCAAGCTGTAACATTTGTTTCACATGAATATTATGCTAAACCATGTGTTTCGAGTGAATTTGAAGCTAAATCATGTGTTTCGCATGGATTTGAAGCCAACTCGTTTGTTTCGCCTGCATTTGAAGCTAAATCGTGTATATCACAAGTATTTGAAGCTAAAGGATTTGTTTCGCATGGATTCGAAGATAAGCCTCCTACTTGGCATGGATTTGAAGATAAATCATGTGTTTCGCTTGGATTCGAAGATAAGCCTTCTACTTCGCATTGATTTGATGCTAAATCATGTGTTTCTCATGGATTTGAACTTAAATCGTTTGTTTCGCATGCAGTTGAATCTATATCATGTATATCACAAGTATTCGAAGCTAAACCATTTGTTTCGCATGGATTTCAAGATAAGCCTTCTACTTCGCATTGATTTGAAACTGAATCATGTGTTTCGCTTGTATTTGAAGCTAACACGTTTGTTTCGCTTGCTTTTGAATGAAAATCATGTATATCACAGTATTTGAAACTAAACCATTTGTTTCGCACGGATTCGAAGATAACACTTCTACTACGAAATTGATTTGAAGCTAAATCATGTGATTGCTTTGGATTTGAAGCTATCTCGTTTGTTTCGCATGCTGTTGAAGCCAAATCATGTATATCACAAGTATATGAACCTAAACCATTTGATTCGCATGGATTCGAAGCTAAGCCTTCTTCTTCGCGCTGATTTGAAGCTAAATCATGTGTTTCTCTTGGATTTGAAGCTAACTCGTTGGTTTCGCATGCAGTTGAAGCTAAATCATGTATATCACAAGTAGTAGAAGCTAAACCATTTGTTTCGCATGGATTCGACGATCAGCCATCAGCTTCGCATTGATTTTAAGCTATATCATGTGTTTCGCATCGATTTGAAGCTAACTCGTTTGTTTTGCCTGCATTTGAAGCAGAATCATGTATATCACAAGTATTTAAAGCTAAACCATTCGTTTCGCATGGATTCGAAGATCAGCCTTCTACTTCGCATTCATTTGAAGCTAAATCATGTGTTTCGCATGGATTTGAAGCTAACTCGTTTGTTTCGCATGCATTTGAAGCTAAATCATGTATATCACATATAATTGAAGCTAAACCATTTGTTTCGGATGGATTTGAAGCTAACTCGTTTGTTTCGCATGCAGTTGAAGCTAAATCATGTACATCACAAGTATTTGAAGCTAAACCATCTATTTTGTGTGGATTCGACGATCAGCCATCAGCTTCGCATTGATTTTAAGCTATATCATGTGTTTCGCATCGATTTGAAGCTAACTCGTTTGTTTCGCCTGCATTTGAAGCTAAATCATGTATATCACAAGTATTTAAAGCTAAACCATTTGTTCGCATGGATTCGAAGATAAGCCTTCTACTTCGCATTGAATTAAAGCTAAATCATGTGTTTCGCATGGATTTGGAGCTGACTCGTTTGTTTCGCCAGCATTTGAAGCTATATGATGTATATCACAAGTATTTGAATCTGAACCATTTGATTCCCATGAATAGTACGCTAAACCATGTCTTTCGAATGAATTTGAAGCTAAATCATGTGTTTTGAATGGATTTGAAGCTAACTCGTTTGTTTCGCATGCATTTGAAGTTAAATCATGCGTATCACATATAATTGAAGCTAAACCATTTGTTTCGCATGGATTCGAAGATCAGCCTTCTACTTCGCATTCATTTGAAGCTAAATAATGTGTTTCTCATGGATTTGAAGCTGACTCGTTTGTTTCGCCTGCATTTGAAGCTATATCATGTATATCACAAGTATTTGAATCTGAACCAATTGATTCCCATGAATACTACGCTAAACCATGTCTTTCGAATCAATTTGAAGCTAAATCATGTGTTTTGAATGGATTTGAAGCTAACTCGTTTGTTTCACCTGCATTTGAAGCTAAATCATGTATATCACATATAATTGAAGCTAAACCATTTGTTTCGCATGGATTCGAAGATAAGCCTTCTACTTCGCATTGATTTGAATCTGAATCATGTGTTTCGCTTAGATTTGAAGATAACTCGTTGGTTTTGCATGCAGTTGATGCAAAATCACGCATATCACAAGTATTTGAAGCTAAACCATTTGATTCGCATGGATTCGAAGATCAGCCTTCTACATCGCATTGATTTGAAGCTAAATCATGAGTTTCGCATGGATTTGAAGCTAAATCATGTGTTTTGAATGGATTTGAAGGTAACTCGTTTGCTTCCCAAGCAGTTGAAGCTAAATCATGTATATCATAAGTATTTGAAGCTAAAGAACTTGATTCGCATGGATTTCAAACTAAGCCTTCTACTTCGCATTGATTTGAAGGTAAATCATGTCTTTTGCATGTATTTAAAGCTAACTCGTTTGTTTCGCCAGCATTTGAAGCTATATCAGTGATATTCGCAAGTATTTGGAGGTAAATCATACGTTTCGCTGGATTTGAAACTAAGCCTTCTACATCGCATTGATTTGATTCTAAATCATGTGTTTCACTTGGATTTGAAGCTGACTCGTTTGTTTCGCATGCAGTTGAAGCTAAATCATGTATATCACAAGTAGTAGAAGCTAAACCATTTGTTTCGCATGGATTCGACGATCAGCCATCAGGTTCGCATTGATTTTAAGCTATAACATGTGTTTCGCATCGATTTGAAGCTAACTCGTTTGTTTCGCCTGCATTTGAAGCTAAATCATGTATATCACAAGTATTTAAAGCTAAACCATTTGTTCGCAAGGATTCGAAGATAAGCCTTCTACTTCGCATTGAATTAAAGCTAAATCATGTGTTTCGCTTGTATTTGAAGCTAACTCGTTTTTTTCGCCTGCATTTGAAGCTATATCATGTATATCACAAGTATTTGAATCTGAACCATTTGATTCCCATGAATAGTACGCTAAACCATGTCTTTCGAACGAATTTGAAGCTAAATCATGTGTTTTGAATGGATTTGAAGCTAACTCGTCTGTTTCACCTGCATTTGAAGCTGAATCATGTATATCACATATAATTGAAGATAAACCATTTGTTTCGCATGGATTCGAAGATAAGCCTTCTACTTCGCATTGATTTGGATCTAAATCATGTGTTTCGCTTGGATTTGAAGCTAACTCGTTTGTGTCGCTTGCATTTGAAGCTATATCACTTATATTCGCAAGTATTTGAAGCTAAACCATTCGTTTCGCATGGATTCGAAGATCAGCCTTCTACTTCGCATTGATTTGAAGCTAAATCATGAGTTTCGCATGTTTTTGAAGCTAAATCATGTGTTTAGAATGGATTTGAAGTTAACTCGTTTCCTTCCCAAGCAGTTGAAGCTAAATCATGTATATCATAAGTATTTGAAGCTGAAGAACTTGATACGCATGGATTTCAAACTAAGCCTTCTACTTCGCATTGATTTGAAGGTAAGTCGTGCCTTTTGCATGGATTTAAAGCTAACTCGTTTGTTTCGTCTGCATTTGAAGCTATATCAGTGATATTCGCAAGTATTTGAAGCTAAATCATTCGTTTCGCAGGATTTGAAGCTAAGCCTTCTACTTCGCATTGATTTGATTCTAAATCATGTGTTTCGCTTGGATTTGAAGCTAACTCGTTTGTTTCGCCTGCATTTGAAGCTAAATCATGTATATCACAAGTATTTAAAGCTAAACCATTCGTTTCGCATGGATTCGAAGATCAGCCTTCTACTTCGCATTCATTTGAAGCTAAATCATGTGTTTCGCATGGATTTGAAGCTAACTCGTTTGTTTCGCATGCATTTGAAGCTAAATCATGTATATCACATATAATTGAAGCTAAACCATTTGTTTCGCATGGATTCGAAGATAAGCCTTCTACTTCGCATTGATTTGGATCTAAATCATGTGTTTCGCTTGGATTTGAAGCTAACTCGTTTGTGTCGCTTGCATTTGAAGCTATATCACTTATATTCGCAAGTATTTGAAGCTAAACCATTCGTTTCGCATGGATTCGAAGATCAGCCTTCTACTTCGCATTGATTTGAAGCTAAATCATGAGTTTCGCATGTTTTTGAAGCTAAATCATGTGTTTAGAATGGATTTGAAGTTAACTCGTTTGCTTCCCAAGCAGTTGAAGCTAAATCATGTATATCATAAGTATTTGAAGCTAAAGAACTTGATTCGCATGGATTTCAAACTAAGCCTTCTACTTCGCATTGATTTGAAGGTAATCATGTCTTCTGCATGTATTTAAAGCTAACTCGTTTGTTTCGCCAGCATTTGAAGCTATATCAGTGATATTCGCAAGTATTTGAAGGTAAATCATTCGTTTCGCTGGATTTGAAACTAAGCCTTCTACATCGCATTGATTTGATTCTAAATCATGTGTTTCGCTTGGATTTGAAGCTGACTCGTTTGTTTCGCATGCAGTTGAAGCTAAATCATGTATATCACAAGTAGTAGAAGCTAAACCATTTGTTTCGCATGGATTCGAAGATCAGCCTTCTACTTCGCATTCATTTGAAGCTAAATCATGTGTTTCGCATGGATTTGAAGCTAACTCGTTTGTTTCGCATGCATTTGAAGCTAAATCATGTATATCACATATAATTGAAGCTAAACCATTTGTTTCGGATGGATTTGAAGCTAACTCGTTTGTTTCGCATGCAGTTGAAGCTAAATCATGTACATCACAAGTATTTGAAGCTAAACCATCTATTTCGTGTGGATTCGAAGATCGGCCTTCTACTTCGCATTGATTTGATGCTAAATCATGTGTTTCGCATGGATTTGAAGCTAACTCGTTTGTTTCGCCTGCATTTGAAGCTATATGATGTATATCACAAGTATTTGAATCTGAACCATTTGATTCCCATGAATAGTACGCTAAACCATGTCTTTCGAATGAATTTGAAGCTAAATCATGTGTTTTGAATGGATTTGAAGCTAACTCGTTTGTTTCGCATGCATTTGAAGTTAAATCATGCATATCACATATAATTGAAGCTAAACCATTTGTTTCGCATGGATTCGAAGATCAGCCTTCTACTTCGCATTCATTTGAAGCTAAATAATGTGTTTCTCATGGATTTGAAGCTGACTCGTTTGTTTCGCCTGCATTTGAAGCTATATCATGTATATCACAAGTATTTGAATCAGAACCAATTGATTCCCATGAATAGTACGCTAAACCATGTCTTTCGAATGAATTTGAAGCTAAATCATGTGTTTTGAATGGATTTGAAGCTAACTCGTTTGTTTCACCTGCATTTGAAGCTAAATCATATATATCACATATAATTGAAGCTAAACCATTTGTTTCGCATGGATTCGAAGATAAGCCTTCTACTTCGCATTGATTTGAATCTGAATCATGTGTTTCGCTTAGATTTGAAGATAACTCGGTGGTTTTGCATGCAGTTGATGCAAAATCACGCATATCACAAGTATTTGAAGCTAAACCATTTGATTCGCATGGATTCGAAGATCAGCCTTCTACATCGCATTGATTTGAAGCTAAATCGTGAGTTTCGCATGGATTTGAAGCTAAATCATGTGTTTTGAATGGATTTGAAGTTAACTCGTTTGCTTCCCAAGCAGTTGAAGGTAAATCATGTATATCACAAGTAGTAGAAGCTAAACCATTTGTTTCGCATGGATTCGACGATCAGCCATCAGCTTCGCATTGATTTTAAGCTATATCATGTGTTTCGCATCGATTTGAAGCTAACTCGTTGGTTTTGCATGAAGTTGAATCTAAATCATGTATATCACAAGTATTTGAAGCTGAACCATTTGTTTCACGTAGATTTGAAGCTATGCCTTCTACTTCATATTGATTGCAAGTTAAATCATGTGTTTCGCATGGATTTGAAGCTAACTCGTTTGTGTCGCCTGCATTTGAAGCTATATCAGTGATATTCGCAAGTATTTGAAGGTAAATCATTCGTTTCGCTGGATTTGAAACTAAGCCTTCTTCATCGCATTGATTTGATTCTAAATCATGTGTTTCGCTTGGATTTGAAGCTGACTCGTTTGTTTCGCATGCAGTTGAAGCTAAATCATGTATATCACAAGTAGTAGAAGCTAAACCATTTCTTTCGCATGGATTCGACGATCAGCCATCAGCTTCGCATTGATTTTAAGCTATATCATGTGTTTCGCATCGATTTGAAGCTAACTCGTTTGTTTCGCCTGCATTTGAAGCTAAATCATGTATATCACAAGTATTTAAAGCTAAACCATTCGTTTCGCATGGATTCGAAGATCAGCCTTCAACTTCGCATTCATTTGAAGCTAAATCATGTGTTTCGCATGGATTTGAAGCTAACTCGTTTGTTTCGCATGCATTTGAAGCTAAATCATGTATATCACATATAATTGAAGCTAAACCATTTGTTTCGGATGGATTTGAAGCTAACTCGTTTGTTTCGCATGCAGTTGAAGCTATATCATGTATATCACAAGTATTTGAATCTGAACCATTTGATTCCCATGAATAGTACGCTAAACCATGTCTTTCGAACGAATTTGTAGCTAAATCATGTGTTTTGAATGGATTTGAAGCTAACTCGTTTGTTTCACCTGCATTTGAAGCTGAATCATGTATATCACATATAATTGAAGCTAAACCATTTGTTTCGCATGGATTCGAAGATAAGCCATCTACTTCGCATTGATTTGGATCTAAATCATGTGTTTCGCTTGGATTTGAAGCTAACTCGTTTGTGTCGCTTGCATTTGAAGCTATATCACTTATATTCGCAAGTATTTGAAGCTAAACCATTCGTTTCGCATGGATTCGAAGATCAGCCTTCTACTTCGCATTGATTTGAAGCTAAATCATGAGTTTCGCATGTTTTTGAAGCTAAATCATGTGTTTAGAATGGATTTGAAGTTAACTCGTTTCCTTCCCAAGCAGTTGAAGCTAAATCATGTATATCATAAGTATTTGAAGCTGAAGAACTTGATACGCATGGATTTCAAACTAAGCCTTCTACTTCGCATTGATTTGAAGGTAAGTCGTGCCTTTTGCATGGATTTAAAGCTAAATCGTTTGTTTCGTCTGCATTTGAAGCTATATCAGTGATATTCGCAAGTATTTGAAGCTAAATCATTCGTTTCGCAGGATTTGAAGCTAAGCCTTCTACTTCGCATTGATTTGATTCTAAATCATGTGCTTCGCTTGGATTTGAAGCTAACTCGTTGGTTTCGCATGCAGTTGAAGCTAAATCATGTATATCACAAGTAGTAGAAGCTAAACCATTTGTTTCGCATGGATTCGACGATCAGCCATCAGCTTCGCATTGATTTTAAGCTATATCATGTGTTTCGCATCGATTTGAAGCTAACTCGTTTGTTTCGCCTGCATTTGAAGCTAAATCATGTATATCACATATAATTGAACCTAAACCATTTGTTTCGGATGGATTTGAAGCTAACTCGTTTGTTTCGCATGCAGTTGAAGCTAAATCAAGTATGTCACAAGTATTTGAATCTAAACCATTTGTTTCGCATGGATTTGAAGCTAAGCCTTCTACTTCGCATTGATTTGAATCTGAATCACGTGTTTCGCTTAGATTTGAAGATAACTCGTTGGTTTTGCATGCAGTTGAAGCAAAATCACGCATATCACAAGTATTTGAATCTAAATCATGAGTTTCGCATGGATTTGCAGCTAAATCATGTGTTTTGAATGGATTTGAAGTTAACTCGTTTGCTTCCCAAGCAGTTGAAGCTAAATCATGTATATCATAAGTATTTGAATCTAAAGAACTTGATTCGCATGGATTTCAAACTAAGCCTTCTACTTCGCATTGATTTGAAGGTAAATCATGTCTTTTGCATGGATTTAAAGCTAACTCGTTTGTTTCGCCAGCATTTGAAGCTATATCAGTGATATTCGCAAGTATTTGAAGGTAAATCATTCGTTTCGCTGGATTTGAAACTACGCCTTCTACATCGCATTGATTTGATCCTAAATCATGTGTTTCGCTTGGATTTGAAGCTGACTCGTTTGTTTCGCATGCAGTTGAAGCTAAATCATGTATATCACAAGTAGTAGAAGCTAAACCATTTGTTTCGCATGGATTCGACGATCAGCCATCAGCTTCGCATTGATTTTAAGCTATATCATGTGTTTCGCATCGATTTGAAGCTAACTCGTTTGTTTCGCCTGCATTTGAAGCTAAATCATGTATATCACAAGTATTTAAAGCTAAACCATTTGTTCGCATGGATTCGAAGATAAGCCTTCTACTTCGCATTGAATTAAAGCTAAATCATGTGTTTCGCATGGATTGGAGCTGACTCGTTTGGTTCGCCGGCATTTGAAGCTATATGATGTATATCACAAGTATTTGAATCTGAACCATTTGATTCCCATGAATAGTACGCTAAACCATGTCTTTCGAATGAATTTGAAGCTAAATCATGTGTTTTGAATGGATTTGAAGCTAACTCGTTTGTTTCGCATGCATTTGAAGTTAAATCATGCATATCACATATAATTGAAGCTAAACCATTTGTTTCGCATGGATACGAAGATCAGCCTTCTACTTCGCATTCATTTGAAGCTAAATAATGTGTTTCTCATGGATTTGAAGCTGACTCGTTTGTTTCGCCTGCATTTGAAGCCATATCAAGAATATCACAAGTATTTGAATCTGAACCAATTGATTCCCATGAATAGTACGCTAAACCATGTCTTTCGAATGAATTTGAAGCTAAATCATGTGTTTTGAATGCATTTGAAGCTAACTCGTTTGTTTCACCTGCATTTGAAGATAAATCATGTATATCACATATAATTGAAGCTAAACCATTTGTTTCGCATGGATTCGAAGATAATCCTCCTACTTCGCATTGATTTGAATCTGAATCATGTGTTTCGCTTAGATTTGAAGATAACTCGTTGGTTTTGCATGCAGTTGATGCAAAATCACGCATATCACAAGTATTTGAAGCTAAACCATTTGATTCGCATGGATTCGAAGATCAGCCTTCTACATCGCATTGATTTGAAGCTAAATCATGTGTTTTGAATGGATTTGAAGTTAACTCGTTTGCTTCCCAAGCAGTTGAAGCTAAATCATGTATATCATAAGTATTTGAAGCTAAAGAACTTGATTCGCATGGATTTGAAGCTAACTCGTTCGTTTCGCTTGCATTTGAAACTAAATCATGCACATCACAAGTATTTGAAGCTAAACCACTTGTTTCGCATGGATTTGAAGATAAGCCTTCTACTTCGCATTGATTTGAAGCTAAATCATGTGTTTCGCTTGAATTTGAAACTAACTAGTTTGTTTAGCAATGCAGTTGAAGCTAAATCATGTATATCACAGTTATTTGAAGCTAAACCAGTTTTTCGCATGGTTTTCAAAATAAGCCTTCTACTTCGCATTGATTTGAAGATGCATTATGTGATTCGCTTTGATTTGAAACTAACTCGTTTGTTTCACCTGCATTTGAAGTTATGTCACTTATATTCGCAAGCAGTTGAAGCTCAATCATTCGTTTCGCATGGATTTGAAGCTAAGCCTTCTACTTATCATTGATTTGAAGCTAAATCATGTGTTTCGCTTGGATTTGAAACTAACTAGTTTGTTTCGCAATGCAGTTGAAGCTAAATCATGTATATCACAAATATTTGAAGCTGAACCATTTGTTTCGCAAGGATTCGAAGATCAGCCTTCTACTTCGCATTGATATGGAGCTAAATCATGTGTTTCGCATAGATGTGAAGCTAACTCGTTCGATTCGCTTGCATTTGAAGCTAAATCATGCACATCACAAGTATTTGAAGCTGAACCACTTGTTTCGCATGGATTTGATGATCAGCCTTCTACTTCGCATTGATTTGAAGCTAAATCATGTGTTTCGCTTGGATTTGAAACTAACTAGTTTGTTTAGCAATGCAGTTGAAGCTAAATCATGTATATCACAATTATTTGAAGCAAAACCATTTGATTCGCATGGATTTCAAAGTAAGCCTTCTACTTCGCATTGATTTCAAGCTCAATCATGTGTTTCGCTTGGATTTCAAGCTAACTCGTTTGTATCGCATGCAGTTGAAGCTAAATCATGTATATCACAAGTATTTGAAGCTAAACCATTTGATACGCATGGATTTGATGCTATGCCATCTACTTCGCTTTTATTTGAAACTGAATGTGTGTTTCTCTTGAATTTGAAGCTAACACGTTCGTTTCACATGCAGTTGAAGCTAAATCATGTATATCACAAGTATTTGGAGCTGAACCATTTGTTTCGCACGAATATCACGCTAAACCATGTGTTTGGAATGAATTTGAAGCTAAATCATGTGTTTCGCTTGGATTTGAAACTAACTAGTTTGTTTCGCAATGCAGTAGAAGCTAAATCATGTATAAAACCAGTATTTGAAGCTAAACCATTTGTTTCGCATGGATTCGAAGATCAGCCTTCTACTTCGCATTCATTTGAAGCTAAATAATGTGTTTCTCATGGATTTGAAGCTGACTCGTTTGTTTCGCCTGCATTTGAAGCCATATCAAGTATATCACAAGTATTTGAATCTGAACCAATTGATTCCCATGAATACTACGCTAAACCATGTCTTTCGAATGAATTTGAAGCTAAATCATGTGTTTTGAATGGATTTGAAGCTAACTCGTTTGTTTCACCTGCATTTGAAGATAAATCATGTATATCACATATAATTGAAGCTAAACCATTTGTTTCGCATGGATTCGAAGATAATCCTCCTACTTCGCATTGATTTGAATCTGAATCATGTGTTTCGCTTAGATTTGAAGATAACTCGTTGGTTTTGCATGCAGTTGATGCAAAATCACGCATATCACAAGTATTTGAAGCTAAACCATTTGATTCGCATGGATTCGAAGATCAGCCTTCTACATCGCATTGATTTGAAGCTAAATCATGTGTTTTGAATGGATTTGAAGTTAACTCGTTTGCTTCCCAAGCAGTTGAAGCTAAATCATGTATATCATAAGTAATTGAAGCTAAAGAACTTGATTCGCACGGATTTCAAACTAATCCTTCTACTTCGCATTGATTTGAAGGTAAATCATGTCTTTTGCATGGATTTAAAGCTAACTCGTATGTTTCGCCAGCATTTGAAGCTATATCAGTGATATTCGCAAGTATTTGAAGGTAAATCATTCGTTTCGATGGATTTGAAACTACGCCTTCTACATCTTATTGATTTGATTCTAAATCATGTGTTTCGCTTGGATTTGAAGCTGACTTGATTGTTTCGCATGCAGTTGAAGCTAAATCATGTATATCACAAGTAGTAGAAGCTAAACCATTTGTTTCGCATGGATTCGACGATCAGCCATCAGCTTCGCATTGATTTTAAGCTATATCATGTGTTTCGCATCGATTTGAAGCTAACTCGTTTGTTTCGCCTGCATTTGAAGCTAAATCATGTATATCACAAGTATTTAAAGCTAAACCATTCGTTTCGCATGGATTCGAAGATCAGCCTTCTACTTCGCATTCATTTGAAGCTAAATCATGTGTTTCGCATTGATTTGGATCTAAATCATGTGTATCGCTTGGATTTTAAGCTAACTCGTTTGTGTCGCTTGCATTTGAAGCTATATCACTTATATTCGCAAGTATTTGAAGCTAAACCATTCGTTTCGCATGGATTCGAAGATCAGCCTTCTACTTCGCATTGATTTGAAGCTAAATCATGAGTTTCGCATGTTTTTGAAGCTAAATCATGTGTTTAGAATGGATTTGAAGTTAACTCGTTTCCTTCCCAAGCAGTTGAAGCTAAATCATGTATATCATAAGTATTTGAAGCTGAAGAACTTGATACGCATGGATTTCAAACTAAGCCTTCTACTTCGCATTGATTTGAAGGTAAGTCGTGCCTTTTGCATGGATTTAAAGCTAAATCGTTTGTTTCGTCTGCATTTGAAGCTATATCAGTGATATTCGCAAGTATTTGAAGCTAAATCATTCGTTTCGCAGGATTTGAAGCTAAGCCTTCTACTTCGCATTGATTTGATTCTAAATCATGTGCTTCGCTTGGATTTGAAGCTACCTCGTTGGTTTCGCATGCAGTTGAAGCTAAATCATGTATATCACAAGAAGTAGAAGCTAAACCATTTGTTTCGCATGGATTCGACGATCAGCCATCAGCTTCGCATTGATTTTAAGCTATATCATGTGTTTCGCATCGATTTGAAGCTAACTCGTTTGTTTCGCCTGCATTTGAAGCTAAATCATGTATATCACATATAATTGAACCTAAACCATTTGTTTCGGATGGATTTGAAGCTAACTCGTTTGTTTCGCATGCAGTTGAAGCTAAATCAAGTATGTCACAAGTATTTGAATCTAAACCATTTGTGTCGCATGGATTTGAAGCTAAGCCTTCTACTTCGCATTGATTTGAATCTGAATCATGTGTTTCGCTTAGATTTGAAGATAACTCGTTGGTTTTGCATGCAGTTGAAGCAAAATCACGCATATCACAAGTATTTGAATCTAAATCATGTGTTTCGCATGGATTTGCAGCTAAATCATGTGTTTTGAATGGATTTGGAGTTAACTCGTTTGCTTCCCAAGCAGTTGAAGCTAAATCATGTATATCATAAGTATTTGAAGCTAAAGAACTTGATTCGCATGGATTTCAAACTAATCCTTCTACTTCGCATTGATTTGAAGGTAAATCATGTCTTTTGCATGGATTTAAAGCTAACTCGTTTGTTTCGCCAGCATTTGAAGCTATATCAGTGATATTCGCAAGTATTTGAAGGTAAATCATTCGTTTCGCTGGATTTGAAACTAAGCCTTCTACATCGCATTGATTTGATCCTAAATCATGTGTTTCGCTTGGATTTGAAGCTGACTCGTTTGTTTCGCATGCAGTTGAAGCTAAATCATGTATATCACAAGTAGTAGAAGCTAAACCATTTGTTTCGCATGGATTCGACGATCAGCCATCAGCTTCGCATTGATTTTAAGCTATATCATGTGTTTCGCATCGATTTGAAGCTAACTCGTTTGTTTCGCCTGCATTTGAAGCTAAATCATGTATATCACAAGTATTTAAAGCTAAACCATTTGTTCGCATGGATTCGAAGATAAGCCTTCTACTTCGCATTGAATTAAAGCTAAATCATGTGTTTCGCATGGATTTGAAGCTGACTCGTTTGGTTCGCCTGCATTTGAAGCTATATGATGTATATCACAAGTATTTGAATCTGAACCATTTGATTCCCATGAATAGTACGCTAAACCATGTCTTTCGAATGAATTTGAAGCTAAATCATGTGTTTTGAATGGATTTGAAGCTAACTCGTTTGTTTCGCATGCATTTGAAGTTAAATCATGCATATCACATATAATTGAAGCTAAACCATTTGTTTCGCATGGATTCGAAGATCAGCCTTCTACTTCGCATTCATTTGAAGCTAAATAAAGTGTTTCTCATGGATTTGAAGCTGACTCGTTTGTTTCGCCTGCATTTGAAGCTATATCATGTATATCACAAGTATTTGAATCTGAACCGATTGATTCCCATGAATAGTACGCTAAACCATGTCTTTCGAATGAATTTGAAGCTAAATCATGTGTTTTGAATGGATTTGAAGCTAACTCGTTTGTTTCACCTGCATTTGAAGCTAAATCATGTATATCACATATAATTGAAGCTAAACCATTTGTTTCGCATGGATTCGAAGATAAGCCTTCTACTTCGCATTGATTTGAATCTGAATCATGTGTTTCGCTTAGATTTGAAGATAACTCGTTGGTTTTGCATGCAGTTGATGCAAAATCACGCATATCACAAGTATTTGAAGCTAAACCATTTGATTCGCATGGATTCGAAGATCAGCCTTCTACATCGCATTGATTTGAAGCTAAATCATGAGTTTCGCATGGATTTGAAGCTAAATCATGTGTTTTGATTGGATTTGAAGTTAACTCGTTTGCTTCCCAAGCAGTTGAAGCTAAATCATGTATATCATAAGTATTTGAAGCTAAAGAACTTGATTCGCATGGATTTCAAACTAAGCCTTCTACATCGCATTGATTTGAAGGTAAATCATGTCTTTTGCATGTATTTAAAGCTAACTCGATTGTTTCGCATGCAGTTGAAGCTAAATCATGTATAAAACCAGTATTTGAAGCTAAGCCTTCAACTTCGTGTTGACTTGATGCTAACTCATGTTTTTCGCCTGCATTTGAAGCTATATCATGTATATCACAAGTATTTGAATCTGAACCATTTGATTCTCATGAATAGTACGCTAAACCATGTCTTTCGAACGAATTTGAAGCTAAATCATGTGTTTTGAATGGATTTGAAGGTAACTCGTTTGCTTCCCAAGCAGTTGAAGCTAAATCATGTATATCATAAGTATTTGAAGCTAAAGAACTTGATTCGCATGGATTCGAAGATCAGCCTTCTACATCGCATTGATTTGAAGCTAAATCATGGGTTTCGCATGGATTTGCAGCTAAATCATGTGTTTTGAATGGATTTGAAGTTAACTCGTTTGCTTCCCAAGCAGTTGAAGCTAAATCATGTATATCATAAGTATTTGAAGCTAAAGAACTTGATTCGCATGGATTTCAAACTAAGCCTTCTACTTCGCATTGATTTGAAGGTAAATCATGTCTTTTGCATGAATTTAAAGCTAACTCGTTTGTTCCCCAGCATTTGAAGCTATATCAGTGATATTCGCAAGTATTTGAAGGTAAATCATTCGTTTCGCTGGATTTGAAACTAAGCCTTCTACATCGCATTGATTTGATCCTAAATCATGTGTTTCGCTTGGATTTGAAGCTGACTCGTTTGTTTCGCATGCAGTTGAAGCTAAATCATGTATATCACAAGTAGTAGAAGCTAAACCATTTGTTTCGCATGGATTCGACGATCAGCCATCAGCTTCGCATTGATTTTAAGCTATATCATGTGTTTCGCATCGATTTGAAGCTAACTCGTTTGTTTCTCCTGCATTTGAAGCTAAATCATGTATATCACAAGTATTTAAAGCTAAACCATTTGTTCGCATGGATTCGAAGATAAGCCTTCTACTTCGCATTGAATTAAAGCTAAATCATGTGTTTCGCTTGTATTTGAAGCTAACTCGTTTGTTTCGCCTGCATTTGAAGCTATATCATGTATATCACAAGTATTTGAATCTGAACCAATTGATTGCCATGAATAGTACGCTAAACCATGTCTTTCGAATGAATTTGAAGCTAAATCATGTGTTTTGAATGGATTTGAAGCTAACTCGTTTGTTTCACCTGCATTTGAAGCTAAATCATGTATATCACATATAATTGAAGCTAAACCATTTGTTTCGCATGGATTCGAAGATAAGCCTTCTACTTCGCATTGATTTGAATCTGAATCATGTGTTTCGCTTAGATTTGAAGATAACTCGTTGGTTTTGCATGCAGTTGATGCAAAATCACGCATATCACAAGTATTTGAAGCTAAACCATTTGATTCGCATGGATTCGAAGATCAGCCTTCTACATCGCATTGATTTGAAGCTAAATCATGAGTTTCGCATGGATTTGATGCTAAATCATGTGTTTTGAATGGATTTGAAGTTAACTCGTTTGCTTCCCAAGCAGTTGAAGCTAAATCATGTATATCATAAGTATTTGAAGCTAAAGAACTTGATTCGCATGGATTTCAAACTAAGCCTTTTACTTCGCATTGATTTGAAGGTAATCATGTCTTTTGCATGTATTTAAAGCTAACTCGTTTGTTTCGCCAGCATTTGAAGCTATATCAGTGATATTCGCAAGTATTTGAAGGCAAATCATTCGTTTCGCTGGATTTGAAACTAAGCCTTCTACATCGCATTGATTTGATTCTAAATCATGTGTTTCGCTTGGATTTGAAGCTGACTCGTTTGTTTCGCATGCAGTTGAAGCTAAATCATGTATATCACAAGTAGTAGAAGCTAAACCATTTGTTTCGCATGGATTCGACGATCAGCCATCAGCTTCGCATTGATTTTAAGCTATATCATGTGTTTCGCATCGATTTGAAGCTAACTCGTTTGTTTCGCCTGCATTTGAAGCTAAATCATGTATATCACAAGTATTTAAAGCTAAACCATTTGTTCGCATGGATTCGAAGATAAGCCTTCTACTTCGCATTGAATTAAAGCTAAATCATGTGTTTCGCATGGATTGGAGCTGACTCGTTTGGTTCGCCTGCATTTGAAGCTATATGATGTATATCACAAGTATTTGAATCTGAACCATTTGATTCCCATGAATAGTACGCTAAACCATGTCTTTCGAATGAATTTGAAGCTAAATCATGTGTTTTGAATGGATTTGAAGCGAACTCGTTTGTTTCGCATGCATTTGAAGTTAAATCATGCATATCACATATAATTGAAGCTAAACCATTTGTTTCGCATGGATTCGAAGATCAGCCTTCTACTTCGCATTCATTTGAAGCTAAATAATGTGTTTCTCATGGATTTGAAGCTGACTCGTTTGTTTCGCCTGCATTTGAAGCCATATCAAGTATATCACAAGTATTTGAATCTGAACCAATTGATTCCCATGAATAGTACGCTAAACCATGTCTTTCGAATGAATTTGAAGCTAAATCATGTGTTTTGAATGGATTTGAAGCTAACTCGTTTGTTTCACCTGCATTTGAAGATAAATCATGTATATCACATATAATTGAAGCTAAACCATTTGTTTCGCATGGATTCGAAGATAATCCTCCTACTTCGCATTGATTTGTATCTGAATCATGTGTTTCGCTTAGATTTGAAGATAACTCGTTGGTTTTGCATGCAGTTGATGCAAAATCACGCATATCACAAGTATTTGAAGCTAAACCATTTGATTCGCATGGATTCGAAGATCAGCCTTCTACTTCGCATTGATTTGAAGGTAAATCATGTCTTTTGCATGGATTTAAAGCTAACTCGTTTGTTTCGCCAGCATTTGAAGCTATATCAGTGATATTCGCAAGTATTTGAAGGTAAATCATTCGTTTCGCTGGATTTGAAACTACGCCTTCTACATCTTATTGATTTGATTCTAAATCATGTGTTTCGCTTGGATTTGAAGCTGACTTGATTGTTTCGCATGCAGTTGAAGCTAAATCATGTATATCACAAGTAGTAGAAGCTAAACCATTTGTTTCGCATGGATTCGACGATCAGCCATCAGCTTCGCATTGATTTTAAGCTATATCATGTGTTTCGCATCGATTTGAAGCTAACTCGTTTGTTTCGCCTGCATTTGAAGCTAAATCATGTATATCACAAGTATTTAAAGCTAAACCATTCGTTTCGCATGGATTCGAAGATCAGCCTTCAACTTCGCATTCATTTGAAGCTAAATCATGTGTTTCGCATGGATTTGAAGCTAACTCGTTTGTTTCGCATGCATTTGAAGCTAAATCATGTATATCACATATAATTGAAGCTAAACCATTTGTTTCGGATGGATTTGAAGCTAACTCGTTTGTTTCGCATGCAGTTGAAGCTATATCATGTATATCACAAGTATTTGAATCTGAACCATTTGATTCCCATGAATAGTACGCTAAACCATGTCTTTCGAACGAATTTGTAGCTAAATCATGTGTTTTGAATGGATTTGAAGCTAACTCGTTTGTTTCACCTGCATTTGAAGCTGAATCATGTATATCACATATAATTGAAGCTAAACCATTTGTTTCGCATGGATTCGAAGATAAGCCATCTACTTCGCATTGATTTGGATCTAAATCATGTGTTTCGCTTGGATTTGAAGCTAACTCGTTTGTGTCGCTTGCATTTGAAGCTATATCACTTATATTCGGAAGCATTTGAAGCTAAACCATTCGTTTCGCATGGATTCGAAGATCAGCCTTCTACTTCGCATTGATTTGAAGCTAAATCATGAGTTTCGCATGTTTTTGAAGCTAAATCATGTGTTTAGAATGGATTTGAAGTTAACTCGTTTCCTTCCCAAGCAGTTGAAGCTAAATCATGTATATCATAAGTATTTGAAGCTGAAGAACTTGATACGCATGGATTTCAAACTAAGCCTTCTACTTCGCATTGATTTGAAGGTAAGTCGTGCCTTTTGCATGGATTTAAAGCTAAATCGTTTGTTTCGTCTGCATTTGAAGCTATATCAGTGATATTCGCAAGTATTTGAAGCTAAATCATTCGTTTCGCAGGATTTGAAGCTAAGCCTTCTACTTCGCATTGATTTGATTCTAAATCATGTGCTTCGCTTGGATTTGAAGCTACCTCGTTGGTTTCGCATGCAGTTGAAGCTAAATCATGTATATCACAAGAAGTAGAAGCTAAACCATTTGTTTCGCATGGATTCGACGATCAGCCATCAGCTTCGCATTGATTTTAAGCTATATCATGTGTTTCGCATCGATTTGAAGCTAACTCGTTTGTTTCGCCTGCATTTGAAGCTAAATCATGTATATCACATATAATTGAACCTAAACCATTTGTTTCGGATGGATTTGAAGCTAACTCGTTTGTTTCGCATGCAGTTGAAGCTAAATCAAGTATGTCACAAGTATTTGAATCTAAACCATTTGTGTCGCATGGATTTGAAGCTAAGCCTTCTACTTCGCATTGATTTGAATCTGAATCATGTGTTTCGCTTAGATTTGAAGATAACTCGTTGGTTTTGCATGCAGTTGAAGCAAAATCACGCATATCACAAGTATTTGAATCTAAATCATGAGTTTCGCATGGATTTGCAGCTAAATCATGTGTTTTGAATGGATTTGGAGTTAACTCGTTTGCTTCCCAAGCAGTTGAAGCTAAATCATGTATATCATAAGTATTTGAAGCTAAAGAACTTGATTCGCATGGATTTCAAACTAATCCTTCTACTTCGCATTGATTTGAAGGTAAATCATGTCTTTTGCATGGATTTAAAGCTAACTCGTTTGTTTCGCCAGCATTTGAAGCTATATCAGTGATATTCGCAAGTATTTGAAGGTAAATCATTCGTTTCGCTGGATTTGAAACTAAGCCTTCTACATCGCATTGATTTGATCCTAAATCATGTGTTTCGCTTGGATTTGAAGCTGACTCGTTTGTTTCGCATGCAGTTGAAGCTAAATCATGTATATCACAAGTAGTAGAAGCTAAACCATTTGTTTCGCATGGATTCGACGATCAGCCATCAGCTTCGCATTGATTTTAAGCTATATCATGTGTTTCGCATCGATTTGAAGCTAACTCGTTTGTTTCGCCTGCATTTGAAGCTAAATCATGTATATCACAAGTATATAAAGCTAAACCATTTGTTCGCATGGATTCGAAGATAAGCCTTCTACTTCGCATTGAATTAAAGCTAAATCATGTGTTTCGCATGGATTTGAAGCTGACTCGTTTGGTTCGCCTGCATTTGAAGCTATATGATGTATATCACAAGTATTTGAATCTGAACCATTTGATTCCCATGAATAGTACGCTAAACCATGTCTTTCGAATGAATTTGAAGCTAAATCATGTGTTTTGAATGGATTTGAAGCTAACTCGTTTGTTTCGCATGCATTTGAAGTTAAATCATGCATATCACATATAATTGAAGCTAAACCATTTGTTTCGCATGGATTCGAAGATCAGCCTTCTACTTCGCATTGATTTGAAGCTAAATCATGTGTTTTGAATGGATTTGAAGTTAACTCGTTTGCTTCCCAAGCAGTTGAAGCTAAATCATGTATATCATAAGTATTTGAAGCTAAAGAACTTGATTCGCATGGATTTCAAACTAAGCCTTCTACTTCGCATTGATTTGAAGGTAAATCATGTCTTTTGCATGGATTTAAAGCTAACTCGTTTGTTTCGCCAGCATTTGAAGCTATATCAGTGATATTCGCAAGTATTCGAAGGTAAATCATTCGTTTCGCTGGATTTGAAACTACGCCTTCTACATCTTATTGATTTGATTCTAAATCATGTGTTTCGCTTGGATTTGAAGCTGACTTGATTGTTTCGCATGCAGTTGAAGCTAAATCATGTATATCACAAGTAGTAGAAGCTAAACCATTTGTTTCGCATGGATTCGACGATCAGCCATCAGCTTCGCATTGATTTTAAGCTATATCATGTGTTTCGCATCGATTTGAAGCTAACTCGTTTGTTCCGCCTGCATTTGAAGCTAAATCATGTATATCACAAGTATTTAAAGCTAAACCATTCGTTTCGCATGGATTCGAAGATCAGCCTTCAACTTCGCATTCATTTGAAGCTAAATCATGTGTTTCGCATGGATTTGAAGCTAACTCGTTTGTTTCGCATGCATTTGAAGCTAAATCATGTATATCACATATAATTGAAGCTAAACCATTTGTTTCGGATGGATTTGAAGCTAACTCGTTTGTTTCGCATGCAGTTGAAGCTATATCATGTATATCACAAGTATTTGAATCTGAACCATTTGATTCCCATGAATAGTACGCTAAACCATGTCTTTCGAACGAATTTGTAGCTAAATCATGTGTTTTGAATGGATTTGAAGCTAACTCGTTTGTTTCACCTGCATTTGAAGCTGAATCATGTATATCACATATAATTGAAGCTAAACCATTTGTTTCGCATGGATTCGAAGATAAGCCATCTACTTCGCATTGATTTGGATCTAAATCATGTGTTTCGCTTGGATTTGAAGCTAACTCGTTTGTGTCGCTTGCATTTGAAGCTATATCACTTATATTCGGAAGTATTTGAAGCTAAACCATTCGTTTCGCATGGATTCGAAGATCAGCCTTCTACTTCGCATTGATTTGAAGCTAAATCATGAGTTTCGCATGTTTTTGAAGCTAAATCATGTGTTTAGAATGGATTTGAAGTTAACTCGTTTCCTTCCCAAGCAGTTGAAGCTAAATCATGTATATCATAAGTATTTGAAGCTGAAGAACTTGATACGCATGGATTTCAAACTAAGCCTTCTACTTCGCATTGATTTGAAGGTAAGTCGTGCCTTTTGCATGGATTTAAAGCTAAATCGTTTGTTTCGTCTGCATTTGAAGCTATATCAGTGATATTCGCAAGTATTTCAAGCTAAATCATTCGTTTCGCAGGATTTGAAGCTAAGCCTTCTACTTCGCATTGATTTGATTCTAAATCATGTGCTTCGCTTGGATTTGAAGCTACCTCGTTGGTTTCGCATGCAGTTGAAGCTAAATCATGTATATCACAAGAAGTAGAAGCTAAACCATTTGTTTCGCATGGATTCGACGATCAGCCATCAGCTTCGCATTGATTTTAAGCTATATCATGTGTTTCGCATCGATTTGAAGCTAACTCGTTTGTTTCGCCTGCATTTGAAGCTAAATCATGTATATCACATATAATTGAACCTAAACCATTTGTTTCGGATGGATTTGAAGCTAACTCGTTTGTTTCGCATGCAGTTGAAGCTAAATCAAGTATGTCACAAGTATTTGAATCTAAACCATTTGTGTCGCATGGATTTGAAGCTAAGCCTTCTACTTCGCATTGATTTGAATCTGAATCATGTGTTTCGCTTAGATTTGAAGATAACTCGTTGGTTTTGCATGCAGTTGAAGCAAAATCACGCATATCACAAGTATTTGAATCTAAATCATGAGTTTCGCATGGATTTGCAGCTAAATCATGTGTTTTGAATGGATTTGGAGTTAACTCGTTTGCTTCCCAAGCAGTTGAAGCTAAATCATGTATATCATAAGTATTTGAAGCTAAAGAACTTGATTCGCATGGATTTCAAACTAATCCTTCTACTTCGCATTGATTTGAAGGTAAATCATGTCTTTTGCATGGATTTAAAGCTAACTCGTTTGTTTCGCCAGCATTTGAAGCTATATCAGTGATATTCGCAAGTATTTGAAGGTAAATCATTCGTTTCGCTGGATTTGAAACTAAGCCTTCTACATCGCATTGATTTGATCCTAAATCATGTGTTTCGCTTGGATTTGAAGCTGACTCGTTTGTTTCGCATGCAGTTGAAGCTAAATCATGTATATCACAAGTAGTAGAAGCTAAACCATTTGTTTCGCATGGATTCGACGATCAGCCATCAGCTTCGCATTGATTTTAAGCTATATCATGTGTTTCGCATCGATTTGAAGCTAACTCGTTTGTTTCGCCTGCATTTGAAGCTAAATCATGTATATCACAAGTATATAAAGCTAAACCATTTGTTCGCATGGATTCGAAGATAAGCCTTCTACTTCGCATTGAATTAAAGCTAAATCATGTGTTTCGCATGGATTTGAAGCTGACTCGTTTGGTTCGCCTGCATTTGAAGCTATATGATGTATATCACAAGTATTTGAATCTGAACCATTTGATTCCCATGAATAGTACGCTAAACCATGTCTTTCGAATGAATTTGAAGCTAAATCATGTGTTTTGAATGGATTTGAAGCTAACTCGTTTGTTTCGCATGCATTTGAAGTTAAATCATGCATATCACATATAATTGAAGCTAAACCATTTGTTTCGCATGGATTCGAAGATCAGCCTTCTACTTCGCATTGATTTGAAGCTAAATCATGTGTTTTGAATGGATTTGAAGTTAACTCGTTTGCTTCCCAAGCAGTTGAAGCTAAATCATGTATATCATAAGTATTTGAAGCTAAAGAACTTGATTCGCATGGATTTCAAACTAAGCCTTCTACTTCGCATTGATTTGAAGGTAAATCATGTCTTTTGCATGGATTTAAAGCTAACTCGTTTGTTTCGCCAGCATTTGAAGCTATATCAGTGATATTCGCAAGTATTTGAAGGTAAATCATTCGTTTCGCTGGATTTGAAACTACGCCTTCTACATCTTATTGATTTGATTCTAAATCATGTGTTTCGCTTGGATTTGAAGCTGACTTGATTGTTTCGCATGCAGTTGAAGCTAAATCATGTATATCACAAGTAGTAGAAGCTAAACCATTTGTTTCGCATGGATTCGACGATCAGCCATCAGCTTCGCATTGATTTTAAGCTATATCATGTGTTTCGCATCGATTTGAAGCTAACTCGTTTGTTTCGCCTGCATTTGAAGCTAAATCATGTATATCACAAGTATTTAAAGCTAAACCATTCGTTACGCATGGATTCGAAGATCAGCCTTCAACTTCGCATTCATTTGAAGCTAAATCATGTGTTTCGCATGGATTTGAAGCTAACTCGTTTGTTTCGCATGCATTTGAAGCTAAATCATGTATATCACATATAATTGAAGCTAAACCATTTGTTTCGGATGGATTTGAAGCTAACTCGTTTGTTTCGCATGCAGTTGAAGCTATATCATGTATATCACAAGTATTTGAATCTGAACCATTTGATTCCCATGAATAGTACGCTAAACCATGTCTTTCGAACGAATTTGTAGCTAAATCATGTGTTTTGAATGGATTTGAAGCTAACTCGTTTGTTTCACCTGCATTTGAAGCTGAATCATGTATATCACATATAATTGAAGCTAAACCATTTGTTTCGCATGGATTCGAAGATAAGCCATCTACTTCGCATTGATTTGGATCTAAATCATGTGTTTCGCTTGGATTTGAAGCTAACTCGTTTGTGTCGCTTGCATTTGAAGCTATATCACTTATATTCGGAAGTATTTGAAGCTAAACCATTCGTTTCGCATGGATTCGAAGATCAGCCTTCTACTTCGCATTGATTTGAAGCTAAATCATGAGTTTCGCATGTTTTTGAAGCTAAATCATGTGTTTAGAATGGATTTGAAGTTAACTCGTTTCCTTCCCAAGCAGTTGAAGCTAAATCATGTATATCATAAGTATTTGAAGCTGAAGAACTTGATACGCATGGATTTCAAACTAAGCCTTCTACTTCGCATTGATTTGAAGGTAAGTCGTGCCTTTTGCATGGATTTAAAGCTAAATCGTTTGTTTCGTCTGCATTTGAAGCTATATCAGTGATATTCGCAAGTATTTCAAGCTAAATCATTCGTTTCGCAGGATTTGAAGCTAAGCCTTCTACTTCGCATTGATTTGATTCTAAATCATGTGCTTCGCTTGGATTTGAAGCTACCTCGTTGGTTTCGCATGCAGTTGAAGCTAAATCATGTATATCACAAGAAGTAGAAGCTAAACCATTTGTTTCGCATGGATTCGACGATCAGCCATCAGCTTCGCATTGATTTTAAGCTATATCATGTGTTTCGCATCGATTTGAAGCTAACTCGTTTGTTTCGCCTGCATTTGAAGCTAAATCATGTATATCACATATAATTGAACCTAAACCATTTGTTTCGGATGGATTTGAAGCTAACTCGTTTGTTTCGCATGCAGTTGAAGCTAAATCAAGTATGTCACAAGTATTTGAATCTAAACCATTTGTGTCGCATGGATTTGAAGCTAAGCCTTCTACTTCGCATTGATTTGAATCTGAATCATGTGTTTCGCTTAGATTTGAAGATAACTCGTTGGTTTTGCATGCAGTTGAAGCAAAATCACGCATATCACAAGTATTTGAATCTAAATCATGAGTTTCGCATGGATTTGCAGCTAAATCATGTGTTTTGAATGGATTTGGAGTTAACTCGTTTGCTTCCCAAGCAGTTGAAGCTAAATCATGTATATCATAAGTATTTGAAGCTAAAGAACTTGATTCGCATGGATTTCAAACTAATCCTTCTACTTCGCATTGATTTGAAGGTAAATCATGTCTTTTGCATGGATTTAAAGCTAACTCGTTTGTTTCGCCAGCATTTGAAGCTATATCAGTGATATTCGCAAGTATTTGAAGGTAAATCATTCGTTTCGCTGGATTTGAAACTAAGCCTTCTACATCGCATTGATTTGATCCTAAATCATGTGTTTCGCTTGGATTTGAAGCTGACTCGTTTGTTTCGCATGCAGTTGAAGCTAAATCATGTATATCACAAGTAGTAGAAGCTAAACCATTTGTTTCGCATGGATTCGACGATCAGCCATCAGCTTCGCATTGATTTTAAGCTATATCATGTGTTTTGCATCGATTTGAAGCTAACTCGTTTGTTTCGCCTGCATTTGAAGCTAAATCATGTATATCACAAGTATATAAAGCTAAACCATTTGTTCGCATGGATTCGAAGATAAGCCTTCTACTTCGCATTGAATTAAAGCTAAATCATGTGTTTCGCATGGATTTGAAGCTGACTCGTTTGGTTCGCCTGCATTTGAAGCTATATGATGTATATCACAAGTATTTGAATCTGAACCATTTGATTCCCATGAATAGTACGCTAAACCATGTCTTTCGAATGAATTTGAAGCTAAATCATGTGTTTTGAATGGATTTGAAGCTAACTCGTTTGTTTCGCATGCATTTGAAGTTAAATCATGCATATCACATATAATTGAAGCTAAACCATTTGTTTCGCATGGATTCGAAGATCAGCCTTCTACTTCGCATTCATTTGAAGCTAAATAAAGTGTTTCTCATGGATTTGAAGCTGACTCGTTTGTTTCGCCTGCATTTGAAGCTATATCATGTATATCACAAGTATTTGAATCTGAACCGATTGATTCCCATGAATAGTACGCTAAACCATGTCTTTCGAATGAATTTGAAGCTAAATCATGTGTTTTGAATGGATTTGAAGCTAACTCGTTTGTTTCACCTGCATTTGAAGCTAAATCATGTATATCACATATAATTGAAGCTAAACCATTTGTTTCGCATGGATTCGAAGATAAGCCTTCTACTTCGCATTGATTTGAATCTGAATCATGTGTTTCGCTTAGATTTGAAGATAACTCGTTGGTTTTGCATGCAGTTGATGCAAAATCACGCATATCACAAGTATTTGAAGCTAAACCATTTGATTCGCATGGATTCGAAGATCAGCCTTCTACATCGCATTGATTTGAAGCTAAATCATGAGTTTCGCATGGATTTGAAGCTAAATCATGTGTTTTGATTGGATTTGAAGTTAACTCGTTTGCTTCCCAAGCAGTTGAAGCTAAATCATGTATATCATAAGTATTTGAAGCTAAAGAACTTGATTCGCATGGATTTCAAACTAAGCCTTCTACTTCGCATTGATTTGAAGGTAAATCATGTCTTTTGCATGTATTTAAAGCTAACTCGATTGTTTCGCATGCAGTTGAAGCTAAATCATGTATAAAACCAGAAATTGAAGCTAAGCCTTCAACTTCGTGTTGACTTGATGCTAACTCATGTTTTTCGCATGGATTTGAAGCTAAACCACTTGTTTCGCATGGATTTGAAGATAAGCCTTCTACTTCGCACTGATTTGAAGCTAAATCATGTGTTTCGCTTGAATTTGAAACTAACTAGTTTGTTTAGCAATGCAGTTGAAGCTAAATCATGTATATCACAGTTATTTGAAGCTAAACCAGTTTTTCGCATGGTTTTCAAAATAAGCCTTCTACTTCGCATTGATTTGAAGATGCATTATGTGATTCGCTTTGATTTGAAACTAACTCGTTTGTTTCACCTGCATTTGAAGTTATGTCACTTATATTCGCAAGCAGTTGAAGCTCAATCATTCGTTTCGCATGGATTTGAAGCTAAGCCTTCTACTTATCATTGATTTGAAGCTGAATCATGTGTTTCGCTTGGATTTGAAACTAACTAGTTTGTTTCGCAATGCAGTTGAAGCTAAATCATGTATATCACAAATATTTGAAGCTGAACCATTTGTTTCGCAAGGATTCGAAGATCAGCCTTCTACTTCGCATTGATATGGAGCTAAATCATGTGTTTCGCATAGATTTGAAGCTAACTCGTTCGATTCGCTTGCATTTGAAGCTAAATCATGCACATCACAAGTATTTGAAGCTGAACAACTTGTTTCGCATGGATTTGATGATCAGCCTTCTACTTCGCATTGATTTGAAGCTAAATCATGTGTTTCGCTTGGATTTGAAACTAACTAGTTTGTTTAGCAATGCAGTTGAAGCTAAATCATGTATATCACAATTATTTGCAGCAAAACCATTTGATTCGCATGGATTTCAAAGTAAGCCTTCTACTTCGCATTGATTTCAAGCTCAATCATGTGTTTCGCTTGGATTTCAAGCTAACTGGTTTGTATCGCATGCAGTTGAAGCTAAATCATGTATATCACAAGTATTTGAAGCTAAACCATTTGATACGCATGGATTTGATGCTATGCCATCTACTTCGCTTTTATTTGAAACTGAATGTGTGTTTCTCTTGAATTTGAAGCTAACACGTTCGTTTCACATGCAGTTGAAGCTAAATCATGTATATCACAAGTATTTGGAGCTGAACCATTTGTTTCGCACGAATATCACGCTAAACCATGTGTTTGGAATGAATTTGAAGCTAAATCATGTGTTTCGCATAGATTTGAAGCCAACTCGTTTGTTACGCATGCAGTTGAAGCTGAATCATGTATATCCCAAGTATTTGAAGCTCAACCATTTGATTCGCATTGATTTCAAAATAAGCCTTCTACTTCGCATTGATTTGAAGCTAAATCATGTGTTTCGCTTGAATTTGAAACTAACTAGTTTGTTTAGCAATGCAGTTGAAGCTAAATCATGTATATCACAGTTATTTGAAGCTAAACCAGTTTTTCGCATGGATTTCAAAATAAGCCTTCTACTTCGCATTGATTTGAAGATGCATTATGTGATTCGCTTTGATTTGAAACTAACTCGTTTGTTTCACCTGCATTTGAAGTTATGTCACTTATATTCGCAAGCAGTTGAAGCTCAATCATTCGTTTCGCATGGATTTGAAGCTAAGCCTTCTACTTATCATTGATTTGAAGCTGAATCATGTGTTTCGCTTGGATTTGAAACTAACTAGTTTGTTTCGCAATGCAGTTGAAGCTAAATCATGTATATCACAAATATTTGAAGCTGAACCATTTGTTTCGCAAGGATTCGAAGATCAGCCTTCTACTTCGCATTGATATGGAGCTAAATCATGTGTTTCGCATGGATTTGAAGCTAACTCGTTCGATTCGCTTGCATTTGAAGCTAAATCATGCACATCACAAGTATTTGAAGCTGAACCACTTGTTTCGCATGGATTTGATGATCAGCCTTCTACTTCGCATTGATTTGAAGCTAAATCATGTGTTTCGCTTGGATTTGAAACTAACTAGTTTGTTTAGCAATGCAGTTGAAGCTAAATCATGTATATCACAATTATTCGAAGCAAAACCATTTGATTCGCATGGATTTCAAAGTAAGCCTTCTACTTCGCATTGATTTCAAGCTCAATCATGTGTTTCGCTTGGATTTCAAGCTAACTCGTTTGTATCGCATGCAGTTGTAGCTAAATCATGTATATCACAAGTATTTGAAGCTAAACCATTTGATACGCATGGATTTGATGCTATGCCATCTACTTCGCTTTTATTTGAAACTGAATGTGTGTTTCTCTTGAATTTGAAGCTAACACGTTCGTTTCACATGCAGTTGAAGCTAAATCATGTATATCACAAGTATTTGGAGCTGAACCATTTGTTTCGCACGAATATCACGCTAAACCATGTGTTTGGAATGAATTTGAAGCTAAATCATGTGTTTCGCATAGATTTGAAGCCAACTCGTTTGTTACGCATGCAGTTGAAGCTGAATCATGTATATCCCAAGTATTTGAAGCTCAACCATTTGATTCGCATTGATTTCAAAATAAGCCTTCTACTTCGCATTGATTTGAAGCTAGATCATGTGTTTCGCATGGATTTGAAGCTAACTCGTTTGTTTCGCATGCATTTGAAGCTAAATTATGTATATCACAAATATTTGAAGCTGAACCATTTGTTTCGCAAGGATTCGAAGATCAGCCTTCTACTTCGCATTGATATGGAGCTAAATCATGTGTTTCGCACGGATTTGAAGCTAACTCGTTCGTTTCGCTTGCATTTGAAGCTAAATCATGCACATCACAAGTATTTGAAGCTGAACCACTTGTTTCGCATGGATTTGATGATCAGCCTTCTACTTCGCATTGATTTGAAGCTAAATCATGTGTTTCCATGGGATTTGAAACTAACTAGTTTGTTTCGCAATGCAGTTGAAGCGAAATCATGTATATCACAATTATTTGAAGCAAAACCATTTGATTCGCATGGATTTCAAAGTAAGCCTTCTACTTCGCATTGATTTCAAGCTAAATCATGTGTTTCGCTTGAATTTCAAGCTAACTCGTTTGTATCGCATGCAGTTGAAGCTAAATCATGTATATCACAAGTATTTGAAGCTAAACCATTTGATATGCATGGATTTGATGCTATGCCATCTACTTCGCTTTTATTTGAAACTGAATGTGTGTTTCTCTTGAATTTGAAGCTAACACGTTCGTTTCACATGCAGTTGAAGCTAAATCATGTATATCACAAGTATTTGGAGCTGAACCTTTTGTTTCGCACGAATATCACGCTAAACCATGTGTTTGGAATGAATTTGAAGCTAAATCATGTGTTTCGCATAGATTTGAAGCCAACTCGTTTGTTACGCATGCAGTTGAAGCTGAATCATGTATATCCCAAGTATTTGAAGATCAACCATTTGATTCACATGGACTTGAAGATAAGCCTTCTACTTCGCATTGATTTGAAGCTAAATCATGTGTTTCGCTTGGATTTGAAACTAACTAGTTTGTTTCGCAATGCAGTTGAAGCTAAATCATGTATAAAACCAGTATTTGAAGCTAAACCATTTGTTTCGCATGGATTTGAAGCTAAGCCTTCAACTTCGTGTTGACTTGATGCTAACTCATGTTTTTCGCTTGGATTTGAAGCTAACTCGTGTCTCATGCATTTGAAGCGTAATCCTGTATATCACAAATATTTGAAGCTAAACATGTGTTTCGTCTGGATTTGAAGCTAACTCGTGTCTCATGCATTTGAAGCGTAATCCTATATATCACAAATATTTGAAGCTAAACATGTGTTTCGCCTGGATTTCAAGCTAACTCGTTTGTTTCGCATTCATTTGAAACTAAATCATGCACATCACAAGTGTTTCAAGCTGAACCACTTATTTCGCATGGATTTGAAGATAAGCCTTCTACTTCGCATTGATTTGAAGCTGCATCATGTGTTTCGTTTGGATTTGAGACTAACTAGTTTGTTTCGCAATGCAGTTGAAGCTAAATCATGTATATCACAGTTATTTGAAGCTAAACCAGTTGATTCGCATGGATTTCAAAATAAGCCTTCTACTTCGCATTGATTTGAAGCTAAATCATGTGTTTCGCTTGGATTTGAAACTAACTAGTTTGTTTAGCAATGCAGTTGAAGCAAAATCATGTATATCACAATTATTTGAAGCAAAACCATTTGATTCGCATGGATTTCAAAGTAAGCCTTCTACTTCGCATTGATTTCAAGCTCAATCATGTGTTTCGCTTGGATTTCAAGCTAACTCGTTTGTATCGCATGCAGTTGTAGCTAAATCATGTATATCACAAGTATTTGAAGCTAAACCATTTGATACGCATGGATTTGATGCTATGCCATCTACTTCGCTTTTATTTGAAACTGAATGTGTGTTTCTCTTGAATTTGAAGCTAACACGTTCGTTTCACATGCAGTTGAAGCTAAATCATGTATATCACAAGTATTTGGTGCTGAACCATTTGTTTCGCACGAATATCACGCTAAACCATGTGTTTGGAATGAATTTGAAGCTAAATCATGTGTTTCGCATAGATTTGAAGCCAACTCGTTTGTTACGCATGCAGTTGAAGCTGAATCATGTATATCCCAAGTATTTGAAGCTCAACCATTTGATTCGCATTGATTTCAAAATAAGCCTTCTACTTCGCATTGATTTGAAGCTAGATCATGTGTTTCGCATGGATTTGAAGCTAACTCGTTTGTTTCGCATGCATTTGAAGCTAAATTATGTATATCACAAATATTTGAAGCTGAACCATTTGTTTCGCAAGGATTCGAAGATCAGCCTTCTACTTCGCATTGATATGGAGCTAAATCATGTGTTTCGCACGGATTTGAAGCTAACTCGTTCGTTTCGCTTGCATTTGAAGCTAAATCATGCACATCACAAGTATTTGAAGCTGAACCACTTGTTTCGCATGGATTTGATGATCAGCCTTCTACTTCGCATTGATTTGAAGCTAAATCATGTGTTTCGATGGGATTTGAAACTAACTAGTTTGTTTCGCAATGCAGTTGAAGCGAAATCATGTATATCACAATTATTTGAAGCAAAACCATTTGATTCGCATGGATTTCAAAGTAAGCCTTCTACTTCGCATTGATTTCAAGCTAAATCATGTGTTTCGCTTGAATTTCAAGCTAACTCGTTTGTATCGCATGCAGTTGAAGCTAAATCATGTATATCACAAATATTTGAAGCTAAACCATTTGATACGCATGGATTTGATGCTATGCCATCTACTTCGCTTTTATTTGAAACTGAATGTGTGTTTCTCTTGAATTTGAAGCTAACACGTTCGTTTCACATGCAGTTGAAGCTAAATCATGTATATCACAAGTATTTGGAGCTGAACCTTTTGTTTCGCACGAATATCACGCTAAACCATGTGTTTGGAATGAATTTGAAGCTAAATCATGTGTTTCGCATAGATTTGAAGCCAACTCGTTTGTTACGCATGCAGTTGAAGCTGAATCATGTATATCCCAAGTATTTGAAGATCAACCATTTGATTCGCATGGACTTGAAGATAAGCCTTCTACTTCGCATTGATTTGAAGCTAAATCATGTGTTTCGCTTGGATTTGAAACTAACTAGTTTGTTTCGCAATGCAGTTGAAGCTAAATCATGTATAAAACCAGTATTTGAAGCTAAACCATTTGTTTCGCATGGATTTGAAGTTAAGCCTTCAACTTCGTGTTGACTTGATGCTAACTCATGTTTTTCGCTTGGATTTGAAGCTAACTCGTGTCTCATGCATTTGAAGCGTAATCCTGTATATCACAAATATTTGAAGCTAAACATGTGTTTCGTCTGGATTTGAAGCTAACTCGTGTCTCATGCATTTGAAGCGTAATCCTATATATCACAAATATTTGAAGCTAAACATGTGTTTCGCCTGGATTTCAAGCTAACTCGTTTGTTTCGCATTCATTTGAACCTAAATCATGCACATCACAAGTGTTTCAAGCTGAACCACTTATTTCGCATGGATTTGAAGATAAGCCTTCTACTTCGCATTGATTTGAAGCTGCATCATGTGTTTCGTTTGGATTTGAGACTAACTAGTTTGTTTCGCAATGCAGTTGAAGCTAAATCATGTATATCACAGTTATTTGAAGCTAAACCAGTTGATTCGCATGGATTTCAAAATAAGCCTTCTACTTCGCATTGATTTGAAGCTAAATCGTGTGTTTCGCTTGGATTTGAAGCTAACTCGATTGTTTCGCATGCAGTTGAAGCTAAATCATGTATAAAACCAGTATTTGAAGCTAAGCCTTCAACTTCGTGTTGACTTGATGCTAACTCATGTTTTTCGCATGGATTTGAAGCTAACTCGATCGTTTCGCTTGCATTTGAAACTAAATCATGCACATCACAAGTATTTGAAGCTAAACCACTTGTTTCGCATGGATTTGAAGATAAGCCTTCTACTTCGCATTGATTTGAATCTAAATCATGTGTTTCGCTTGAATTTGAAACTAACTAGTTTGTTAGGCAATGCAGTTGATGCTAAATCATGTATATCACAGTTATTTGAATCTAAACCAGTTGATTCGCATGGATTTCAAAATAAGCCTTCTACTTCGCATTGATTTGAAGCTGCATTATGTGATTCGCTTTGATTTGAAACTAACTCGTTTGTTTCACCTGCATTTGAAGTTATGTCACTTATATTCGCAAGCAGTTTAAGCTCAATCATTCGTTTCGCATGGATTTGAAGCTAAGCCTTCTACTTCTCATTGATTTGAAGCTGAATCATGTGTTTCGCTTGGATTTGAAACTATCTAGTTTGTTTCGCAATGCAGTTGAAGCTAAATCATGTATATCACAAATATTTGAAGCTGAACCATTTGTTTCGCAAGGATTCGAAGATCAGCCTTCTACTTCGCATTGATATGGAGCTAAGTCATGTGTTTCGCATGGATTTGAAGCTAACTCGTTCGTTTCGCTTGCATTTGAAGCTAAATCATGCACATCACAAGTATTTGAAGCTGAACCACATGTTTCGCATGGATTTGAAGATATGACTTCTACTTCGCATTGATTTGAAGCTAAGTCATGTGTTTCGCTTGGATTTGAAACTAACTAGTTTGTTTCGCAATGCAGTTGAAGCGAAATCATGTATATCACAATTATTTGAAGCAAAACCATTTGATTCGCATGGATTTCAAAGTAAGCCTTCTACTTCGCATTGATTTCAAGCTAAATCATGTGTTTCGCTTGGATTTCAAGCTAACTCGTTTGTATCGCATGCAGTTGAAGCTAAATCATGTATATCACAAGTATTTGAAGCTAAACCATTTGATACGCATGGATTTCATGCTATGCCATCTACTTCGCTTTTATTTGAAACTGAATGTGTGTTTCTCTTGAATTTGAAGCTAACACGTTCGTTTCACATGCAGTTGAAGCTAAATCATGTATATCACAAGTATTTGGAGCTGAACCATTTGTTTCGCACGAATATCACGCTAAACCATGTGTTTGGAATGAATTTGAAGCTAAATAATGTGTTTCGCTTGGATTTTAAGCTAACTCGTTTGTTTCACATGCAGTTGAAGTTAAATCATGAATATCACAAGTATTTGAAGCTAAACGAATTGTTTCGCATGGATTTGAAGATATGAATTCTACTTCGCATTGATTTGAAGCTAAATCATGTGTTTCGCTTGGATTTGAAACTAACTAGTTTGTTTCGCAATGCAGTTGAAGCTAAATCATGTATAAAACCAGTATTTGAAGCTAAACCATTTGTTTCGCATGGATTTGAAGCTAAGCCTTCAACTTCGTGTTGACTTGATGCTAACTCATGTTTTTCGCTTGGATTTGAAGCTAACTCGTGTCTCATGCATTTGAAGCGTAATCCTGTATATCACAAATATTTGAAGCTAAACATGTGTTTCGTCTGGATTTGAAGCTAACTCGTGTCTCATGCATTTGAAGCGTAATCCTATATATCACAAATATTTGAAGCTAAACATGTGTTTCGCCTGGATTTCAAGCTAACTCGTTTGTTTCGCATGCATTTGAAACTAGATCATGCACATCACAAGTGTTTCAAGCTGAACCACTTGTTTCGCATGGATTTGAAGATAAGCCTTCTACTTCGCATTCATTTGAAGCTGCATCATGTGTTTCGTTTGGATTTGAGACTAACTAGTTTGTTTCGCAATGCAGTTGAAGCTAAATCATGTATATCACAGTTATTTGAAGCTAAACCAGTTGATTCGCATGGATTTCAAAATAAGCCTTCTACTTCGCATTGATTTGAAGCTAAATCGTGTGTTTCGCTTGGATTTGAAGCTAACTAGTTTGTATCGCATGCAGTTGAAGCTAAATCATGTATATCACAGGTATTTGAAGCTAAACCATTTGATTCGCATGGATTTGATGCTATGCCATCTATTTCGCTTTTATTTGAAACTGAATCATGTGTTTCTCTTGAATTTGAAGCTATCACTTTCGTTTCACATGCAGTTGAAGCTAAATCATGTATGTCACAAGTATTTGAAGCTGAACCATTTGTTTCGCACGAATATCAGGCTAAACAATGTGTTTGGAATGAATTTGAAGCTAAATCATGTGTTTCGCATAGATTTGATGCTAACTCGTTTGTTACGCATGCAGTTGAAGCTGAATCATGTATATCCCAAGTATTTGAAGCTCAACCATTTGATTCGAATAGATTTGAAGATAAGCCTTCAACTTCGCATTGATTTTAATCTAAATCATCTGTTTCGCTTGGATTTCAAGCTAACTCGTTTGTTTCGCATGCAATTGAAGCTAAATAATGTATCAAACAAGTATTTGAAGTTAAACCATTTGTTTCGCAAGGATTCGAAGATCAGCCTTCTACTTCGCATTGATTTGAAGCTCAATCATGTGTTCACGCTTGGATTTGAAGCTAACTCGATTGTTTCGCATGCAGTTGAAGCTAAATCATGTATAAAACCAGTATTTGAAGCTAAGCCTTCAACTTCGTGTTGACTTGATGCTAACTCATATTTTTCGCATGGATTTGAAGCTAACTCGTTCGTTTCGCTTGCATTTGAAACTAAATCATGCACATCACAAGTATTTGAAGCTAAACCACTTGTTTCGCATGGATTTGAAGATAAGCCTTCTACTTCGCATTGATTTGAAGCTAAATCATGGGTTTCGCTTGAATTTGAAACTAACTAGTTTGTTTCGCAATGCAGTTGAAGCTAAATCATGTATATCACAAATATTTGAAGCTAAACAATTTGTTTCGCAAGGATACGAAGATCAGCCTTCTACTTCGCATTGATAAGAGGCTAAATCATGTGTTTCGCATGGATTTGAAGCTAACTCGTTCGTTTCGCTTGCATTTGAAGCTAAATCATGCACATCACAAGTATTTGAAGCTGAACCACATGTTTCGCATGGATTTGAAGATATGCCTTCTACTTCGCATTGATTTGAAGCTAAATCATGTGTTTCGCTTGGATTTGAGACTAACTAGTTTGTTTGGCAATGCAGTTGAAGCTAAATCATGTATAAAACCAGTATTTGAAGCTAAACCATTTGATTCGCATGGATTTGAAGCTAAGCCTTCAACTTCGTGTTAACTTGATGCTAACTCATGTTTTTCGCTTGGATTTGAAGCTAACTCGTGTCTCATGCATTTGAAGCGTAATCCTGTATATCACAAATATTTGAAGCTAAACATGTGTTTCGTCTGGATTTGAAGCTAACTCGTGTCACATGCATTTGAAGCGTAATCCTATATATCACAAATATTTGAAGCTAAACATGTGTTTCGCCTGGATTTCAAGCTAACTCGTTTGTTTCGCATTCATTTGAAACTAAATCATGCACATCACAAGTGTTTCAAGCTGAACCACTTATTTCGCATGGATTTGAAGATAAGCCTTCTACTTCGCATTGATTTGAAGCTAAATCATGTGTTTCGCTTGAATTTGAAACTAACTAGTTTGTTTAGCAATGCAATTGATGCTAAATCATGTATATCACAGTTATTTGAGTCTAAACCAGTTGATTCGCATGGATTTCAAAATAAGCCTTCTACTTCGCATTGATTTGAAGCTGCATTATGTGATTCGCTTTGATTTGAAACTATCTAGTTTGTTTCGCAATGCAGTTGAAGCTAAATCATGTATATCACAAATATTTGAAGCTGAACCATTTGTTTCGCAAGGATTCGAAGATCAGCCTTCTACTTCGCATTGATATGGAGCTAAATCATGTGTTTCGCATGGATTTGAAGCTAACTCGTTCGTTTCGCTTGCATTTGAAGCTAAATCATGCACATCACAAGTATTTGAAGCTGAACCACTTGTTTCGCATGGATTTGATGATCAGCCTTCTACTTCGCATTGATTTGAAGCTAAATCATGTGTTTCGCTTGGATTTGAAACTAACTAGTTTGTTTCGCAATGCAGTTGAAGCGAAATCATGTATATCACAATTATTTGATGCTAAACCATTTGATTCGCATGGATTTCAAAATAAGCCTTCTACTTCGCATTGATTTGAAGCTAAATCATGTGTTTCGCATGGATTTGAAGCTAACTAGTTTGTTTCGCAATGCAGTTGAAGCTAAATCATGTATAAAACCAGTATTTGAAGCTAAACCATTTGTTTCGCATGGATTTGAAGCTAAGCCTTCAACTTCGTGTTGACTTGATGCTAACTCATGTTTTTCGCTTGGATTTGAAGCTAACTCGGGTCTCATGCATTTGAAGCGTAATCCTGTATATCACAAATATTTGAAGCTAAACATGTGTTTCGCCTGGATTTCAAGCTAACTCGTTTGTTTCGCATGCATTTGAAACTAAATCATGCACATCACAAGTGTTTCAAGCTGAACCACTTGTTTCGCATGGATTTGAAGATAAGCCTTCTACTTCGCATTGATTTGAAGCTGCATCATGTGTTTCGTTTGGAATTGAGACTAACTAGTTTGTTTCGCAATGCAGTTGAAGCTAAATCATGTATATCACAGTTATTTGAAGCTAAACCAGTTGATTCGCATGGATTTCAAAATAAGCCTTCTACTTCGAATTGATTTGAAGCTAAATCGTGTGTTTCGCTTGGATTTGAAGCTAACTCGATTGTTTCGCATGCAGTTGAAGCTAAATCATGTATAAAACCAGTATTTGAAGCTAAGCCTTCAACTTCGTGTTGACTTGATGCTAACTCATGTTTTTCGCATGGATTTGATGCTAACTCGTTCGTTTCGCTTGCATTTGAAACTAAATCATGCACATCACAAGTATTTGAAGCTAAAGCACTTGTTTCGCATGGATTTGAAGATAAGCCTTCTACTTCGCATTGATTTGAAGCTAAATCATGTGTTTCGCTTGAATTTGAAACTAACTAGTTTGTTTCGCAATGCAGTTGAAGCTAAATCATGTATATCACAAATATTTGAAGCTAAACAATTTGTTTCGTAAGGATTCGAAGATCAGCCTTCTACTTCGCATTGATAAGAGGCTAAATCATGTGTTTCGCATGGATTTGAAGCTAACTCGTTCGTTTCGCTTGCATTTGAAGCTAAATCATGCACATCACAAGTATTTGAAGCTGAACCACTTGTTTCGCATGGTTTTGAAGATATGCCTTCTACTTCGCATTGATTTGAAGCTAAATCATGTGTTTCGCTTGGATTTGAAACTAACTAGTTTGTATCGCATGCAGTTGAAGCTAAATCATGTATATCACAGGTATTTGAAGCTAAACCATTTGATTCGCATGGATTTGATGCTATGCCATCTACTTCGCTTTTATTTGAAACTGAATCATGTGTTTCTCTTGAATTTGAAGCTAACACTTTCGTTTCACATGCAGTTGAAGCTAAATCATGTATGTCACAAGTATTTGAAGCTGAACCATTTGTTTCGCACGAATATCAGGCTAAACAATGTGTTTGGAATGAATTTGAAGCTAAATCATGTGTTTCGCATAGATTGGATGCTAACTCGTTTGTTACGAATGCAGTTGAAGCTGAATCATGTATATCCCAAGTATTTGAAGCTCAACCATTTGATTCGAATAGATTTGAAAATAAGCCTTCAACTTCGCATTGATTTTAATCTAAATGATCTGTTTCGCTTGGATTTCACGCTAACTCGTTTGTTTCGCATGCAATTGAAGCTAAATAATGTATCAAACAAGTATTTGAAGTTAAACCATTTGTTTCGCAAGGATTCGAAGATCAGCCTTCTACTTCGCATTGATTTGAAGCTAAATCATGTGTTTCGCTTGGATTTGAAGCTAACTCGATTGTTTCGCATGCAGTTGAAGCTAAATCATGTATAAAACCAGTATTTGAAGCTAAGCCTTCAACTTCGTGTTGACTTGATGCTAACTCATATTTTTCGCATGGATTTGAAGCTAACTCGTTCGTTTCGCTTGCATTTGAAACTAAATCATGCACATCACAAGTATTTGAAGCTAAACCACTTGTTTCGCATGGATTTGAAGATAAGCCTTCTACTTCGCATTGATTTGAAGCTAAATCATGTGTTTCGCTTGAATTTGAAACTAACTAGTTTGTTTCGCAATGCAGTGGAAGCTAAATCATGTATATCACCAATATTTGAAGCTAAACAATTTGTTTCGCAAGGATTCGAAGATCAGCCTTCTACTTCGCATTGATAAGAGGCTAAATCATGTGTTTCGCATGGATTTGAAGCTAACTCGTTCGTTTCGCTTGCATTTGAAACTAAATCATGCACATCACAAGTATTTGAAGCTGAACCAATTGTTTCGCATGGATTTGAAGATATGCCTTCTACTTCGCATTGATTTTAATCTAAATCATCTGTTTCGCATGGATTTAAATCTATCTCGTTTGTTTCGCTTGCATTTGAAGCTAAATCATGCACATCACAAGTATTTGAAGCTGAACCACTTGTTTCGCATGGATTTGAATATAATCCTTCTACTTCGCATTGATTTGAAGCTAAATCATGTGTTTCGCATGGATGTGAATCTAACTCGTTCGTTTCGCTTGCATTTGAAGCTAAATCATGCACATCACAAGTATTTGAAGCTGAACCACTTGTTTCGCTTGGATTTCAAGCTAACTCGTTTGTTTCGCATGCAATTGAAACTAAATCATGTATATCACAATTATTTGAAGCTAAACCATTTGATTGGCATGGATTTCAAAATAAGCCTTCTACTTCGCATTGATTTTAATCTAAATCATCTGTTTCGGATGGATTTAAAGCTATCTCGTTTTTTTCGCATACAGTTGAAGATAAATCATGTATATCACAGGTATTTGAAGCTAAACCATTTGTTTCGCATGGATTCGAAGATCAGCCTTCTACTTCGCATTGATAAGAAGCAAAATCATGTGTTTCGCATGGATTTGAAGCTAACTCGCTAGTTTTGCATGCTGTTGAAGCTAAATTATGTATGTCACAAGTATTTGAAGCTGAACCATTTGTTTCGCATGGATTTGAAGATAAGCCTTCTACTTCGCATTGATTTGAAGCTAAATCATGTGTTTCGCTTGGATTTCAAAATAAGCCTTCTACTTCGCTTTGATTTTAATCTAAATCATCTGTTTCGGATGGATTTAAAGCTATCTCGTTTGTTTCGCATGCAGTTGAAGATAAATCATGTATATCACAAGTATTTGATGCTAATCCATTTGTTTCGCGTGGATTCGAAGATCAGCCTTCTACTTCGCATTGATTTGAAGTTAAATCATATGTTTCGCATGGATTTGAAGCTAATCGTTTGTATCGCATGCAGTTGAAGCTAAATCATGTATATCACAAGTATTTGAAGCTAAACCATTTGATTCGCATGGATTTGATGCTATGCCATCTACTTCGCTTTTATTTGAAACTGAATCATGTGTTTCTCTTGAATTTGAAGCTAACACGTTCGTTTCACATGCAGTTGAAGCTAAATCATGTATGTCACAAGTATTTGAAGCTGAACCATTTGTTTCGCACGAATATCAGGCTAAACCATGTGTTTGGAATGAATTTGAAGCTAAATCATGTGTTTCGCATAGATTTGAAGCTAACTCATTTGTTACGCATGCAGTTGAAGCTGAATCATGTATATCCCAAGTATTTGAAGCTCAACCATTTGATTCGCATGGATTTGAAGATCAGACTTCTGCTTCGCACTGATTTGAAGCGGCATCGTGTGTTTGGCTGTATTTGAAGCTAACTCGTTGGTTTCGCATGCAATTGAAGCTAAATCATGTATATCACAAGTATTTGAAGCTGAAGCTTTTGTTTCGCATGGATTTGAAGCTAAGCCTTCTACTTCGTATTGATTTGAAGCTGAATCATGTGTTTCGCATGCATTTGAAGCTAATCGTTTGTATGGCATGGAGTTGAAGCTAAATCATGTATATCACAAGAATTTGAAGCTAACCCATTTGTTTGGCAAGAATTAGAAGCTAAGCCTTCTACTTCGCATTGATTTAGAGTCAAATCATGTGTTTCGCATGGATTTGAAGCTAAGCCTTCTACTTCGCATTGATTTGAGGCTAAATCATGTGCTTTGCATGGATTTGCAGCTAACTCATTTGTTTCGCAGGCAATTGGATCTAAATCATGTATATCACAAGTATTTGAAGCTAAACCATTTGATTCGCATGGATTTGAAGCTAAGCCTACTACTTCGCGTTGATTTGAAGCTAAATCATGTGATTCGCTTGGATTTGAAGCTAACTCGTCTGTTTCGCATATAGTTGAAGCTAAATCATGTATATAACAGGTATTTGAAGCTAAACAATTAGTTTCGCATTTATTCGAAGACAAGCCTTCTACTTCGCATTGATTTGAAGCTAAATCATGTGTTTGGCATGGATTTGAAGCTAACTCGTTTGTTTCCCATGCAGTTGAATCTAAATCATGTATATCACAAGTATTTGAAGCTAAACCATTTGATTCGCATCGATTTGAAGCTAAGCATTCTACTTCGCATTTATTTGAAGCTAAATCATGTGTTTCGCATGGATTTGAATGTAACTCGTTTGTTTCGCACGCAGTTGAAGCTAAATCATGTATATCACAAGAATTTGAAGCTAACCCATTTGTTTGGCAAGAATTAGAAGCTAAGCCTTCTACTTCGCATTGATTTAAAGTCAAATCATGTGTTTCGCATGGATTTGAAGCTAACTCGTTTGTTTCTCCTGCATTTGAAGCTATATCACTTATATTCGCAAGTATTTGAAGCTAAACCATACGTTTCGCATGGATTTGAAGCTAAGCCTTCTACTTCGCTTCGATTTGAAGCTCAATCATGTCATTCACAGAGATTAGAAGCTAACTCAATTGTTTCACCTGCATATGAAGCTATATCACATATATTCGCATGTATTGGTAGTTAAACCATTCGTTTCGCATGGATTTGAAACTAACCCATCTACTTCGCATGAATTTGAAGCTATATCATATGTTTCGCATGGATTTGAACATTACTCGTTTGTTTCGCTTGCAGTTGAATCTATATCACTTATATTCGTAAGAATTTCAAGCCAAATCTTTCGATTCGCATGGATTTGAAGCTAAGCCTTATACTTCGCATTGATTTGAATCTAAATCATGTGATTCGCTTGGATTTGAAGCTAACTCGTTTTTTTCGCATGCAGTTGAAGCTAAATCATGTATATCACAAGTATTTGAAAGTAAACCATTTGATTCGCATGGATTTGATGCTATGCCATCTACTTCGCTTTTATTTGAAACTGAATCATGTGTTTCTCTTGAATTTGAAGCTAACACTTTCGTTTCACATGCAGTTGAAGCTAAATCATGTATGTCACAAGTACTTGAAGCTGAACCATTTGATTCGCACGAATATCAGGCTAAACAATGTGTTTGGAATGAATTTGAAGCTAAATCATGTGTTTCGCATAGATTCGAAGCTAACTCGTTTGTTTCGCATGCAGCTGAAGCTAAATCGTGTATATCACACGTATTTACAGCTAAACCATTTGATTCGCATGGATTTGAAACTAAGCCTTCCACTTCCCATTGATTTCAAGCTAAATCATGTGACTCGCATGGATTTGAACCTCACTCGTTCGTTTCGCCTGCATTTGAAACTAAATCATGTATATCACAAGTATTTGAAGCTATACCATTTGTTTCGCCTGGATTTGAAGATAAGCCTTCTACTTCGCATTGATTTGAAGCGTAATCATGTGTATCGCTTGGATTTGAAGCCAACACGTTTGTTTCGTCTGCATTTGCACCTATATCACTTATATTGCATGTGTTTCAAGCTAAATCATTTCTTTCGCATGGAGTAGAAGCTAGGCCTTCTACTTCGCATTGATTTGAATCTAAATCATGCGTTTTGCATGGATTTGTAGCTAACTCGTTTGTTTCGCCAGCATTAGAAGCTATATCACTTATATTCGCAAGTATTTGAATGTCAATTATTCGTTTCGCATGGATTTTTAACCTAAGCCTTCTACTTCGCATTGATTTGTGGCTAAATCATGTGCTTTGCATGGATTTGCAGCTAACTCATTTGTTTCGCAGGCAATTGGATCTAAATCATGTATATCACAAGTATTTGAAGCTAAACCATTTGATTCGCATGGATTTGAAGATCAGACTTCTGCTTCGCACTGATTTGAAGCGGCATCGTGTGTTTCGCTGTATTTGAAGCTAACTCGTTGGTTTCGCATGCAATTGAAGCTAAATCATGTATATCACAAGTATTTGAAGCTGAACCTTTTGTTTCGCATGGATTTGAAGCTAAGCCTTCTACTTCGTATTGTTTTGAAGCTGAATCATGTGTTTCGCATGCATTTGAAGCTAATCGTTTGTATCGCATGGAGTTGAAGCTAAATCATGTATATCACAAGTATTTGAAGCTAAACTATTTGATTCGCATGGATTTGATGCTATGCCATCTACTTCGCTTTTATTTGAAACTGAATCATGTGTTTCTCTTGAATTTGAAGCTAACACTTTCGTTTCACATGCAGTTGAAGCTAAATCATGTATGTCACAAGTATTTGAAGCTGAACCATTTGTTTCGCACGAATATCAGGCTAAACAATGTGTTTGGAATGAATTTGAAGCTAAATCATGTGTTTCGCATAGATTCGAAGCTAACTCGTTTGTTACGCATGCAGTTGAAGCTGAGTCATGTATATCCCAAGTATTTGAAGCTCATCCATTTGATTCGCATGGATTTCAAAATAAGCCTTCTACTTCGCATTGATTTTAATCTAAATCATCTGTTTCGCATGGATTTAAAGCTATCTCGTTTGTTTCGCATGCAGTTGAAGATAAATCATGTATATCACAGGTATTTCAAGCTAAACCATTTGATTCGCATGGATTTGAAGATAAGCCTTCTACTTCGCATTGATTTGAAGCTAAATCATGTGTTTCGCATGGATTTGAAGCTAACTCGTTCGTTTCCCTTGCATTTGAAGCTAAATCATGCACATCACAATTATTTGAAGCTAAACCATTTGATTCGCATGGATTTCAAAATAAGCCTTCTACTTCGCATTGATTTTAATCTAAATCATCTGTTTCGCATGGATTTAAATCTATCTCGTTTGTTTCGCTTGCATTTGAAGCTAAATCATGCACATCACAAGTATTTGAAGCTGAACCACTTGTTTCGCATGGATTTGAATATAATCCTTCTACTTCGCATTGATTTGAAGCTAAATCATGTGTTTCGCATGGATGTGAATCTAACTCGTTCGTTTCGCTTGCATTTGAAGCTAAATCATGCACATCACAAGTATTTGAAGCTGAACCACTTGTTTCGCTTGGATTTCAAGCTAACTCGTTTGTTTCGCATGCAATTGAAACTAAATCATGTATATCACAATTATTTGAAGCTAAACCATTTGATTGGCATGGATTTCAAAATAAGCCTTCTTCTTCGCATTGATTTTAATCTAAATCATCTGTTTCGGATGGATTTAAAGCTATCTCGTTTTTTTCGCATACAGTTGAAGATAAATCATGTATATCACAGGTATTTGAAGCTAAACCATTTGTTTCGCATGGATTCGAAGATCAGCCTTCTACTTCGCATTGATAAGAAGCAAAATCATGTGTTTCGCATGGATTTGAAGCTAACTCGCTAGTTTTGCATGCTGTTGAAGCTAAATTATGTATGTCACAAGTATTTGAAGCTGAACCATTTGTTTCGCATGGATTTGAAGATAAGCCTTCTACTTCGCATTGATTTGAAGCTAAATCATGTGTTTCGCTTGGATTTCAAAATAAGCCTTCTACTTCGCTTTGATTTTAATCTAAATCATCTGTTTCGGATGGATTTAAAGCTATCTCGTTTGTTTCGCATGCAGTTGAAGATAAATCATGTATATCACAAGTATTTGATGCTAATCCATTTGTTTCGCGTGGATTCGAAGATCAGCCTTCTACTTCGCATTGATTTGAAGTTAAATCATATGTTTCGCATGGATTTGAAGCTAATCGTTTGTATCGCATGCAGTTGAAGCTAAATCATGTATATCACAAGTATTTGAAGCTAAACCATTTGATTCGCATGGATTTGATGCTATGCCATCTACTTCGCTTTTATTTGAAACTGAATCATGTGTTTCTCTTGAATTTGAAGCTAACACGTTCGTTTCACATGCAGTTGAAGCTAAATCATGTATGTCACAAGTATTTGAAGCTGAACCATTTGTTTCGCACGAATATCAGGCTAAACCATGTGTTTGGAATGAATTTGAAGCTAAATCATGTGTTTCGCATAGATTTGAAGCTAACTCATTTGTTACGCATGCAGTTGAAGCTGAATCATGTATATCCCAAGTATTTGAAGCTCAACCATTTGATTCGCATGGATTTGAAGATCAGACTTCTGCTTCGCACTGATTTGAAGCGGCATCGTGTGTTTGGCTGTATTTGAAGCTAACTCGTTGGTTTCGCATGCAATTGAAGCTAAATCATGTATATCACAAGTATTTGAAGCTGAAGCTTTTGTTTCGCATGGATTTGAAGCTAAGCCTTCTACTTCGTATTGATTTGAAGCTGAATCATGTGTTTCGCATGCATTTGAAGCTAATCGTTTGTATGGCATAGAGTTGAAGCTAAATCATGTATATCACAAGAATTTGAAGCTAACCCATTTGTTTGGCAAGAATTAGAAGCTAAGCCTTCTACTTCGCATTGATTTAGAGTCAAATCATGTGTTTCGCATGGATTTGAAGCTAAGCCTTCTACTTCGCATTGATTTGAGGCTAAATCATGTGCTTTGCATGGATTTGCAGCTAACTCATTTGTTTCGCAGGCAATTGGATCTAAATCATGTATATCACAAGTATTTGAAGCTAAAACATTTCATTCGCATGGATTCGATGATCAGCCTTCTGCTTCGCATTGATTTGAAGCTAAATCATGTGTTTAGCATTGATTTGAAGCTAACTCGTTTTTTTCGCATGCATTTGAAGCTAAATCATGTATATCACAAGTATTTGAAGCTGAACCATTTGATTCGGAGCAAAGCCTTCTATTTCGCCTTGATTTGGACCTAAAGCATGTGAACCGCATGGATTTAAAGCTAACTCGTTTGTTTCGCCTGCATTTGAATCTATATCATGTATATCACAAATATTTGAAGCTGATCCATTTGTTTCGCATGCATTTGTAACTAAGCCTTCTACTTCGCATTGATTTGAAGCTGAATCATGCGTTTTGCATGGATTTGTAGCTAACTCGTTTGTTTCGCATGGTGTTGAAGCTAAATCATGTATATCACGAGTATTTGCAGCTAAACCATTTGTTTCGCATGGATTCGTAGTTAAGCCTTCTACTTCGCATCGATTTGGAACTAAATCATGTTATTCGCATGGTTTTTGAAGCTAACTCGTTTGTTTCGCATGCTGTTGAAGCTAAATCAAGTATATCACAAGTATTTGAAGCTAAACCATTTGATTCCTATGGATTTGAAGCTATGCCTTCTACTTCGCATTGATTTGGAGTTAAATCATGTGTTTCGCATGGATTTAAAGCTATCTCGTTTGTTTCGCATGCAGTTGAAGCTAAATCATGTATATCACAAGTGTTTGAAGCTAAACCGTTTGATTCGCATCGATTTGAAGCTAAGCCTTCTACTTCGCACTGATTTGAAGATAAATCTTGTGTGTCGCTTGGATTTGAAGCTCAGCCTTCTACTTCGCATTGATTTGAAGCTAAATCATGTGTTTCGCATGGATTGGAAGCTAACTCGGTTGTTGCGCCTGCATTCGAAGCTATATCATGTATATCACAAGTATTTGAATCTGAACCATTTGATTCCCATGAATAGTACGCTAAACCATGTCTTTCGAATGAATTTGAAGCTAAATCATGTGTTTTGAATGGATTTGAAGCTAACTCGTTTGTTTCGCATGCATTTGAAGCTAAATCATGTATATCACATATAATTGAAGCTAAACCATTTGTTTCGCATGGATTCGAAGATAAGCCTTCTACTTCGCATTGATTTGAAGCTAAATCATGTCTATCGCTAGGATTTGAAGCTAACTCGTTTGTTTCGCATACTGTTGAAGGTAAATCATGTATAACACAAGTATTTGAGCCTGAGCCATTTGTTTCGCATGGATTCGAAGATCAGCCTCCTAATTCGCGTTTATTTGAAGCTAAATCATGTGTTTCGCATGGATTTGAAGCTAAGTCATTAGTTTCGCATGCAGTTGAAGCTAAATCATGTATATCATAAGTATTTGAAGCTAAAGAACTTTATTCGCATGGATTTCAAACTAAGCCTTCTACTTCGCATTGATTTGAAGGTAAATCATGTCTTTTGCATGGATTTAAAGCTAACTCGTTTGTTTCACCTGCTTTTGAAGCTATATCAGTGATATTCGCAAGTATTTGAAGCTAAATGATTCGTTTCGCTGGATTTGAAGCTAAGCCGTCTACTTCGCATTGATTTGATTCTAAATCATTTGTTTCGCTTGGATTTGAAGCTAACTCGTTGGTTTTGCATGAAGTTGAATCTAAATCATGTATATCACAAGTATTTGAAGCTGAACCATTTGTTTCACATACATTTGAAGCTAAGCCTTCTACTTCACATTGATTGGAAGTTAAATCATTTGTTTCGCATGGATTTGAAGCTAACTCGTTTGTGTCGCTTGCATTTGAAGCTATATCACTTATATTCGCGAGTATTTGAAGCTAAACCATTCGTTTCGCATGGATTCGATGATAAGGCTTCTACTTCGCATTCATTTGAAGCTAAATCATGTGTTTCGCATGGATTTGAAGCTGGCTCGTTTGTTTCGCATGCAGTTGAAGCTAAATCATGTATATCATAAGTATCTGAAGCTGAACCTTTTGTTTGGCGTGAATATTAAGCTAAACCAAGTGTTTCGAATGAATTTGAAGCTAAGTCATGTGTTTCGAAAGGATTTGAAGCTAATTCGTTGATTTCGCATGAAGTTGAAGCTAAATCACGCATATCACAAGTATTTGAAGCTGAACCATTTGTTTCGCCTGGATTCGATGATAAGCCTTCTACTTCGTATTGAATTGAAGCTAAATCATGTATTTGGCATGGATTTGAAGCTAACACGTTTGTTTCGCATGCAGTTGATGCTAAATCATGTACATCACAAGTATTTGAAGCTAAACCATCTGTTTCGTGTGGATTCGAAGGTAAGCCTTCTACTTCGCATTGATTTGATTCTAAATCATGTGTTTCGCTTGGATTTGAAGCTAACTCGCTGGTTTTGCATGAAGTTGAATCTAAATCATGTATATCACAAGTATTTGAAGCTGAACCATTTGTTTCACATAGATTTGAAGCTAAGCCTTCTACTTCACATTGATTGGAAGTTAAATCATGTGTTTCGCATGGATTTGAAGCTAACTCGTTTGTGTCGCATGCATTTGAAGCTATATCACTTATATTCGCAAGTATTTGAAGCTAAACAATTCGTTTCGGATGGATTCGAAGGTAAGCCTTCTACTTCGCATTGAATTGAAGCTAAATCATGTGTTTCGCATGGATTTGAAGCTGACTCGTTTGTTTCGCCTGCATTTGAAGCTATATGATGTATATCACAAGTATTTGAATCTGAACCATTTGATTCCTATGAATAGTACGCTAAACCATGTCTTTCGAATGAATTTGAAGCTAAATCATGTGTTTTGAATGGATTTGAAGCTAACTCGTTTGTGTCGCTTGTATTTGAAGCTAAATCATGCATATCACATATAATTGAAGCTAAACCATCTGTTTCGTGTGGGTTCGAAGGTAAGCCTTCTACTTCGCATTGATTCGATGCTAAATCATGTGTTTCGCATGGATTTGAAGCTAACTCGTTTGTTTCTCTTGCTGTTGAATGTAAATCATGTATATCGCAAGTGTTTGAAGTAAACCATCTGTTTCGCATGGATTCGAAGGTAAGCCTTCTACGTCGCATTGATTTGATGCAAAGTCATGTGTTTCGCATGGATTTGAAGCTAAGTCGTTTGTTTCGCATGCAGTTGAAGCTAAATCATGTATAACATAAGTATTTGAAGCTAAAGAACTTTATTCGCATGTATTTCAAACTAAGCCTTCTACTTCGCATTGATTTGAAGGTAAATCATGCCTTTGCATGGATTTAAAGCTAACTCGTTTGTTTCACCTGCATTTGAAGCTATATCAGTGATAATCGCAAGTATTTGAAGCTAAATCATTCGTTTCGCTGGATTTGAATCTAAGCCTTCTACTTCGCATTGATTTGAGGCTAAATCATGTGTTTCGCTTAGATTTGAAGCTAACTCGTTTGTTTCTCTTGCTGTTGAATGTAAAACATGTATATCACAAGTGTTTGAAGCTAAACCATTTGTTTCGCATGGATTCGAAGGTTAGCCTTCTACTTCGCATTGATTAGATGCTAAGTCATGTGTTTCGCATGTATTTGTAGCTAACTCGTTTGTTTCGCTTGCTGTTGAAGCTAAATCAAGTATGTCACAAGTATTTGAAGCTAACCCATTTGATTCGCATGGATTTGAAGCTAAGCCTTCTACCTCGCATTGATTTGTAGCTAAATCATGTGTTTCGCATGGATTTAAAGCTAACTCGTTTGATTCGCATGCAGTTGAAGCTAAATCCTGTACATCACAAATATTTGAAGCTAAAACATTTGTTTCGCATGGATTTGAAACCAAGCCTTCTTCTTCGCATTGATTTGAAGTTAAATAATGTGTTTTGCTTGGATTTGAAGCGAAGCCATCTAATTCGCTTTGATTTGAATCTAAATCATGTGTTTCGCATGGATTTGAAGCTAACTCGTTTATTTCGCATGCAGTTGAAGATAAATCATGTATGTCACAAGCATTTGAAGCTAAAACATTTGATTCGCATGGATTTGAAACTCGGCATTCTACTTCGCATTAATTTGAAACTAAATCATGTGTTCCGTATGGATTTGAAGCTAACTCGTTTGTTTCTCATGCAGTTGAAGCTAAATTATGTATATCACAAGCATTTGAAGCTAAACCATTTGTTTCGCATGGATATGAAACCACTCCTTCTACTTCGCATTGATTTGAGGCTAAATAATTTGTTTCGCTTGGATTTTAAGCTAACTCGTTTGTTTCACATGCAGTTGAAGCTAAATCATGTATATCACAAGTGTTTGAAGCTAAACCATTTGTTTTGCATGGATTCGAAGATAATCCTCCTACTTCGCATTGATTTGAAGCTAAATCATGTGTTTCGCATGGATTTAAAGCAATCTCCTCTGTTTCGCATGCAGTTGAAGATAAATCATGTATATCACAGGTCTTTGAAGCTAAACCATTTGTTTCGCATGGATTCGAAGATAACCCTCCTACTTCGCATTGATTTGATGCTAACTCATGTGTTTCGCATGGTTTTGAGGCTAACTCGTTTGTGTCGCATGCAGTTGAAGCTAAATCATGTATATCACAGGTGTTTGACGTTAAACCATTTGTTTCGCATGGATTCGAAGATAACCCTTCTAGTTCGCATTGATTTGAAGCTAAATCATGTGTTTCGCATGGATTCGAAGATAACCCTTCTACTTCGCATTGATTTGAAGCTAAATCATGTGTTTCGCATGGATTTGAAGCTAACTCGTTTGTTTCGCATGGAGTTGAAGCTAAGTCAAGTATGTCACAAGTATTTGAAGCTAAACCATTCGTTTCGCATGGATTCGAAGATCAGCCTTCTACTACCCATTGATTTGAAGCTAAATCATGTGTTTCGCTTGGGTTTGAAGCGAACTCGTTTGTTTCGCATGCAGTTGAAGCTAAATTATGTATATTACAAGTATTTGAAGCTAAACCATTTGTTTCGCATGGATTTGAAACTACGCCGTCTAGTTCGCATTGATTTGAAGCTAAATAATTTGTTTCTCTTGGATTTGAAGCGAACTCCTTTGTTTCGCATGCTGTTAAGGCTAAATAATTTATATCACAAGTATTTGAAGCTAAACCATTTGTTTAGCATGGATTCGAAGATCAGTCTTCTACTTCGCATTGATTTGAACCTAAATAATGTGTTTCGCTTGGATAATAAGCTAACTCGTTTGTTTCGCATGCATTTGAAGCTAAATCATGCACATCACAAATATTTGAAGCTGAACCACTTGTTTCGAATGGATTCGAAGATAAGCCTTCTACTTTGCATTGATTTGAAGCTAAATCATGTGTTTCGCATGGAGTTGAAGCCAAGCCGTTTGTTTAGCTTGCTGTTGAAGCTAATTCATGTATATCACAAGTATTTGAAGCTAAACCATTTGTTTCGCATGGATTCGAAGATCAGCATTGTACTACGCATTGATATGAAGTTAAATCATTTGTTTCTCATGGATTTGAAGCAATCTCGTTTGTTTCGCATGCAGATGAAGTTAAATCATGTATACCACAAATATTTGAATGTAAAGTATTTGTTTCGCATGGATTTGAAGCTAAGCCTTCTACTTCGCCATTGATTTGAGGCTAAATCACGCGTTTCGCTTGGATTTGAAGCTAACTCGTTTTTTTCGCATGCAGTTGAAGCTAGATCATGTATATCACAGGTCTTTGAAGCTAAACCATTTGTTTCGCATGGATTCGAAGATAACCCTTCTACTTCACATTGATTTGATGCTAAATCATGTGTATCGCATGGATTTGAAGCTAACTCGTTTGTTTCGCATGCAGTTGAAGCTAAATCATGTATATCACAAGTGTTTGAAGCTAAACCATTTGTTTTGCATGGATTTGAAGATAATCCTTCTACTTCGCATTGATTTGAAGCTAAATCATGTGTTTCGCTTGGATTTGAAGCTAACTCGTTTGTTTCGCACGCACTTGAATCTAAATCAAGTATATCACAAGTATTTGAAGCTAAACCGTTTGATTCGCATGGATTTGAAGCTAAGCCTTCTAGTTCGCATTGATTTGAAGATAAATCAAGTGTGTCGCTTGGATTTGAAGCTCAGCCTTCTACTTCGCATTGGATTGAAGCTAAATAATGTGTTTCGCTTGGATTTGAAGCTAACTCGTTCGTTATGCATACAGTTGAAGCAAAATCACGCATATCACAAGTATTTGAAGCTGAACCATTTGTTTCACATACATTTGAAGCTAAGCATCTACTTCACAATGATTGGAAGTTAAATCATGTGTTTCGCATGGATTTGAAGCTAACTCGTTTGTTTCGCTTGCTGTTGAAGCTAAATCAAGTATGTCACAAGTATTTGAATCTAAACCATTTGTTTCGCATGGATTCGAAGATTAGCCTTCTACTTCGCATTCATTTGAAGCTAAATCATGTGTTTCGCATGGATTTGAAGCTGACTCGTTTGTTTCTCCTGCATTTGAAGCTATATGGTGTATATCACAAGTATTTGAATCTGAACCATTTGATTCCCATGAATAGTACGCTAAACCATGTCATTCGAATGAATTTGAAGTTAAATCATGTGTTTCGCTTGGATTTTAAGCTAACTCGTTTGTTTCGTATGCATTTGAAGCTAAATCATGCACATCACAAATATTTGAAGCTGAACCACTTGTTTCGCAGGGATTTGAAGATAAGCCTTCTACTTCGCATTGATTTGAAGCTAAATCATGTGTTTCGCATGGATTTGAATCTCACTCGTTTGTTTCGCTTGCTGTTGAAGCTAAATCAAGTATGTCACAAGTATTTGAAGCTAACCCATTTGTTTCGCATGGATTCGATGATCAGCCTTCTACTTCACAATTCATTTGAAGCTAAATCATGTGTTTCGCATGGATTTGATGCTGACTCGTTTGTTTCGCCTGCATTTGAAGCTATATCATGTATATCACAAGTGTTTGAAACTAAACCATTCGTTTCGCTGGATTTGAGCTAAGCCTTCTACTTCGCATTGATTTGAATCTAAATCATGTGTTTGGCTTGGATTTGAAGCTAACTCGTTCGTTATGCATACAGTTGAAGCAAAATCACGCATATCACAAGTATTTGAAGCTGAACCATTTGTTTCACATACATTTGAAGCTAAGCCTTCTACTTCACAATGATTGGAAGTTAAATCATGTGTTTCGCATGGATTTGAAGCTAACCCGTTTGTTTCGCTTGCTGTTGAAGCTAAATCAAGTATGTCACAAGTATTTGAAGCTAAACCATTTGTTTCGCATGGATTCGAAGATTAGCCTTCTACTTCGCATTCATTTGAAGCTAAATCATGTGTTTCGCATGGATTTGAAGCTGAATCGTTTGTTTCTCCTGCATTTGAAGCTATATGATGTATATCACAAGTATTTGAATCTGAACCATTTGATTCCCATGAATAGTACGCTAAACCATGTCATTCGAATGAATTTGAAGCTAAATCATGTGTTTTGAATGGAATTGAAGCTAACTCGTTTGTTTCGCATGCAGTTGAAGCTAAATTATGTATATCACAAGCATTTGAAGCTAAACCATTTGTTTCGCTTGGATATGAAACCACGCCTTCTACTTCGCATTGATTTGAGGCTAAATAATTTGTTTCGCTTGGATTTTAAGCTAACTCGTTTGTTTCACATGCAGTTGAAGTTAAATCATGAATATCACAAGTATTTGAAGCTAAACCATTTGTTTCGCATGGATTCGAAGATAACCCCTCTACTTCGCATTGATTTGATGCTAAATCATGTCTTTCGCACGGATTTAGAGCTAACTCGTTTGTTTCGCATGCAGTTGAAGCTAAATCATGTATATCACAATTGTTTGAAGCTAAACCATTTGTTTTGCATGGATTCGAAGATAATACTTCTACATCGCATTGATTTGAAGCTAAATCATGTGTTTCGCATGGATTTGAAGCTAACTCGTTTGTTTCGCATGCAGTTGAAGCTAAATCATGTATATCACAGGTCTTTGAAGCTAAACCATTTGTTTCGCATGGATTCGAAGATAACCCCTCTACTTCGCATTGATTTGATGCTAAATCATGTGTTTCGCATGGTTTTGAGGCTAACTCGTTTGTTTCGCATGCAGTTGAAGCTAAATTATGTATATCACGAGTATTTGAAGCTAAACCATTTGTTTCGCATTGATTCAAAGATCAGTCTTCCACTTCGCATTGATTTGAATCTAAATCATGTGTTTCGCATGGATTTGAAGCTAACTTGTTTGTTTCGCATGCAGTTGATGCTGAATCATGTATATCAAAAGTATTTGCAGCTAAACATTTTTTTCGCATGGATTCGTAGTTAAGCCTTCTACTTCGCATCGATTTGGAGCTAAATCATGTTTTTCGCATGGTTTTTGAAGCTAATTCGTTTGTTTCGCATGCTGTTGAAGCTAAATCAAGTATATCACAAGTATTTGAAGCTAAACCGTTTGATTCGCATGGATTTGAAGCTAAACCTTCTACCTCGCATTGATTTGTAGCTAAATCATGTGTTTCGCATGGATTTAAAGCTAACTCGTTTTTTTCGCATGCAGTTGAAGCTAGATCATGTATATCACAGGTCTTTGAAGCTAAACCATTTGTTTCGCATGGATTCGAAGATAACCCTTCTACTTCGCATTGATTTGATGCTAAATCATGTGTATCGCATGGATTTGAAGCTAACTCGTTTGTTTCGCATGCAGTTGAAGCTAAATCATGTATATCACAAGTGTTTGAAGCTAAACCATTTGTTTTGCATGGATTTGAAGATAATCCTTCTACTTCGCATTGATTTGAAGCTAAATCATGTGTTTCGCTTGGATTTGAAGCTAACTCGTTTGTTTCGCACGCACTTGAATCTAAATCAAGTATATCACAAGTATTTGAAGCTAAACCGTTTGATTCGCATGGATTTGAAGCTAAGCCTTCTAGTTCGCATTGATTTGAAGATAAATCAAGTGTGTCGCTTGGATTTGAAGCTCAGCCTTCTACTTCGCATTGGATTGAAGCTAAATAATGTGTTTCGCTTGGATTTGAAGCTGACTCGTTTTTTTCGCATGCAGTTGAAGCTAGATCATGTATATCACAGGTCTTTGAAGCTAAACCATTTGTTTTGCATGGATTCGAAGATTAGCCTTCTACTTCGCATTCATTTGAAGCTAAATCATGTGTTTCGCGTGGATTTGAAGCTGACTCGTTTGTTTCTCCTGCATTTGAAGCTATATGATGTATATCACAAGTATTTGAATCTGAACCATTTGATTCCCATGAATAGTACGCTAAACCATGTCATTCGAATGAATTTGAAGTTAAATCATGTGTTTCGCTTGGATTTTAAGCTAACTCGTTTGTTTCGTATGCATTTGAAGCTAAATCATGCACATCACAAATATTTGAAGCTGAACCACTTGTTTCGCAGGGATTTGAAGATAAGCCTTCTACTTCGCATTGATTTGAAGCTAAATCATGTGTTTCGCATGGATTTGAATCTCACTCGTTTGTTTCGCTTGCTGTTGAAGCTAAATCAAGTATGTCACAAGTATTTGAAGCTAACCCATTTGTTTCGCATGGATTCGATGATCAGCCTTCTACTTCACAATTCATTTGAAGCTAAATCATGTGTTTCGCATGGATTTGATGCTGACTCGTTTGTTTCGCCTGCATTTGAAGCTATATCATGTATATCACAAGTGTTTGAAACTAAACCATTCGTTTCGCTGGATTTGAGCTAAGCCTTCTACTTCGCATTGATTTGAATCTAAATCATGTGTTTCGCTTGGATTTGAAGCTAACTCGTTCGTTATGCATACAGTTGAAGCAAAATCACGCATATCACAAGTATTTGAAGCTGAACCATTTGTTTCACATACATTTGAAGCTAAGCCTTCTACTTCACAATGATTGGAAGTTAAATCATGTGTTTCGCATGGATTTGAAGCTAACTCGTTTGTTTCGCTTGCTGTTGAAGCTAAATCAAGTATGTCACAAGTATTTGAATCTAAACCATTTGTTTCGCATGGATTCGAAGATTAGCCTTCTACTTCGCATTCATTTGAAGCTAAATCATGTGTTTCGCATGGATTTGAAGCTGACTCGTTTGTTTCTCCTGCATTTGAAGCTATATGGTGTATATCACAAGTATTTGAATCTGAACCATTTGATTCCCATGAATAGTACGCTAAACCATGTCATTCGAATGAATTTGAAGTTAAATCATGTGTTTCGCTTGGATTTTAAGCTAACTCGTTTGTTTCGTATGCATTTGAAGCTAAATCATGCACATCACAAATATTTGAAGCTGAACCACTTGTTTCGCAGGGATTTGAAGATAAGCCTTCTACTTCGCATTGATTTGAAGCTAAATCATGTGTTTCGCATGGATTTGAATCTCACTCGTTTGTTTCGCTTGCTGTTGAAGCTAAATCAAGTATGTCACAAGTATTTGAAGCTAACCCATTTGTTTCGCATGGATTCGATGATCAGCCTTCTACTTCACAATTCATTTGAAGCTAAATCATGTGTTTCGCATGGATTTGATGCTGACTCGTTTGTTTCGCCTGCATTTGAAGCTATATCATGTATATCACAAGTGTTTGAAACTAAACCATTCGTTTCGCTGGATTTGAGCTAAGCCTTCTACTTCGCATTGATTTGAATCTAAATCATGTGTTTGGCTTGGATTTGAAGCTAACTCGTTCGTTATGCATACAGTTGAAGCAAAATCACGCATATCACAAGTATTTGAAGCTGAACCATTTGTTTCACATACATTTGAAGCTAAGCCTTCTACTTCACAATGATTGGAAGTTAAATCATGTGTTTCGCATGGATTTGAAGCTAACCCGTTTGTTTCGCTTGCTGTTGAAGCTAAATCAAGTATGTCACAAGTATTTGAAGCTAAACCATTTGTTTCGCATGGATTCGAAGATTAGCCTTCTACTTCGCATTCATTTGAAGCTAAATCATGTGTTTCGCATGGATTTGAAGCTGAATCGTTTGTTTCTCCTGCATTTGAAGCTATATGATGTATATCACAAGTATTTGAATCTGAACCATTTGATTCCCATGAATAGTACGCTAAACCATGTCATTCGAATGAATTTGAAGCTAAATCATGTGTTTTGAATGGAATTGAAGCTAACTCGTTTGTTTCGCATGCAGTTGAAGCTAAATTATGTATATCACAAGCATTTGAAGCTAAACCATTTGTTTCGCTTGGATATGAAACCACGCCTTCTACTTCGCATTGATTTGAGGCTAAATAATTTGTTTCGCTTGGATTTTAAGCTAACTCGTTTGTTTCACATGCAGTTGAAGTTAAATCATGAATATCACAAGTATTTGAAGCTAAACCATTTGTTTCGCATGGATTCGAAGATAACCCCTCTACTTCGCATTGATTTGATGCTAAATCATGTCTTTCGCACGGATTTAGAGCTAACTCGTTTGTTTCGCATGCAGTTGAAGCTAAATCATGTATATCACAATTGTTTGAAGCTAAACCATTTGTTTTGCATGGATTCGAAGATAATACTTCTACATCGCATTGATTTGATGCTAAATCATGTGTTTCGCATGGTTTTGAGGCTAACTCGTTTGTTTCGCATGCAGTTGAAGCTAAATTATGTATATCACGAGTATTTGAAGCTAAACCATTTGTTTCGCATTGATTCAAAGATCAGTCTTCCACTTCGCATTGATTTGAATCTAAATCATGTGTTTCGCATGGATTTGAAGCTAACTTGTTTGTTTCGCATGCAGTTGAAGCTAAATCATGTATATCACAAGTGTTTGAAGCTAAACCATTTGTTTTGCATGGATTTGAAGATAATCCTTCTACTTCGCATTGATTTGAAGCTAAATCATGTGTTTCGCTTGGATTTGAAGCTAACTCGTTTGTTTCGCACGCACTTGAATCTAAATCAAGTATATCACAAGTATTTGAAGCTAAACCGTTTGATTCGCATGGATTTGAAGCTAAGCCTTCTAGTTCGCATTGATTTGAAGATAAATCAAGTGTGTCGCTTGGATTTGAAGCTCAGCCTTCTACTTCGCATTGGATTGAAGCTAAATAATGTGTTTCGCTTGGATTTGAAGCTGACTCGTTTTTTTCGCATGCAGTTGAAGCTAGATCATGTATATCACAGGTCTTTGAAGCTAAACCATTTGTTTTGCATGGATTCGAAGATTAGCCTTCTACTTCGCATTCATTTGAAGCTAAATCATGTGTTTCGCGTGGATTTGAAGCTGACTCGTTTGTTTCTCCTGCATTTGAAGCTATATGATGTATATCACAAGTATTTGAATCTGAACCGTTTGATTCCCATGAATAGTACGCTAAACCATGTCATTCGAATGAATTTGAAGTTAAATCATGTGTTTCGCTTGGATTTTAAGCTAACTCGTTTGTTTCGTATGCATTTGAAGCTAAATCATGCACATCACAAATATTTGAAGCTGAACCACTTGTTTCGCAGGGATTTGAAGATAAGCCTTCTACTTCGCATTGATTTGAAGCTAAATCATGTGTTTCGCATGGATTTGAATCTCACTCGTTTGTTTCGCTTGCTGTTGAAGCTAAATCAAGTTTGTCACAAGTATTTGAAGCTAACCCATTTGTTTCGCATGGATTCGATGATCAGCCTTCTACTTCACAATTCATTTGAAGCTAAATCATGTGTTTCGCATGGATTTGATGCTGACTCGTTTGTTTCGCCTGCATTTGAAGCTATATCATGTATATCACAAGTGTTTGAAACTAAACCATTCGTTTCGCTGGATTTGAGCTAAGCCTTCTACTTCGCATTGATTTGAATCTAAATCATGTGTTTCGCTTGGATTTGAAGCTAACTCGTTCGTTATGCATACAGTTGAAGCAAAATCACGCATATCACAAGTATTTGAAGCTGAACCATTTGTTTCACATACATTTGAAGCTAAGCCTTCTACTTCACAATGATTGGAAGTTAAATCATGTGTTTCGCATGGATTTGAAGCTAACTCGTTTGTTTCGCTTGCTGTTGAAGCTAAATCAAGTATGTCACAAGTATTTGAAGCTAAACCATTTGTTTCGCATGGATTCGAAGATTAGCCTTCTACTTCGCATTCATTTGAAGCTAAATCATGTGTTTCGCATGGATTTGAAGCTGACTCGTTTGTCTCTCCTGCATTTGAAGCTATATGATGTATATCACAAGTATTTGAATCTGAACCATTTGATTCCCATGAATAGTACGCTAAACCATGTCATTCGAATGAATTTGAAGCTAAATCATGTGTTTTGAATGGAATTGAAGCTAACTCGTTTGTTTCGCATGCAGTTGAAGCTAAATTATGTATATCACAAGCATTTGAAGCTGAACCATTTGTTTCGCATGGATATGAAACCACGCCTTCTACTTCGCATTGATTTAAGGCTAAATAATTTGTTTCGCTTGGATTTTAAGCTAACTCGTTTGTTTCACATGCAGTTGAAGTTAAATCATGAATATCACAAGTATTTGAAGCTAAACGAATTGTTTCGCATGGATTTGAAGATAAGCCTCCTACTTCGCATTGATTTGATGCTAAATCATGTCTTTCGCACGGATTTAGAGCTAACTCGTTTGTTTCGCATGCAGTTGAAGCTAAATCATGTATATCACAATCGTTTGAAGCTAAACCATTTGTTTTGCATGGATTCGAAGATAATACTTCTACATCGCATTGATTTGAAGCTAAATCATGTGTTTCGCATGGATTTGAAGCTAACTCGTTTGTTTCGCATGCAGTTGAAGCTAAATCATGTATATCACAGGTCTTTGAAGCTAAACCATTTGTTTCGCATGGATTCGAAGATAACCCCTCTACTTCGCATTGATTTGATGCTAAATCATGTGTTTCGCATGGTTTTGAGGCTAACTCGTTTGTTTCGCATGCAGTTGAAGCTAAATTATGTATATCACAAGTATTTGAAGCTAAACCATTTGTTTCGCATTGATTCAAAGATCAGTCTTCCACTTCGCATTGATTTGAATCTAAATCATGTGTTTCGCATGGATTTGAAGCTAACTTGTTTGTTTCGCATGCAGTTGATGCTGAATCATGTATATCAAAAGTATTTGCAGCTAAACCATTTGTTTCGCATGGATTCGTAGTTAAGCCTTCTACTTCGCATCAATTTGGAGCTAAATCATGTTTTTCGCATGGTTTTTGAAGCTAATTCGTTTGTTTCGCATGCTGTTGAAGCTAAATCAAGTATATCACAAGTATTTGAAGCTAAACCGTTTGATTCGCATGGATTTGAAGCTAAGCCTTCTACCTCGCATTGATTTGTAGCTAAATCATGTGTTTCGCATGGATTTAAAGCTAACTCGTTTGATTCGCATGCAGTTGAAGCTAAATCATGTATATCACAGGTCTTTGAAGCTAAACCATTTGATTCGCATGGATTCGAAGATAACCCTCCTAATTCTCATTGATTTGATGCTAACTCATGTGTTTCGCATGGTTTTGAGGCTAACTCGTTTATGTCGCAAGCAGTTGTAGATAAATCATGTATATCACAGGTGTTTGAAGATAAACCGTTTGATTCGCATGGATTTGAAGCTAAGCCTTCTAGTTCGCATTGATTTGAAGATAAATCAAGTGTGTCGCTTGGATTTGAAGCTCAGCCTTCTACTTCGCATTGGATTGAAGCTAAATAATGTGTTTCGCTTGGATTTTAAGCTAACTCGTTTGTTTCACATGCAGTTGAAGTTAAATCATGAATATCACAAGTATTTGAAGCTAAACGAATTGTTTCGCATGGATTTGAAGATATGAATTCTACTTCGCATTGATTTGAATCTAAATCATGTGTTTCGCATTGTGTTGAAGCCAACCCGTTTGTTTAGCATGCTGTTGATGCTAAATCATGTATATGACAAGTATTTGAAGTTAAACCACTTGATTCGCATGGATTTGAAGATAACCCTTCTAGTTCGCATTGATTTGAAGCTAAATCATTTGTTTCGCATGGATTCGAAGATAACCCTTCTACTTCGCATTGATTTGAAGCTAAATCATGTGTTTCGCATGGATTTGAAGCTAACTCGTTTGTTTCGCATGGAGTTGAAGCTAAGTCAAGTATGTCACAAGTATTTGAAGCTAAACCACTTGTTTCGCATGGATTCGAAGATCAGCCTTCTACTACCCATTGATTTGAAGCTAAATCATGTGTTTCGCTTGGGTTTGAAGCGAACTCGTTTGTTTCGCATGCAGTTGAAGCTAAATTATGTATATTGCAAGTATTTGAAGCTAAACCATTTGTTTCGCATGGATTTGAAACTACGCCGTCTAGTTCGCATTGATTTGAAGCTAAATAATTTGTTTCTCTTGGATTTGAAGCGAACTCCTTTGTTTCGCATGCTGTTAAGGCTAAATAATTTATATCACAAGTATTTGAAGCTAAACCATTTGTTTAGCATGGATTCGAAGATCAGTCTTCTACTTCGCATTGATTTGAAGCTAAATAATGTGTTTCGCTTGGATAATAAGCTAACTCGTTTGTTTTGCATGCATTTGAAGCTAAATCATGCACATCACAAATATTTGAAGCTGAACCACTTGTTTCGAATGGATTTGAAGATAAGCCTTCTACTTTGCATTGATTTGAAGCTAAATCATGTGTTTCGCATGGAGTTGAAGCCAACCCGTTTGTTTAGCTTGCTGTTGAAGCTAATTCATGTATATTACAAGTATTTGAAGCTAAACCATTTGTTTCGCATGGATTCGAAGATCAGCATTGTACTACGCATTGATATGAAGTTAAATCATTTGTTTCGCATGGACTTGAAGCAATCTCGTTTGTTTCGCATGCAGATGAAGTTAAATCATGTATACCACAAATATTTGAATGTAAAATATTTGTTTCGCATGGATTTGAAGCTAAGCCTTCTACTTCGCAATTGATTTGAGGCTAAATCACGCGTTTCGCTTGGATTTGAAGCTAACTCGTTTTTTTCGCATGCAGTTGAAGCTAGATCATGTATATCACAGGTCTTTGAAGCTAAACCATTTGTTTCGCATGGATTCGAAGATAACCCTTCTACTTCGCATTGATTTGATGCCAAATCATGTGTATCGCATGGATTTGAAGCTAACTCGTTTGTTTCGCATGCAGTTGAAGCTAAATCATGTATATCACAAGTGTTTGAAGCTAAACCATTTGTTTTGCATGGATTTGAAGATAATCCTTCTACATCGCATTGATTTGAAGCTAAATCATGTGTTTCGCTTGGATTTGAAGCTAACTCGTTTGTTTCACCTGCTTTTGAAGCTATATCAGTGATATTCGCAAGTATTTGAAGCTAAATGATTCGTTTCGCTGGATTTGAAGCTAACCCGTCTACTTCGCATTGATTTGATTCTAAATCATTTGTTTCGCTTGGATTTGAAGCTAACTCGTTGGTTTTGCATGAAGTTGAATCTAAATCATGTATATCACAAGTATTTGAAGCTGAACCATTTGTTTCACATACATTTGAAGCTAAGCCTTCTACTTCACATTGATTGGAAGTTAAATCATTTGTTTCGCATGGATTTGAAGCTAACTCGTTTGTGTCGCTTGCATTTGAAGCTATATCACTTATATTCGCGAGTATTTGAAGCTAAACCATTCGTTTCGCATGGATTCGATGATAAGGCTTCTACTTCGCATTCATTTGAAGCTAAATCATGTGTTTCGCATGGATTTGAAGCTGGCTCGTTTGTTTCGCATGCAGTTGAAGCTAAATCATGTATATCATAAGTATCTGAAGCTGAACCTTTTGTTTGGCGTGAATATTAAGCTAAACCAAGTGTTTCGAATGAATTTGAAGCTAAGTCATGTGTTTCGAAAGGATTTGAAGCTAATTCGTTGATTTCGCATGAAGTTGAAGCTAAATCACGCATATCACAAGTATTTGAAGCTGAACCATTTGTTTCGCCTGGATTCGATGATAAGCCTTCTACTTCGTATTGAATTGAAGCTAAATCATGTATTTGGCATGGATTTGAAGCTAACACGTTTGTTTCGCATGCAGTTGATGCTAAATCATGTACATCACAAGTATTTGAAGCTAAACCATCTGTTTCGTGTGGATTCGAAGGTAAGCCTTCTACTTCGCATTGATTTGATTCTAAATCATGTGTTTCGCTTGGATTTGAAGCTAACTCGCTGGTTTTGCATGAAGTTGAATCTAAATCATGTATATCACTAGTATTTGAAGCCGAACCATTTGTTTCACATAGATTTGAAGCTAAGCCTTCTACTTCACATTGATTGGAATTTAAATCATGTGTTTCGCATGGATTTGAAGCTAACTCGTTAGTGTCGCCTGCATTTGCAGCTATATCACTTATATTCGCAAGTATTTGAAGCTAAACCATTCGTTTCGCAAGGATTTGGCGCTAAGCCTTTTGCTTCGCATTGATTTGATACTAAATCATGTGTTTCGCATGGATTTGAAGATAACTCGTTTGTGTCGCCTGCATTTGAAGCTATATCACTTATATTCGCAAGTATTTGAAGCTAAACAATTCGTTTCGGATGGATTCGAATGTAAGCCTTCTACTTCGCATTGAATTGAAGCTAAATCATGTGTTTCGCATGGATTTGAAGCTGACTCGTTTGTTTCGCCTGCATTTGAAGCTATATGATGTATATCACAAGTATTTGAATCTGAACCATTTGATTCCTATGAATAGTACGCTAAACCATGTCTTTCGAATGAATTTGAAGCTAAATCATGTGTTTTGAATGGATTTGAAGCTAACTCGTTTGTGTCGCTTGTATTTGAAGCTAAATCATGCATATCACATATAATTGAAGCTAAACCATCTGTTTCGTGTGGGTTCGAAGGTAAGCCTTCTACTTCGCATTGATTCGATGCTAAATCATGTGTTTCGCATGGATTTGAAGCTAACTCGTTTGTTTCTCTTGCTGTTGAATGTAAATCATGTATATCGCAAGTGTTTGAAGTAAACCATCTGTTTCGCATGGATTCGAAGGTAAGCCTTCTACGTCGCATTGATTTGATGCAAAGTCATGTGTTTCGCATGGATTTGAAGCTAAGTCGCTTGTTTCGCATGCAGTTGAAGCTAAATCATGTATATCATAAGTATTTGAAGCTAAAGAACTTTATTCGCATGTATTTCAAACTAAGCCTTCTACTTCGCATTGATTTGAAGGTAAATCATGCCTTTGCATGGATTTAAAGCTAACTCGTTTGTTTCACATGCATTTGAAGCTATATCAGTGATAATCGCAAGTATTTGAAGCTAAATCATTCGTTTCGCTGGATTTGAATCTAAGCCTTCTACTTCGCATTGATTTGAGGCTAAATCATGTGTTTCGCTTAGATTTGAAGCTAACTCGTTTGTTTCTCTTGCTGTTGAATGTAAAACATGTATATCACAAGTGTTTGAAGCTAAACCATTTGTTTCGCATGGATTCGAAGGTTAGCCTTCTACTTCGCATTGATTAGATGCTAAGTCATGTGTTTCACATGGATTTGTAGCTAACTCGTTTGTTTCGCTTGCTGTTGAAGCTAAATCAAGTATGTCACAAGTATTTGAAGCTAACCCATTTGATTCGCATGGATTTGAAGCTAAGCCTTCTACCTCGCATTGATTTGTAGCTAAATCATGTGTTTCGCATGGATTTAAAGCTAACTCGATTTATTCGCATGCAGTTGAAGCTAAATCATGTATATCACAAGTGTGTGAAGCTAAACCAATTGTTTCGCATGGTTTCGAAGATAACCCTTCTACTTCGCATTGATTTGAAGCTAAATCATGTGTTTCGCTTGGATTTGAAGCTAACTCGTTTGTTTCGCACGCACTTGAATCTAAATCAAGTATATCACAAGTATTTGAAGCTAAACCGTTTGATTCGCATGGATTTGAAGCTAAGCCTTCTAGTTCGCATTGATTTGAAGATAAATCAAGTGTGTCGCTTGGATTTGAAGCTCAGCCTTCTACTTCGCATTGGATTGAAGCTAAATAATGTGTTTCGCTTGGATTTGAAGCTGACACGTTTTTTTCGCATGCAGTTGAAGCTAGATCATGTATATCACAGGTCTTTGAAGCTAAACCATTTGTTTTGCATGGATTCGAAGATTAGCCTTCTACTTCGCATTCATTTGAAGCTAAATCATGTGTTTCGCGTGGATTTGAAGCTGACTCGTTTGTTTCTCCTGCATTTGAAGCTATATGATGTATATCACAAGTATTTGAATCTGAACCATTTGATTCCCATGAATAGTACGCTAAACCATGTCATTCGAATGAATTTGAAGTTAAATCATGTGTTTCGCTTGGATTTTAAGCTAACTCGTTTGTTTCGTATGCATTTGAAGCTAAATCATGCACATCACAAATATTTGAAGCTGAACCACTTGTTTCGCAGGGATTTGAAGATAAGCCTTCTACTTCGCATTGATTTGAATCTAAATCATGTGTTTCGCTTGGATTTGAAGCTAACTCGTTCGTTATGCATACAGTTGAAGCAAAATCACGCATATCACAAGTATTTGAAGCTGAACCATTTGTTTCACATACATTTGAAGCTAAGCCTTCTACTTCACAATGATTGGAAGTTAAATCATGTGTTTCGCATGGATTTGAAGCTAACTCGTTTGTTTCGCTTGCTGTTGAAGCTAAATCAAGTATGTCACAAGTATTTGAAGCTAAACCATTTGTTTCGCATGGATTCGAAGATTAGCCTTCTACTTCGCATTCATTTGAAGCTAAATCATGTGTTTCGCATGGATTTGAAGCTGAATCGTTTGTTTCTCCTGCATTTGAAGCTATATGATGTATATCACAAGTATTTGAATCTGAACCATTTGATTCCCATGAATAGTACGCTAAACCATGTCATTCGAATGAATTTGAAGCTAAATCATGTGTTTTGAATGGAATTGAAGCTAACTCGTTTGTTTCGCATGCAGTTGAAGCTAAATTATGTATATCACAAGCATTTGAAGCTAAACCATTTGTTTCGCATGGATATGAAACCACGCCTTCTACTTCGCATTGATTTGAGGCTAAATAATTTGTTTCGCTTGGATTTTAAGCTAACTCGTTTGTTTCACATGCAGTTGAAGTTAAATCATGAATATCACAAGTATTTGAAGCTAAACGAATTGTTTCGCATGGATCTGAAGATAAGCCTCCTACTTCGCATTGATTTGATGCTAAATCATGTCTTTCGCACGGATTTAGAGCTAACTCGTTTGTTTCGCATGCAGTTGAAGCTAAATCATGTATATCACAATTGTTTGAAGCTAAACCATTTGTTTTGCATGGATTCGAAGATAATACTTCTACATCGCATTGATTTGAAGCTAAATCATGTGTTTCGCATGGATTTGAAGCTAACTCGTTTGTTTCGCATGCAGTTGAAGCTAAATCATGTATATCACAGGTCTTTGAAGCTAAACCATTTGTTTCGCATGGATTCGAAGATAACCCCTCTACTTCGCATTGATTTGATGCTAAATCATGTGTTTCGCATGGTTTTGAGGCTAACTCGTTTGTTTCGCATGCAGTTGAAGCTAAATTATGTATATCACGAGTATTTGAAGCTAAACCATTTGTTTTGCCTGGATTCGATGATAAGCCTTCTACTTCGTATTGAATTGAAGCTAAATCATGTATTTGGCATGGATTTGAAGCTAACACGTTTGTTTCGCATGCAGTTGATGCTAAATCATGTACATCACAAGTATTTGAAGCTAAACCATCTGTTTCGTGTGGATTCGAAGGTAAGCCTTCTACTTCGCATTGATTTGATTCTAAATCATGTGTTTCGCTTGGATTTGAAGCTAACTCGCTGGTTTTGCATGAAGTTGAATCTAAATCATGTATATCACTAGTATTTGAAGCCGAACCATTTGTTTCACATAGATTTGAAGCTAAGCCTTCTACTTCACATTGATTGGAATTTAAATCATGTGTTTCGCATGGATTTGAAGCTAACTCGTTAGTGTCGCCTGCATTTGCAGCTATATCATGTATATCACAAGTGTTTGAAGCTAAACCATTTGTTTTGCATGGATTCGAAGATAATCCTCCTACTTCGCATTGATTTGAAGCTAAATCATGTGATTCGCATGGATTTAAAGCAATCTCGTCTGTTTCGCATGCAGTTGAAGATAAATCATGCATATCACAGATCTTTGAAGCTAAACCATTTGATTCGCATGGATTCGAAGATAACCCTCCTAATTCGCATTGATTTGATGCTAACTCATGTGTTTCGCATGGTTTTGAGGCTAACTCGTTTTTGTCGCATGCAGTTGAAGCTAAATCATGTATATCACAGGTGTTTGACGTTAAACCATTTGTTTCGCATGGATTCGAAGATAACCCTTCTAGTTCGCATTGATTTGAAGCTAAATCATGTGTTTCGCATGGATTCGAAGATAACCCTTCTACTTCGCATTGATTTGAAGCTAAATCATGTGTTTCGCATGCAGTTGAAGCTAAATTATGTATATTACAAGTATTTGAAGCTAAACCATTTGTTTCGCATGGATTTGAAACTACGCCGTCTAGTTCGCATTGATTTGAAGCTAAATAATTTGTTTCTCTTGGATTTGAAGCGAACTCCTTTGTTTCGCATGCTGTTAAGGCTAAATAATTTATATCACAAGTATTTGAAGCTAAACCATTTGTTTAGCATGGATTCGAAGATCAGTCTTCTACTTCGCATTGATTTGAAGCTAAATAATGTGTTTCGCTTGGATAATAAGCTAACTCGTTTGTTTCGCATGCATTTGAAGCTAAATCATGCACATCACAAATATTTGAAGCTGAACCACTTGTTTCGAATGGATTTGAAGATAAGCCTTCTACTTTGCATTGATTTGAAGCTAAATCATGTGTTTCGCATGGAGTTGAAGCCAACCCGTTTGTTTAGCTTGCTGTTGAAGCTAATTCATGTATATCACAAGTATTTGCAGCTAATCCATTTGTTTCGCATGGATTCGTAGTTAAGCCTTCTACTTCGCATCGACTTGGAGCTAAATCATGTTTTTCGCATGGTTTTTGAAGCTAACTCGTTTGTTTCGCATGCTGTTGAAGCTAAATCAAGTATATCACAAGTATTTGAAGCTAAACCGTTTGATTCGCATGGATTTGAAGCTAACTCGTTTATTTCGCATGCAGTTGAAGCTAAATCATGTATGTCACAAGCATTTGAAGCTAAAACATTTGATTCGCATGGATTTGAAACTCGGCATTCTACTTCGCATTAATTTGAAGCTAAATCATGTGTTCCGTATGGATTTGAAGCTAACTCGTTTGTTTCGCATGCAGTTGAAGCTAAATTATGTATATCACAAGCATTTGAAGCTAAACCATTTGTTTCGCATGGATATGAAACCACTCCTTCTGCTTCGCATTGATTTGAGGCTAAATAATTTGTTTCGCTTGGATTTTAAGCTAACTCGTTTGTTTCACATGCAGTTGAAGCTAAATCATGTATATCACAAGTGTTTGAAGCCAAACCATTTGTTTTGCATGGATTCGAAGATAATCCTCCTACTTCGCATTGATTTGAAGCTAAATCATGTGTTTCGCATGGATTTAAAGCAATCTCGTCTGTTTCGCATGCAGTTGAAGATAAATCATGTATATCACAGGTCTTTGAAGCTAAACCATTTGTTTCGCATGGATTCGAAGATAACCCTCCTACTTCGCATTGATTTGATGCTAACTCATGTGTTTCGCATGGTTTTGAGGCTAACTCGTTTGTGTCGCATGCAGTTGAAGCTAAATCATGTATATCACAGGTGTTTGACGTTAAACCATTTGTTTCGGATGGATTCGAAGATAACCCTTCTAGTTCGCATTGATTTGAAGCTAAATCATGTGTTTCGCATGGATTCGAAGATAACCCTTCTACTTCGCATTGATTTGAAGCTAAATCATGTGTTTCGCATGGATTTGAAGCTAACTCGTTTGTTTCGCATGGAGTTGAAGCTAAGTCAAGTATGTCACAAGTATTTGAAGCTAAACCATTTGTTTCGCATGGATTCGAAGATCAGCCTTCTACTACCCATTGATTTGAATCTAAATCATGTGTTTCGCTTGGGTTTGAAGCGTACTCGTTTGTTTCGCATGCAGTTGAAGCTAAATTATGTATATTACAAGTATTTGAAGCTAAACCATTTGTTTCGCATGGATTTGAAACTACGCCGTCTAGTTCGCATTGATTTGAAGCTAAATAATTTGTTTCGCTTGGATTTGAAGCGAACTCCATTGTTTCGCATGCTGTTAAGGTTAAATAATTTATATCACAAGTATTTGAAGCTAAACCATTTGTTTAGCATGGATTCGAAGATCAGTCTTCTACTTCGCATTGATTTGAAGCTAAATAATGTGTTTCGCTTGGATAATAAGCTAACTCGTTTGTTTCGCATGCATTTGAAGCTAAATCATGCACATCACAAATATTTGAAGCTGAACCACTTGTTTCGAATGGATTTGAAGATAAGCCTTCTACTTTGCATTGATTTGAAGCTAAATCATGTGTTTCGCATGGAGTTGAAGCCAACCTGTTTGTTTAGCTTGCTGTTGAAGCTAATTCATGTATATCACAAGTATTTGAAGCTAAACCATTTGTTTCGCATGGATTCGAAGATCAGCATTGTACTACGCATTGATATGAAGTTAAATCATTTGTTTCGCATGGATTTGAAGCAATCTCGTTTGTTTCGCATGCAGATGAAGTTAAATCATGTATACCACAAATATTTGAATGTAAAGTATTTGTTTCGCATGGATTTGAAGCTAAGCCTTCTACTTCGCAATTGATTTGAGGCTAAATCACGCGTTTCGCTTGGATTTGAAGCTAACTCGTTTTTTTCGCATGCAGTTGAAGCTAGATCATGTATATCACAGGTCTTTGAAGCTAAACCATTTGTTTTGCATGGATTCGAAGATAACCCTTCTACTTCGCATTGATTTGATGCTAAATCATGTGTATCGCATGGATTTGAAGCTAACTCGTTTGTTTCGCATGCAGTTGAAGCTAAATCATGTATATCACAAGTGTTTGAAGCTAAACCATTTGTTTTGCATGGATTTGAAGATAATCCTTCTACTTCGCATTGATTTGAAGCTAAATCATGTGTTTCGCTTGGTTTTGAAGCTAACTCGTTTGTTTCGCACGCACTTGAATCTAAATCAAGTATATCACAAGTATTTGAAGATAAACCGTTTGATTCGCATGGATTTGAAGCTAAGCCTTCTAGTTCGCATTGATTTGAAGATAAATCAAGTGTGTCGCTTGGATTTGAAGCTCAGCCTTCTACTTCGCATTGGATTGAAGCTAAATAATGTGTTTCGCTTGGATTTTAAGCTAACTCGTTTGTTTCACATGCAGTTGAAGTTAAATCATGAATATCACAAGTATTTGAAGCTAAACGAATTGTTTCGCATGGATTTGAAGATATGAATTCTACTTCGCATTGATTTGAATCTAAATCATGTGTTTCGCATTGTGTTGAAGCCAACCCGTTTGTTTAGCATGCTGTTGATGCTAAATCATGTATATGACAAGTATTTGAAGTTAAACCACTTGATTCGCATGGATTTGAAGATAACCCTTCTAGTTCGCATTGATTTGAAGCTAAATCATGTGTTTCGCATGGATTCGAAGATAACCCTTCTACTTCGCATTGATTTGAAGCTAAATCATGTGTTTCGAATGGATTTGAAGCTAACTCGTTTGTTTCGCATGGAGTTGAAACTACGCCTTCTACTTCGCATTGATTTGAAGCTAAATAATTTGTTTCGCTTGGATTTGAAGCGAACTCGATTGTTTCGCATGCTGTTAAGGCTAAATAATTTATATCACAAGTATTTGAAGCTAAACCATTTGTTTAGCATGGATTCGAAGATCAGTCTTCTACTTCGCATTGAATTGAAGCTAAATAATGTGTTTCGCTTGGATTTTAAGCTAACTCGATTGTTTCGTATGCATTTGATGCTAAATCATGCACATCACAAATATTTCAAGCTGAACCACTTGTTTCGCATGGATTTGAAGATAAGCCTTCTACTTCGCATTGATTTGAAGCTAAATCATGTGTTTCGCATGGATTTGAATGTCACTCGTTTGTTTCGCATGGTGTTGAAGCTAAATCATGTATATCACGAGTATTTGAAGCTAAACCATTTCTTTCGCATTGATTCAAAGATCAGTCTTCCACTTCGCATTGATTTGAATCTAACTCATGTGTTTCGCTTGGATTTGAAGCTAACTCGATTATTTCGCATGCAGTTGAAGCAAAATCATGTATATCACAAGTATTTGAATCAGACCCATTTGATTAGCATGGATTCGAAGATCACCCTTCTTCTTCGCATTGGATTGAAGCTAAATAATGTGTTTCGCTTGGATTTTAAGCTAACTCGTTCGTTTCACGTGCAGTTGAAGTTAAATCATGAATATCACAAGTATTTGAAGCTACACGAATTGTTCCGCATGGATTTGAAGATAAGCCTCCTACTTCGCATTGATTTGATGCTAAATCATGTCTTTCGCATGGATTTGAAGCTAACTCGTTTGTTTCGCATGATGTTGAAGCTAAACCATGTATATCACAAGTATTTGAATCTAAACCATTTTATTCCCATTGATTTGAAACTCATCATTCTACTTCGCATTGATTTGAAGCTAAATCACGTGTTCCGCTTGGATTTTAAGCTAACTCGTTTGTATCACATGCAGTTGAAGTTAAATCATGTATATCACAAGTATTTGAAGCTAAACGATTTGTTTCGCATGGATTTGAAGATATGAATTCTACTTCGCATTGATTTGAATCTAAATCATGTGTTTCGCATGGTGTTGAAGCCAACCCGTTTGTTTAGCATGCTGTTGATGCTAAATCATGTATATGACAAGTATTTGAAGCTAAACCACTTGATTCGCATGGATTTGAAGATAACCCTTCTAGTTCGCATTGATTGAAGCTAAATCATGTGTTTCGCATGGATTCGAAGATAACCCTTCTACTTCGCATTGATTTGAAGCTAAATCATGTGTTTCGCATGGATTTGAAGCTAACTCGTTTGTTTCGCATGGAGTTGAAGCTAAGTCAAGTATGGCACAAGTATTTGAAGCTAAACCATTTGTTTCGCATGGATTCGAAGATCAGCCTTCTACTAGCCATTGATTTGAAGCTAAATCATGTGTTTCGCTTGGATTTGAAGCGAACTCGTTTGTTTCGCATGCAGTTGAAGCTAAATTATGTATACTACAAGTATTTGGAGCCAAACCATTTGTTTCCCATGGATTTGAAACTACGCCTTCTACTTCGCATTGATTTGAAGCTAAATAATTTGTTTCGCTTGGATTTGAAGCGAACTCGTTTGTTTTGCATGCTGTTAAGGCTAAATAATTTATATCACAAGTATTTGAAGCTAAACCATTTGTTTAGCATGGATTCGAAAATCAGTCTTCTACTTCGCATTGATTTGAAGCTAAATCATGTGTTTCGCATGGATTTGAATGTCACTCGTTTGTTTGGCATGCTTTTGTAGCTAAATCATGTATATGACAAGTATTTGAAGCTAAACCACTTGATTCGCATGGATTTTGAAACTACGCCTTCTACTTCGCATTGATTTGAAGCTAAATAATTTGTTTTGCTTGGATTTGAAGCTAAGCCTTCTAATTCACGTCGTTTTGACGTTAAATCATATTTTTCGCTGGATTTGATGCTAACTCGTTTGTTTCGCATGCTGTTGAACCTAAATCAAGTATATCACAAGTATTTAAAGCTAAACCATTTGTTTCGCATGGATTCGACGATCAGCCTTCTACTTCGCATTGATTTGAAGTTAAATCATATTTTTCGCTGGATTTGAAGCTAACTCGTTTGTTTCGCATGCTGTTGCAGCTAAATCATGTATATCACAAGTATTTGAATCTGAACCATTTGATTAGCATGGATTCGAAGATCACCCTTCTTCTTCGCATTGATTTGAAGCTAAATCATGTTTTTCGCATGGATTTGAATCTACCTCGTTTGTTTCGCATGGTGTTGAAGCTAAATCAAGTATATCACGAGTATTTGAAGCTAAACCATTTGCTTCGCATGGATTTGAAGATAAGCCTTCTACTTCGCATTGATTTGAAGCTAAATCATGTGATTCGCATTGATTTGAATCTAATTCATGTGTTTCGCATGTATTTGAAGCTACGCCTTCTACTTTGCATGAATTTGTAACCAAATCATGTGTTTCGCTTGGATTTGAAGCTAACTCGATTATTTCGCATGCAGTTGCAGCGAAATCATGTATATCACAAGTATTTGAATCTGAACCATTTGATTAGCATGGATTCGAAGATCACCCTTCTTCTTCGCATTGATTTGAAGCTAAATCATGTGTTTCGCATGGATTTGAATCTAACTCGTTTGTTTCGCATGGTGTTGAAGCTATATCATGTATATCACGAGTATTTGAAGCTAAACCATTTGTTTCGCATTGATTTGAAGATAAGCCTTCTACTTCGCATTGATTTGAAGCTAAATCATGTGATTCGCATTGATTTGAATCTAATTCATGTGTTTCGCATGTATTTGAAACTACGCCTTCTACTTTGCATGAATTTGTAACCAAATCGTGTGTTTCGCTGGGATTTGAAGCTAACTCGATTATTTCGCATGCAGTTGCAGCGAAATCATGTATATCACAAGTATTTGAATCTGAACCATTTGATTAGCATGGATTCGAAGATCACCCTTCTTCTTCGCATTGGTTTGATGCTAAATCATGTGTTTCGCATGGTTTTGAGGCTAAGTCGTTTGTTTCGCATGCAGTTGAAGCTAAATCATGTATATCACGAGTATTTGAAGCTAAACCATTTGTTTCGCATGGATTTGAAGATAAGCCTTCTACTTCGCATTGATTTGAAGCTAAACCATGTGTTTCGCATGGATTTGAAACTAAGCCTTCTACTTCCAATTGATTTGAAGCTAACCATATGTTTCTCATGCATTTGAAGCTAAGTCTTCTACTTCGCATTGATTTGATGCTAAATCATGTGTATCGCATGGATTTGAAGCTAACTCGTTTGTTTCGCATGCAGTTGAAGCTAAATCATGTATATCACAAGTGTTTGAAGCTAAACCATTTGTTTTGCATGGATTTGAAAATAATCCTTCTACTTCGCATTGATTTGAAGCTAAATCATGTGTTTCGCTTGGTTTTGAAGCTAACTCGTTTGTTTCGCACGCACTTGAATCTAAATCAAGTATATCACAAGTATTTGAAGCTAAACCGTTTGATTCGCATGGATTTGAAGCTAAGCCTTCTAGTTCGCATTGATTTGAAGATAAATCAAGTGTGTCGCTTGGATTTGAAGCTCAGCCTTCTACTTCGCATTGGATTAAAGCTAAATAATGTGTTTCGCTTGGATTTTAAGCTAACTCGTTTGTTTCACATGCAGTTGAAGTTAAATCATGAATATCACAAGTATTTGAAGCTAAACGAATTGTTTCGCATGGATTTGAAGATATGAATTCTACTTCGCATTGATTTGAATCTAAATCATGTGTTTCGCATTGTGTTGAAGCCAACCCGTTTGTTTAGCATGCTGTTGATGCTAAATCATGTATATGACAAGTATTTGAAGTTAAACCACTTGATTCGCATGGATTTGAAGATAACCCTTCTAGTTCGCATTGATTTGAAGCTAAATCATGTGTTTCGCATGGATTCGAAGATAACCCTTCTACTTCGCATTGATTTGAAGCTAAATCATGTGTTTCGAATGGATTTGAAGCTAACTCGTTTGTATCGCATGGAGTTGAAACTACGCCTTCTACTTCGCATTGATTTGAAGCTAAATAATTTGTTTCGCTTGGATTTGAAGCGAACTCGATTGTTTCGCATGCTGTTAAGGCTAAATAATTTATATCACAAGTATTTGAAGCTAAACCATTTGTTTAGCATGGATTCGAAGATCAGTCTTCTACTTCGCATTGAATTGAAGCTAAATAATGTGTTTCGCTTGGATTTTAAGCTAACTCGATTGTTTCGTATGCATTTGAAGCTAAATCATGCACATCACAAATATTTCAAGCTGAACCACTTGTTTCGCATGGATTTGAAGATAAGCCTTCTACTTCGCATTGATTTGAAGCTAAATCATGTGTTTCGCATGGATTTGAATGTCACTCGTTTGTTTCGCATGGTGTTGAAGCTAAATCATGTATATCACGAGTATTTGAAGCTAAACCATTTCTTTCGCATTGATTCAAAGATCAGTCTTCCACTTCGCATTGATTTGAATCTAACTCATGTGTTTCGCTTGGATTTGAAGCTAACTCGATTATTTCGCATGCAGTTGAAGCAAAATCATGTATATCACAAGTATTTGAATCAGACCCATTTGATTAGCATGGATTCGAAGATCACCCTTCTTCTTCGCATTGGATTGAAGCTAAATAATGTGTTTCGCTTGGATTTTAAGCTAACTCGTTCGTTTCACGTGCAGTTGAAGTTAAATCATGAATATCACAAGTATTTGAAGCTACACGAATTGTTCCGCATGGATTTGAAGATAAGCCTCCTACTTCGCATTGATTTGATGCTAAATCATGTCTTTCGCATGGATTTGAAGCTAACTCGTTTGTTTCGCATGATGTTGAAGCTAAACCATGTATATCACAAGTATTTGAATCTAAACCATTTTATTCCCATTGATTTGAAACTCATCATTCTACTTCGCATTGATTTGAAGCTAAATCACGTGTTCCGCTTGGATTTTAAGCTAACTCGTTTGTATCACATGCAGTTGAAGTTAAATCATGTATTTCACAAGTATTTGAAGCTAAACGATTTGTTTCGCATGGATTTGAAGATATGAATTCTACTTCGCATTGATTTGAATCTAAATCATGTGTTTCGCATGGTGTTGAAGCCAACCCGTTTGTTTAGCATGCTGTTGATGCTAAATCATGTATATGACAAGTATTTGAAGCTAAACCACTTGATTCGCATGGATTTGAAGATAACCCTTCTAGTTCGCATTGATTGAAGCTAAATCATGTGTTTCGCATGGATTCGAAGATAACCCTTCTACTTCGCATTGATTTGAAGCTAAATCATGTGTTTCGCATGGATTTGAAGCTAACTCGTTTGTTTCGCATGGAGTTGAAGCTAAGTCAAGTATGGCACAAGTATTTGAAGCTAAACCATTTGTTTCGCATGGATTCGAAGATCAGCCTTCTACTAGCCATTGATTTGAAGCTAAATCATGTGTTTCGCTTGGATTTGAAGCGAACTCGTTTGTTTCGCATGCAGTTGAAGCTAAATTATGTATACTACAAGTATTTGGAGCCAAACCATTTGTTTCCCATGGATTTGAAACTACGCCTTCTACTTCGCATTGATTTGAAGCTAAATAATTTGTTTCGCTTGGATTTGAAGCGAACTCGTTTGTTTTGCATGCTGTTAAGGCTAAATAATTTATATCACAAGTATTTGAAGCTAAACCATTTGTTTAGCATGGATTCGAAAATCAGTCTTCTACTTCGCATTGATTTGAAGCTAAATCATGTGTTTCGCATGGATTTGAATGTCACTCGTTTGTTTGGCATGCTTTTGTAGCTAAATCATGTATATGACAAGTATTTGAAGCTAAACCACTTGATTCGCATGGATTTTGAAACTACGCCTTCTACTTCGCATTGATTTGAAGCTAAATAATTTGTTTTGCTTGGATTTGAAGCTAAGCCTTCTAATTCACGTCGTTTTGACGTTAAATCATATTTTTCGCTGGATTTGATGCTAACTCGTTTGTTTCGCATGCTGTTGAACCTAAATCAAGTATATCACAAGTATTTAAAGCTAAACCATTTGTTTCGCATGGATTCGACGATCAGCCTTCTACTTCGCATTGATTTGAAGTTAAATCATATTTTTCGCTGGATTTGAAGCTAACTCGTTTGTTTCGCATGCTGTTGCAGCTAAATCATGTATATCACAAGTATTTGAATCTGAACCATTTGATTAGCATGGATTCGAAGATCACCCTTCTTCTTCGCATTGATTTGAAGCTAAATCATGTGTTTCGCATGGATTTGAATCTAACTCGTTTGTTTCGCATGGTGTTGAAGCTATATCATGTATATCACGAGTATTTGAAGCTAAACCATTTGTTTCGCATTGATTTGAAGATAAGCCTTCTACTTCGCATTGATTTGAAGCTAAATCATGTGATTCGCATTGATTTGAATCTAATTCATGTGTTTCGCATGTATTTGAAACTACGCCTTCTACTTTGCATGAATTTGTAACCAAATCGTGTGTTTCGCTGGGATTTGAAGCTAACTCGATTATTTCGCATGCAGTTGCAGCGAAATCATGTATATCACAAGTATTTGAATCTGAACCATTTGATTAGCATGGATTCGAAGATCACCCTTCTTCTTCGCATTGGTTTGATGCTAAATCATGTGTTTCGCATGGTTTTGAGGCTAAGTCGTTTGTTTCGCATGCAGTTGAAGCTAAATCATGTATATCACGAGTATTTGAAGCTAAACCATTTGTTTCGCATGGATTTGAAGATAAGCCTTCTACTTCGCATTGATTTGAAGCTAAACCATGTGTTTCGCATGGATTTGAAACTAAGCCTTCTACTTCCAATTGATTTGAAGCTAACCATATGTTTCTCATGCATTTGAAGCTAAGTCTTCTACTTCGCATTGATTTGAATCTAAATCATGTGTTTCGCATGGATTTGAAGCTAACTCGTTTTATTCGCATGCAGTTGAATCTAAATCATGTATATCATAAGTATTTGAAGCTGAACCTTTTGATTGGCATGAATATTAAGCTAAACCAAGTGTTTCGAATGAATTTGAAGCTAAGTCATGTGTTTCGAAAGGATTTGAAGCTAATTCGTTGGTTTCGCATGCAGTTGAAGCTAAATCACGTATATCACAAGTATCTGAAGCTGAACCATTTGATTCGCATCGATTCGATGATAAGCCTTCTACTTCGTATTGAATTGAAGCTAAATCGTGTATTTCGCATGGATTTGAAGATAACACATTTGTTTCGCATGCAGTTGAAGCTAAATCACGTATATCACAAGTATCTGAAGCTGAACCATTTGATTCGCATCGATTCGATGATAAGCCTTCTACTTCGTATTGAATTGAAGCTAAATCGTGTATTTCGCATGGATTTGAAGATAACACATTTGTTTCGCATGCTGTTGAAGCTAAATCACGTATATCACAAGTATTTGAATCAGAACCATTTGATTAGCATGGATTCGGAGATCACCCTTCTCCTTCGCATTGGTTTGATGCTAAATCATATTTTTCGCTGGATTTGAAGCTAACTCGTTTGTTTCGCATGCTGTTGAAGCTAAATCATGTATATCACAAGTATTTGAATCTGAACCATTTGATTAGCATGGATTCGAAGATCACCCTTCTTCTTCGCATTGATTTGAAGCTAAATCACGTGTTTCGCATGGATTTGAATCGAACTCGTTTGTTTCGCATGGTGTTGAAGCTAAATCATGTATATCACGAGTATTTGAAGCTAAACCATTTGTTTCGCATGGATTTGAAGATAAGCCTTCTCCTTCGCATTGGTTTGATGCTAAATCATATTTTTCGCTGGATTTGAATCTAATTCATGTGTTTCGCATGTATTTGAAGCTACACCTTCTACTTTGCATGAATTTGTAACCAAATCATGTGATTCGCTTGGATTTGAAGCTAACTCGATTATTTCGCATGCAGTTGCAGCGAAATCATGTTTATCACAAGTATTTGAATCTGAACCATTTGATTAGCATGGATTCGAAGATTACCCTTCTTCTTCGCATTGATCTGAAGCTAAATAATGTGTTACGCTTGGATTTTAAGCTAACTCGTTTGTTTCACATGCAGTTGAAGTTAAATCATGAATATCACAAGTATTTGAAGCTAAACCATTTGTTTAGCATGGATTCGAAGATCAGTCTTCTACTTCACATTGAATTGAAGCTAAATAATGTGTTTCGCTTGGATTTTAAGCTAACTCGTTTGTTTCGTATGCATTTGAAGCTAAATCATGCACATCACGAATATTTGAAGCTGAACCACTTGTTTCGCAGGGATTTGAAGATAAGCCTACTACTTCGCATTGATTTGAACCTAAAACATGTGTTTCGCACGGATTTGAATCTCACTCGTTTGTTTCGCATGGTGTTGAAGCTAAATCATGTATATCACGAGTATTTGAAGCTAAACCATTTGATCCGCATGGATTTGAATCTAAGCCTTCTACGTCGCATTGATTTGAAGCAGAATCAAGTGTTTCGCTTGTATTTGAAGCTAACTCGTTTGATTCGCACGCAGTTGAAAATAAATCATGTATATCACAAGTATTTGAAGCTAAACCATTTGATTCGCATGGATTTGAAGATAAGCCTTCTACGTCGCATTGATTTGAATCTGAATCATGTGATTCCTTTGGAATTGAAACTTCGTCGTTTCTTTCTCATGCTGTTGAAGCTAAATCGTGTATATCACAAGTATTTGAAGCTAAATGATTTGTTTCGCATGGATTAGAACCTAAATCGTTTGTTTCGCATGCGGTTGAATCTATATCATGTATATCACAAGTATTCGAAGCTAAACCATTTCTTTCGCACGGATTTGAAGCTAACTCGTTTGTTTCGCATGCTGTTGAAGCAAAATCACGCATATCACAATTATTTGAAGCTAAACCATTTGTTTCGCATGGATTCGAAGGTCAGCCTTCTACTTTGCATTGATTTGAAGCTAAATCATGTGTTTCGCATGGATTTGATTCTAACTCGTTTGTTTCGCAGGCAGTTGAACCTTAATCATGTATAGCACAAGTATTTCAAGCTGTAACATTTGTTTCAAATGAATATTAAGCTAAACCATATGTTTTGAGTGAATTTGAAGCTAAATCATGTGTTTCGCATGGATATGAAGCTAACTCGTTTGTTTCGCCTGCATTTGAAGCTAAATCGTGTATATCACAAGTATTTGAAGCTAAATGATTTGTTTCGCATGGATTCGAAGATAAGCCTCCTACTTGGCATGGATTTGAAGCTAAATCATGTGTTTCGCTTGGATTCGAAGATAAGCCTTCTACTTCGCATTGATTTGATGCTAAATCATGTGTTTCTCATGGATTTGAACTTAAATCGTTTGTTTCGCATGCAGTTGAATGTATATCATGTATATCACAAGTATTCGAAGCTAAACCATTTGTTTCGCATGGATTTCAAGATAAGCCTTCTACTTCGCATTGATTTGAAACTGAATCACGTGTTTCGCTTGTATTTGAAGCTAACACGTTTGTTTCGCTTGCTTTTGAATGAAAATCATGTATATCACAAGTATTTGAAGCTAAACTGTTTGATTCGCATGGATTTGAAGATAAGCCTTCTACTTCGCATTGATTTGAATCTAAATCATGTGTTTCGCATGGATTTGAAGCTAACACGTTCGTTTCGCCTGCATTTGAGTCTATATCACTTATATCGCAAGTATCTGATGCTAATACATTTGTTTCTCATGGATTTGAAGCTAAGCCTTCTACCTCGCATTGATTTGGACCTAAATCATGTGTTTCGCATGGATTTGAAGCTAACTCGTTGGTTTCGCATGCAGTTGAATCTAAATCAAGTATATCACAAGTATTTGAAGCTAAACTGTTTGATTCGCATGGATTTGAAGATAAGCCTTCTACTTCGCATTGATTTGAATCTAAATCATGTGTTTCGCATGGATTTGAAGCTAACACGTTCGTTTCGTCTGCATTTGAATCTATATCAATTATATCGCAAGTATCTGAAGCTAATTCATTTGCTTCTCATGGATTTGAAGCTAAGCCTTCTAGCTCGCATTGATTTGGACCTAAATCATGTGTTTCGCTTGGATTTGTAGCTAACTCGTTTGTTTCGCATGCATTTGAATATAAATCATGTATATCACAAGTATTTGAAGCTAAACCATATGTTTCGATTGGATTTGAAACTAAACCATGTGTTTCGCATGAGTTTAATGCTAAATCATGTGTTTCGTTTGGATCTGAAGCTAACTCGTTTGTTTCGCATGCAGTTGAAACTAAATCATGCATATCATAAGTCTTTGAATCTAAACCATTTGTTTCGCATGGATTCGAAGGTAAGCCTTCTACTTCGCACTGATTTGAAGCTAAATCATGCGTGTCGCATGGTTTTGAAGATAACTCGTTGGTTTCGCATGCCAGTTGAATCTAAATCATGTATATCACAAGTATATCAAGCTGAACCATTTGTTTCGCATGGATTTGACGCTAAGCCTTCTACTTCGCAATGATTACAAGCTAAATCATGTGTTTCGCATGGATTTGAAGCTAACTCGTTTGTTTCGCCTGCATTTGAAGCTATATCACATATATCGCAAGTATCTGAAGCTAATTCATTTGTTTCTCATGGATTTGAAGCTAAGCCTTCTACCTCGCATTGATTTGGACCTAAATCATGTGTTTCGCATGGATTTGAAGCTAACTCGTTGGTTTCGCATGCAGTTGAATCTAAATCAAGTATATCACAAGTATTTGAAGCTAAGCATTCTACTTCGAATTTATTTGAGGGTAAGTCATGTGTTTCGCATGGATTTGAAGCTAATCCATCTGATTCGCATGTATTTGAAGCTAAGCATTCTACTTCGCATTTATTTGAAGCAGAATCATGTGATTCCTTTGGATTTGAAGGTATCTCGTTTGTTTCGCACGCAGTTGAAGATGAATCATGTATATCAAAAGTAATTGAAGCTAAAGCATCTGTTTCGCATGGATTTGAAGATAAGCCTTCTACTTCGCATTGATTTGAAGCTGAAACATGTGGTTCGCTTGTATTCGAAGCTAACTCGTTTGTTTCGCAAGCAGTTGAAGATAAATCATGTATATCAAAAGTATTTGAAGCTAAAGCAATTGATCCGCATGGATATGAAGCTAAGCCTTCTACGTCGCAATTGATTCGAAGCTAAATCATGTGTTTCGTATGGATTTGAATCTAACTCGTGTCTTTCACATGCAGTTGAAGCTTAATCATGTATATCACAATTATTTGAAGCTGAACCATTTGTTTCGCACGAATATTAAGCTAAACCATCTGTTACGAATGAACTTGTAGCTAAATCATGTGATCCGCATGGATTTGAAGCTAACTCGTTTGTTTCGCCTGCATTTGAAGCTAAATCTTGTATATCACAACTATTTGAAGCTAAACCATTTGAATCGCATGGGTTTGAAGCTAACTCGTTTGTTTCGCATGATATTGAAGCTAAATCATGTATATCACATGTATTTGAAGCTAAACCATTTTATTCCCATGGATTTGAAGCTATGCCTTCTACTTCGCATTGATTTGTAGCTAAATCATCTGTTTCGGATAGATTTGAAGCTAAGCCTTCTACCTCGCATGGATTTGAAGATAAATCATATGTTTCGCATGGATTTGAAGCTATTTCGTTTGTTTCGCATGCACTTGAATATAAATCAAGTATATCACAAGTATTTGAAGCTAAACCGTTTGAGTGGCATGGATTTGAAGCTAAGCTTTCTACCTCGCATTGATTTGAATATAAATCATGTGTTTCACTTGGATTTGAAGCTAACACGTTTGTTTCGCATGCAATTGAAGCTAAACCATTTGATTCGCACGGATTTGAAGCTAAGCCTTCTACTTCGCATTGATTTGAAGCTGAATCATGTGTTTCGTTTGTATTTGCAGCTAATTCGTTTGTTTGGCATGCAGTTGAAGCTAAACCATGTATATCACAAGTATTTGAAGCTAAACCATTTGATTCGCATGGATTTGAAGATAAGACTTCTACTTCGCATTGATTTGAAGTTAAATAATGTGTTTCGCTTGGATTTAAAGCTAACTCGTTTGTTTCGCATGCAATTGAATCTAAATCATGTGTTTCGTATGGATTTGAAGCTAACTCGTTTGTATCACATGCAGTTGTAGTTAAATCATGTATATCACAAGTATTTGAAGCAAAACCATTTGTTTCTCATGGATTCGAAGATCAGCCTTCTGCTTCGCATAGATTTGCAGCTAAATCATGTGTTCCGTATGGATTTGAAGCTAACTCGTTTGTTTGGCATGCAGTTGAAGCTAAACCATGTATATCACAAGTATTTGAAGCTAAACCATTTGATTCGCATGGATTTGAAGATAAGACTTCTACTTCGCATTGATTTGAAGCTAAATAATGTGTTTCGCTTGGATTTTAAGCTAACTCGTTTGTTTCGCATGCATTTGAAGCTAAATCATGCACATCACAAATATTTGAAGCTGAACCACTTGTTTCGCATGGCTTTGAAGATAAGCCTTCTACTTCGCATTGATTTGAAGCTAAATCATGTGTTTCGCATGGAGTTGAAGCCAACCCGTTTGTTTAGCTTGCTGTTGAAGCTAAATCATGTATATCACAAGTATTTGAAGCTAAACCATTTGTTTCGCATGGATTCGAAGATCAGCATTGTACTACGCATTGATATGAAGTTAAATCATTTGTTTCGCATGGATTTGAAGCAATCTCGTTTGTTTCGCATGCAGATGAAGTTAAATCATGTATATCACAAATATTTGAAGGTAAAGTATTTGTTTCGCATGGATTTGAAGCTAAGCCTTCTACTTCGCAATTGATGTGAGGCTAAATCACGCGTTTCGCTTGGATTTGAAGCTAACTCGATTTTTTCGCATGCAGTTGAAGCTAGATCATGTATATCACAGGTCTTTGAAGCTAAACCATTTGTTTCGCATGGATTCGAAGATAACCCTTCTACTTCGCATTGATTTGAAGCTAAATCATGTATTTCGCATGGATTTAAGGCGATCTCGTCTGTTCCGCATGCAGTTAAAGCTAGATCATGTATATCACAGGTCTTTGAAGCTAAACAATTTTTTTCGCATGGATTCGAAGATAACCCTTCTACTTCGCATTGATTTGATGCTAAATCATGTGTTTCGCATGGATTTGAGGCTAACTCGTTTGTTTCGCATGCTGTTGAATCTAAATTATGTATGTCACAAGTATTTGAAGCTAAACCATTTGTTTCGCATGGATTTGAAACTACGCCTTCTACTTCGCATTGATTTGAAGCTAAATAATCTGTTTTGCTTGGATTTGAAGCTAAGCCTTCTAATTCACGTCGTTTTGATGTTAAATCATATTTTTCGCTGGATTTGATGCTAACTCGTTTGTATCACATGCAGTTGAAGTTAAATCATGTATATCACAAGTATTTGAAGCTAAACGATTTGTTTCGCATGGATTTGAAGATATGACTTCTACTTCGCATTGATTTGAATCTAAATCATGTGTTTCGCATGGAGTTGAAGCCAATCCGTTTGTTTGGCATGCTTTTGTAGCTAAATCATGTATATGACAAGTATTTGAAGCTAAACCACTTGATTCGCATGGATTTGAAGCTAAGCCTTCTACTTCGCATTGATTTGAAGATAAATCATGTGTGTCGCTTGGATTTTAAGCTAACTCGTTTGTTTCACATGCAGTTGAAGTTAAATCATGAATATCACAAGTATTTGAAGCTAAACGAACTGCTTCGCATGGATTTGAAACTAAGCCTTCTACTTCGCATTGATTTGAAGCTAAATCATGTGTTTCGCATGGAATTGAAGCTAACTCGTTTGTTTCGCCTGCATTTCAAGCTATATCACTTCTATTCACAAGTATGTGAAGCTAAATCGTTCGTTTTGCATGGATTTGACGCTAAGCCTTCAGACTTCGCGTTGACTTGATGCTAAATCACGTGTTTCGCATGGATTGGAGGCTAGCTCGTTTGTGTCGCATGCAGTTGAAGCTAAATCATGTATATCACAATTGTTTGAAGCTAAACCATTTGTTTTGCATGGATTCGAAGATAATCCTTCTACATCGCATTGATTTGAAGCTAAATCATATTTTTCGCATTCATTTGAAGCTAACTCGTTTGTGTCGCATGCAGTTGAAGCTAAATCATGTATATCACAGGTGTTTGACGTTAATCCATTTGTTTCGCATGGATTCGAAGATAACCCTTCTAGTTCGCATTGATTTGAAGCTAAATCATGTGTTTCGCATGGATTCGAAGATCAGCCTTCTACTACCCATTGATTTGAAGCTAAATCATGTGTTTCGCTTGGATTTGAAGCGAACTCGTTTGTTTCACCTGCATTTGAAGCTATATCAGTGATATTCGCAAGTATTTGAAGCTAAATCATTCGTTTCTCTGGATTGGAATCTAAGCCTGCTACTTCGCATTGATTTGAATCTAAATCATGTGTTTCGCTTGGATTTGAAGCTAACTCGTTTGTTTCTCTTGCTGTTGAATGTAAATCATGTATATCACAAGTGTTTGAAGCTAAACCATTTGTTTCACGTGGATTCGAAGGTAAGCCTTCTACTTTGCATTGATTCGATGCTAAATCATGTGTTTCGCATGGATTTGAAGCTAACTCGTTTGTTTCTCTTGCTGTTGAATGTAAATCATGTATATCACAAATATTTGAAGCTGAACCACTTGTTTCGCATGGATTTGAAGCTAACTCGTTTGTTTCACCTGCATTTGAAGCTATATCAGTGATATTCGCAAGTATCTGAAGCTAAATCATTCGTTTCTCTGGATTGGAATCTAAGCCTTCTACTTCGCATTGATTTGAATCTAAATCATGCGTTTCGCTTGGATTTAAAACTAACTTGTTTGTTTCGCCTGCATTTGAAGCTATATCATGTATATCACAAGTATTTGAATCTGAACCATTTGATTCCCATGAATAGTACGCTAAACCATGTCTTTCGAATGAATTTGAAGCTAAATCATGTGTTTTGAATGGATTTGAAGCTAACTCGTTTGTTTCGCATGCATTTGAAGCTAAATCATGTATATCACATATAATTGAAGCTAAACCATTTGTTTCGCATGGATTCGAAGATAAGCCTTCTACTTCGCATTGATTTGAAGCTAAATCATGTCTATCGCTAGGATTTGAAGCTAACTCGTTTGTTTCGCATACTGTTGAAGCTAAATCATATATAACACAAGTATTTGAGCCTGAGCCATTTGTTTCGCATGGATTCGAAGATCAGCATCCTAATTCGCATTGATTTGAAGGTAAATCATGTCTTTTGCATGGATTTAAAGCTAACTTGTTTGTTTCACCTGCATTTGAAGCTATATCAGAGTTATTCGCAAGTATTTGAAGCTAAATCATTCGTTTCGCTGGATTTGAATCTAAGCCTGCTACTTCGCATTGATTTGAATCTAAATCATGTGTTTCGCTTGGATTTGAAGCTAACTCGTTGGTTTTGCATGCAGTTGAAGCTAAATCATGTATATCGCAAGTGTTTGAAGCTAACCCGTTTGATTCGCATGGATTTGATGATAAGCCTTCTACTTCGCATTGATTTGAAGCTAAATCATGTGGTTCTCATGGATTGGAAGCAAACTCATTTGCTTCGCCTGCATTTGAAGCTATACCACTTATATCGCAATTATCTGAAGATTAGTGATTTGTTTCTTATTAACTTGAAGCTAAGCCTTCTACTTCGCATTGATTTGAAGCTAAATCATGTGTTTCGCATGGATTTGAAGCTAACTCGTTTGTTTCGCATGCAGTTGAAGCTAAATCATGTATATCACAAGTGTTTGAAGCTAACCCGTTTGATTCGCATGGATTTGATGATAAGCCTTCTACTTCGCATTGATTTGAAGCTAAATGATATGTTACGCTTGGATTTGAAGCTAACACGTTTGTTTCGCATGCAATTGAAGCTAAACCATTTGATTCGCACGGATTTGAAGCTAAGCCTTCTACTTCGCATTGATTTGAAGCTGAATCATGTGTTTCGTTTGTATTTGCAGCTAATTCGTTTGTTTGGCATGCAGTTGAAGCTAAACCATGTATATCACAAGTATTTGAAGCTAAACCATTTGATTCGCATGGATTTGAAGATAAGACTTCTACTTCGCATTGATTTGAAGTTAAATAATGTGTTTCGCTTGGATTTAAAGCTAACTCGTTTGTTTCGCATGCAATTGAATCTAAATCATGTGTTTCGTATGGATTTGAAGCTAACTCGTTTGTATCACATGCAGTTGTAGTTAAATCATGTATATCACAAGTATTTGAAGCAAAACCATTTGTTTCTCATGGATTCGAAGATCAGCCTTCTGCTTCGCATAGATTTGCAGCTAAATCATGTGTTCCGTATGGATTTGAAGCTAACTCGTTTGTTTGGCATGCAGTTGAAGCTAAACCATGTATATCACAAGTATTTGAAGCTAAACCATTTGATTCGCATGGATTTGAAGATAAGACTTCTACTTCGCATTGATTTGAAGCTAAATAATGTGTTTCGCTTGGATTTTAAGCTAACTCGTTTGTTTCGCATGCATTTGAAGCTAAATCATGCACATCACAAATATTTGAAGCTGAACCACTTGTTTCGCATGGCTTTGAAGATAAGCCTTCTACTTCGCATTGATTTGAAGCTAAATCATGTGTTTCGCATGGAGTTGAAGCCAACCCGTTTGTTTAGCTTGCTGTTGAAGCTAAATCATGTATATCACAAGTATTTGAAGCTAAACCATTTGTTTCGCATGGATTCGAAGATCAGCATTGTACTACGCATTGATATGAAGTTAAATCATTTGTTTCGCATGGATTTGAAGCAATCTCGTTTGTTTCGCATGCAGATGAAGTTAAATCATGTATATCACAAATATTTGAAGGTAAAGTATTTGTTTCGCATGGATTTGAAGCTAAGCCTTCTACTTCGCAATTGATGTGAGGCTAAATCACGCGTTTCGCTTGGATTTGAAGCTAACTCGATTTTTTCGCATGCAGTTGAAGCTAGATCATGTATATCACAGGTCTTTGAAGCTAAACCATTTGTTTCGCATGGATTCGAAGATAACCCTTCTACTTCGCATTGATTTGAAGCTAAATCATGTATTTCGCATGGATTTAAGGCGATCTCGTCTGTTCCGCATGCAGTTAAAGCTAGATCATGTATATCACAGGTCTTTGAAGCTAAACAATTTTTTTCGCATGGATTCGAAGATAACCCTTCTACTTCGCATTGATTTGATGCTAAATCATGTGTTTCGCATGGATTTGAGGCTAACTCGTTTGTTTCGCATGCTGTTGAATCTAAATTATGTATGTCACAAGTATTTGAAGCTAAACCATTTGTTTCGCATGGATTTGAAACTACGCCTTCTACTTCGCATTGATTTGAAGCTAAATAATCTGTTTTGCTTGGATTTGAAGCTAAGCCTTCTAATTCACGTCGTTTTGATGTTAAATCATATTTTTCGCTGGATTTGATGCTAACTCGTTTGTATCACATGCAGTTGAAGTTAAATCATGTATATCACAAGTATTTGAAGCTAAACGATTTGTTTCGCATGGATTTGAAGATATGACTTCTACTTCGCATTGATTTGAATCTAAATCATGTGTTTCGCATGGAGTTGAAGCCAATCCGTTTGTTTGGCATGCTTTTGTAGCTAAATCATGTATATGACAAGTATTTGAAGCTAAACCACTTGATTCGCATGGATTTGAAGCTAAGCCTTCTACTTCGCATTGATTTGAAGATAAATCATGTGTGTCGCTTGGATTTTAAGCTAACTCGTTTGTTTCACATGCAGTTGAAGTTAAATCATGAATATCACAAGTATTTGAAGCTAAACGAACTGCTTCGCATGGATTTGAAACTAAGCCTTCTACTTCGCATTGATTTGAAGCTAAATCATGTGTTTCGCATGGAATTGAAGCTAACTCGTTTGTTTCGCCTGCATTTCAAGCTATATCACTTCTATTCACAAGTATGTGAAGCTAAATCGTTCGTTTTGCATGGATTTGACGCTAAGCCTTCAGACTTCGCGTTGGCTTGATGCTAAATCACGTGTTTCGCATGGATTGGAGGCTAGCTCGTTTGTGTCGCATGCAGTTGAAGCTAAATCATGTATATCACAATTGTTTGAAGCTAAACCATTTGTTTTGCATGGATTCGAAGATAATCCTTCTACATCGCATTGATTTGAAGCTAAATCATATTTTTCGCATTCATTTGAAGCTAACTCGTTTGTGTCGCATGCAGTTGAAGCTAAATCATGTATATCACAGGTGTTTGACGTTAATCCATTTGTTTCGCATGGATTCGAAGATAACCCTTCTAGTTCGCATTGATTTGAAGCTAAATCATGTGTTTCGCATGGATTCGAAGATCAGCCTTCTACTACCCATTGATTTGAAGCTAAATCATGTGTTTCGCTTGGATTTGAAGCGAACTCGTTTGTTTCGCATGCAGTTGAAGCTAAATTATGTATATTACAAGTATTTGAAGCTAAATAATTTGTTTCGCTTGGATTTGAAGCGAACTCGTTTGTTTCGCATGCTGTTAAGTCTAAATAATTTATATCACAAGTATTTGAAGCTATACCATTTGTTTAGCATGGATTCGAAGATCAGTCTTCTACTTCGCATTGATTTGAAGCTAAATAATGTGTTTCGCTTGGATTTTAAGCTAACTCGTTTGTTTCGCATGCATTTGAAGCTAAATCATGCACATCACAAATATTTGGAGCTGAACCACTTGATTCGCATGGATTTGAAACTGCGCCTTCTACTTCCCATTGATTTGAAGCTAAATAATTTGTTTTGCTTGTATTTGAAGCTAAGCCTTCTAATTCACGTTGTTTTGACGTTAAATCATATTTTTCGCTGGATTTGATGCTAACTCGTTTGTTTCGCATGCTGTTGAACCTAAATCAAGTATATCACAAGTAATTAAAGCTAAACCATTTGTTTCGCATGGATTCGAAGATCACCCTTCTTCTTCGCATTGATTTGAAGCTAAATCATGTTTTTCGCATGGTTTTGAGGCTAAGTCGTTTGTTTCGCATGCAGTTGAAGCTAAATTATGTATATCACAAGTATTTGAAGCTAAACCATTTGTTTCGCATGGATTTGAAACTACGCCTTCTACTTCGCATTGATTTGAAGCTAAATAATTTGTTTTGCTTGGATTTGAAGCTAAGCCTTCTAATTCACGTCGATTTGACGTTAAATCATATTTTTCGCATGGGTTTGAAGCTAACTCGTTTGTTTCGCATGCTGTTGAAGCTAAATCATGTATATCACAAGTGTTTGAAGCTAACCCGTTTGATTCGCATGGATTTGATGATAAGCCTTCTACTTCGCATTGATTTGAAGCTAAATGATATGTTACGCTTGGATTTGAAGCTAACTCGTTTGTTTAGCATGCAGTTGAAGCTAAATCATCTATAAAACAAGTGTTTGAAGCTAAACCATTTGTTTCGCATGGATTTGAAGCTAAGCCTTCAACTTCGCGTTGACTTGATGCTAAATTATGTTTTTCGCTTGGATTTGAAGCAAACACGTTTGTTTCGCATGCTGTTGAAGCTAAATCATGTTTATCACAAGTATTTGAAGCTAAATTATCTGTTTCGTGTGGATTCGAAGATCAGCCTTCTACTTCGCATTGATTTGAAACTAAATCATGTTTTTCGCTTGGATTTGAAGATAACTCGTTTGTTTCGCATGCAGTTGAAGCTAAATCATGTTCATGACAAGTATTTGAAGCTGAACCATCTGTTCCGCATGCAGTTGAAGCTAAATCATAAATATCACAAGTATTTGAAGCTACAACTTTTGATTCGCACGGATTTGAAGCTAAGCCTTCAACTTCGCGTTGACTTGATGCTAAATCATGCTTTTCGCTTGAATTTGAAGCTAACTCGTTTTTTTCGTATGCAGTTGAAGCTAAATCATGTATATCATAAGTTTTTGAAGCTGACCCATTTGTTTGGCATGAATATTAAGCTAAACCATGTGTTTCGAATGAATTTGAAGGTACATCATGTGTTTCGCTTGGATTTGAAGCTAACTCGTTTGTTTCGCATCCAGCTGAATCTAAATCATGTTCATCACAAGTATTTGAAGCTAAACCATCTGTTTCGTGTGGATTCGAAGGTAAGCCTTCTACTTTGCATTGATTCGATGCTAAATCATGTGTTTCGCATGGATTTGAAGCTAACTCGTTTGTTTCTCTTGCTGTTGAATGTAAATCATGTATATCACAAGTATTTGAAGCTAAACCATTTGTTTCACGTGGATTCGAAGGTAAGCCTTCTACTTCGCATTGATTTGATGCTAAGTCATGTGTTTCGCATGGATTTGAAGCTAACTCGATTGTTTCGCTTGCTGTTGAAGCTAAATCAAGTATGTCACAAGTATTTGAGGCTAAACCATTTGTTTCGCATGGATTCGAAGATCAGCCTTCTACTTCGCATTCATTTGAAGCTAAATCATGTGTTTCGCATGGATTTGAAGCTAACTCGTTTGTTTCACCTGCATTTGAAGCTATATCAGTGATATTCGCAAGTATTTGAAGCTAAATCATTCGTTTCTCTGGATTGGAATCTAAGCCTGCTACTTCGCATTGATTTGAATCTAAATCATGTGTTTCGCTTGGATTTGAAGCTAACTCGTTTGTTTCTCTTGCTGTTGAATGTAAATCATGTATATCACAAGTGTTTGAAGCTAAACCATTTGTTTCACGTGGATTCGAAGGTAAGCCTTCTACTTTGCATTGATTCGATGCTAAATCATGTGTTTCGCATGGATTTGAAGCTAACTCGTTTGTTTCTCTTGCTGTTGAATGTAAATCATGTATATCACAAATATTTGAAGCTGAACCACTTGTTTCGCATGGATTTGAAGCTAACTCGTTTGTTTCACCTGCATTTGAAGCTATATCAGTGATATTCGCAAGTATCTGAAGCTAAATCATTCGTTTCTCTGGATTGGAATCTAAGCCTTCTACTTCGCATTGATTTGAATCTAAATCATGCGTTTCGCTTGGATTTAAAACTAACTTGTTTGTTTCGCCTGCATTTGAAGCTATATCATGTATATCACAAGTATTTGAATCTGAACCATTTGATTCCCATGAATAGTACGCTAAACCATGTCTTTCGAATGAATTTGAAGCTAAATCATGTGTTTTGAATGGATTTGAAGCTAACTCGTTTGTTTCGCATGCATTTGAAGCTAAATCATGTATATCACATATAATTGAAGCTAAACCATTTGTTTCGCATGGATTCGAAGATAAGCCTTCTACTTCGCATTGATTTGAAGCTAAATCATGTCTATCGCTAGGATTTGAAGCTAACTCGTTTGTTTCGCATACTGTTGAAGCTAAATCATATATAACACAAGTATTTGAGCCTGAGCCATTTGTTTCGCATGGATTCGAAGATCAGCATCCTAATTCGCATTGATTTGAAGGTAAATCATGTCTTTTGCATGGATTTAAAGCTAACTTGTTTGTTTCACCTGCATTTGAAGCTATATCAGAGTTATTCGCAAGTATTTGAAGCTAAATCATTCGTTTCGCTGGATTTGAATCTAAGCCTGCTACTTCGCATTGATTTGAATCTAAATCATGTGTTTCGCTTGGATTTGAAGCTAACTCGTTGGTTTTGCATGCAGTTGAAGCTAAATCATGTATATCGCAAGTGTTTGAAGCTAACCCGTTTGATTCGCATGGATTTGATGATAAGCCTTCTACTTCGCATTGATTTGAAGCTAAATCATGTGGTTCTCATGGATTGGAAGCAAACTCATTTGCTTCGCCTGCATTTGAAGCTATACCACTTATATCGCAATTATCTGAAGATTAGTGATTTGTTTCTTATTAACTTGAAGCTAAGCCTTCTACTTCGCATTGATTTGAAGCTAAATCATGTGTTTCGCATGGATTTGAAGCTAACTCGTTTGTTTCGCATGCAGTTGAAGCTAAATCATGTATATCACAAGTGTTTGAAGCTAACCCGTTTGATTCGCATGGATTTGATGATAAGCCTTCTACTTCGCATTGATTTGAAGCTAAATGATATGTTACGCTTGGATTTGAAGCTAACTCGTTTGTTTAGCATGCAGTTGAAGCTAAATCATCTATAAAACAAGTGTTTGAAGCTAAACCATTTGTTTCGCATGGATTTGAAGCTAAGCCTTCAACTTCGCGTTGACTTGATGCTAAATTATGTTTTTCGCTTGGATTTGAAGCTAACACGTTTGTTTCGCATGCTGTTGAAGCTAAATCATGTTTATCACAAGTATTTGAAGCTAAATTATCTGTTTCGTGTGGATTCGAAGGTCAGCCTTCTACTTCGCATTGATTTGAAACTAAATCATGTTTTTCGCTTGGATTTGAAGATAACTCGTTTGTTTCGCATACAGTTGAAGCTAAATCATGTTCATCACAAGTATTTGAAGCTAAACCATTTGTTTCGCATGGATTTGATACGAAGCCGTCTACTTCGCATCGATTTGAAGCTAACTCGTTTGTTTCAATCATGTACATCACAAGTATTTGAAGCTAAACCCTTTGTTCGCATGGTTTCGGATATAAGCCTTCAACTTCGCGTTGACTTGATGCTAAATCATGCTTTTCGCTTGAATTTGAAGCTAACTTGTTTTTTTCGTATGCAGTTGAAGCTAAATCATGTATATCATAAGTATTTGAAGCTGACCCATTTGTTTGGCATGAATATTAAGCTAAACCATGTGTTTCGAATGAATTTGAAGGTACATCATGTGTTTCGCTCGGATTTGAAGCTAACTCGTTTGTTTCGCATCCAGCTGAATCTAAATCATGTTCATCACAAGTATTTGAAGCTAAACCATCTGTTTCGTGTGGATTCGAAGGTAAGCCTTCTACTTTGCATTGATTCGATGCTAAATCATGTGTTTCGCATGGATTTGAAGCTAACTCGTTTGTTTCTCTTGCTGTTGAATGTAAATCATGTATATCACAAGTATTTGAAGCTAAACCATTTGTTTCACGTGGATTCGAAGGTAAGCCTTCTACTTCGCATTGATTTGATGCTAAGTCATGTGTTTCGCATGGATTTGAAGCTAACTCGATTGTTTCGCTTGCTGTTGAAGCTAAATCAAGTATGTCACAAGTATTTGAGGCTAAACCATTTGTTTCGCCTGGATTTGAAGATAAGCCTTCTACTTCGCATTGATTTTAATCTAAATCATGTGTTTCGCATGGATTTGAAGCTAACTCGTTCGTTTCGCACGCTGTTAAAGATAAATCATGTATATCACAGGTATTTGAAGCTGAATCACTTGTTTCGCATGGATTTGAAGATAAGCCTTCTACTTCGCATTGATTTGAATCTAAATCATGTGTTTCGCTTGGATTTGAAACTAACTAGTTTGTTTCGCAATGCAGTTGAAGCTAAATCATGTATATCACAATTATTTGAAGCTAAACCATTTGATTGGCATGGATTTCAATATAAGCCTTCTACTTCGCATTAATTTGAAGCTAAATCATGTGTTTCGCATGGATTTGAAGCTAACTCGTTTGTATCGCATGCAGTTGAAGCTAATTCACGTATATTACAATTTTTTGAAGCTAAACCATTTGATTCGCATGGATTTCAATATAAGCCTTCTACTTCGCATTGATTTGAAGCTAAATCATCTGTTTCTCATGGATTTGAAGCTATCTCGTTTGTTTCGCATGCAGTTGAAGATAAATCATGTATATCACAGGTATTTCTAGCTAAACCATTTGATTCGCATGGATTTCAAAATAAGCCTTCTTCTTCGCATTGATTTGAAGCTAAATCATGTGTTTCGCTTGCATTTCAAGCTAACTCGTTTGTTTCGCATGTAATTGAAGCTAGATAATGTATCAAACAAGTATTTGAATCTAAACCATTTGTTTCGGATGGCTTCGAAGATCAGCCATCTACCTCGTATTGATTTAAAGCTAAATCATGTGTTTCGCATGGATTTGAAGCTAACTCGTTCGTTTCGCATGCAGTTGAAGCTAAATCATGTATATCAGAATTATTTGAAGCTAAACCATTTGATTCGCATAGATTCGAAGATAAGCCTTCTGCTTCGCATTGATTTGAAGCTAAATCATGCATTTCGCGTGGATTTGAAGCTAACTCGTTTGTTTCGCCTGCATTTGAAGCTATATCACTTATATTCGCAAGTGTTTGAAGGCAAATCATTCGTTTCGCATGGATTTGAAGCTAATCCTTCTACTTCGCATTGATTTGTAGATGAATAATGTGTTTCGCTTGTATTTGAAGCTAACTCGTTTGTTTCGCATGCAGTTGAAGCTAAATCATGTATATCATAAGTATTTGAAGCTGGACCACTTGTTTCGCATGGATTTGAAGCTAAATCAATTATATCGCACGTATTTGAAGATAAATCATTCGTTTGGCATGCATTTGAAGCTAAGCCTTCTACTTCGGATGGATTTGAAGCTAAATCATGCGTTTCGCTTGGATTAAAAACTAACTCGTTTGTTTCGCTTGCAGTTGAAACTTAATCATGTATATCACAAGTATTTGAAGCTGAACCATTTGTTTCGCATGAATATTAAGCAAAACCATGTGTTTCGAATGAATTTGAAGCTAAATCATGTGTTTCGCAGGGATTCGAAGCTATCTCGTTTGTTTCGCCTGCATTTGAAGCTAAATCACGTATATCACAAGTATGTGAAGCTAAACCATTTGTTTCGCATGGATTTGAAGCTAAGCCTTCTACTTCGCATTGATTTGGAGATGAATAATGTGTTTCGCTTGGATTGAAGCTAACTCGTTTGTTTCGGATGCAGTTGAAGCTAAATTATGTATGAAAGCAGTATTTGAAGCTAAACTAAACGTTTCGCATGGATTTGAAGCTATGGCTTTTACTTCGCATTGATTTGAAGCTAAATCATGTATATCACAAGCATTTGATGCAAAACCATTTGATTCGCTTGGAATTGAAGCAAACTCGTTTGTTTCGCATGCAGTTGAAGCTAAATCATGTATATCACAAGTATTTTAATCTAAACCATTTGTTTCGCATTGATTTGAAGCTAAGCCATATACTTCGCATTGATTTGAAGCTAAATCATGTGATTCGCTTGGATTTGAAGTTAACTCGTTTCTTTCGCCTGCATTTGAAGCTTAATCATGTATATGACAAGTATTTGGAGCTAAACCATTTGTTTCGCATGGATTCGAAGATAAGCCTTCTACTTCGCATTTAGTTGAAGCTAAATCATGTGTTTCGCATGGATTTGAAGCTAACACGTTTGTTTCGCATGCTATTGACTCTAAATCATGTATATCACAAGTATTTGAAGCTAAACAATCTGTTTCGTGTGGATTCGGAGATCAGCCTTGTCTTCGCATTGATTTGAAGCTTAATCATATCTTTCGCTTGGATTTGAAGCTAACTCGATGGTTTCGCTTGCAGTTGAAGCTAAATCATGTATAAAACAAGTATTTGAAGCTAAACCATTTGTTTCGCATGGATTTGAATCTAAGCCTTCTACTTCGCACTGATTCGAAGCTGAATCATGTGTTTCGCTTGAATTTGAAGCTAACACGTCTGTTTCGCATGCAGTTGAAGCAAAATCATGTATATTACAAGTATTTGAAGCTGAACCATTTGTTTCGCACGAAGATTAAGCTAAACCATGTGTTTCGAATGAATTTGAAGCTAAATCATGTGTTTTGAATGGATTTTAAGCTAACTCGTTTGTTTCGCTTGAATTTGAAGCTAACACGTCTGTTTCGCATGTTGTTGAAGCAAAATCGCGCATATCACAAATATTTGAAACTAAACCATTTGTTTCGCATGGATTCGAAGATCAGCCTTGTACTTCGCATTGATTTGAAGCTAAATCACGTGTTTCGCATGGATTAGAAGCTAAGCCTTGAACTTCGCATTGACTTGATACCAAATCATGTTTTTCGCTTGGAATTGAAGCATACTCGTTTGTTTCGCATGCATTTCAAGCTATTTCATTTATATCACAAGTATTTGAAGGTAACTTATTTATTTCGCATGGATTTGATGCTAAGCCTTCTACTTCGCATTGATTTGAAGCTAAATCATATCTTTCGCATGGATTTGAAGCTAATTCGTTGGTTTCGCGTGCAGTTGAAGCTAAATCATGTATATCACATATAATTGAAGCTAAATCATTTGTTTCGCATGGATTCGAAGATAAGCCTTCTACTTCGCATTGATTTGAATCTAAATCATGTGTTTCGCTTGGATTTGAAGCTAACTCGTTTGTGTCGCTTGCATTTGAAGCTATATCACTTATATTCGCAAGTATTTGAAGGTCAATCATTCGTTTCGCATGGATTCGAAGATAAGCCTTCTACTTCGGATTGTTTTGAAGCTAAATCATGTGTTTCGCATGGATTTGTAGCTAACTCGTTTGTTTCGCACGCAGTTGACGCTAAATCGTGTATATCACGATTATTTGAAGCTATTCCATTTGATTCGCATGGATTTGAAACGAAGCCTTCTGCTTCGCATTGAGTTGAAGCTAAAACATGCATTTCGCATGGATTTGAAGCTAACTCGTTTTTTTCGCCTGCACTTGGAGCTATATCACTTATATTCGCAAGTATTTGAAGGTCAATCATTCGTTTCGCATGGATTTGAAGCTAATCCTTCTACTTCGCATTCATTTGAAGCAAAATCATGCGTTTCGCTCGGATTTGTAGCTAACTCGTTTGATTCGTCTGCATTTCAAGCTATATCACTTATATGGCAAGTGTTTGAAGCTAAATCATTTGTGTCGCATGGGTTTGAAGCTAGGCCTTCTACTTCGGATGGATTTGAAGCAAAATCATGCGTTTCGCTTGGATTTAAAACTAACTTGTTTGTTTCGCATGCAGTTGAAACTAAATCATGTATATCACAAGTATTTGAAGCTGAACCATTTGTTTCGCATGAATATTAAGCTAAACCATGTGTTTCGAATGAATTTGAAGCTAAATCATGTGTTTCGCAGGGATTTGAAGCTAACTCGTTTGTTTCGCATGCAGCTGAAGCAAAATCGTGTATATCACAAGTATCTGAATCTAAACCAACTGTTTCGCATGAATATTAAGCTGAACCACGTGTTTCTCATGAATTTGAAACTATATCATGTGTTTCGCATGGATTTGAAGCTAACTCGTTTGTTTCGCATGCAGCTGACGCTAAATCGTGTATATCACAAGTATTTGAAGCTGAACCATTTGTTTCTCACGTATTTGAAACTGAGCCTTCTACTTCGTATTGATTTGAAGCTGAATCATGTGTTTCGCTTGCATTTGAAGCTAACTCGATTGTTTCGCATAGATTTGAAGCTAAATCATGTGTTTCGCTTGGATTTGAAGCTACCTCGTTTGTTTCGCCTGCATTTGAAGGTACATTGCTTCTATTCGAAAGTATTTGATGATAAATCATTCGTTTCGCATGGATTTGAAGCTAATCCTTCAACTTTGCATTCATTTGAAGCTAAATCATGCGTTTCGCATGGATTTGAAGCTATATCACTTATATTCGCAAGTATTTGAAGGTCAATCATTCGTTTCGCATGGATTTGAAGCTAATCCTTCTACTTCGGATTGTTTTGAAGCTAAATCATGTGTTTCGCATGGATTTGTAGCTAACTCGTTTGTTTCGCACGCAGTTGACGCTAAATCGTGTATATCACGATTATTTGAAGCTATTCCATTTGATTCGCATGGATTTGAAACGAAGCCTTCTGCTTCGCATTGAGTTGAAGCTAAAACATGCATTTCGAATGGATTTGAAGCTAACTCGTTTTTTTCGCCTGCATTTGGAGCTATATCACTTATATTCGCAAGTATTTGAAGGTCAATCATTCGTTTCGCATGGATTTGAAGCTAATCCTTCTACTTCGCATTCATTTGAAGCAAAATCATGCGTTTCGCTCGGATTTGTAGCTAACTCGTTTGATTCGTCTGCATTTCAAGCTATATCATTTATATGGCAAGTGTTTGAAGCTAAATCATTTGTGTCGCATGGGTTTGAAGCTAGGCCTTCTACTTCGGATGGATTTGAAGCAAAATCATGCGTTTCGCTTGGATTTAAAACTAACTTGTTTGTTTCGCATGCAGTTGAAACTAAATCATGTATATCACAAGTATTTGAAGCTGAACCATTTGTTTCGCATGAATATTAAGCTAAACCATGTGTTTCGAATGAATTTGAAGTAAATCATGTGTTTCGCAGGGATTTGAAGCTAACTCGTTTGTTTCGCATGCAGCTGAAGCAAAATCGTGTATATCACAAGTATCTGAATCTAAACCAACTGTTTCGCATGAATATTAAGCTGAACCACGTGTTTCTCATGAATTTGAAACTATATCATGTGTTTCGCATGGATTTGAAGCTAACTCGTTTGTTTCGCATGCAGCTGACGCTAAATCGTGTATATCACAAGTATTTACTGCTAAACCATTTGATTCGCATGGATTTGAAACTAATCCTTCCACTTCCCATTGATTTGAAGCTAAATCATGTGACTCGCATGGATTTGAACCTCACTCGTTCGTTTCGCCTGCATTTGAAACTAAATCATGTATATCACAAGTATTTGAAGCTATACCGTTTGTTTCGTCTGGATTTGAAGATAAACCTTCTACTTCGCATTGATATGAAGCTAACTCGATTGTTTCGCCTGCACGTGAAGCTATATCACTTATATCGCTATTATCTGAAGATAAATCATTTGTTTCTCATGTATTTGTAGCTAAGCCTTCTACATCGCATTGATTTGAAGCTAAATCATGCGTTTCGCATGGATTTTAAGCTAACACGTTTGTTTTGCCTGCATTTCAAGCTATATCACTTATATCGCAATTATCCGAAAATAAATCATATGTTTCTCATGTATTTATATGCTATGTCATGTGTTTCGCATGGATTTGATGCTAAGCCTTCTACTTCCCATTGATTTGAATCTAACTCATGTGTTTCGCATGGATTTGAAGCTAACTCGTTTGTTTCGCCTGCATTTGAAGCTATATCACTTATATTCGCAAACATTTGAATGTCAATCATTCGTTTCGCATGGATTTGAAGCTAAGCCTTCTACTTCGCATTGATTTGAGGCTAAATCATGTGCTTTGCATGGATTTGCAGCTAACTCGTTGGTTTCGAATGCAGTTGAAGCTAAATCATGTATATCACAAGTATTTGAAGCTAAACCACTTGTTTTGCATGGATTCGAAGATAAGCGTTCTACTTCGCCTTGATTTGATGCTAAATCATGTGTTTCGCATGGATTTGATGCTAACTCGTTTGTTTCGCTTACTGTTGAATGTAAATCATGTATATCACAAGTATTTGAAGCTAATACATTTGATTCGCATGGATTTGAAGCTAAGCCTTCTACTTCGCACTGATTTGAAGCTAAACCATTTGTTTCGCATGGATTCGAAGATAAGCCTTCAACCTCGCATTGAATTGAAGCTAAATCATGTGTTTCGTATGGATTTGAAGTTAACACGTTTGTTTCGCATGCTGTTGAAGCTAAATCGAGTATATTACAAGCATTTGAAGCTAAACCATTTGTTTCGCATGGTTTCGATGATAAGCCTTCTACTTCGCATTGATTTGATGCTAAATCACGTGTTTCGTTTGTATTTGAGGCTAAATCGTTTGTTTCGCATGCTGTCGAATGTAAATCATGTATATCACAAGTATTTGAAGGTAAACCATTTGTTTCGCATGGATTCGAAGATAAGCCTTCTACTTCGCATTGATTTAAAGCAAAATCATGTGTTTCGCATGGATTTGAAGCTAAACAATCTGTTTCGAGTGGATTCTGAGATCAGCCTTCTACATCGCATTGATTTGAAGCTAAATCATGTGATTCGCTTGGATTTGAAGCTAACTCGTCTGTTTCGCATGCAGTTGAAGCTACATCATGTATATCACAGGTATTTGAAGCTAAACAATTAGTTTCGCATTTATTCGAAGATAAGCCTTCTACTTCGCATTGATTTGAAGCTAAATCATGTGTTTGGCATGGATTTGAAGCTAACTCGTTTGTTTCCCATGCAGTTGAAGATAAATTATGTATATCACAAGTATTTGAAGCTAAAACATTTCATTCGCATGGATTCGAAGATCAGCCTTCTGCTTCGCATTGATTTGAAGCTAAATCATGTGTTTAGCATTGATTTGAAGCTAACTCGTTTGTTTCGCATGCAGTTGAAACTAAATCATGTATATCACAATCATTTGAAGCTAAACGATTTGATTCGCATGGATTCGAAGATAAGCCTTCTACTTCGCATTGATTTAAAGCAAAATCATGTGTTTCACATGGATTTGAAGCTAACTCATTTGTTTCGCATGCAGTTGAATCTATATCATGTATATCACAGGTATCTGAAGCTAAACATTAGTTTCGCATGGATTCGAAGATAAGCCTTCTACTTCGGATTGTTTTGAAGCTAAATCATGTGTTTCGCATGGATTTGTAGCTAAACAATCTGTTTCGAGTGGATTCTGAGATCAGCCTTCTACATCGCATTGATTTGAAGCTAAATCATGTGATTCGCTTGGATTTGAAGCTAACTCGTCTGTTTCGCATGCAGTTGAAGCTACATCATGTATATCACAGGTATTTGAAGCTAAACAATTAGTTTCGCATTTATTCGAAGATAAGCCTTCTACTTCGCATTGATTTGAAGCTAAATCATGTGTTTGGCATGGATTTGAAGCTAACTCGTTTGTTTCCCATGCAGTTGAAGATAAATTATGTATATCACAAGTATTTGAAGCTAAAACATTTCATTCGCATGGATTCGAAGATCAGCCTTCTGCTTCGCATTGATTTGAAGCTAAATCATGTGTTTAGCATTGATTTGAAGCTAACTCGTTTGTTTCGCATGCAGTTGAAACTAAATCATGTATATCACAATCATTTGAAGCTAAACGATTTGATTCGCATGGATTCGAAGATAAGCCTTCTACTTCGCATTGATTTAAAGCAAAATCATGTGTTTCACATGGATTTGAAGCTAACTCATTTGTTTCGCATGCAGTTGAATCTATATCATGTATATCACAGGTATCTGAAGCTAAACATTAGTTTCGCATGGATTCGAAGATAAGCCTTCTACTTCGGATTGTTTTGAAGCTAAATCATGTGTTTCGCATGGATTTGTAGCTAACTCGTTTGTTTCGCACGCAGTTGACGCTAAATCGTGTATATCACGATTATTTGAAGCTATTCCATTTGATTCGCATGGATTTGAAACGAAGCCTTCTGCTTCGCATTGAGTTGAAGCTAAAACATGCATTTCGCATGGATTTGAAGCTAACTCGTTTTTTTCGCCTGCATTTGGAGCTATATCACTTATATTCGCAAGTATTTGAAGGTCAATCATTCGTTTCGCATGGATTTGAAGCTAATCCTTCTACTTCGCATTCATTTGAAGCAAAATCATGCGTTTCGCTCGGATTTGTAGCTAACTCGTTTGATTCGTCTGCATTTCAAGCTATATCACTTATATGGCAAGTGTTTGAAGCTAAATCATTTGTGTCGCATGGGTTTGAAGCTAGGCCTTCTACTTCGGATGGATTTGAAGCAAAATCATGCGTTTCGCTTGGATTTAAAACTAACTTTTTTTGTTTCGCATGCAGTTGAAACTAAATCATGTATATCACAAGTATTTGAAGCTGAACCATTTGTTTCGCATGAATATTAAGCTAAACCATGTGTTTCGAATGAATTTGAAGCTAAATCATGTGTTTCGCAGGGATTTGAAGCTAACTCGTTTGTTTCGCATGCAGCTGAAGCAAAATCGTGTATATCACAAGTATCTGAATCTAAACCAACTGTTTCGCATGAATATTAAGCTGAACCACGTGTTTCTCATGAATTTGAAACTATATCATGTGTTTCGCATGGATTTGAAGCTAACTCGTTTGTTTCGCATGCAGCTGACGCTAAATCGTGTATATCACAAGTATTTACTGCTAAACCATTTGATTCGCATGGATTTGAAACTAATCCTTCCACTTCCCATTGATTTGAAGCTAAATCATGTGACTCGCATGGATTTGAACCTCACTCGTTCGTTTCGCCTGCATTTGAAACTAAATCATGTATATCACAAGTATTTGAAGCTATACCGTTTGTTTCGTCTGGATTTGAAGATAAACCTTCTACTTCGCATTGATATGAAGCTAACTCGATTGTTTCGCCTGCACTTGAAGCTATATCACTTATATCGCTATTATCTGAAGATAAATCATTTGTTTCTCATGTATTTGTAGCTAAGCCTTCTACATCGCATTGATTTGAAGCTAAATCATGCGTTTCGCATGGATTTTAAGCTAACACGTTTGTTTTGCCTGCATTTCAAGCTATATCACTTATATCGCAATTATCCGAAAATAAATCATATGTTTCTCATGTATTTATATGCTATATCATGTGTTTCGCATGGATTTGAAGCTAAGCCTTCTACTTCCCATTGATTTGAATCTAACTCATGTGTTTCGCATGGATTTGAAGCTAACTCGTTTGTTTCGCCTGCATTTGAAGCTATATCACTTATATTCGCAAACATTTGAATGTCAATCATTCGTTTCGCATGGATTTGAAGCTAAGCCTTCTACTTCGCATTGATTTGAGGCTAAATCATGTGCTTTGCATGGATTTGCAGCTAACTCGTTGGTTTCGAATGCAGTTGAAGCTAAATCATGTATATCACAAGTATTTGAAGCTAAACCACTTGTTTTGCATGGATTCGAAGATAAGCGTTCTACTTCGCCTTGATTTGATGCTAAATCATGTGTTTCGCATGGATTTGATGCTAACTCGTTTGTTTCGCTTACTGTTGAATGTAAATCATGTATATCACAAGTATTTGAAGCTAATACATTTGATTCGCATGGATTTGAAGCTAAGCCTTCTACTTCGCACTGATTTGAAGCTAAACCATTTGTTTCGCATGGATTCGAAGATAAGCCTTCAACCTCGCATTGAATTGAAGCTAAATCATGTGTTTCGTATGGATTTGAAGTTAACACGTTTGTTTCGCATGCTGTTGAAGCTAAATCGAGTATATTACAAGCATTTGAAGCTAAACCATTTGTTTCGCATGGTTTCGATGATAAGCCTTCTACTTCGCATTGATTTGATGCTAAATCACGTGTTTCGTTTGTATTTGAGGCTAAATCGTTTGTTTCGCATGCTGTCGAATGTAAATCATGTATATCACAAGTATTTGAAGGTAAACCATTTGTTTCGCATGGATTCGAAGATAAGCCTTCTACTTCGCATTGATTTAAAGCAAAATCATGTGTTTCGCATGGATTTGAAGCTAAACAATCTGTTTCGAGTGGATTCTGAGATCAGCCTTCTACATCGCATTGATTTGAAGCTAAATCATGTGATTCGCTTGGATTTGAAGCTAACTCGTCTGTTTCGCATGCAGTTGAAGCTACATCATGTATATCACAGGTATTTGAAGCTAAACAATTAGTTTCGCATTTATTCGAAGATAAGCCTTCTACTTCGCATTGATTTGAAGCTAAATCATGTGTTTGGCATGGATTTGAAGCTAACTCGTTTGTTTCCCATGCAGTTGAAGATAAATTATGTATATCACAAGTATTTGAAGCTAAAACATTTCATTCGCATGGATTCGAAGATCAGCCTTCTGCTTCGCATTGATTTGAAGCTAAATCATGTGTTTAGCATTGATTTGAAGCTAACTCGTTTGTTTCGCATGCAGTTGAAACTAAATCATGTATATCACAATCATTTGAAGCTAAACGATTTGATTCGCATGGATTCGAAGATAAGCCTTCTACTTCGCATTGATTTAAAGCAAAATCATGTGTTTCACATGGATTTGAAGCTAACTCATTTGTTTCGCATGCAGTTGAATCTATATCATGTATATCACAGGTATCTGAAGCTAAACATTAGTTTCGCATGGATTCGAAGATAAGCCTTCTACTTCGGATTGTTTTGAAGCTAAATCATGTGTTTCGCATGGATTTGTAGCTAACTCGTTTGTTTCGCACGCAGTTGACGCTAAATCGTGTATATCACGATTATTTGAAGCTATTCCATTTGATTCGCATGGATTTGAAACGAAGCCTTCTGCTTCGCATTGAGTTGAAGCTAAAACATGCATTTCGCATGGATTTGAAGCTAACTCGTTTTTTTCGCCTGCATTTGGAGCTATATCACTTATATTCGCAAGTATTTGAAGGTCAATCATTCGTTTCGCATGGATTTGAAGCTAATCCTTCTACTTCGCATTCATTTGAAGCAAAATCATGCGTTTCGCTCGGATTTGTAGCTAACTCGTTTGATTCGTCTGCATTTCAAGCTATATCACTTATATGGCAAGTGTTTGAAGCTAAATCATTTGTGTCGCATGGGTTTGAAGCTAGGCCTTCTACTTCGGATGGATTTGAAGCAAAATCATGCGTTTCGCTTGGATTTAAAACTAACTTGTTTGTTTCGCATGCAGTTGAAACTAAATCATGTATATCACAAGTATTTGAAGCTGAACCATTTGTTTCGCATGAATATTAAGCTAAACCATGTGTTTCGAATGAATTTGAAGCTAAATCATGTGTTTCGCAGGGATTTGAAGCTAACTCGTTTGTTTCGCATGCAGCTGAAGCAAAATCGTGTATATCACAAGTATCTGAATCTAAACCAACTGTTTCGCATGAATATTAAGCTGAACCACGTGTTTCTCATGAATTTGAAACTATATCATGTGTTTCGCATGGATTTGAAGCTAACTCGTTTGTTTCGCATGCAGCTGACGCTAAATCGTGTATATCACAAGTATTTACTGCTAAACCATTTGATTCGCATGGATTTGAAACTAATCCTTCCACTTCCCATTGATTTGAAGCTAAATCATGTGACTCGCATGGATTTGAACCTCACTCGTTCGTTTCGCCTGCATTTGAAACTAAATCATGTATATCACAAGTATTTGAAGCTATACCGTTTGTTTCGTCTGGATTTGAAGATAAACCTTCTACTTCGCATTGATATGAAGCTAACTCGATTGTTTCGCCTGCACTTGAAGCTATATCACTTATATCGCTATTATCTGAAGATAAATCATTTGTTTCTCATGTATTTGTAGCTAAGCCTTCTACATCGCATTGATTTGAAGCTAAATCATGCGTTTCGCATGGATTTTAAGCTAACACGTTTGTTTTGCCTGCATTTCAAGCTATATCACTTATATCGCAATTATCCGAAAATAAATCATATGTTTCTCATGTATTTATATGCTATATCATGTGTTTCGCATGGATTTGAAGCTAAGCCTTCTACTTCCCATTGATTTGAATCTAACTCATGTGTTTCGCATGGATTTGAAGCTAACTCGTTTGTTTCGCCTGCATTTGAAGCTATATCACTTATATTCGCAAACATTTGAATGTCAATCATTCGTTTCGCATGGATTTGAAGCTAAGCCTTCTACTTCGCATTGATTTGAGGCTAAATCATGTGCTTTGCATGGATTTGCAGCTAACTCGTTGGTTTCGAATGCAGTTGAAGCTAAATCATGTATATCACAAGTATTTGAAGCTAAACCACTTGTTTTGCATGGATTCGAAGATAAGCGTTCTACTTCGCCTTGATTTGATGCTAAATCATGTGTTTCGCATGGATTTGATGCTAACTCGTTTGTTTCGCTTACTGTTGAATGTAAATCATGTATATCACAAGTATTTGAAGCTAATACATTTGATTCGCATGGATTTGAAGCTAAGCCTTCTACTTCGCACTGATTTGAAGCTAAACCATTTGTTTCGCATGGATTCGAAGATAAGCCTTCAACCTCGCATTGAATTGAAGCTAAATCATGTGTTTCGTATGGATTTGAAGTTAACACGTTTGTTTCGCATGCTGTTGAAGCTAAATCGAGTATATTACAAGCATTTGAAGCTAAACCATTTGTTTCGCATGGTTTCGATGATAAGCCTTCTACTTCGCATTGATTTGATGCTAAATCACGTGTTTCGTTTGTATTTGAGGCTAAATCGTTTGTTTCGCATGCTGTCGAATGTAAATCATGTATATCACAAGTATTTGAAGGTAAACCATTTGTTTCGCATGGATTCGAAGATAAGCCTTCTACTTCGCATTGATTTAAAGCAAAATCATGTGTTTCGCATGGATTTGAAGCTAAACAATCTGTTTCGAGTGGATTCTGAGATCAGCCTTCTACATCGCATTGATTTGAAGCTAAATCATGTGATTCGCTTGGATTTGAAGCTAACTCGTCTGTTTCGCATGCAGTTGAAGCTACATCATGTATATCACAGGTATTTGAAGCTAAACAATTAGTTTCGCATTTATTCGAAGATAAGCCTTCTACTTCGCATTGATTTGAAGCTAAATCATGTGTTTGGCATGGATTTGAAGCTAACTCGTTTGTTTCCCATGCAGTTGAAGATAAATTATGTATATCACAAGTATTTGAAGCTAAAACATTTCATTCGCATGGATTCGAAGATCAGCCTTCTGCTTCGCATTGATTTGAAGCTAAATCATGTGTTTAGCATTGATTTGAAGCTAACTCGTTTGTTTCGCATGCAGTTGAAACTAAATCATGTATATCACAATCATTTGAAGCTAAACGATTTGATTCGCATGGATTCGAAGATAAGCCTTCTACTTCGCATTGATTTAAAGCAAAATCATGTGTTTCACATGGATTTGAAGCTAACTCATTTGTTTCGCATGCAGTTGAATCTATATCATGTATATCACAGGTATCTGAAGCTAAACATTAGTTTCGCATGGATTCGAAGATAAGCCTTCTACTTCGGATTGTTTTGAAGCTAAATCATGTGTTTCGCATGGATTTGTAGCTAACTCGTTTGTTTCGCACGCAGTTGACGCTAAATCGTGTATATCACGATTATTTGAAGCTATTCCATTTGATTCGCATGGATTTGAAACGAAGCCTTCTGCTTCGCATTGAGTTGAAGCTAAAACATGCATTTCGCATGGATTTGAAGCTAACTCGTTTTTTTCGCCTGCATTTGGAGCTATATCACTTATATTCGCAAGTATTTGAAGGTCAATCATTCGTTTCGCATGGATTTGAAGCTAATCCTTCTACTTCGCATTCATTTGAAGCAAAATCATGCGTTTCGCTCGGATTTGTAGCTAACTCGTTTGATTCGTCTGCATTTCAAGCTATATCACTTATATGGCAAGTGTTTGAAGCTAAATCATTTGTGTCGCATGGGTTTGAAGCTAGGCCTTCTACTTCGGATGGATTTGGAGCAAAATCATGCGTTTCGCTTGGATTTAAAACTAACTTGTTTGTTTCGCATGCAGTTGAAACTAAATCATGTATATCACAAGTATTTGAAGCTGAACCATTTGTTTCGCATGAATATTAAGCTAAACCATGTGTTTCGAATGAATTTGAAGCTAAATCATGTGTTTCGCAGGGATTTGAAGCTAACTCGTTTGTTTCGCATGCAGCTGAAGCAAAATCGTGTATATCACAAGTATCTGAATCTAAACCAACTGTTTCGCATGAATAATAAGCTGAACCACGTGTTTCTCATGAATTTGAAACTATATCATGTGTTTCGCATGGATTTGAAACTAACTCGTTTGTTTCGCATGCAGCTGACGCTAAATCGTGTATATCACAAGTATTTACTGCTAAACCATTTGATTCGCATGGATTTGAAACTAATCCTTCCACTTCCCATTGATTTGAAGCTAAATCATGTGACTCGCATGGATTTGAACCTCACTCGTTCGTTTCGCCTGCATTTGAAACTAAATCATGTATATCACAAGTATTTGAAGCTATACCGTTTGTTTCGTCTGGATTTGAAGATAAACCTTCTACTTCGCATTGATATGAAGCTAACTCGATTGTTTCGCCTGCACTTGAAGCTATATCACTTATATCGCTATTATCTGAAGATAAATCATTTGTTTCTCATGTATTTGTAGCTAAGCCTTCTACATCGCATTGATTTGAAGCTAAATCATGCGTTTCGCATGGATTTTAAGCTAACACGTTTGTTTTGCCTGCATTTCAAGCTATATCACTTATATCGCAATTATCCGAAAATAAATCATATGTTTCTCATGTATTTATATGCTATATCATGTGTTTCGCATGGATTTGAAGCTAAGCCTTCTACTTCCCATTGATTTGAATCTAACTCATGTGTTTCGCATGGATTTGAAGCTAACTCGTTTGTTTCGCCTGCATTTGAAGCTATATCACTTATATTCGCAAGCATTTGAATGTCAATCATTCGTTTCGCATGGATTTGAAGCTAAGCCTTCTACTTCGCATTGATTTGAGGCTAAATCATGTGCTTTGCATGGATTTGCAGCTAACTCGGTGGTTACGAATGCAGTTGAAGCTAAATCATGTATATCACAAGTATTTGAAGCTAAACCACTTGTTTTGCATGGATTCGAAGATAAGCGTTCTACTTCGCCTTGATTTGATGCTAAATCATGTGTTTCGCATGGATTTGATGCTAACTCGTTTGTTTCGCTTACTGTTGAATGTAAATCATGTATATCACAAGTATTTGAAGCTAATACATTTGATTCGCATGGATTTGAAGCTAAGCCTTCTACTTCGCACTGATTTGAAGCTAAACCATTTGTTTCGCATGGATTCGAAGATAAGCCTACAACCTCGCATTGAATTGAAGCTAAATCATGTGTTTCGTATGGATTTGAAGTTAACACGTTTGTTTCGCATGCTGTTGAAGCTAAATCGAGTATATTACAAGCATTTGAAGCTAAACCATTTGTTTCGCATGGTTTCGGTGATAAGCCTTCTACTTCGCATTGATTTGATGCTAAATTACGTGTTTCGTTTGTATTTGAGGCTAAATCGTTTGTTTCGCATGCTGTCGAATGTAAATCATGTATATCACAAGTATTTGAAGGTAAACCATTTGTTTCGCATGGATTCGAAGATAAGCCTTCTACTTCGCATTGATTTAAAGCAAAATCATGTGTTTCGCATGGATTTGAAGCTAAACAATCTGTTTCGAGTGGATTCTGAGATCAGCCTTCTACATCGCATTGATTTGAAGCTAAATCATGTGATTCGCTTGGATTTGAAGCTAACTCGTCTGTTTCGCATGCAGTTGAAGCTACATCATGTATATCACAGGTATTTGAAGCTAAACAATTAGTTTCGCATTTATTCGAAGATAAGCCTTCTACTTCGCATTGATTTGAAGCTAAATCATGTGTTTGGCATGGATTTGAAGCTAACTCGTTTGTTTCCCATGCAGTTGAAGATAAATTATGTATATCACAAGTATTTGAAGCTAAAACATTTCATTCGCATGGATTCGAAGATCAGCCTTCTGCTTCGCATTGATTTGAAGCTAAATCATGTGTTTAGCATTGATTTGAAGCTAACTCGTTTGTTTCGCATGCAGTTGAAACTAAATCATGTATATCACAATCATTTGAAGCTAAACGATTTGATTCGCATGGATTCGAAGATATGCCTTCTACTTCGCATTGATTTAAAGCAAAATCATGTGTTTCACATGGATTTGAAGCTAACTCATTTGTTTCGCATGCAGTTGAATCTATATCATGTATATCACAGGTATCTGAAGCTAAACATTAGTTTCGCATGGATTCGAAGATAAGCCTTCTACTTCGCATTGATTTGAAGCTAAATCATGTGGTTGGCATGGACTTGAAGCTAACTCGTTTGCTTCGTCTGCATTTGAAGCTATATCACTTATATTCGCAAGCATTTGGAGCTCAATCATTCGTTTCGCATGGATTTGAATCTAAGCCTTCTACTTCGCATTTATTTGAAGCTAAGTCATGTGGTTGCGCATGGATTTGAAGATAACACGTTTGTTTCGCATGCAGTTGAAGCTATATCACTTATATTCGCAAGTATTTGAAGCCAAATCATTCGGTTCGCATGGATTTGAAGCTATGCCTTCTACTTCGCATTGATTTGAAGTTAAATCATGCGTTTCGCATGGATTTGAAGCTAACTCGTTTGTTTAGCATGCAGTTGAATCTATATCACTTATAATCGCAAGCATTTGAAGCTAAATAATTCGTTTGGCATGGATTGGGAGCTAAGCCTTCTACTTTGCATTGATTTGAAATCAAATCATGTGTTACGCTTGGATTTGAAGCTCACTCGTTTCTTTCGCTGCATTTGAAGATATATCACTTACATCGCAAGTATATGAAGCTAAATCATTCGTGTCGCATGGATTTGAAGCTAAGCCTTCTACTTCGCATTGATTTGAAGCTAAATCATGTGTTTCGCATGGATTTGTAGCTAACTCGTTTGTTTCGCACGCAGTTGACGCTAAATCGTGTATATCACGATTATTTGAAGCTATTCCATTTGATTCGCATGGCTTTGAAACTAAGCCTTGTACTTCGCATTGAGTTGAAGCTAAAACATGCATTTCGCATGGATTTGAAGCTAACTCGTTTTTTTCGCCTGCATTTGAAGCTATATCATGTATATCACAAGTATTTGAATCTGAACCATTTGATTCCCATGAATAGTACGCTAAACCATGTTTTTCGAATGAATTTGAAGCTAAATCATGTGTTTTGAATGGATTTGAAACTAATTCGTTTGTTTCGCATGCATTTGAAGCTAAATCATGTATAACACAAATATTTGAGCCTGAGCCATTTGTTTCGCATGGATTCGAATATCAGCCTCCTAATTTGCATTGATTTGAAGCTAAATCATGTCTATCGCTAGGATTTGAAGCTAACTAGTTTGTTTCGCATGCAGTTGAAGCTAAATCATGTATATCATAAGTATTTGAAGCTAAACCATTTGATTCGCATGGATTCGAAGATCAGCCTTCTACTTCGCATTGATTTGAAGCTAAATCATGAGTTTCGCATGGATTTGAAGCTAAATCATGTGTTTTGAATGGATTTGAAGTTAACTCGTTTGCTCCTCAAGCAGTTGAAGCTACATCATGTATATCATAAGTATTTGAAGCTAAAGAACTTGATTCGCATGGATTTCAAACTAAGCCTTCTACTTCGCATTGATTTGAATGTAAATCATGTCTTTTGCATGGATTTAAAGCTAACTCGTTTGTTTCGCCTGCATTTCAAGCTATATCACTTATATTCACAAGTATTTGAAGGTATCTCATTTATTTCGCATGGATTTGAAGCTAAGACATCTACTTCGCAATGATTCGAAGGTAAATCACGTTTTTCGCTTGGATTTGAAGCCAACTCGTTCGTTTCGCATGCAGTTGAAGCGAAATCATGTATATCACAAGTATCTGAAGATAAACCATTTGATTCGCACCGATTTGAAGCTGAACCTTCTACTTCGCATTGATTTGGAGTTAAATCATGTGTTTCGCAGAAATTAAAGCTAACTCGTTTGTTTCGCCTGCATTTGAAGCTAAGTCATGTATATCTTAAGTATTTGAAGCTAAACCATTTGTTTCGCATGGATTTGAAACTAAGCCTTGTACTTCGCATTGATTTGAAGGTAAATCATGTCTTTTGCATGGATTTAAAGCTAACTCGTTTGTTTCGCCTGCATTTCAAGCTATATCACTTATATTCACAAGTATTTGAAGGTATCTCATTTATTTCGCATGGATTTGATGCTATGCCATATACTTCGCACTTATTTGAAGCTAAATCATGTGATTCGCTAGGATTTGAAGCTAACTCGTTTGTTTCGCATACACTTGAAGCTAAATCATGTATATCATAAGTATTTGAAGCTATACCATTTGATTCGCATGGGTTCGAAGATCAGCCTTCTACTTCGCATTGATTTGAAGCTAAATCATGAGTCTCGCATGGATTTGAAGCTAAATCATGTGTTTTGAATGGATTTGAAGTTAACTCGTTTGCTCCCCAAGCAGTTGAAGCTAAATCATGTATATCATAAGTATTTGAAGCTAAAGAACTTGATCCGCATGGATTTCAAACTAAGCCTTCTACTTCGCAATGATTTGAATGTAAATCATGTCTTTTGCATGGATTTAAAGCTAACTCGTTTGTTTCGCTTGCATTTGAAGCTATATCATGTATATCACAAGTATTTGAATCTGAACCATTTGATTCCCATGAATAGTACGCTAAACCATGTTTTTCGAATGAATTTGAAGCTAAATCATGTGTTTTGAATGGATTTGAAACTAATTCGTTTGTTTCGCATGCATTTGAAGCTAAATCATGTATAACACAAATATTTGAGCCTGAGCCATTTGTTTCGCATGGATTCGAATATCAGCCTCCTAATTTGCATTGATTTGAAGCTAAATCATGTCTATCGCTAGGATTTGAAGCTAATTCGTTTGTTTCTCTTGCTGTTGAATGTAAATCATGTATATCACAAGTGTTTGAAGCTAAACCATTTGTTTCGCATGGATTCGAAGGTAAGCCTTCTACTTCGCATTGATTTGAAGCTAAATCATGTCTATCGCTAGGATTTGAAGCTAACTCGTTTGTTTCGCATACTGTTGAAGCTAAATCATGTATAACACAAGTATTTGAGCCTGAGCCATTTGTTTCGCATGGATTCGAAGATCAGTCTCCTAATTTGCATTGATTTGAAGGTAAATCATGCCTTTTGCATGCCTTTAAAGCTAACTCGTTTGTTTCACCTGCATTTGAAGCTATATCAGAGATATTTGCAAGTATTTGAAGCTAAATCATTCGTTTCGCATGGATTTGAAGATAAGCCTTGTACTTCGCATTGATTTGATGCTAAATCATGTGTTTCGCATGGATTTGAGGCTAACTCGTTTGTTTCGCATGCAGTTGAATCTAAATCATGTATATCAAAAGTATTTGAAGCTAAACCATTTGTTTCGCATGGATTCGAAGATAACCCTTCTACTTCGCATTGATTTGAAGCTAAATCATGTGTTTCGCATGGATTTGAAGCTAACTCGTTTGTTTCGCATACTGTTGAAGCTAAATCATGTATATCAGAAGTATTTGAAGCTAAACCGTTTGATTCGCATGGATTCGAAGATCACCCTTCTTCATCGCATTGATTTGAAGCTAAATCATTCGTTTCGCTGGATTTGAAGCTAAGCCTTCTACTTCGGATTGATTTGATACTAAATCATGTTTTTCGCTTGGATTTGAAGCTAACTCGTCCGTGTCGCCTGCATTTGAAGCTATATCACTTATATTCGTAAATATTTGAAGCTAAACCATTCGTTTCGCATGGATTTGAATCTAATCCTTCTGCTTCGCACTGATTTGAAGCTGAATCCTGTGTTTCGTATGCATTTGAAGATAACTCGTTAATTCCGCATGCACTTGAAGCTGAACCATGTATACCACAAGTGTTTGAAGCTAAACCGTATGATTGGCATGGATTTGAAGCTAAGACTTCTACTTCGCATTGATTTGAAGCTAAATCATGTGTTTCGCTTGGATTTGAAGCTAATTCGTTTGTTTCGCATGCAGTTGGAGCTAACTCGTTTGTTTCGCATGCTGTTGAAGCTAAATCATGTATATCACAAGTATTTGAAGCTAAATCGTTTGATTCGCATGGATTTGAAGATAAGCCTTCTACCTCGCATTGATTTGAAGATAAATCATGTGTTTCGCTTGGATTTGAAGCTAACTCGTTTGTTTCGCATGCTGTTGAAGCTAAATCATGTATATCACAAGTATTTGAAGCTGAAGCATTTGTTTCGCATGAATATTAAGTTAAACCATGTGTTTCGCATGACTTTGACGCTAAATCATGTATTTCGCTCGGCTATGAAGCCCAACTCGTTTGTTTCGACTGCATTTTAAGCTAAATCATGTATATCAGAAATATTTGAAGCTAAACCATTTGTTTCGCATGGATTTGAAACTAAATCGTTTGTTTCGCAGTTGAAGCTAAATCATGTATATCACAAGGATTTGAAGCTGAACCATTTGTTTCGAATAGATTTGAAGCTAAGCCTTCTACTTCGCATTGATTTGAAGCTAAATCATGTGTTTCGCTTGGATTTGAAGCTAATTCGTTTGTTTCGCATGCAGTTGGAGCTAAATCATGTATATCACAAGTATTTGAAGCTGAACCATTTGTTTCTCGATAACACTCTGCTAAACCATGTGTTTCGAATGAATTTGAAGCCAATTCATGTGGTTCGCGTGGATTTGAAGCTATCTCGTTTGCTTCACATGCTGTTGAAGCTAAATCATGTATATCACAAGTATTTCAATCTAAACCACTTGTTTCGCATGGATTCCAAGATCAGCCTTCCACTTCGCACTGATTTGAAGCTGAATCATTTCTTTCGCTTGAATGTGAAGCTATCACGTTTGTTTCCCAAGCATTTGAAGCTAATTCGTGTGTATCACAAGTATTTGAAGCTGAATTATTTTTTTCGCAAGAATATTGTGCTAAACAATGTGTTGCGAATGAATTTGAAGCTAAATCATTTGTTCCGTATGGATTCGAAGAAGAGACTTCTACTTCGCATTGATTTGAAGCGAAATCATGTGTTTCGCTTGGATTTCAAGCTAACTCGTTTGTTTCGCATGCAATTGAAGCTAAATCATATATATCACAGGGATTTCACGCTAAACCATTTGATTCGCATGGATTTGAAGATGACTGCTACTTCGCATTGATTTGAAGCTAAATCATGTGTTTCGCATGGATTTGAAGCTATCTCGTTAGTTTTGCATACTGTTGAAGCTAAATCATGTATATCACAAGTATTTGAAGCTAAACCATTTGTTTCGCAAGGATTGGAAGATCAGCCTTCTACTTCGTATTGATAAGAAACAAAATCATGTGTTTCGCATGGATTTGAAGCTAACTCGATTGTTTCGCCTGCACTTGAAGCTATATCACTTATATCGCTATTATCTGAAGATAAATCATTTGTTTCTCATGTATTTGTAGCTAAGCCTTCTACATCGCATTGATTTGAAGCTAAATCATGCGTTTCGCATGGATTTTAAGCTAACCCGTTTGTTTTGCATGCTACTAGTTTCATGCCATTGAATTTAAGCTAACCCGTTTGTTTTGCTGCATTCTGCTATAATCATGCTTTATCACTTATTGTCTGCATTTCAAGCTATATCACTTATATCGCAATTATCCGAAATAATAATTTTCTCATGTATTTGTAGCTAAGCATTCTACTTCGCATTGATTTGAAGTTAAATCATGTGCTTCCCCTGGATTTGAAGCTAACTCGCTTGTTTCACATGCAGTTGAAGCTAAATCATGTATCTCACATGTATTTGATGCTAAACCATATGTTTCTCTTGGATTTGAAGCTAACTCGTATGTTTCGCGTGCAGTTGAAGCTAAATCATGTATTTCACAAGTATTTGAAGTTAAACCATTTGATTCAAATGGATTTGAAGCTAAGCCTACAACTTCGCGTTGATTTGAAGCTAAATCATGTGTTTCGCTTGGATTTGAAGCTAACTCGTTTGTTTTGCCTGCCTATGAAGCTATATCACTTATATTCGCATGTATTTGAAGCAAAACCTTTATTTTCGCATGGTTTTGAAGCTAAGCCTTCTACTTTGCATGAATTTGTAGCTAAATCATGTGTTTCACATGGATTTGAAGCTAACACTTTTGTTTCGAATGCAGTTGAAGCTAAATCATGTATTTAACAAGTATTTGAACCCAAACCATTTGTTTCGCATGGATTTGAAGCAGAATCATGTGTTTCGCTTGAATTTGAAGCGAACATGTTTGTTTCACATGCAGTTGAAGCTAAATCATGTATATCACAACTATTTGCAGCTGAACCATTTGCTACGCATGAATATTAAGCTAAACCATGTGTTACGAATGAATTTGAAGCTAAATCATGTATTTCGCATTCATTTGAAGCTAACTCGTTTTCTTCGCATGCAGTGGAAGCTAAATTATGTATATCACAAGTATTTGAAGCTAAACAATTTTTTATTCCCATGGACTTGTTGCTAAGCCTTTTACTTCGCATTGATTTGGAGCTAAATCATGTGGTCCGCATGGATTTAAAGCTAACTCGTTTGTTTCGCCTGCATTTGAATCTAAATCATGTATATCACAAATATTTGAAGCATTTGTTTCGCATGCATTTGTAACTAAGCCTTCTACTTGGCATTGATTTGAAGCTGAATCATGTGTTTCGCTTGGATTTCAAGCTAACTCGTTTGTTTCGCATGCAATTGAAGCTAAATCATGTATATCACAGGGATTTCACGGTAAACCATTTGATTCGCATGGATATGAAGATAAGCCTTCTACTTCGCATTGATTTGAAGCTAAATCATGTGTTTCGCATGGATTTGAAGCTATCTCGTTAGTTTTGCCTGCTGTTGAAGCTAAATCATGTATATCACAAGTATTTGAAGCTAAACCATTTGTTTCGCAAGGATTCGAAGATCAGCCTTCTACTTCGCATTGATAAGAAGCAAAATCATGTGTTTCGCATGGATTTGAAGCTAAGCCTTCTACTTCGCATTGATTTGAAGCTAAATCATGTGTTTCGCTTGGATTTCAAGCTAACTCGTTTGTTTCGCATGCAATTGAAGCTAAATCATGTATATCACAGGGATTTCACGCTAAACCATTTGATTCGCATGGATTTGAAGCTAAGCCTTCTACTTCGCATTGATTTGAAGCTAAATCATGTGTTTCGCATGGATTCGAGGCTAACTCGTTTGATTCGCATGCAGTTGAAGCTAAATCATGTTTATCGCAAATATCTAAATCTAAACCATCTGTTTCGCATGAATATTAAGCTGAACCATGTGTTTCTCATGAATTTGAAACTATATCATGTGTTTCGCATGGATTTGAAGCTAACTCGTTTATTTCATCTTCATTTGAAGCAAAATCATGTATATCACAAGTATTTGAAGCTGAACCATTTGTTTCTCACGTATTTGAAACTGAGCCTTCTACTTCGCATTGATTTGAAGCTGAATCATGTGTTTCGCTTGCATTTGAAGCTAACTCGTTTGTTTCGCATAGATTTGAAGCTAAATCATGTGTTTCGCATGGATTTGAAGCTACCTCGTTTGTTTCGCCTGAATTTGAAGCTACATTACTTCTATTCGAAAGTATTTGATGATAAATCATTCGTTTCGCATGGATTTGAAGCTAATCCTTCAACTTCGCATTCATTTGAAGCTAAATCATTCGTTTCGCATGGATTTGAAGCTAAGCCTTCTACTTCGCATTTATTTGAAGCTAAATCATGTGGTTGCGCATGGATTTGCAGATAACACGTTTGCTTCGCATGCAGTTGAAGCTATATCACATATATTCGCAAGTATATGAAGCCAAATCATTCGGTTCGCATGGATTTGAAGCTATGCCTTCTACTTCGCATTGATTTGAAGTTAAATCATGTGTTTCGCATGGATTTGAAGCTAACTCATTTGTTTCGCATGCAGTTGAAACTAAATCATGTATATCACAATCATTTGAAGCTAAACCATTTGATTCGCATGGATTCGAAGATAAGCCTTCTACTTCGCATTGATTTGATGCTAAATCATGTGTTTCGTTTGGATTTGAGGCTAACTCATTTGTTCCGCATGCTGTTGAATGTAAATCATGTATTTCACAAGTATTTGAAGCTAAACCATTTGTTTCGCATGGATTCGTAGATAACCCTTCTACTTCGCTTTGATTTGAAGCTAAATCAAGTGTTTCACATGGATTTGAAGCTAACTCGTTTGTTTCGCATGCAGTTGAAACTAAATCATGTATATCACAAGTATTTGAAGCTAAACCATTTGTTCCGCATGGATTCGAAGATAATCCTTCTACTTCGCATTGATTTACAGCAAAATCATGTGTTTCACATGGATTTGAAGCTAACTCATTTGTTTCGCATGCAGTTGAAGCTATATCATATATATCACAGGTATCTGAAGCTAAACATTAGTTTCGCATGGATTCGAAGATAAGCCTTCTATTTCGCATTGATTTGAAGCTAAATCATGTGTTTGGCATGAATTTGAAGCTAACTCGTTTGCTTCGTCTGCATTTGAAGCTATATCACTTATATTCGCAAGCATTTGGAGCTCGATCATTCGTTTCGCATGGATTTGAAGCTAATCCTTCTACTTCGCATTCATTTGAAGCTAAATCATGCGTTTCGCACGGATTTGTAGCTAACTCGTTTGATTCGCCTGCATTTCAAGCTATATCACTTATATGGCAAGTGTTTGAAGCTAAATCATTTGTGTCGAATGGGTTTGAAGCTAAGCCTTCTACTTCGGATGGATTTGAAGCTAAATCATGCGTTTCGCTTGGATTTAAAACTAACTTGTTTGTTTCGCATGAAGTTGAAACTAAATCATGTATATCACAAGTATTTGAAGCTGAACCATTTGTTTCGCATGAATATTAAGCTAAACCATGTGTTTCGAATGAATTTGAAGCTAAATCATGTGTTTCGCAGGGATTCGAAGCTAACTCGTTTGTTTCGCCTGCATTTGAAGCCAAATCATGTACATGACAAGTATATGCAGCTAAACCATTTGATTCGCATGGATTTGAAACTAAGCCTTCTACTTCGCATTGATTTGAAGCTAAATCATGTGTTTCGCTTGGATTTGAAGATAACTCGTTCGATTCGCATGCAGTTGAAGGTAAATCATGTATATCACAAGCATTTGAAGCTAAACCATTTGTTTCGCATGGATTCGAAGATAAGCCTTCTACTTCGCATTGATTTAAAGCTAAATCAAGTGTTTGGCATTGATTTGGAGCTATCTCGATTATTTCGCCTGCATTTGAATCTGTATCACTTATACCGCAATTATCTGGAGATAAATCATTTGTTTCTCATGTATTTATATGCTATATCATGTGTTTCGCATGGATTTGAAGCTGACTCGGTTGTGTCGCACTTAGTTGAAGGTAAATCTTGTATATAACTAGTATTTGAAGCTAAACCATATGCTTCGCATGAATTTTAAACTAAATCATGTGTTTCGCATGGATTTGAAGCTAAGCCTTCTACTTCGCATTGATTTGAATCTAAATCATGTGTTTTGCATGGATTTGAAGCTAACTCGTTTGTTTCGCTAGCATTTGAAGCTGTATCACTTATATTCGCAAGCATTTGAATGTCAATCATTCGTTTCGCATGGATTTGAAGCTAAGCCTTCTACTTCGCATTGATTTGAGGCTAAATCATGTGCTTTGCATGGATTTGCAGCTAACTCGTTTGTTTCGCATGCAGTTGAAGCTAAATCATGTATATCACAAGTATTTGAAGCTAAACCACTTGTTTCGCATGGATTCGAAGATAAGCCTTCTACTTCGCCTTGATTTGATGCTAAATCATGTGTTTCGCATGGATTTGATGCTAACTCGTTTGTTTCGCTTGCTGTTGAATGTAAATCATGTACATCACAAGTATTTGAAGCTAAAACATTTGATTCGAATGGATTTGAAGCTAAGCCTTCTACTTCGCACTGATTTGAAGCTAAACCATTTGTTTCGCATGGATTCGAAGATAAGCCTTCAACCACGCATTGAATTGAAGCTAAATCATGTGTTTCGTATGGATTTGAAGTTAACACGTTTGTTTCGCATGCTGTTGAAGCTAAATCGTGTATATTACAAGCATTTGAAGCTAAACCATTTGTTTCGCATGGCTTCGAAGATAAGCCTTCTACTTCGCATTGATTTGATGCTAAATCACGTGTTTCGTTTGTATTTGAGGCTAAATCGTTTGTTTCGCATGCTGTTGAATGTAAATCATGTATATCACAAGTATTTGAAGGTAAACCATTTGTTTCGCATGGATTCGAAGATAAGCCTTCTACTTCGCATTGATTTATAGCAAAATCATGTGTTTCGCATGGATTTGTAGCTAACTCGTTTGATTCGCCTGCATTTCACGCTATATCACTTATATGGCAAGTGTTTGAAGCTAAATCATTTGTGTCGCATGGGTTTGAAGCTAAGCCTTGTACTTCGGATGGATTTGAAGCTAAATCATGCGTTTCGCTTGGATTTAAAACTAACTTGTTTGTTTCGCATGCAGTTGAAACTAAATCATGTATATCACAAGTATTTGAAGCTGAACCATTTGTTTCGCATGAATATTAAGCTAAACCATGTGTTTCGAATGAATTTGAAGCTGAGTCATGTGTTTCGCAGGGATTCAAAGCTAACTCGTTTGTTTCGCCTGCATTTGAAGCTAAATCATGTACATGACAAGTATGTGCAGCTAAACCATTTGATTCGCATGGATCTGAAACTAAGTCTTCTACTTCGCATTGATTTGAAGCTAAATCATGTGTTTCGCTTGGATTTGAAGATAACTCGTTCGATTCGCATGCAGTTGAAGCTAAATCATGTAAATCACAATTATTTGAAGCTAAACCATTTGTTTCGCATGGTTTTGTATCTAAGCCTTCTTGTTCGCATTGATTAGAAGCTAAGTCATGTGTTCCGCATGAATTTGAAGCTAACTCGTTTGTTTCGCACGCAGTTGACGCAAAATTATGTATATCACGATTATTTGAAGCTATTCCATTGGATTCGCATGGATTTGAAACTAAGCCTTCTACTTCGCATTGAGTTGAAGCTAAATCATGCATTTCGCATGGATTTGAAGCTAACTCGTTTGCTTCGTCTGCATTTGAAGCTATATCACTTATATTCGCAAGCATTTGGAGCTCAATCATTCGTTTCGCATGGATTTGAAGCTAAGCCTTCTACTTCGCATTTATTTGAAGCTAAATCATGTGGTTGCGCATGGATTTGAAGATAACACGTTTGTTTCGCATGTAGTTGCAGCTATATCACTTATATTCGCAAGTATTTGAAGCCAAATCATTCGGTTCGCATGGATTTGAAGCTATGCCTTCTACTTCGCATTGATTTGAAGTTAAATCATGTGTTTGGCATGGATTTGAAGCTAACTCGTTTGTTTAGCATGCAGTTGAATCTATATCACTTATATTCGCAAGCATTTGAAGCTAAATAATTCGTTTGGCATGGATTGGAAGCTAAGCCTTCTACTTTGCATTGATTTGAAGTCAAATCATGTGTTACGCTTGGATTTGAAGCTCACTCGTTTGTTTCGCCTGCATTTGAAGATATATCACTTACATCGCAAGTATATGAAGCTAAATCATTCGTGTCGCATGGATTTGAAGCTAAGCCTTCTACTTCGGATGGATTTGAAGCTAAATCATGCGTTTCGCTTGGATTTAAAACTAACTTGTTTGTTTCGCATGCAGTTGAAACTAAATCATGTATATCACAAGTTTTTGAAGCTGATCCATTTGTTTCGCATGGATTCGAAGATAAGCCTTCTACTTCGCATTGATTTAAAGCTAAATCAAGTGTTTGGCATTGATTTGGAGCTATCTCGATTATTTCGCCTGCATTTGAATCTGTATCACTTATACCGCAATTATCTGGAGATAAATCATTTGTTTCTCATGTATTTATATGCTATATCATGTGTTTCGCATGGATTTGAAGCTGACTCGGTTGTGTCGCACTTAGTTGAAGGTAAATCTTGTATATAACAAGTATTTGAAGCTAAACCATATGCTTCGCATGAATTTTAAGCTAAATCATGTGTTTTGAATGGATTTGAAGTTAACACGTTTGCTCCCCAAGCAGTTGAAGCTAAATCATGTATATCATAAGTATTTGAAGCTAAAGAACTTGATCCGCATGGATTTCGAACTAAGCCTTCTACTTCGCATTGATTTGAATGTAAATCATGTCTTTTGCATGGATTTAAAGCTAACTCGTTTGTTTCGCCTGCATTTGAAGCTAAATCATGTATATCACAAGTATTTGAATTTAAACCATTTGTTTCGCATGGATTCGAAGATAAGTCTTCTACTTCGCATTGATTTGATGCTAAATCATGTGTTTCGCATGGATTTGAAGCTAACTCGTTTGTTTCTCTTGCTGTTGAATGTAAATCATGTATATCACAAGTGTTTGAAGCTAAACCATTTGTTTCGCATGGATTCGGAGATCAGCCTTCTACTTCGCATTCATTTGAAGCTAAATCATGTGTTTCGCATGGATTTGAAGCCTGCATTTGGAGCTATATCACTTATATTCGCAAGTATGTGAAGGTCAATCATTCGTTTCGCATGTTTTTGAAGCTAATCCTTCTACTTCGCATTCATTTGAAGCTAAATCATGCGTTTCGCACGGATTTGTAGCTAACTCGTTTGATTCGCCTGCATTTCAAGCTATATCACTTATATGGCAAGTGTTTGAAGCTAAATCATTCGTGTCGCATGGATTTGAAACTATTCCTTCTACTTCGCATTGATTTGAAGCTAAATCATGTGTTTCGCATGGATTTGAAGCTATCTCGTTTGTTTCGCCTGCATTTGAAGCTACATTACTTCTATTCGAAAGTATTTGATGATAAATCATTCGTTTCGCATGGATTTGAAGCTAATCCTTCAACTTCGCATTCATTTGAAGCTAAATCATGCGTTTCGCATGGGTTTGAAGCTATATCACTTATATTCGCAAGTATTTGAAAGTCAATCATTCGTTTCGCATGGATTTGAAGCTAATCCTTCTACTTCGGATTGTTTTGAAGCTAAATCATGTGTTTCGCATGGATTTGTAGCTAACTCGTTTGTTTCGCACGCAGTTGACGCTAAATCGCGTATATCACGATTATTTGAACCTATTCCATTTGATTCGCATGGATTTGAAACAAAGCCTTCTGCTTCGCATTCATTTGAAGCTAAATCATGCGTTTCGCACGCATTTGTAGCTAACTCGTTTGATTCGCCTGCATTTCAAGCTATATCACTTATATGGCAAGTGTTTGAAGCTAAATCATTTGTGTCGAATGGGTTTGAAGCTAAGCCTTCTACTTCGGATGGTTTTGAAGCTAAATCATGCGTTTCGCTTGGATTTAAAACTAACTTGTTTGTTTCGCATGCAGTTGAAACTAAATCATGTATATCACAAGTATTTGAAGCTGAACCATTTGTTTCGTATGAATATTAAGCTAAACCATGTGTTTCGAATGAATTTGAAGCTAAATCATGTGTTTCGCAGGGATTCGAAGCTAACTCGTTTGTTTCGCCTGCATTTGAAGCCAAATCATGTACATGACAAGTATATGCAGCTAAACCATTTGATTCGCATGGATTTGAAACTAAGCCTTCTACTTCGCATTGATTTGAAGCTAAATCATGTGTTTCGCTTGGATTTGAAGATAACTCGTTCGTTTCGCATGCAGTTGAAGCGAAATCATGTATATCACAAGTATCTGAAGATAAACCATTTGATTCGCACCGATTTGAAGCTGAACCTTCTACTTCGCATTGATTTGGAGTTAAATCATGTGTTTCGCAGAAATTAAAGCTAACTCGTTTGTTTCGCCTGCATTTGAAGCTAAGTCATGTATATCTTAAGTATTTGAAGCTAAACCATTTGTTTCGCATGGATTTGAAACTAAGCCTTGTACTTCGCATTGATTTGAAGGTAAATCATGTCGTTTGCATGGATTTAAAGCTAACTCGTTTGTTTCGCCTGCATTTCAAGCTATATCACTTATATTCACAAGTATTTGAAGGTATCTCATTTATTTCGCATGGATTTGATGCTATGCCATATACTTCGCACTTATTTGAAGCTAAATCATGTGATTCGCTAGGATTTGAAGCTAACTCGTTTGTTTCGCATACACTTGAAGCTAAATCATGTATATCATAAGTATTTGAAGCTAAACCATTTGATTCGCAAGGGTTCGAAGATCAGCCTTCTACTTCGCATTGATTTGAAGCTAAATCATGAGTCTCGCATGGATTTGAAGCTAAATCATGTGTTTTGAATGGATTTGAAGTTAACTCGTTTGCTCCCCAAGCAGTTGAAGCTAAATCATGTATATCATAAGTATTTGAAGCTAAAGAACTTGATCCGCATGGATTTCAAACTAAGCCTTCTACTTCGCATTGATTTGAATGTAAATCATGTCTTTTGCATGGATTTAAAGCTAACTCGTTTGTTTCGCCTGCATTTGAAGCTATATCATGTATATCACAAGTATTTGAATCTGAACCATTTGATTCCCATGAATAGTACGCTAAACCATGTTTTTCGAATGAATTTGAAGCTAAATCATGTGTTTTGAATGGATTTGAAACTAATTCGTTTGTTTCGCATGCATTTGAAGCTAAATCATGTATAACACAAATATTTGAGCCTGAGCCATTTGTTTCGCATGGATTCGAATATCAGCCTCCTAATTTGCATTGATTTGAAGCTAAATCATGTCTATCGCTAGGATTTGAAGCTAACTCGTTTGTTTCGCATGCAGTTGAAGTTAAATCATGTATATCATAAGTATTTGAAGCTAAACCATTTGATTCGCATGGATTTGAAGATAAGCCTTCTACCTCGCATTGATTTGAAGATAAATCATGTGTTTCGCTTGGATTTGAAGCTAACTCGTTTGTTTCGCATGCTGTTGAAGCTAAATCATGTATATCACAAGTATTTGAAGCTAAATCGTTTGATTCGCATGGATTTGAAGATAAGCCTTCTACCTCGCATTGATTTGAAGATAAATCATGTGTTTCGCTTGGATTTGAAGCTAACTCGTTTGTTTCGCATGCTGTTGAAGCTAAATCATGTATATCACAAGTATTTGAAGCTAAACCATTTGTTTCGCATGGATTCGAAGATAACCCTTCTACTTCGCATTGATTTGAAGCTAAATCATGTGTTTCGCATGGATTTGAAGCTAACTCGTTTGTTTCGCATACTGTTGAAGCTAAATCATGTATATCAGAAGTATTTGAAGCTAAACCATTTGATTCGCATGGGTTCGAAGATCAGCCTTCTACTTCGCATTGATTTGAAGCTAAATCATGAGTCTCGCATGGATTTGAAGCTAAATCATGTGTTTTGAATGGATTTGAAGTTAACTCGTTTGCTCCCCAAGCAGTTGAAGCTAAATCATGTATATCATAAGTATTTGAAGCTAAAGAACTTGATCCGCATGGATTTCAAACTATGCCTTCTACTTCGCATTGATTTGAATGTAAATCATGTCTTTTGCATGGATTTAAAGCTAACTCGTTTGTTTCGCATACTGTTGAAGCTAAATCATGTATATCAGAAGTATTTGAAGCTAAACCATTTGATTCGCATGGGTTCGAAGATCAGCCTTCTACTTCGCATTGGTTTGAAGCTAAATCATGAGTTTCGCATGGATTTGAAGCTAAATCATGTGTTTTGAATGGATTTGAAGTTAACACGTTTGCTCCCCAAGCAGTTGAAGCTAAATCATGTATATCATAAGTATTTGAAGCTAAAGAACTTGATCCGCATGGATTTCGAACTAAGCCTTCTACTTCGCATTGATTTGAATGTAAATCATGTCTTTTGCATGGATTTAAAGCTAACTCGTTTGTTTCGCCTGCATTTGAAGCTAAATCATGTATATCACAAGTATTTGAATTTAAACCATTTGTTTCGCATGGATTCGAAGATAAGTCTTCTACTTCGCATTGATTTGATGCTAAATCATGTGTTTCGCATGGATTTGAAGCTAACTCGTTTGTTTCTCTTGCTGTTGAATGTAAATCATGTATATCACAAGTGTTTGAAGCTAAACCATTTGTTTCGCATGGATTCGGAGATCAGCCTTCTACTTCGCATTCATTTGAAGCTAAATCATGTGTTTCGCATGGATTTGAAGCTGACTCGTTTGTTTCGCCTGCATTTGAAGCTATATCATGTATATCACAAGTATTTGAATCTGAACCATTTGATTCCCATGAATAGTACGCTAAACCATGTCTTCCGAATGAATTTGAAGCTAAATCGTGTGTTTTGAATGGCTTTGAAGCTAACTCGATTGTTTCGCATGCATTTGAAGCTAAATCATGTATATCACATATAATTGAAGCTAAACCATTTGTTTCGCATGGATTCGAAGATAAGCCTTCTACTTCGCATGGATTTGAAGCTAAATCATGTGTTTTGAATGGATTTGAAGTTAACTCGTTTGCTCCCCAAGCAGTTGAAGCTAAATCATGTATATCATAAGTATTTGAAGCTAAAGAACTTGATTCGCATGGATTTCAAACTAAGCCTTCTACTTCGCATTGATTTGAATGTAAATCATGTCTTTTGCATGGATTTAAAGCTAACTCGTTTGTTTCGCCTGCATTTCAAGCTATATCACTTATATTCACAAGTATTTGAAGGTATCTCATTTATTTCGCATGGATTTGAAGCTAAGACATCTACTTCGCAATGATTCGAAGGTAAATCACGTTTTTCGCTTGGATTTGAAGCCAACTCGTTCGTTTCGCATGCAGTTGAAGCTAAGTCATGTATATCTTAAGTATTTGAAGCTAAACCATTTGTTTCGCATGGATTTGAAACTAAGCCTTGTACTTCGCATTGATTTGAAGGTAAATCATGTCTTTTGCATGGATTTAAAGCTAACTCGTTTGTTTCGCCTGCATTTCAAGCTATATCACTTATATTCACAAGTATTTGAAGGTATCTCATTTATTTCGCATGGATTTGATGCTATGCCATATACTTCGCACTTATTTGAAGCTAAATCATGTGATTCGCTAGGATTTGAAGCTAACTCGTTTGTTTCGCATACACTTGAAGCTAAATCATGTATATCATAAGTATTTGAAGCTAAACCATTTGATTCGCATGGGTTCGAAGATCAGCCTTCTACTTCGCATTGATTTGAAGCTAAATCATGAGTCTCGCATGGATTTGAAGCTAAATCATGTGTTTTGAATGGATTTGAAGTTAACTCGTTTGCTCCCCAAGCAGTTGAAGCTAAATCATGTATATCATAAGTATTTGAAGCTAAAGAACTTGATCCGCATGGATTTCAAACTAAGCCTTCTGCTTCGCATTGATTTGAATGTAAATCATGTCTTTTGCATGGATTTAAAGCTAACTCGTTTGTTTCGCCTGCATTTGAAGCTATATCATGTATATCACAAGTATTTGAATCTGAACCATTTGATTCCCATGAATAGTACGCTAAACCATGTTTTTCGAATGAATTTGAAGCTAAATCATGTGTTTTGAATGGATTTGAAACTAATTCGTTTGTTTCGCATGCATTTGAAGCTAAATCATGTATAACACAAATATTTGAGCCTGAGCCATTTGTTTCGCATGGATTCGAATATCAGCCTCCTAATATGCATTGATTTGAAGCTAAATCATGTCTATCGCTAGGATTTGAAGCTAACTCGTTTGTTTCGCATGCAGTTGAAGCTAAATCATGTATATCATAAGTATTTGAAGATAAACCATTTGATTCGCATGGATTTGAAGATAAGCCTTCTACCTCGCATTGATTTGAAGATAAATCATGTGTTTCGCTTGGATTTGAAGCTAACTCGTTTGTTTCGCATGCTGTTGAAGCTAAATCATGTATATCACAAGTATTTGAAGCTAAACCATTTGTTTCGCATGGATTCGAAGATAACCCTTCTACTTCGCATTGATTTGAAGCTAAATCATGTGTTTCGCATAGATTTGAAGCTAACTGGTTTGTTTCGCATGCTGTTGAAGCTAAATCATGTATATCACAAGTATTTGAAGCTAAATCGTTTGATTCGCATGGATTTGAAGATAAGCCTTCTACCTCGCATTGATTTGAAGATAAATCATGTGTTTCGCTTGGATTTGAAGCTAACTCGTTTGTTTCGCATGCTGTTGAAGCTAAATCATGTATATCACAAGTATTTGAAGCTAAACCATTTGTTTCGCATGGATTCGAAGATAACCCTTCTACTTCGCATTGATTTGAAGCTAAATCATGTGTTTCGCATGGATTTGAAGCTAACTCGTTTGTTTCGCATACTGTTGAAGCTAAATCATGTATATCAGAAGTATTTGAAGCTAAACCATTTGATTCGCATGGGTTCGAAGATCAGCCTTCTACTTCGCATTGATTTGAAGCTAAATCATGAGTCTCGCATGGATTTGAAGCTAAATCATGTGTTTTGAATGGATTTGAAGTTAACTCGTTTGCTCCCCAAGCAGTTGAAGCTAAATCATGTATATCATAAGTATTTGAAGCTAAAGAACTTGATCCGCATGGATTTCAAACTAAGCCTTCTACTTCGCATTGATTTGAATGTAAATCATGTCTTTTGCATGGATTTAAAGCTAACTCGTTTGTTTCGCATACTGTTGAAACTAAATCATGTATATCAGAAGTATTTGAAGCTAAACCATTTGATTCGCATGGGTTCGAAGATCAGCCTTCTACTTCGCATTGGTTTGAAGCTAAATCATGAGTTTCGCATGGATTTGAAGCTAAATCATGTGTTTTGAATGGATTTGAAGTTAACACGTTTGCTCCCCAAGCAGTTGAAGCTAAATCATGTATATCATAAGTATTTGAAGCTAAAGAACTTGATCCGCATGGATTTCAAACTAAGCCTTCTACTTCGCATTGATTTGAATGTAAATCATGTCTTTTGCATGGATTTAAAGCTAACTCGTTTGTTTCGCCTGCATTTGAAGCTAAATCATGTATATCACAAGTATTTGAATTTAAACCATTTGTTTCGCATGGATTCGAAGATAAGTCTTCTACTTCGCATTGATTTGATGCTAAATCATGTGTTTCGCATGGATTTGAAGCTAACTCGTTTGTTTCTCTTGCTGTTGAATGTAAATCATGTATATCACAAGTGTTTGAAGCTAAACCATTTGTTTCGCATGGATTCGGAGATCAGCCTTCTACTTCGCATTCATTTGAAGCTAAATCATGTGTTTCGCATGGATTTGAAGCTGACTCGTTTGTTTCGCCTGCATTTGAAGCTATATCATGTATATCACAAGTATTTGAATCTGAACCATTTGATTCCCATGAATAGTACGCTAAACCATGTCTTCCGAATGAATTTGAAGCTAAATCGTGTGTTTTGAATGGCTTTGAAGCTAACTCGATTGTTTCGCATGCATTTGAAGCTAAATCATGTATATCACATATAATTGAAGCTAAACCATTTGTTTCGCATGGATTCGAAGATAAGCCTTCTACTTCGCATTGATTTGAAGCTAAATCATGTCTATCGCTAGGATTTGAAGCTAACTCGTTTGTTTCGCATACTGTTGGAGCTAAATCATGTATAACACAAATATTTGGGCCTGAGCCATTTGTTTCGCATGGATTCGAAAATCAGCCTCCTAATTTGCATTGATTTGATGCTAAATCATGTCTTTTGCGTGGATTTGAAGCTAACACGTTTGTTTCGCATGCTGTTGAAGCTAAATCATGTATATCACAAGTATTTGAAGCTAAACAATCTGTTTCGTGTGGATTCGGAGATCAGCCTTCTACTTCGCATTTATTTGATGCTAAATCACGTGTTTCGCATGGTTTTGAAGCTAACTCGTTTGTTTCGCATGCAGTTGAAGCTAAATCATGTATATCATAAGTATTTGAAGCTAAACCATTTGATTCGCATGGATTCGAAGATCAGCATTCTACTTCGCATTGATTTGAAGCTAAATCATGAGTTTCGCATGGATTTGAAGCTAAATCATGTGTTTTGAATGGATTTGAAGTTAACTCGTTTGCTCCCCATGCAGTTGAAGCTAAATCATGTATATCATAAGTATTTGAAGCTAAAGAACTTGATCCGCATGGATTTCAAACTAAGCCTTCTACTTCGCATTGATTTGAATGTAAATCATGTCTTTTGCATGGATTTAAAGCTGACTCGTTTGTTTCGCTGCATTTGAAGATATATCACTTACATCGCAAGTATATGAAGCTAAATCATTCGTGTCGCATGGATTTGAAGCTAAGCCTTCTACTTCGCATTGATATGAAGCTAAATCATGTGTTTCGCATGGATTTGTAGCTAACTCGTTTGTTTCGCACGCAGTTGACGCTAAATCGTGTATATCACGATTATTTGAAGCTATTCCATTTGATTCGTATGGCTTTGAAACTAAGCCTTGTACTTCGCATTGAGTTGAAGCTAAAACATGCATTTCGCATGGATTTGAAGCTAACTCGTTTTTTTCGCCTGCATTTGAAGCTATATCATGCATATCACAAGTATTTGAATCTGAACCATTTGATTCCCGTGAATAGTACGCTAAACCATGTTTTTCGAATGAAATTGAAGCTAAATCATGTGTTTTGAATGGATTTGAAACTAATTCGTTTGTTTCGCATGCATTTGAAGCTAAATCATGTATAACACAAATATTTGAGCCTGAGCCATTTGTTTCGCATGGATTCGAATATCAGCCTCCTAATTTGCATTGATTTGAAGCTAAATCATGTCTATCGCTAGGATTTGAAGCTAACTCGTTTGTTTCGCATGCAGTTGAAGCTAAATCATGTATATCATAAGTATTTGAAGCTAAACCATTTGATTCGCATGGATTCGAAGATCAGCCTTCTACTTCGCATTGATTTGAAGCTAAATCATGAGTTTCGCATGGATTTGAAGCTAAATCATGTGTTTTGAATGGATTTGAAGTTAACTCGTTTGCTCCTCAAGCAGTTGAAGCTACATCATGTATATCATAAGTATTTGAAGCTAAAGAACTTGATTCGCATGGATTTCAAACTAAGCCTTCTACTTCGCATTGATTTGAATGTAAATCATGTCTTTTGCATGGATTTAAAGCTAACTCGTTTGTTTCGCCTGCATTTCAAGCTATATCACTTATATTCACAAGTATTTGAAGGTATCTCATTTATTTCGCATGGATTTGAAGCTAAGACATCTACTTCGCAATGATTCGAAGGTAAATCACGTTTTTCGCTTGGATTTGAAGCCAACTCGTTCGTTTCGCATGCAGTTGAAGCTAAGTCATGTATATCTTAAGTATTTGAAGCTAAACCATTTGTTTCGCATGGATTTGAAACTAAGCCTTGTACTTCGCATTGATTTGAAGGTAAATCATGTCTTTTGCATGGATTTAAAGCTAACTCGTTTGTTTCGCCTGCATTTCAAGCTATATCACTTATATTCACAAGTATTTGAAGGTATCTCATTTATTTCGCATGGATTTGATGCTATGCCATATACTTCGCACTTATTTGAAGCTAAATCATGTGATTCGCTAGGATTTGAAGCTAACTCGTTTGTTTCGCATACACTTGAAGCTAAATCATGTATATCATAAGTATTTGAAGCTAAACCATTTGATTCGCATGGGTTCGAAGATCAGCCTTCTACTTCGCATTGATTTGAAGCTAAATCATGAGTCTCGCATGGATTTGAAGCTAAATCATGTGTTTTGAATGGATTTGAAGTTAACTCGTTTGCTCCCCAAGCAGTTGAAGCTAAATCATGTATATCATAAGTATTTGAAGCTAAAGAACTTGATCCGCATGGATTTCAAACTAAGCCTTCTACTTCGCATTGATTTGAAGCTAAATCACGTGTTTCGCTAGGATTTGAAGCTAATTCGCTCGTTTCGCACGCAGTTGAATCTGAATCATGTATATCACAACTATTTGAAACTAAACCATTTGATTCGCATGGATTTGAAGCTGAGCCTTCCTCTTCGCATTTATTTGAAGCTAAATCATGTGTTTCGCTTGGATTTGAAGCTAACTCGTTCGTTTCGCATGCAGTTGAATCTAAATCATGTATATCACAAGTATTTGACGCTAAACCAATTGTTTCGCATGGATTTGAAGATAAGCCTTCCTCTTCGCATTTATTTGAAGCTAAATCATGTGATCCGCAAGGATTAGAAGCTAAGCCTTCAATTTCGCATTGATTTGAAACTAAACCATTTGATTCGGATGGATTTGAAGCTAAGTCTTCTACTTCGCATTGATTTGAAGCTAAATCATGTGTTTCGCATGGATTTGAAGCTAACTCGTTTGCTTTGCATGCGGTTGAGGCTAAATCATGCATATCACAAGTATTTGAAGCTAAACCATTTGTTTCGCAAGAATATTAAGCTAAACCAGGTGTTTCGAATGAATTTGAAGCTAAATCATGTGATTCGCATGGATTTGAAGCTGACTCGTTGGATTCGGAAGCAGTTGATGCTAAATCATGAATACCACAAGTATTTGAAGCTGAACAATTTGTATCGCATGGGTTTGAAGCTAAGCCTTCTACTTCGCATTGATTTGAAGCTAAATCATGCGTCTCGCTTGGATTTGAAGCTAACTGGTTTGTTTCGAATGTAGTTGAAGCTAAATCATCTATATCACAAGTATTTGAAGCTGAAGCATTTGTTTCCTACGAATATTAAGCTAAACCATGTGTTTCGCATGAATTTGAAGCTAAATCATGTGTTTCGCATGGATTTGAAGCTAACTCGTTTGTTTCGCATGCATTTGAAGCTATATCACTTATATTCGCAAGTATTTGAAGTTCAATCATTCGTTTCGCAAGGATTTGAAGCTAATCCTTCTACTTCGGATTGTTTTGAAGCTAAATCATGTGTTTCGCATGGATTTGTAGCTAACTCGTTCGATTCGCCTGCATTTGAAGCTATATCACTTATATGGCAAGTGTTTGAAGCTAAATCATTTGTGTCGCATGGGTTTGAAGCTAAGCCTTCTACTTCGGATGGATCTGAAGCTAAATCATGCGTTTCGCTTGGATTTAAAACTAACTTGTTTGTTTCGCATGCAGTTGAAACTAAATCATGTATATCACAAGTATTTGAAGCAAAACCATTTGTTTCGCACGAATATTAAGCTAAACCATGTGTTTCGAATGAATTTGAAGCTAAATCATGTGTTTCGCAGGGATTTGAAGCTAACTCGTTTGTTTCGCCTGCATTTGAAGCTAAATCATGTACATCACAAGTATATGCAGCTAAACCATTTGATTCGCATGGATTTGAAGCTAATCCTGCTGCTTCGCTTTGATTTGGAGATGAATAATGTGTTTCGCTTGGACTTGAAGCTAACTCGTTTGTTTCGCATGCAGTTGAAGCTAAATCATGTATATCATAAGTATTTGAAGCTGAACCATTTGTTTCGCATGAATATTAAGCTAAACCATGTGTTTCGAATGAATTTGATGCAAAGTCATGTGTTTCGCATGGATGTGAAACTAACTCGTTTGTTTCCCCTGCATTTGAAGCTAAATCACGTATATCACAAGTATGTGAAGCTAAACCATTTGATTCGCATGGATTTCAAATTAAGCCTTCTACTTCGCATTGATTTGAAGCTAAATCGTGTGTTTCGCATGGATTTGAAGCTAACTCGTTAGTTTTGCATGCTGTTGAAGCTAAATCATGTATATCATAAGTATTTGAAGCTAAACCATTTGTTTTGCATGGATTCGAAGATCAGCCATCTACCTCGTATTGATTTGAAGCTAAATCATGTGTTTCGCATGGATTTGAAGCTAACTCGTTCGTTTCGCTTGCATTTGAAGCTAAATCATGCACATCACAAGTATTTGAAGCAGAACCACTTGTTTCGCATGGATTTGAATATAAGCCTTCTACTTCGCATTGATTTGAAGCTAAATCGTGTGTTTCGCTTGGATTTCAAACTAACTAGTTTGTTTCGCAATGCAGTTAAAGCTAAATCATGTACATCACAATTATTTGAAGCTAAACCATTTGATTCGCATGGATTTCAAATTAAGCCTTCTACTTCGCATTGATTTGAAGCTAAATCATGTGTTCCGCATGCATTTGAAGCTAACACGTTTGTTTCGCATGCTGTTGAAGCTAAATCATGTATATCACAAGTATTTGAGCCTAAACCATTTGTTTCGCATGGTTTCGAAGATCAGCCATCTACTTCGCATTTATTTGTAGCTAAATCATGTGTTTCGCATGGATTTGAAGCTAAGTCGTTTGTTTCGCATGCTGTTGAATCTAAATCATGTATATCACAGGCACTTGCAGCTAAACCATTTGTTTCGCATGGGTTCGAAGATAACCCTTCCACTTCGCATTGATTTGAAGGTGAATCATGTGTTTCGCTTGTATTTGAAACTAACTCGTTTGCTTCGCATGCATTTGAAGCTAAATCATATATATCACAAGTATTAGAAGCTAAACCATTTAACTCGCATGGATTTGAAATTAAGCCTTCTACATCGCATTGATTTGAAGCTGAATCATGCATTTCGCATGGATTCGAAGCTAACTCATTTGATTCGCTTGCTGATGAAGCAAAATCACGCATATCACAAGTATTTGTAACTAAACCATTTGTTTCGCATGGATTCGAAGATCTGTCTTCTAGTTCGCATTGATTTGAAGCTAAATCACGTGTTTCGCATAGATTAGAAGCTAACTCGTTTTTTTCGCCTGCATTTGAAGCTATATCACTTATATCGTAAGTATCTGAAGCTAAATCATTTGTTTATCATGGATTTGAATCTAAACCATCAACATCGCATTAATTTGAAGCTAAATCATGTGATTCGCTTGGATTTGAAGCTAACTCGTTTGTTCCACATGCAGTTGAAGCTAAATCATGTATATCACAAGTATTTGAAGCTGAACCATTTGTTACGCATGGATTTGAAACCACGCCGTCTACTTCGCATTGATTTGAAGCTGAATCATTTGTTTCCCTTGGATTTGAAGCTAACTCGTTTGCTCCGCATGCAGTTGAAGCTAAATCGTGTATATCACAAGTATTTGAACATATACCATTTGTTTTGCATGGATTCGTAGACAAGCCTTCTACTTCGCATTGATTTGAAGCTAAATCACGTGTATCGCATGGATTTGAAGACAACTCATTTGTTTCGTCTGCATTTGAAACTATATCACTTTGTTTTGCATGGATTCGAAGATAAGCCTTCTACTTCGCATTGATTTGAAGCTAAATCATGTGTATCACATGTATTTGAAGCTACACCATTTGATTCGAATGGATTTGAAGCTAAGTCTTCTACTTCGCATTGATTTGAAGCTAAATCATGTGGTTGCGCATGGATTTGAAGATAACACGTTTGTTTCGCATGCAGTTGAAGCTATATCACTTATATTCGCAAGTATTTGAAGCCAAATCAGTCGGTTCGCATGGATTTGAAGCTATGCCTTCTACTTCGCATTGATTTGAAGTTAAATCATGTGTTTCGCATGGATTTGAAGATAACTGGATTGTTTAGCATGCAGTTGAATCTATATCACTTATATTCGGAAGCATTTGAAGCTAAATAATTCGTTTGGCATGGATTGGAAGCTAAGCCATCTACTTTTCATTGATTTGAAGTCAAATCATGTGTTACGCTTGGATTTGAAGCTAACTCGCTTGCTTCGTCTGCATTTGAAGCTATATCACTTATATTCGCAAGCATTTGGAGCTCAATCATTCGTTTCGCATGGATTTGAAGCTAAGCCTTCTACTTCGCATTTATTTGAAGCTAAATCATGTGGTTGCGCATGGATTTGAAGATAACACGTTTGTTTCGCATGCAGTTGAAGCTATATCACTTATATTCGCAAGTATTTGAAAACAAATCATTCGGTTCGCAAGGATTTGAAGCTAAGCCTTCTACTTCGCATTGATTTGATGCTAAATCATATGTTTCGCATGGATTTGAAGATAACTGGATTGTTTAGCATGCAGTTGAATCTATATCACTTATATTCGCAAGTATTTGAAGCCAAATAATTCGTTTGGCATGGATTGGAAGCTAAGCCATCTACTTTGCATTGATTTGAAGTCAAATCATGTGTTACGCTTGGATTTGAAGCTCACTCGTTTGTTTCGCCTGCATTTGAAGATATATCACTTACATCGCAAGTATATGGCTAAATCAGTCGGTTCGCATGGATTTGAAGATATGCCTTCTACTTCGCATTGATTTGAAGTTAAATCATGTGTTTCGCTTGGATTTGAAGATAACTAGATTGTTTAGCATGCAGTTGAATCTATATCACTTATATTCGGAAGCATTTGAAGCTAAATATTTCGTTTGGCATGGATTGGAAGCTAAGCCATCTACTTTGCATTGATTTGAAGTCAAATCATGTGTTACGCTTGGATTTGAAGCTCACTCGTTTGTTTCGCCTGCATTTGAAGATATATCACTTACATCGCAAGTATATGGCTAAATCAGTCGGTTCGCATGGATTTGAAGATATGCCTTCTACTTCGCATTGATTTGAAGTTAAATCATGTGTTTCGCTTGGATTTGAAGATAACTGGATTGTTTAGCATGCAGTTGAATCTATATCACTTATATTCGGAAGCATTTGAAGCTAAATAATTCGTTTGGCATGGATTGGAAGCTAAGCCATCTACTTTGCATTGATTTGAAGTCAAATCATGTGTTACGCTTGGATTTGAAGCTAACTCGCTTGCTTCGTCTGCATTTGAAGCTATATCACTTATATTCGCAAGCATTTGGAGCTCAATCATTCGTTTCGCATGGATTTGAAGCTAAGCCTTCTACTTCGCATTTATTTGAAGCTAAATCATGTGGTTGCGCATGGATTTGAAGATAACACGTTTGTTTCGCATGCAGTTGAAGCTATATCACTTATATTCGCAAGTATTTGAAAACAAATCATTCGGTTCGCAAGGATTTGAAGCTAAGCCTTCTACTTCGCATTGATTTGATGCTAAATCATGTGTTTCGCATGGATTTGAAGATAACTGGATTGTTTAGCATGCAGTTGAATCTATATCACTTATATTCGCAAGTATTTGAAGCCAAATAATTCGTTTGGCATGGATTGGAAGCTAAGCCATCTACTTTGCATTGATTTGAAGTCAAATCATGTGTTACGCTTGGATTTGAAGCTCACTCGTTTGTTTCGCCTGCATTTGAAGATATATCACTTACATCGCAAGTATATGGCTAAATCAGTCGGTTCGCATGGATTTGAAGATATGCCTTCTACTTCGCATTGATTTGAAGTTAAATCATGTGTTTCGCTTGGATTTGAAGATAACTAGATTGTTTAGCATGCAGTTGAATCTATATCACTTATATTCGGAAGCATTTGAAGCTAAATAATTCGTTTGGCATGGATTGGAAGCTAAGCCATCTACTTTGCATTGATTTGAAGTCAAATCATGTGTTACGCTTGGATTTGAAGCTCACTCGTTTGTTTCGCCTGCATTTGAAGATATATCACTTACATCGCAAGTATACGGCTAAATCAGTCGGTTCGCATGGATTTGAAGATATGCCTTCTACTTCGCATTGATTTGAAGTTAAATCATGTGTTTCGCTTGGATTTGAAGATAACTGGATTGTTTAGCATGCAGTTGAATCTATATCACTTATATTCGGAAGCATTTGAAGCTAAATAATTCGTTTGGCATGGATTGGAAGCTAAGCCATCTACTTTGCATTGATTTGAAGTCAAATCATGTGTTACGCTTGGATTTGAAGCTAACTCGCTTGCTTCGTCTGCATTTGAAGCTATATCACTTATATTCGCAAGCATTTGGAGCTCAATCATTCGTTTCGCATGGATTTGAAGCTAAGCCTTCTACTTCGCATTTATTTGAAGCTAAATCATGTGGTTGCGCATGGATTTGAAGATAACACGTTTGTTTCGCATGCAGTTGAAGCTATATCACTTATATTCGCAAGTATTTGAAAACAAATCATTCGGTTCGCAAGGATTTGAAGCTAAGCCTTCTACTTCGCATTGATTTGATGCTAAATCATGTGTTTCGCATGGATTTGAAGATAACTGGATTGTTTAGCATGCAGTTGAATCTATATCACTTATATTCGCAAGTATTTGAAGCCAAATAATTCGTTTGGCATGGATTGGAAGCTAAGCCATCTACTTTGCATTGATTTGAAGTCAAATCATGTGTTACGCTTGGATTTGAAGCTCACTCGTTTGTTTCGCCTGCATTTGAAGATATATCACTTACATCGCAAGTATATGGCTAAATCAGTCGGTTCGCATGGATTTGAAGATATGCCTTCTACTTCGCATTGATTTGAAGTTAAATCATGTGTTTCGCTTGGATTTGAAGATAACTGGATTGTTTAGCATGCAGTTGAATCTATATCACTTATATTCGGAAGCATTTGAAGCTAAATAATTCGTTTGGCATGGATTGGAAGCTAAGCCATCTACTTTGCATTGATTTGAAGTCAAATCATGTGTTACGCTTGGATTTGAAGCTCACTCGTTTGTTTCGCCTGCATTTGAAGATATATCACTTACATCGCAAGTATATGAAGCTAAATCATTCGTGTCGCATGGATTTGAAGCTAAGCCTTCTACTTCGCATTTATTTGAAGCTAAATCATGTGGTTGCGCATGGATTTGAAGATAACACGTTTGTTTCGCATGCAGTTGAAGCTATATCACTTATATTCGCAAGTATTTGAAAACAAATCATTCGGTTCGCAAGGATTTGAAGCTAAGCCTTCTACTTCGCATTGATTTGATGCTAAATCATGTGTTTCGCATGGATTTGAAGATAACTGGATTGTTTAGCATGCAGTTGAATCTATATCACTTATATTCGCAAGTATTTGAAGCCAAATAATTCGTTTGGCATGGATTGGAAGCTAAGCCATCTACTTTGCATTGATTTGAAGTCAAATCATGTGTTACGCTTGGATTTGAAGCTCACTCGTTTGTTTCGCCTGCATTTGAAGGTATATCACTTACATCGCAAGTATATGGCTAAATCAGTCGGTTCGCATGGATTTGAAGATATGCCTTCTACTTCGCATTGATTTGAAGTTAAATCATGTGTTTCGCTTGGATTTGAAGATAACTGGATTGTTTAGCATGCAGTTGAATCTATATCACTTATATTCGGAAGCATTTGGAGCTAAATAATTCGTTTGGCATGGATTGGAAGCTAAGCCATCTACTTTGCATTGATTTGAAGTCAAATCATGTGTTACGCTTGGATTTGAAGCTCACTCGTTTGTTTCGCCTGCATTTGAAGATATATCACTTACATCGCAAGTATATGAAGCTAAATCATTCGTGTCGCATGGATTTGAAGCTAAGCCTTCTACTTCGCATTGATTTGAAGCTAAATCATGTGTTTCGCATGGATTTGAAGATAACTGGATTGTTTAGCATGCAGTTGAATCTATATCACTTATATTCGCAAGTATTTGAAGCCAAATAATTCGTTTGGCATGGATTGGAGGCTAAGCCTTCTACTTCGCATTGATTTGAAGTTAAATCATGTGTTACGCTTGGATTTGAAGCTCACTCGTTTGTTTCGCCTGCATTTGAATATATATCACTTATGTCGCAAGTATATGAAGCTAAATCATTCGTGTCGCATGGATTTGAAGCTAAGCCTTCTACTTCGCATTGATATGAAGCTAAATCATGTGTATCGCATGGATTCGAGGTTAACTCGTTTGATTCGCATGCAGTTGAAGCTAAATCATGTTTATCACAAGTATCTGAATCTAAACCATCTGTTTCGCATGAATATTAAGCTGAACCATGTGTTTCTCATGAATTTGAAACTATATCATGTGTTTCGCATGGATTTGAAGCTAACTCGTTTATATCGTCTGCATTTGAAGCAAAATCATGTATATCACAAGTATTTGAAGCTGAACCATTTGTTTCTCACGTATTTGAAACTAAGCCTTCTACTTCGCATTGATTTGAAGCTGAATCATGTGTTTCGCTTGGATTTGAAGCTAACTCGTTTGTTTCGCATGGATTTGAAGCTAAATCATGTGTTTCGCATGGATTTGAAGCTACCTCGTTTGTTTCACCTGCATTTGAAGCTACATTACTTCTATTCGAAAGTATTTGATGATAAATCATTCATAAGAGCATGGATTTGAAGCTAACTCGTTTGTTTAGCATGCAGTTGAATCTATATCACTTATATTCGCAAGTATTTGTAGCGAAATAATTCTTTTCGCATGGATTTTAAGCTAAGCCTTCTACTACGCATGAATTTGAAGCTAAATCATGTGTTTCGATTGGATTTCAAGCTAACTCGTTTGTTTCCATGCAGTTGAAGCTAAATCATGTGTTTCGCTTGGATTTGAAGCTAACTCGATTGTTTCGCATGCAGTTGAATCTAAATCACGTATATCACAAGTATTTGAAGCTGGACCAATTGATTCCCATGGATTCGAAGATAAGCCTTCTACTTCGCATTCATTTGAAGCTAAATCATGTGTTTCGCAAGGATTTGAAGATAACTCGTTGGTTTTGCATGCAGTTGATGCAAAATCACGCATATCACAAGTATTTGAAGCTAAACCATTTGATTCGCATGGATTCGAAGATCAGCCTTCTACTTCGCATTCATTTGAAGCTAAAACATGTGTTTTGAATGGATTTGATGCTAACTCGTTTGTTTCGCATGCATTTGAAGTTAAATCATGCATATCACATATAATTGAAGCTAAACCATTTGTTTCGCATGGATTCGAAGATCAGCCTTCTACTTCGCATTGATTTGAAGCCAAATCATGTGTTTCGCTTGGATTTGAAGCTAACTCGTTCGTTTCGCTTGCATTTGAAGCTAAATCATGCACATCACAAGTATTTGAAGCAGAACCACTTGTTTCGCATGGATTTGAATATAAGCCTTCTACTTCGCATCGATTTGAAGCTAAATCATGTGTTTCGCTTGGATTTCAAACTAACTAGTTTGTTTCGCAATGCAGTTAAAGCTAAATCATGTACATCACAATTATTTGAAGCTAAACCATTTGATTCGCATGGATTTCAAATTAAGCCTTCTACTTCGCATTGATTTGAAGCTAAATCATGTGTTCCGCATGCATTTGAAGCTAACACGTTTGTTTCGCATGCTGTTGAAGCTAAATCATGTATATCACAAGTATTTGAGCCTAAACCATTTGTTTCGCATGGTTTCGAAGATCAGCCATCTACTTCGCATTTATTTGTAGCTAAATCATGTGTTTCGCATGGATTTGAAGCTAAGTCGTTTGTTTCGCATGCTGTTGAAGCTAAATCATGTATATCACAGGCACTTGCAGCTAAACCATTTGTTTCGCATGGGTTCGAAGATAACCCTTCCACTTCGCATTGATTTGAAGCTGAATCATGTGTTTCGCTTGTATTTGAAGCTAACTCGTTTGTTTCGCATACTGTTGAAGCTAAATCATGTATATCACAGGCACTTGCAGCTAAACCATTTGTTTCGCATGGATTCGAAGATAACCCTTCTACTGCGCATTGATTTGAAGCCAAATCATGTGTTTCGCTTGGATTTGAAACTAACTCGTTTGCTTCGCATGCATTTGAAGCTAAATCATATATATCACAAGTATTAGAAGCTAAACCATTTAACTCGCATGGATTTGAAATTAAGCCTTCTACTTCGCATTGATTTGAAGCTAAATCATGTGATTCGCTTGGATTTGAAGCTAACTCGTTTGTTCCACACGCAGTTGAAGCTAAATCATGTATATCACAAGTATTTGAAGCTGAACCATTTGTTACGCATGGATTTGAAACCACGCCGTCTACTTCGCATTGATTTGAAGCTGAATCATGTGTTTCGCTTGTATTTGAAGATAAATCATGTATATCACAAGCATTTGAAACTAAACCATTTGATTCGGACGGATTTGAAGCTAAGCCTTCTACTTCGCATTGATTTGAAGTTAAATCATTTGTTTCCCTTGGATTTGAAGCTAACTCGTTTGCTCCGCATGCAGTTGAAGCTAAATCGTGTATATCACAAGTATTTGAAAATATACCATTTGTTTTGCATGGATTCGTAGACAAGCCTTCTACTTCGCATTGATTTGAAGCTAAATCACGTGTATCGCATGGATTTGAAGACAACTCATTTGTTTCGTCTGCATTTGAAACTATATCACTTTGTTTTGCATGGATTCGAAGATAAGCCTTCTACTTCGCATTGATTTGAAGCTAAATCATGTGTATCGCATGGATTCGAAGCTAACTCGTTTGATTCGCTTGCTGTTGAAGCAAAATCACGCATATCACAAGTATTTGAAACTAAACCATTTGTTTCGCATGGATTCGACCTGCCTTCTAGTTCGCATTGATTTGAAGCTGAATCACGTTTCGCATAGATTAGAAGCTAACTCGTTTGTTTCGCATTCATTTGAAGCTATATCACTTCTATCGCAAGTATTTGAAGCTAAATCATGTGTTTCGCATGTATTTGAAGATAAGCCTCCTACTTCGCATTGATTTCAAGCTAAATCATGTGTTTCGCATGCATTTGAAGCTAACTCGATTGTTTCGCATGCAGTTGAATGTAAATCATGTATATCACAACTATTTGCAGCTGAACCATTTGCTACGCATGAATATTAAGCTAAACCATGTGTTACGAATGAATTTGAAGCTAAATCATGTATTTCGCATGCATTTGAAGCTAACTCGTTTTCTTCGCCTGCATTTGATGCTAAATCATGTATATCACAGGTATTTGAAGCTAAACCATTTGTTTCGCATGGATTCGAAGACAAGCCTTCTACTTCGCATTGATTTCAAGCTAAATCATGTGTTTCGCATGCATTTGAAGCTAACTCGATTGTTTCACATGCAGTTGAAGGTAAATCATGTACATCACAATTATTTGATGCTAAACCATTTGTTTCGCATGAATTTGAAGCTAAACCATCTACATCGCATTGATTTGTAGCTAAATCAAGTGGTTCGCTCGTATTTGAAGCTAGTTCGTTTGTTTCGCATGCAGTTGAAGCTAAATCATGTATATCACAAGAATTTGAAGCAAAACCATTTGATTCCCATGGTTTTGATGCTAAGCCTTCTACTTCGCATTGATTTGAATCGAAATCATGTGTTTCGCTTGGATTTGAAGCTAACTCGTTTGTTCCACATGCAGTTGAAGCTAAATCATGTATATCACAAGCATTTGAAGCTATACCATTTGTTTCGCCTGTATTTGAAGCTAAGCCTTCTACTTCGCATTGATTTGAAGTTAAATCATGTGTTACGCTTGGATTTGAAGCTCACTCGTTTGTTTCGCCTGCATTTGAAGCTTAATCATGTATAGCACAAGTATTTGAATGTAAACCATTTGTTTTGAACCTAAATCATGTGTTTCGCTTGGATTTGAAGCTAACTCGTTTGTTTCGCCTGCAGTTGAAGCTAAATCATGTTTATCACAAGTATCTGAATCTAAACCATCTGTTTCGCATGAATATTAAGCAGAACCATGTGTTTCTCATGAATTTGAAACTATATCATGTGTTTCGCATGGATTTGAAGCTAACTCGTTTGTTTCGCACGCAGTTGACGCTAAATCGTGTATATCACGATTATTTGAAGCTATTCCATTTGATTCGCATGGATTTGAAACTAAGCCTACTGCTTCGCATTGAGTTGAAGCTGAAACATGCATTTCGCATGGATTTGAAGCTAACTCGTTTTTTCGCCTGCATTTGGAGCTATATCACTTATATTCGCAAGTATTTGAAGGTCAATCATTCGTTTCGCATGGGTTTGAAGCTAAGCCTTCTACTTCGGATGGATTTGAAGCTAAATCATGCGTTTCGCTTGGATTTAAAACTAACTTGTTTGTTTCGCATGCAGTTGAAACTAAATCATGTATATCACAAGTATTTGAAGCAAAACCATTTGTTTCGCATGAATATTAAGCTGAACCATGTGTTTCGAATGAATTTGAATCGAAATCATGTGTTTCGTATGGATTTTAATCTAACTGGCTTGTTTCGCATGCAGTTGAATCTAAATCACGCATATCACAAGTATTAGAAGCTAAACCATTTGTTTCGCATGGATTCGAAGATCAGACTTCTGCTTCGCATTGATTTGAAGCTAAATCATGTGTTTCGCATGGATTTGAAGCTTACTCATTTGATTTGCATGCATTTGAAGCTGAATCATGTATATCACAATTATTTGAAGCTAAACCATCGGTTTCGTGTGGATTCGAAGGTAAGCCTTCTACTTCGCATTGAATTGAAGCTAAATCATGTGTTTTGAATGGATTTGAAGCTAAACTCCATTCGTTTGTTTCGCATCCATTTGAAGCTACATCATGTATATCACATATAATTGAAGCTAAACCATCTGTTTCGTGTGGATTCGAAGGTAAGCCTTCTACTTCGCATTGATTTGAGCTAAATCATTTTTTTCGCTTGCGTTTGAAGCTAACTCGCATGCTTCGCATGCAGTGGAAGCTAAATTATGTATATCACAAGTATTTGAAGCTGAACCATTTGCTTCGCATGAATATTAAGCTAAATCACGTGTTTCGCACGGATTTGAAACTAACACGGTTGTTTCGCCTGCATTTGAATCTAAATCATGTATATCACAAGTATTTGAACCTAAACCATTTGTTTGCATGGATTCGTAGACAAGCCTTCTACTTCGCATTGATTTGAAGCTAAATCATGTGTATCGCATGGATTTGAAGCTAAATCATGTGTTTCCCTTGGATTTGAAGCTAACTCGTAAGTTTCGCATGAAGTTGAAGCCAAATCATGTATAAAATAAGTATTTCAAGCTAAATCATTTGTTTCGCATGGATTTCAAGTTGACTCGTTTGTTTCGCATGGATTTGAAGCTAAGCCTTCTACTTCGCATTGATTTGAAGCTAAATCATGTATTTCGCATGAATTTGAAGCTAACTGTTTGTTCCGCCTGCATTTGAAGCTATATCACTTATATCGCAAGTATTTGAAGATAAATCATTTGTTTCGCATGGATTTGAAGCTAAGCCTTCTACTTCGCATTGATTTGAAGCTGAATCATGTGTTTCGCATGGATTTGAAGCTAACTCGTTTGTTTCGCTTGCTGTTGAAGCTAAATCAAGTATGTCACAAGTATTTGAATCTAAACCATTTGTTTCGCATGGATTTGAAGCTAAGCCTTCTAGTTCGCATTGATTTGAATCTGAATCATGTGTTTCGCTTAGATTTGAAGATAACTCGTTGGTTTTGCATGCAGTTGAAGCAAAATCACGCATATCACAAGTATTTGAAGCTAAACCATTTGATTCGCATGGATTCGAAGATCAGCCTTCTACATCGCATTGATTTGAAGCTAAATCATGAGTTTCGCATGGATTTGCAGCTAAGTCATGTGTTTTGAATGGATTTGAAGTTAACTCGTTTGCTTCCCAAGCAGTTGAAGCTAAATCATGTATATCATACGTATTTGAAGCTAAAGAACTTGATTCGCATGGATTTCAAACTAAGCCTTCTACTTCGCATTGATTTGAAGGTAAATCCTGTCTTTTGCATGGATTTAAAGCTAACTCGTTTGTTTCGCCAGCATTTGAAGCTATATCAGTGATATTCGCAAGTATTTGAAGGTAAATCATTCGTTTCGCTGGATTTGAAACTAAGCCTTCTACATCGCATTGATTTGATTCTAAATCATGTGTTTCGCTTGGATTTGAAGCTGACTCGTTTGTTTCGCATGCAGTTGAAGCTAAATCATGTATATCAAAAGTAGTAGAAGCTAAACAATTTGTTTCGCATGGATTCGGCGATCAGCCATCAGCTTCGCATTGATTTTAAGCTATATCATGTGTTTCGCATCGATTTGAAGCTAACTCGTTTGTTTCGCCTGCATTTGAAGCTAAATCATGTATATCACAAGTATTTAAAGCTAAACCATTTGTTCGCATGGATTCGAAGATAAGCCTTCTACTTCGCATTGAATTAAAGCTAAATCATGTGTTTCGCATGGATTTGAAGCTGACTCGTTTGTTTCGCCTGCATTTGATGCTATATGATGTATATCACAAGTATTTGAATCTGAACCATTTGATTCCCATGAATAGTACGCTAAACCATGTCTTTCGAATGAATTTGAAGCTAAATCATGTGTTTTGAATGGATTTGAAGCTAACTCGTTTGTTTCGCATGCATTTGAAGTTAAATCATGCATATCACATATAATTGAAGCTAAACCATTTGTTTCGCATGGATTCGAAGATCAGCCTTCTACTTCGCATTCATTTGAAGCTAAATCATGTGTTTCGCATGGATTTGAAGCTAACTCGTTTGTTTCGCATGCATTTGAAGCTAAATCATGTATCTCACATATAATTGAAGCTAATCCATTTGTTTCGGATGGATTTGAAGCTAACTCGTTTGTTTCGCATGCAGTTGAAGCTAAATCATGTACATCACAAGTATTTGAAGTTAAAGCATTTGTTTCGCATGGATTCGAAGATAAGCCTTCTACTTCGCATTGATTTGAATCTGAATCATGTGTTTCGCTTAGATTTGAAGATAACTCGTTGGTTTTGCATGCAGTTGATGCAAAATCACGCATATCACAAGTATTTGAAGCTAAACCATTTGATTCGCATGGATTCGAAGATCAGCCTTCTACTTCGCATTCATTTGAAGCTAAAACATGTGTTTTGAATGGATTTGATGCTAACTCGTTTGTTTCGCATGCATTTGAAGTTAAATCATGCATATCACATATAATTGAAGCTAAACCATTTGTTTCGCATGGATTCGAAGATCAGCCTTCTACTTCGCATTGATTTGAAGCCAAATCATGTGTTTCGCTTGGATTTGAAGCTAACTCGTTCGTTTCGCTTGCATTTGAAGCTAAATCATGCACATCACAAGTATTTGAAGCAGAACCACTTGTTTCGCATGGATTTGAATATAAGCCTTCTACTTCGCATCGATTTGAAGCTAAATCATGTGTTTCGCTTGGATTTCAAACTAACTAGTTTGTTTCGCAATGCAGTTAAAGCTAAATCATGTACATCACAATTATTTGAAGCTAAACCATTTGATTCGCATGGATTTCAAATTAAGCCTTCTACTTCGCATTGATTTGAAGCTAAATCATGTGTTCCGCATGCATTTGAAGCTAACACGTTTGTTTCGCATGCTGTTGAAGCTAAATCATGTATATCACAAGTATTTGAGCCTAAACCATTTGTTTCGCATGGTTTCGAAGATCAGCCATCTACTTCGCATTTATTTGTAGCTAAATCATGTGTTTCGCATGGATTTGAAGCTAAGTCGTTTGTTTCGCATGCTGTTGAAGCTAAATCATGTATATCACAGGCACTTGCAGCTAAACCATTTGTTTCGCATGGGTTCGAAGATAACCCTTCCACTTCGCATTGATTTGAAGCTGAATCATGTGTTTCGCTTGTATTTGAAGCTAACTCGTTTGTTTCGCATACTGTTGAAGCTAAATCATGTATATCACAGGCACTTGCAGCTAAACCATTTGTTTCGCATGGATTCGAAGATAACCCTTCTACTGCGCATTGATTTGAAGCCAAATCATGTGTTTCGCTTGGATTTGAAACTAACTCGTTTGCTTCGCATGCATTTGAAGCTAAATCATATATATCACAAGTATTAGAAGCTAAACCATTTAACTCGCATGGATTTGAAATTAAGCCTTCTACTTCGCATTGATTTGAAGCTAAATCATGTGATTCGCTTGGATTTGAAGCTAACTCGTTTGTTCCACACGCAGTTGAAGCTAAATCATGTATATCACAAGTATTTGAAGCTGAACCATTTGTTACGCATGGATTTGAAACCACGCCGTCTACTTCGCATTGATTTGAAGCTGAATCATGTGTTTCGCTTGTATTTGAAGATAAATCATGTATATCACAAGCATTTGAAACTAAACCATTTGATTCGGACGGATTTGAAGCTAAGCCTTCTACTTCGCATTGATTTGAAGTTAAATCATTTGTTTCCCTTGGATTTGAAGCTAACTCGTTTGCTCCGCATGCAGTTGAAGCTAAATCGTGTATATCACAAGTATTTGAAAATATACCATTTGTTTTGCATGGATTCGTAGACAAGCCTTCTACTTCGCATTGATTTGAAGCTAAATCACGTGTATCGCATGGATTTGAAGACAACTCATTTGTTTCGTCTGCATTTGAAACTATATCACTTTGTTTTGCATGGATTCGAAGATAAGCCTTCTACTTCGCATTGATTTGAAGCTAAATCATGTGTATCGCATGGATTCGAAGCTAACTCGTTTGATTCGCTTGCTGTTGAAGCAAAATCACGCATATCACAAGTATTTGAAACTAAACCATTTGTTTCGCATGGATTCGACCTGCCTTCTAGTTCGCATTGATTTGAAGCTGAATCACGTTTCGCATAGATTAGAAGCTAACTCGTTTGTTTCGCATTCATTTGAAGCTATATCACTTCTATCGCAAGTATTTGAAGCTAAATCATGTGTTTCGCATGTATTTGAAGATAAGCCTCCTACTTCGCATTGATTTCAAGCTAAATCATGTGTTTCGCATGCATTTGAAGCTAACTCGATTGTTTCGCATGCAGTTGAATGTAAATCATGTATATCACAACTATTTGCAGCTGAACCATTTGCTACGCATGAATATTAAGCTAAACCATGTGTTACGAATGAATTTGAAGCTAAATCATGTATTTCGCATGCATTTGAAGCTAACTCGTTTTCTTCGCCTGCATTTGATGCTAAATCATGTATATCACAGGTATTTGAAGCTAAACCATTTGTTTCGCATGGATTCGAAGACAAGCCTTCTACTTCGCATTGATTTCAAGCTAAATCATGTGTTTCGCATGCATTTGAAGCTAACTCGATTGTTTCACATGCAGTTGAAGGTAAATCATGTACATCACAATTATTTGATGCTAAACCATTTGTTTCGCATGAATTTGAAGCTAAACCATCTACATCGCATTGATTTGTAGCTAAATCAAGTGGTTCGCTCGTATTTGAAGCTAGTTCGTTTGTTTCGCATGCAGTTGAAGCTAAATCATGTATATCACAAGAATTTGAAGCAAAACCATTTGATTCCCATGGTTTTGATGCTAAGCCTTCTACTTCGCATTGATTTGAATCGAAATCATGTGTTTCGCTTGGATTTGAAGCTAACTCGTTTGTTCCACATGCAGTTGAAGCTAAATCATGTATATCACAAGCATTTGAAGCTATACCATTTGTTTCGCCTGTATTTGAAGCTAAGCCTTCTACTTCGCATTGATTTGAAGTTAAATCATGTGTTACGCTTGGATTTGAAGCTCACTCGTTTGTTTCGCCTGCATTTGAAGCTTAATCATGTATAGCACAAGTATTTGAATGTAAACCATTTGTTTTGAACCTAAATCATGTGTTTCGCTTGGATTTGAAGCTAACTCGTTTGTTTCGCCTGCAGTTGAAGCTAAATCATGTTTATCACAAGTATCTGAATCTAAACCATCTGTTTCGCATGAATATTAAGCAGAACCATGTGTTTCTCATGAATTTGAAACTATATCATGTGTTTCGCATGGATTTGAAGCTAACTCGTTTGTTTCGCACGCAGTTGACGCTAAATCGTGTATATCACGATTATTTGAAGCTATTCCATTTGATTCGCATGGATTTGAAACTAAGCCTTCTGCTTCGCATTGAGTTGAAGCTGAAACATGCATTTCGCATGGATTTGAAGCTAACTCGTTTTTTCGCCTGCATTTGGAGCTATATCACTTATATTCGCAAGTATTTGAAGGTCAATCATTCGTTTCGCATGGGTTTGAAGCTAAGCCTTCTACTTCGGATGGATTTGAAGCTAAATCATGCGTTTCGCTTGGATTTAAAACTAACTTGTTTGTTTCGCATGCAGTTGAAACTAAATCATGTATATCACAAGTATTTGAAGCAAAACCATTTGTTTCGCATGAATATTAAGCTGAACCATGTGTTTCGAATGAATTTGAATCGAAATCATGTGTTTCGTATGGATTTTAATCTAACTGGCTTGTTTCGCATGCAGTTGAATCTAAATCACGCATATCACAAGTATTAGAAGCTAAACCATTTGTTTCGCATGGATTCGAAGATCAGACTTCTGCTTCGCATTGATTTGAAGCTAAATCATGTGTTTCGCATGGATTTGAAGCTTACTCATTTGATTTGCATGCATTTGAAGCTGAATCATGTATATCACAATTATTTGAAGCTAAACCATCGGTTTCGTGTGGATTCGAAGGTAAGCCTTCTACTTCGCATTGAATTGAAGCTAAATCATGTGTTTTGAATGGATTTGAAGCTAAACTCCATTCGTTTGTTTCGCATCCATTTGAAGCTACATCATGTATATCACATATAATTGAAGCTAAACCATCTGTTTCGTGTGGATTCGAAGGTAAGCCTTCTACTTCGCATTGATTTGAGCTAAATCATTTTTTTCGCTTGCGTTTGAAGCTAACTCGCATGCTTCGCATGCAGTGGAAGCTAAATTATGTATATCACAAGTATTTGAAGCTGAACCATTTGCTTCGCATGAATATTAAGCTAAATCACGTGTTTCGCACGGATTTGAAACTAACACGGTTGTTTCGCCTGCATTTGAATCTAAATCATGTATATCACAAGTATTTGAACCTAAACCATTTGTTTGCATGGATTCGTAGACAAGCCTTCTACTTCGCATTGATTTGAAGCTAAATCATGTGTATCGCATGGATTTGAAGCTAAATCATGTGTTTCCCTTGGATTTGAAGCTAACTCGTAAGTTTCGCATGAAGTTGAAGCCAAATCATGTATAAAATAAGTATTTCAAGCTAAATCATTTGTTTCGCATGGATTTCAAGTTGACTCGTTTGTTTCGCATGGATTTGAAGCTAAGCCTTCTACTTCGCATTGATTTGAAGCTAAATCATGTATTTCGCATGAATTTGAAGCTAACTGTTTGTTCCGCCTGCATTTGAAGCTATATCACTTATATCGCAAGTATTTGAAGATAAATCATTTGTTTCGCATGGATTTGAAGCTAAGCCTTCTACTTCGCATTGATTTGAAGCTGAATCATGTGTTTCGCATGGATTTGAAGCTAACTCGTTTGTTTCGCTTGCTGTTGAAGCTAAATCAAGTATGTCACAAGTATTTGAATCTAAACCATTTGTTTCGCATGGATTTGAAGCTAAGCCTTCTAGTTCGCATTGATTTGAATCTGAATCATGTGTTTCGCTTAGATTTGAAGATAACTCGTTGGTTTTGCATGCAGTTGAAGCAAAATCACGCATATCACAAGTATTTGAAGCAACCATTTGATTCGCATGGATTCGAAGATCAGCCTTCTACATCGCATTGATTTGAAGCTAAATCATGAGTTTCGCATGGATTTGCAGCTAAGTCATGTGTTTTGAATGGATTTGAAGTTAACTCGTT